>NC_064640.1:256576214-257272048 GCF_023864345.2 Schistocerca serialis cubense
AACTGCAAGCACGGGAAACACAAGGAGCTGCAAATACAAATGATGAATATATCGTGTAACTATGTTTAGCAAAGGTTCAGACTGTTTTAAGAACAGTTTATATGATCTAAGTAAATCTGTACGGATCTAAAAATCAGAAAAAAGGAATGCATCAAAAAATTTGTTCTTTAGAAAACTGCTAAATAGTGAGAAAAATGAAAGAAAATGGCTCTTGTATTCTAAATATATAGGAAATGTTTTTTGTATTTTCTATAAATTAGTCGGTGACAGCAAGGACTTAGACATCCTGCTTACTCCATTTTCAGTCTGTGGATTTTCTGACTGAAAGAAAGGGGAAGAAAAAGTAACGTCTCATGAAAAGAGCGTTAATCACCACAAAAGTTCAGTGTCGTGGTTTCTGTGGTCGAATAATGAGCGACATATCGACAGTGAACTGCAGTACATCATGTAAACAGAGAAATATTATTGGCAAAAAATGCTTCGGCGAGTCGTAGAAGTAGTTAAGCATTTGGCAATAAGAATACTTGCTTTTCGTGATAACGAAATTTTTTCAGCCCCAAATAATAGTGACTGTTTAGGTTCATTTTAGCTAATTCCTCCTTTTTACCCATTTTTGAAACAACACATCCAAGAGCATGGCTCTAAAGGTCGTGGCCATCAGTCATGTTTGTCCAAGACTATTTGTTCCGGCATGACGACAAGCGCCGACACGACGATGGGGAACGGACAGGGCTGTGAGACGACGTCAGCCAATAGTACGCTGACTAGGACGGCACCAAGACAGGAGCGGCCTCTATTATGAAGAGAATATAAGCGCCGCGCCGCCCAGCCGCGGGCGGAGTGGACAACGAGCCGTCATAAAACGCTGCTGTAGTGATTTATGAACTGCATTGTTTTGCTTGCTCTGAAATTGTATATACCGAAGAACAGTGATAATTTGCATTTTGCCATTTGCTTGCGACACACCTTTGTGAGTACGCAAAGTTAAATATTGTCAATTTATCGTACTGTAATAAACTCCATTAATACGATTTACTTGAATTGTTGTCTAGCGATCCGAGAAAACAGCTTCATGGGCACCCTATATTAGACGAGTGGACAGAAACAAAACTATTTGTAAAGAATTCATCGGCCTTCTGGGAAACAAAGTACTGACTAAAATAGTTGGTGAAATTTAGACAGCAAAATACTCCCACTAGTTATACATTCAACGGTAGACACATGAAGATCAGCTAGCCGTTGCATTAAGGTATTTTTTCGAGAGAAGAGTTCACTAAAGATTTCTGTGTTTTGTTCCCATACACGGTCATACGTGAAAGAGTCTTAGCAAGGTTGTCCTTGATCTCTCTGAAAAATACAATATTAGGACAGAAGATTGTTGTTTGCAATCCTATGACAATGCCACTAACATGAATGGGAAGTGAAGAATTTAATTCATTAGCTTTTTATGTACCCTGTGTTGCGCACTCGTTAAACCTCGTGGTCCAAAACAGTACAGCGAAATCGTTAGAATCATTTTTTTTTTCAAGTTTTGCAACGACTCTATGACTTTTTTGTAGCGTCTACTCATCGTTGGGACATTTTTTTGTGAAGGATAATAGGCAACTTAAGATATTGTCCGATACTAGATGGTCAAGCTGTGAGGAAGCAATATCAGATGTTCAGCAGAATTTCGATGCCGTTTGCGTCTCACTTGAACAAATTGTCGAAAACATAGAAGAAAAGGTAGCGATCTGAAATGTGGCAGAATCGCTTTGAAAAAACTAAAGAAAAACTAGTGACAGCAATATTGGTTGTTTTCTGTGATGCTGTGTTGTCTCGAATGGACATAACTAACAAATATTTGCAAAAGCATGAACTGAACTTAATTAATGTCAGGCATTGCGATAATTGATTCTGTTTTTCAGCCGTGTTAGGGAAAGTTTTGATGAATATGAAAAACAAGCTAGGAACTTAAGTGAACATGTGTATCAAGAATATAGTGAAAAACGGAAACGCAAAATAAGACGGTTTCCTTGTAAGTAGGCTGTTTAGGTTCTTATATTGGTAACGCCACGTAGCGCTCTGTATGAAAATCACTGGCTGTGCTGTGTGCAGTCTGTGGCTAGTTTGCATTGTTGTCTGCCATTGTAGTGTTGAGCAGCTGGATGTTAACAGTGCGTAGCGTTGCGCAGTTGGAGGTGAGCAGCCAGCAGTGGTGGATGTGGGGAGAGAGATGGCGGAGTTTTGAAATTTGTAAGACTGGATGTCATGAACTGCTATATACATTATGACTTTTGAACACTATTGAGGTAAATACATTGTTTGTTCTCTATCAAAATCTTTCATTTGCTAACTATGCCTATTAGTAGTTAGTGCCTTCAGTAGTTTGAATCTTTTATTTAGCTGGCAGTAGTGGCGCTCGCTGTATTGCAGTAGTTCGAGTAACGAAGATTTTTGGTGAGGTAAGTGATTTGTGAAAGGTATAGGTTAATGTTAGTCAGGGCCATTCTTTTGTAGGGATTTTTGAAAGTCAGATTGCGTTGCGCTAAAAAAATATTGTGTGTCAGTTTAAGCACAGTCACGTATATAATTTTTCTAAGGGGACGTTTCATATGTCGACCCTTAGCCGAGGATACCTCACTGGAATCTTCTGATTTTTTCTTGTAGTTTGTGTAATTAGTGTAGCTTTTGTTTATTGCTAGCGCGTAATTATAGAGAGAATTTCCTTTGTAGTTGTAGTTTTTCATTGTTGTACAGTAGAACAGTTGTGGCATGCATGTAGATTTGCAGCAAGTACTTCGCAGCTTCGCTTGCAATTAACGAGATATTATTTTCAGTGCTACGTTAATGTGTTCTCTTATTTTTGCTCTTCAAATTGTGCTTTTCTGTGTTATCGTGTGAAATATTGTGACAATAATGGCGTGTGAAAAACGTAATACTAGGCTCCAAAGTAAACTGAGAAATGACAGTGAAGACGAAAGCAGTGTGTTAGCGCCACCGAGTAATGAATTATCTAATGTTCAAAGTAGTAATTTGGTAATTGTGCTTAGGGAAATGGAGCGGGCTGCAAACAATGGTGTAGACAGTGAAACAATTAGTGAACAGGGAAGCATTATCGATCGATCGGTCGGCAACAGCTTGCCTCAGGAATCCGAAATGACAGGACATAATCTTGCAAATACTGTAGATTCAGGTTTTGCGTCCTCACCGTTTTCTCAAATAAGTCAAGACACAATTTCTGCTTTTCAAACTGCGAATATTGCCGGTTCAAATGCATTGCCGAATAGCACTTAGGAACATGTTTCAGACACCAGTGCACTGTTATTACAATTAATGCATCAAATGGGACAAAAGCTTCAAAAGTTAGACATAATGGAACAAAATCTTCAAAAGTTAGACACAATGGAACAAAATCTTCAAAAATTAGACACAACGGAACAAAATCAGAGACAAACACAGCAAAAGCTTCAAAAGCTAGACACAATGGAACAAAATCAGAGACAAACACAGCAACAGTTAGACACAATGGAACAAAATCAGAGACAAACACAGCAAAAGCTTCAAAAATTAGACACCACACTTGAACAAACACGCGAAGAGTTAACTACTGAGTTACATAACATTGATACGAAATGTTAAAAAGTCGGTAATGACGTAAAAACACAGATTTGTGAGCATTTTCAACCTATTTTTTCGCGGCATGAAAATGCATTACAGAATCGCGAAGCAGCCATAAAAGAACTGCAAACTGTTGTTCATGAAAATCATAAGGCCTTGCAAGCTAAAATTGACTCAATTGCATCTACCGATTCGGTTACGCAACTTGCAAAAACTCAAGAAAACTTAAAGGACACAATAGATACTCTGAAAATTGGTTCAGAAAGACACATTATCAGAGAAAGTAGCTGAACTTTCGGATCAGCTAAATAATTTATCTACGAAGGTAGATGACAATCTGAATGACACAAAACCGGTAGTCTTCAATGACAGAGAAGAGTGCGAACAAATTAGGAAATTCAAACAAAATCAGAATCAAATTAATACGCAACACCAAAGAGAAATCCGGGAAGTACAAGATCAGCTGACACAGGTAATACAAGAATTACGTATTTCAGAGGACATTCGCGCTCCAATGCGGGAAGAGGGGCATAGAAATACGGAACAGCCACAAAATAATAACACAGGGCACTTCGGAAATTATGAAAGAAATTGGCAAGGAGCCACAAAATAATAACACAGGGCACTTCGGAAGTTATGAAAGAAATTGGCAAAGTACACCGAATTTTGAGATGGAACCGCCGAAACGACGTAACAATGAGCGACATGCGACTCACCGACATGATGATTTTGACTATAAGCTGTTCATTACTACACGTAAATTCAAAACATTTAAGAATTCTGGCAACGACATTCATCCACAAGCGTGGCTTCATCAATTCTCTCATTGTTTTCCTCCCAACTGGTCATTAGAACACAGATTAGAATTTATGTGTGGCTACTTAGAGAATGAACCAGCTGTAAGAATGCGATCGGTCATTCACGATTGCCACTGTGAAGGAGAGTTTTACCATGCCTTCCTCTCAGCATATTGGTCTCAAGCCACACAAGACCGAGTAAAACATGGCATCATAATGATGAAACATTTCGAACAATCTGAATTTTCCAGTCTTGTGAAATATTTTGAAGACATATTGCACAAGAATCAGTACCTGTCAAACCCTTACAGCCCCTCAGAACTCATCCGCATTTGCTTAATCAAAATGCCTGAACATTTACGACATATTATTTTGGCAGGACGTTGCAAAGACGACATTGAAGCTTTTCAGGGACTGTTACAAGAATTAGAAATTGACACTGACAATCGCGGAACGCGAAAACAAGAACACAACAATTACAGGTCACATCCGTCGCAATTCCGCAATGAAAGAAATAATAACTGGACGCGACAAGGCTATTCTCACAACACAAATCGTGACCAAAACAGACACCACCCGTATGACAACCGTTGGCAGAGTAGTAATAATTACAGGGAAAGATCACCTCTCCGCGGTAATGACTATCACAGAGACATTCAGAGAAACAGACAATATGGGAACCAAAATAAACATTATCAGGGGAGACAGAATAACTTTAGACGCAACGGTCCAGCGCGCAGTTACGTTTCAGGGAGAAATTCTCCACCACGTGACTGACAAGAAAGAAACTATGGAATCTACCGACATGACGACAGACGATATGATCGTAACGACAGACCTGAATTGCATCAGAACTGGCGGGATTCAAACAGAGCAGGGCCCTCTCGACAAGGTGAATTTGTAGAAGTTAGGTCTCCACAACCCAATAACGACGTGCGCCAACAAAGAGACAATAGGCAATGACTCATACCGCTGGCAGCCACAAAACGTACGTATGAAACTCTGGCAGTCCCATTTCAGTAATTAGTGAAACAGCCTTTAGCAAATGCAACAAATCGAACGATTGCCCCACACTTCCGTTACGTAAGCTTAAATTACAAGGTGCAATCGTTGGAAAAAGTGTAGATGTACGCCAACAAACCAACTTAGAATTCTTTTGTCAAAGCCACAGCTTCTCTATGAACATTCTTATCGTTCCATTATTGTCGACGGAAATTATATTGGGAGTAGACTTTTTGAATGAATACAAAGCAATCTTAAACTTTCACGATGCTGAAATAAGTTTAGAGAAAGAAGGTAAGTCAATAGCTTTGAAATTTGAAGATTGGCTCTCAAACCATGACGAGGAAATTAATCGGCTTTACCTTCTGTTAGACAACAGTTCGGAATTTTCTACGGAACTAGACACTAACAATTACTCTGCAAGTACTGACAGGGATGATATCGACGACATATTTGATACTAATGAGTTAATTCAGAATAAAATTCAAACAATTGAGAACTGTAATGACACTGATAGGCAAGACCTTTTTGAGATTTTACAAGCACATTCCACAGTTTTTACTCACAAAACAGGAACAATCAAGGGATTTCAATACCAATTTCGTGTTCGTGAGCATACTAAATTTTGTGTTAGACCATACGTAATTCCGGCGCATTATAGGGACCGTGTTAGAACAGAAATACAATCTATGCTTAATGAGGGCATTATTGAGCCTGCAGTAAGCTCATACAACAATCCATTACATGTTGTTCAGAAGAAAAATGGATCAATCAGGCTTGTCTTAGATTCGAGACAAATCAATAATATCATCATTCCTGAAACAGACAGGCCGCAGACGATGGAAGAACTCCTTCAAAATTTTAATGGTGTAAAAGTGTTGTCTTCTATTGATCTCAGATCCAGCTTTTATCAGATCGAACTTCATCCAGAATGTAGAAAATACACAGCTTTTCTTTGTTTCGGCGTTTGTTATCAATTTCGGAAACTTCCTTTTGGTTTGAACATTTCTTCGGCAGCGTTCATTCGCGGGCTAAATTCCATATTACCTGATTTCTTAAAACATCACATCACCTTATATGTGGATGATATTCTAATAGCAGAAGCCTCATGGGAACAACATAATCGCATCCTCAACAGTTTGTTACGTATTTTTTCAGAATCTGGAATTACAGTTAACTTGGAAAAGTCTGAATTCGGTAGGTCAAAGGTGAGGTTTTTGGGTCATATTATTTCTTCTGAAGGCATTCAGCCGGATCCTGAAAAGTTAGAAGCAATCAGAGCCATTCCAGTTCCATCCACAAAAAGAAAAATTCGCAGTTTTCTAGGTCTCGTAAATTTTTACCGTCGTTTTCTGAATATGCAAATTCTAGTTACACCAAAACTTTGTTCTCTCAGTGGAAAAAATACTATTTGGAACTGGGACGAACAAGCACAGCTGGAATTCAATTCTTTGAAAGAATCGCTACTTAACGCGCCAATATTAGCTCCTCCAGATCTCTCACAAGATTTTTGCCTTAGCACGGATTCTTCTAAAGTCGGTCTTGGTGCCCACTTATTTCAAGAAGCCATAGAAAATGACACTACTGTTCAGAAAACCATTGCTTTTGCTAGCCGAGTGCTAACAAAATCTGAAAAAAATTATTCCGTTACTGAATTAGAAGCTTTAGCTATCGTTTGGGCATTTAACAAATTCCGTTTCTTTCTTTCTGGTAAGCACGTAAAAGTATACAGTGATCATCGTGCATTACAATTTCTTATGTCTTCAAAAGTAAATCATGACAGGTTAAAACGTTGGGCATTGTTTCTGCAAGAATTCCGCTTCACAATAGTCTACATTCCCGGCAAGGAGAACATTGTTGCGGACGCACTGTCACGCGCACCGGCTGGGCTTGAGAAAAGTAACACGGAAGGCAACCTCGAGAAAAGTTTCAGTATTCTTTACATTCAGAAAGTCGCCTTTGAAAACTTCATCACCACATTTTTAAAGGACATTGCTCATGAACAAGATAAAGATACGATTTGG
The DNA here is from genome assembly GCF_023864345.2 of Schistocerca serialis cubense. Taxonomy (NCBI): domain Eukaryota; kingdom Metazoa; phylum Arthropoda; class Insecta; order Orthoptera; family Acrididae; genus Schistocerca; species Schistocerca serialis. Next base: position 256,583,638 of record NC_064640.1, read on the forward strand.
AAAGACATCAAAAGTAAATGGCATGAAAAGCCGCACACTCAGATTCGGCATTATTATCTGGTTAGAAACAACATACTCTTCAAACGCTGCACTGTTGATGACAAGCTATGGGTACTTTTCATTCCAGACGATTTTGTTAATAAGCTCATTTGGTACATTCATTTCAGCTACGCACATTTTGGTCCACGAAAATGTTATCATATTCTTCGAACGACTTGTTATTTTAACAATATGGAAAAGAGAATTCGAAGAGTCTTGTCTATTTGTAAACTTTGTCAAAAGGCGAAACCATCTACTATCTCACATCGTGCTCCGTTGTTTCCTATCATTCCTTCTAAATTAAAAGAATGTGCTGCTGTTGATCTCTTGGGACCCCTTGTCAGAACATCGAATGGATTTTCGTACGTTCCAGTCGCTGTTGAACTTACTTCAAAATTTGTTTTTTTCACTGGACGGTCTGTATCCAACGCCTTTGTTAAAAATTTCTTACGTGAAGTTGGACACGTTAGTAAAGTCATTTCAGATAACGGACCGCAATTCAGATCTGCTGTTTGGTCACGCATGCTACGGTATCATAAAATCAAACCTGTTTTATTTCATTGTACTCACCACATTGTAGCCCGTCTGAACGGATTATGAAAGAAATCAATAAGCTTTGCAGACTTTATTGTCACAAAAGGCATCAGCATTGGGACAGATATTTACACTTATTTCAAAACGTGCTGAATGAAATGCCTCACGACTCCACTGCTTTACCACCTACTCTTGTACTAAAGAATGAAGAACCACCGAACAGAATCAGAGAGCTTGTACCTTTTCCGAATACACGTAAACTTCGACACAAAGACATAATTGATTTAGCTATTAAAAATATAAAATCTGCAGCAGACAAAAGGAGAAAACTACACGACAAAGCAAATGCAAAGAAATTATATATTGGTCAGAAAGTTCTCATTAAAGCTCATTCATTGTCACATAAGAAGAAACACTTGAGTCACAAATTCTTTCTAGTTTACAATGGACCTTACAGAATTCGACTTATACCACATGATAATTGCGTTGAAGTTGAAACTCTGCGTACTAGGAAGAGTAAAGGTTTACACCACATTTCACATGTAAAACCGTTTATTGAAAGATAATCTGCTTTTTAACTTTGTCTTTGCCATAAAACTTTTCACTTCACATTTCTAGTATGCTTTGTCAGACTTAAGAAACTGTTAACATGCAACAATGTTTGAAGTTAAATATCCAGTCTAGAACCTAGGGAACATTTTTAAACAGAAATTACGAATGCATTGTTATAGTGAACAGACGACACAGTGTTGTATTTGTACATTCTTGCTTGTAAGTTGCACGATTACGTAACGACTATCAGCCTTACATACTTAGGACATATACTGGTACTGCTAATGAGATTTTAATGCAACATTTTGGTTTACTTGAAGATACATTCTGGATTTAAAGTACTTTCTGTGAGATACCAGATGACACAGTGGTTAGTTTATGTGACAGCTACACGATTATATCACGACGTTACTAATGAGTGACAATTTACAATGTTGCTTTTGCAGTGTTTCTGTTTTATATCTGCACAGTTTTTCTGTACTATTCTGGAAAGTAAAACATGTTGTCTATAGTGTAATATTTTTTCTGCTTGAGCTATGTCATGTTCAGATATAAGTTATTGCATTTGCTGCTGCTGTTTGCCAGGCATAGTGCTACTAAATTTCACTTTGTATTACTCTGTTAAGCTAGTTTTACTACTGATTTATTTTTCTTGTTACTGCACATTGGCTCATATTAGTTGTAATGTATCATTGCTTGGTAATTTATATTTACAGCAGCTTGCTTTGACAATTTCCATTTTTTTTCATTGCTGTTTGTATTAATTGTTTTATGCTGCTGCATTGCCTCGTCCCTTAGTTTAGCATCTGAGCTCAGTAGATTTAAGTTAGCTTAAGAGGGAGTAGACTGTATAAGAAAATGAGTTGCGATGAATTGGAAGAAATGCGTTGAGAAGTTATACGAAAAAAGTACAGAAAGCAGGTAAAGATAGGACTTTTTGGGAATAATGATGAACGAAGGGAGATCTCCAAGAAAAAAAAGGTTTTGTTTGCAAAATACTGCAGTACCAAATGTTACACTGAAAACAAACCCTGTCCTTTCCCCCTGTGTTATTCTGCTATGTGTTTGTGTACTCTTGTATATTTGTGTTTTTCCTGTCTTTATGTGTTTAGCTAATAAGAGTTATGTTGTAGAATTTTTCTGATAATATGTTATTTTCTTTGTAAAGATGTTTAGACATTATTTATTCTGTTCTGTTTTAATGCTCATGTGTGAAGTTGATGTTTCGAAAGTTATTCTGATCTTTTATGCATGTACTCATGTCATAATTCCTGTAACACTGATGTATATGTTATTTCGATGCTTTTGTAAAGCCCATATTACTACAAATGTTATCTGTATTGTTATGTTCTTTAATGATGTATTTTGTACCTTTGTAATTGTATTCTTGTGTTATAAAATTGTAATTGACACCAGTTCATCATATTATTAACTTGTAAGTTCCATTTCACTGCACACGTTTCTGTTGGTCATAGTATATGGACAATATGTGAGAAATAGGGACTGTTAGTGTTTGCACGTGTGTTAATAATTCAGTAAGGGACTGGATAACAGCATTGCTGGTTCTAAGGACAATTCCAAAAACTCTGTGAGTGCACAAGTGGTGGTTTATGGACCTGCTATATTCTCCGCAAGACTCTTCGATGGTGATTGTGCACCTGCACAGTCGCAACAGATGGCTGCTGGCCGTCTCTACAAGGACTGAAGTGGGTCTGAACCTTCCATGGCCCACCAATACCATTATTTCTACAAGGACTGCAGTGGGTCTGCACCTCTGTTGGCCCACCAATACCACAATCTCTACTAGGACTACAGTGGGTCTACTCTGTGATGACCTACCTACCAATATTCTTCAAAACTTCGAATGACCCTGCTGTGGGTTTGCTCTGTGGTGGACCATTACCTGTCTGCATGTCAAGAGTCAGCACTGTCTTTCCGTTGGAAGGACAACACTACTTCTTCAAGACTGCATGGAAATCCACTACTTCCGTGTGCATTTTCTTTTACTGCTCAGACTTTGAGAAAAACACTGCAATTTTACTGTGATGAACGATCAGGACTCTCTTTATGGACTGTGAGAAAATTTTAGCTTTTGACCAACATTGTATCAATAAGTGTGTGCATATGAATTCTTTGTTATTGTAATTGTGAAAAAATTTTAACAAATATGTATTGGCCAGTGCCCAAAACAATTTGTAAAATTTTTTGTGGGGAGCGTGGGGGCTATGTAAGTAGGCTGTTTAGGTTCTTATATTGGTAACGCCACGTAGCGCTCTGTATGAAAATCACTGGCTGTGCTGTGTGCAGTCTGTGGCTAGTTTGCATTGCTGTCTGCCATTGTAGTGTTGGGCAGCTGGATGTTAACAGTGCGTAGCGTTGCGCAGTTGGAGGTGAGCCGCCAGCAGTGGTGGATGTGGGGAGAGAAATGGCGGAGTTTTGAAATTTGTAAGACTGAATGTCATGAAATGCTATATACATTATGACTTTTGAACACTATTGAGGTAAATACATTGTTTGTTCTCTATCAAAATCTTTCATTTGCTAACTATGCCTATTAGTAGTTAGTGCCTTCAGTAGTTTGAATCTTTTATTTAGCTGGCAGTAGTGGCGCTCGCTGTATTGCAGTAGTTCGAGTAACGAAGATTTTTGGTGAGGTAAGTGATTTGTGAAAGGTATAGGTTAATGTTGGTCAGGGCCATTCTTTTGTAGGGATTTTTGAAAGTCAGATTGCGTTGCGCTAAAAAAATATTGTGTGTCAGTTTAAGCACAGTCACGTATATAATTTTTCTAAGGGGACGTTTCATCCTGATCGAAAAAAAAAAACATTAATCAGGAGAACTGAGTCGACGTGATAAATTACAAGTGGTACTTATTGCAGTTGTTGATAAAATACAAGCAGAACTAAAAAAGCGAGAATAAAGTACGTGAGTCGATCTTTCCCACCCTTAACAAGCAATATAGTAGAGCAAAAAGCTAAAGAACTCTTAACAGAAACATATATTACATGTATTCGTAACTGCGAATAGTGGCAGAGCGGTTCTAGCCACTGCAGTCTGGAACCGCGCGACCGCTACGGTCGCAGGTTCGAATCCTGCCTCGGCCATGGATGTGTGTGATGTTCTTAGGTTAGTTAGGTTTAAGTAGTTCTAAGTTCTAGGGGACTGATGACCTCAGAAGTTAAGTCCCATAGTGCTCACAGCCATTTGAACCAATTTTGAACTGCGAATATGGGCAACCATGAGCTGTAGAATGGAATGACGCCAGTGAAAATTTCTGCCGGATCAGGACTCCAACCAGGATTTCCCGCTTATCGCAAGAGGTCACCTTATCATTTTTTCTTCTTTTTTGCTTTCTCTGTTTTTATATTTTTGCTAAGTATAAATCATACCCCTTTTTTACCCTAGACCTCTTCCACTTCAGGCGTTGTTCCCTATCACCTATACTACCCCCAAAAACCTATATAACGAAAAAAGAAAAACAAAGCTAGCGCGACCGCCAATTTCACCCTAAAAACTAACTGTGACGGTTGTTTGCCACCACTTCAGGCTCCACCCACGAACAAAAATTAATTACGCCTCTGATCGTTTGTTGAAAAAAGAAAAGAATGAAGGAAAGGATACAATACTTTTATTATATGTTGTTTCATTTTTGTTGTTGTTTTTTTTCTTCTAAATCTTCTTCCTGGGGTGTCGACAGCAGAGAGACGGGGGTATGTCCAGGTCCTTTTCTCGTTCAGCGAGGGTGAAACACCCTATAATTAACGTTGATGTCTCTTATCAGTCCATCATGTGCTTTATCGCCAACCTCTCCTCACACCCCAATGGTCTGGGGGTCGCGTAAACAACGACCCCAAGTAATTCGCAAAGAGCGAAAAATACAACGACTTGTGGCGTAAAACGGTGTAGTTGCCCGTTGAATAGTTCCAAAAATCTAACAACACTGCAACGTCCTCACTAAAAAAGTATGACAATGCCATACCCTTAATGGCTCTGAGCGCTATGGGACTTAACTTCTGAGGTCATCAGTCCCATAGAACTTAGAACTACTTAAACCTAACTAACCTAAGGACATCACACACATCCATGCCCGAGGCAGGTTTCGAACCTGCGACCGTAGCGGTCGCGCGGCTCCTGACTAAAGCGCCTAGAACCGCTCGGCCACTTCGGCCGGCGCCATACCCTTAACTCATACTGTGGCGTTATGACGAGTAGCAGGGTAGTAATTGACGTCGGGATGGATCAGTTCGGTGGACTCTACAGACTCAGGCGTCCGTCGCAGCAACAATGCCAACATGCGCCGTGTGAGAGGCCAGCAGTCGGCAGCCGTTTCGCAAACGGTACAGTGCTTGTCGGTGTCGACAGCGGTGCATGTGAGACAGAAAGAGTCCTAGGCAAGATGTATATAACGTTGTCGAGTGGGGAATATTTCGGTCGTTATCACATACCACAGCGCCCTCTCCGCGGTGGGTAGGAAAGGCTAGTGAATGTTACTTCACACCCGCTTCCAGCCGACCGCCGGATGTCGGTGTTCAATCACATCAGCAGGCAGTGTCCATTGGATGTAGCGGTAGAAGTCCTTGGTTCTAGGAGCCCCGTGGTCGATAGGACATCCAACAAGTAACTCATGTCGACCAGATAGGTGCGAATGTGACACAGTGCTGGCACTATATGTCCGACGGGAGTCGGCAGCCGGAGGGATTGAGGCGCCATCTCCTCAATCAGCGTACTAGCGAGGGTGTTCTTGTCCGAAATACGCAGAAAGAGAGCGCGCGCCCTATCGTGCACATTTATCATTTCAATGCCGCCTACATACACTCCTGGAAATTGAAATAAGAACACCGTGAATTCATTGTCCCAGGAAGGGGAAACTTTATTGACACATTCCTGGGGTCAGATACATCACATGATCACACTGACAGAACCACAGGCACATAGACACAGGCAACAGAGCATGCACAATGTCGGCACTAGTACAGTGTATATCCACCTTTCGCAGCAATGCAGGCTGCTATTCTCCCATGGAGACGATCGTAGAGATGCTGAATGTAGTCCTGTGGAACGGCTTGCCATGCCATTTCCACCTGGCGCCTCAGTTGGACCAGCGTTCGTGCTGGACGTGCAGACCGCGTGAGACGACGCTTCATCCAGTCCCAAACATGCTCAATGGGGGACAGATCCGGAGATCTTGCTGGCCAGGGTAGTTGACTTACACCTTCTAGAGCACGTTGGGTGGCACGGGATACATGCGGACGTGCATTGTCCTGTTGGAACAGCAAGTTCCCTTGCCCGTCTAGGAATGGTAGAACGATGGGTTCGATGACGGTTTGGATGTACCGTGCACTATTCAGTGTCCCCTCGACGATCACCAGTGGTGTACGGCCAGTGTAGGAGATCGCTCCCCACACCATGATGCCGGGTGTTGGCCCTGTGTGCCTCGGTCGTATGCAGTCCTGATTGTGGCGCTCACCTGCACGGCGCCAAACACGCATACGACCATCATTGGCACCAAGGCAGAAGCGACTCTCATCGCTGAAGACGACACGTCTCCATTCGTCCCTCCATTCACGCCTGTCGGGACACCACTGGAGGCGGACTGCACGATGTTGGGGCGTGAGCGGAAGACGGCCTAACGGTGTGCGGGACCGTAGGCCAGCTTCATGGAGACGGTTGCGAATGGTCCTCGCTGATACCCCAGGAGCAACAGTGTCCCTAATTTGCTGGGAAGTGGCGGTGCGGTCCCCTACGGCACTGCGTAGGATCCTACGGTCTTGGCGTGCATCCGTGCGTCGCTGCGGTCCGGTCCCAGGTCGACGGGCACGTGCACCTTCCGCCGACCACTGGCGACAACATCGATGTACTGTGGAGACCTCACGCCCTACGTGTTGAGCAATTCGGCGGTACGTCCACCCGGCCTCCCGCATGGCCACTATACGCCCTCGCTCAAAGTCCGTCAACTGCACATACGGTTCACGTCCACGCTGTCGCGGCATGCTACCAGTGTTAAAGACTGCGATGGAGCTCCGTATGCCACGGCAAACTGGCTGACACTGACGGCGGCGGTGCACAAATGCTGCGCAGCTAGCGCCATTCGACGGCCAACACCGCGGTTCCTGGTGTGTCCGCTGTGCCGTGCGTGTGATCATTGCTTGTACAGGCCTCTCGCAGTGTCCGGAGCAAGTATGGTGGGTCTGACACACCGGTGTCAATGTGTTCTGCTTTCCATTTCCAGGAGTGTATGTGGGGAATGTTAGTGTCTCGTAACGGATCTGGAACACCCTACCCCAACTGATGAAATGACCTAAGGCCGCCTGGAACTTGGCAGCTGCCGTAGCGGCCATTGGGAGAATGTGTGTGTAGTGATTAAGTTTCGGAGCGAAGTAGACGTTGAAAAAATGTACCCGCATGTTCAAGTGAAGTGTTCGAAAAGTATGGAGACGAGCCGGCCGGTGTGACCGAACGGTTCTAGGCGCTACAGTCTGGAACCGCGCGACAGCTACGGTCGCAGGTTCTGAAGTGTTGGCAGAAGAGCCAACACCGTGTTGCTAGAGGAGGCCGAAATGCACGCATTTATTTACACGCAGACTGGCCTGAGGTCTGGAACAGGTCAGAGAAATAAGACTAGCAAAATAGAATACTTAACTTTAATCCACAATCGGTGTACATCTCTCTTGATTGTACATAATTTCCATTTCAATATACACTGGTAATGGCGCCTTGCTAGGTCGTAGCAAATGACGTAGCTGAAGGCTATGCTAACTATCGCCTCGGCAAATGAGAGCGTATTTGTCAGTGAACCATTGCTATGAACGTCGGCTGTACAACTGGGGTCGAGTGCTAGTACGTCTCTCTAGACCTGCCGTGTGGTGGCGCTCGGTCTGCAATCACTGACAGTGGCGACACGCGGGTCCGGCGTCTACTAATGGACCGCGGTTGATTTAAAGGCTACCACCTAGCAAGTGTGGTGTCTGGCGGTGACACCACAGGTTCGAATCTTGCCTTGGGCATGGATGTGTGTGATGTCCTTAGGTTAGTTAGGTTTAAGTAGTTTTAAGTTCTAGGGGACTGATGACCTCAGAAGTTAAGTCCCATAGTGCTCAGAGCCATTTGAACCATTTTAATGGAGACGAACTTGCGTGCGGATCAGATTAAGTCTGCGATACGTAGCTGCTGCTGTACGCTGCACGTGCCAACGGAAGGTCACTCCCAAACATCGCCGGGACCTTGGCAATGGTCAATGGCGTAATCATATTCAGTGCTCTTCCCAGATCCATGTAGTGCGACTACAGCAGGTTGATACGGCTCTCGACCACCTCGCCGTATCGCTGAAGCCACGCGATGGACTGTTTATCTTCATTAAATCGTCTGAATGACATGCAGTAAAAGCAGCATAGTGACCATTGCTCATGAAACAAATGAGGTGAGGCGTATTGAATTTTGCAATTTACCATTTCGGGCAAAATTTACCTCAAGAAAAAAGGATGGTACATACGTTCGTGGCGTTATATGTGATCGACTCGGACTTAGCGTCTCCGGCGGCTGGCCATTAGCCAAATTTTACGTCAAATACTGTATCCTTGCAAAGGCCTAGACCCGTTTCTTTTCCCACGGTTGACACATGCGAGCTGGTGCGCTGTCTGTAGTGACCTCGACACAGAAGGAAAACAAATCTGCAATGTTTCTTCTTTTAAAAATGTGAGTGGTTGTGTTGCTATTTTCTTTACTTACGTCTTTGTAGATAACAGTGCTCCCTTTCATTTCCTCTGATGTGTGTCTACAATTTTCAGTGCTCATTATCACACCAATACTGACATAATTATATGTATGAGTAGACATCCATGCATTAGTGTACCATTTTCTGCCGTTTCAACTATTCCGTGGGATTACCGAATTTGAAATACACGGTTAGTCAAAATTATGTTAACACTGAAATGGACATAACATACAGAGGGCAGAAATGTTCAAAATGTTCAAATGTGCCGGCCGCGGTGGTCTAGCGGTTCTGGCGCTGCAGTCCGGAACCGCAGGACTGCTACGGTCGCAGGTTCGAATCCTGCCTCGGGCATGGGTGTGTGTGATGTCCTTAGGTTAGTTAGGTTTAAGTAGTTCTAAGTTCTAGGGGACTTATGACCTAAGATGTTGAGTCCCATAGTGCTCAGAGCCATTTGAACCATTTTTTTTGTTCAAATGTGTGTGATATCTTATGGGACTTAACTGCTAAGGTCATCAGTCCCTAAGCTTACACACTACTTAACCTAAATTATCCTAAGTACAAACACACACACCCATGCCCGAGGGAGGACTCGGACCTCCGCCGGGACCAGCCGCACAGTCCATGACTACAGCGCCTGAGACCGCTCGGCTAATCCGCGCGCCGCAGAAATAATGTATTGAAATGTATTGTAACATATATTACATTGTATTTTTATTTATTGCGCAGCTGACCATTTTAACGTCTCTAATCTCTTCTGTTTTTTAGTTGATACAATGGCTGAACGACCGACACTGGAGCGAAGATTTGCAGCAAGCCTGAATCTTGACCGAGAAAAGCTTAGAGCAGGGCTGGCTCTAGAGATTTTGCCGTCCCGTGCGAAAATTTCAAGCGCCTCCCCCCCCACCCCCACCCATTTTTCGACATATTCAACTTTTCTCATAATATAATTCTTACATCGCGCCCTATTTTCACATATCACTCTCATTCGTCTCTTTGTTGTGAATATGTCTTTAAGATCAAAGCAGCAGTAAGTGATATGTTTGCAGTGAAATACATTGTTAACCATAACTCCAAAATTAACATGTCGACCAAGATTAATTTATGTCACCGGCAGACCATAAAACAAAAATCTGTTCACTTTTTCTCGTTCCTTGAGCAGAGAATGAGGGTTTTATCGATAAACTGTTTTTGTGTAAATCACAACTTCCTTAAAGCACTTTTCACAGAGATGTTTATCTTCATTTATCTTCAGATGTGGCACATATTCGTCGCAGCACATGATTATGACAAAGAAATAAAAGCATATCTATTCACTTCCCTCTGTACTAAGGCCGGGACATCGAAAGATAGATATTTATATTCGATATAATCTACTTCTGTTATTATCAATATCGATACCAACGAGTAATCGATTTATAAATATCTCAGGGAACAATAAAAATAAAGGGACTGTAGTATGTGATACCTTCATCAATCAGTCTGCACAGGCAGATGACATTTGTTAATTTATTTCGCCATTACACAGAATAAATGCAGTCATACCCGACAACAAATCTTCACTGTGTAAATGCTGAAAAAGTATGACATATATAAATCAATCAAATCTAAAAGTAATGAAAAAGATGTATGAAACCCTTGTCTTATAGGACATATATTTTTCTTGCTTGGCACCAACGAACTACTGTATGACTTTGTTTAATTTGAAAGGATCAGCTAACTTATGTTCAGTCTACACCGTTGCCAGCCCACTTAGTCGTGCCTGGGCCATTGCTGCTCTCAGGTACGAGTTTATCAGTTTAAACTTCGAGAAACGTCTTTCTCCACTTGCCACTGTCACCAGTTGCGTCAACAAAATGCGTAATGCTGCACTCACATTGGGCGCAAAACAATACTCTTGTATGAGTTTCAACGTTTCAATGGGCGTTCCACCAGGCTTCACCAACGTTGACACTACTGAAGTTCATTTTTTAAATCGACAAGACTGATGTCCTTATCCTGTCGTGACTAAAACTGTCGCACAGCTTGGAACACTTTTCGCTTAGAACGTCAGGTGACATGTTCTTACTTTTACTAATGTCATACAACAAATCAAAAAGCTCACTGCGACATTTGATCTGTTGAAATCTCTCACTGAGAGCATATATTATAACATTCAGTACTTTAAAATAAAAATATGCTTTGCACTGTAATTCTGGATGTTCAGTTTTCTCACTGTCTCCCTCACACTGGAACTGTTTCTTCTTCCTTCGCTTTCGTATCTGCATTGTACCACCTACAACTGGGTTTTATATATCGAGTCCTCCCTGCGGTTTGTGAATTGCTCTTTATCTTTTCGAGCAAGTCTACAGCTACCGATATATTTTTTCTTTCTTGAGGCCTTTGTTCCGCGTCAACGCGGGATCGGCCGTGTTACTATTGATTTGGTAGTATTAGTTGCAGAGGCTGACCAGATGCCCTTCCTGCTGCCACCCCTGCTGCCACCCCGAACGCCTCGGGACGGAATTAATGTAAGCCAGCTGTCTGCGTCTAGTGTAAGCCACGTGTTCAAATGTCTGCGAGGCATGTAACTGAGCCGGAACGTGGGGACCAGCGCGGTATTCATCTAGCGGGATGTGGAAAACCGCCTAAAACCACATCCAGGCTGTCCGCCATACTGTTTCTCGTCGTTAACCCGCCGGACGGATTGGGTCCAGGACCGGCACGCCTACACGAGTCCAGGAAGCAGAACTTTAGTGCTCTTGGCTACCCTGACGGGTTCAACAGCTTTCGATATATCTGCGGTAATATTTTATAGCTGTTTGCTGATAATATTTAAATGGAGTAATACATCATACGATATTACCACAGAACAAAGGAACGTAATATCACGAAAACGGTTTGCCAAGCTACAAGTCTCATGTGCAACCATTCAGTCTGTATTTTCTCTTCGCTTATTTCAACTAGGGCATCATAGACCTCCCTCATGTTATAGTAGAGAGGAGCGATTGCATTGATCCTTTCGCACCTTGTACTAAGTGACTTCAACATTAGGGTAGATACACTACGTCATCAAAAGTATCCGGACACCCCTAAAAACATACGTTTTTCATATTAGGTGCATTGTGCTGCCACCTACTGCTAGGTACTCCATATCAGCGACCTCAGTAGTCTTTAGACATCGTGAGAGAGCAGAATGGCGCGCTCTGCGGAACTCACGGATTTCGAATGTGGTCAGGTGATTGGGTGTCGCTTGTGTCATACGTCTGTACGCGAGATTTCCAACTCCTAAACATCCCTAGGTCTACTGTTTTAGATGTGATAGTGAACTAGAAACGTGGAGGGGTACGTACAGCACAAAAGCATACAGGCCGAGCTCCTCTGTTGACTGACAGAGACCGCCTACAGTTGAAGAGGGTCGTAATGTGTATTAGGCAGACATCTATCCAGATCATCACACAGGAATTCCAGACTGCATCAGGATCAATTGCAGATACTATGACAGTTTGGCGGGAGGTGAGAAAACTTGGATTTCATGGTCGAGCGGCTGCTCATAAGCCACACATCACGCTGGTAAAAGCCAAACGATGCCTCGCTTGGTGTAAGGAGCGCAAACATTGGACGACTGAACAGTGGAAAAGCGTTGTGTGGAGTGACGAATCGCGGTACACAATGTGGCGATCCGATGCCAGGGTGTGGGTATGGCGAATGCCCGGTGAACGTCATCTGCCAGCGTGTGTAGTGCCAACAGTAAAATTCGGGGGCGGTGGTATTATGGTGTGATCGTGTTTCTCATGGAGGGGGCTTGCATCCCTTGTTGTTTCGGGTGGCATTATCACAGCACGTGCCTACATTGATGTTTTAAACACCTTCTTGCTTCACATTGTTGAAGAGCAATTCGGGGTTGAATCTTTCAACACGATCGAGCACCTGTTCATAATGCACGGCCTGTGGCGCAATGGTTACACGACAATAATATCCCTGTAATGGACTGGCCTGCACAGCGTCCTGACCTGAATCCTATAGAAAACCTTTGGGATGTTTTAGAACGCCGACTTCGTGCCAGGCCTCACCAACTGACATCCATACCTCTCCTCAGTGCATCACGCCGTGAAGAATGGGCTGCCATTCCCCAAGAAATCTTCCAGCACCTGATTGAACGTATGCCTGCGAGAGTAGAAGCTGTCATCAAGGCTAAGGGTGGGCTAACACCATATTGAATTCCAGCATTACCGACGGAGGACGCCACGAACTTGTAAGCTCTTTTCAGCCAAGTGTCATGGTACTTTTGATCACATAGTGTACATGGTCATTCAGGACTGCCCAGCGTCGCGTAGACGCAGAAAAGGAATCGTAAATTTTCTCACCAAACAAAAGAATGAAACTGCGTATTCTGATGCCTTTGCAGTATCATTCACAACTATATTTAAGGAATGACTGCTTCAGGGAACATAATATGCCTTAGGATTTACATCTGAAATCCTCTTTTGCATTCCTATGTTCTTCCCTTTCATGTCAGAACCGTCATCACAGCCCTGACCGCTCATGCCCTCCAGAGGTATTTTCATTTCTTATAACTGTTATGTGACTACCTCTGTAAGCCCCAAACCAGAGGTATCTCTTACAGGTATAAATGCAGACAAATGATAATTATATTGACATCGCACTTATCAAGATCAGTAGAGGCGACGCCACTTTGATTATTCGACCATACGAACACCATCATCTACGTGAAGGGAGAGGAGAAGATGTCATGGATGCGTCGAATCTTCAATTTTGCTGCTATTTAAGTTCTGGAATTCTACGGTTGTCCTGTTCTCCATCGACTCAAGAGCAAGGTGTGTAAAAACAGTGTTGCTGTGTCTGCTTATGAAAATATAAAATTATCTTTAATTTGTATTGGAAATAAATGTTTTTCCCCTCCTAATATGTGTATATTTTTTTTTTTACTGATTTCACCCTGATCCATGTAACTTATCCCAGATACTGCGCCTGTGATTTTCCTGAAGGACTGGCGATATAATTTTAGACATGTCTCCTATATGTCTTTGGAAGCGGACATGGTCACATGCTATCTGTTTCCATAATCCGATCCCGACATCACGATAGGCAAACTCCCATGTCACCATTTCATGTGTTTTGTTTTTCTCCATCTTAAGCGTCACCTCCCTCATGCTTCAAACTAATACTCTGTGCGTCTTGCACAGCCTTTGTATACATTTGTGAGGGGAGGGATTTGTAAAAGAACAACAGGGACGTATGGTAGCAAATAAAGTTCTTCTTACTGTTTGAATTATTTTTGCACACACACACATACACATTTACAGTTCTTTCTTTTACAAATAATAGCACTGGTTGATTTTTTTTTTTACTTTTCATTGCAGTACTGATTAAATATTCCTACATCACTAACAGTACAGGATGAAAATATTCCATTACATCGCAGTACTGATGACAGCTATTGTAGTGGTACAGTTTCTCTTACACCAATACTATTACTATCACCAGTGAAATTTCGCGCAAACACAAGACTTAATTTATTCGTTGAAGTAAGTGTCGCTAAACATTTTCCTCTTCAAGCAGCTGAAATAATTTAATAATACAGTGAAGTTGGTGGCTCTAAAACGTCCATTCCAAACAGCTGCACTAAAATGCACTGGATGGAACTCAAACTTAAAACTAGTACGACTTGGACAGCTAGAAGTAGGTAAAACTTAAAAACTATTCTATTTATACATGCAATCCACAATGACACGCGCAAATGAAATGCAAAAGAGAGAAATACTGTAAAATTATATTTTTTCTTCCATTCACAGTTTTTTAACTTTTCTGATGATTTTCTACAATTTCTAAGCTTTTTGTATATATTTTGCACACTTTTAAACTTTTTAATAATTTTTTAAACTTTCCCAGCACTTTGTGTGCAAACACATTATGCTGCTTATTAAGAAAAAAAGTAAGCTGAATGTATTTAGACGTAAGCATACATATTTACATGGGCATCCACACTCAAACGCGCTCACACGCATACACACAGACATATAATCAATCATACATGCAGGCACACCATACATCACACACATACAATATTTACAATATGATAAAAGAGCTATATAATTCATCACATGCTCTCACTCAGCCAGCCACTCACTCTTTCTCTCTCTATCTCTCATTCACACCATCGGAGTTCCACCACACTGTCTCGAGCTTCAAGTAAATAGTGTGAGCACAGAAGGGTTTTGACCCTATCATCACAAATGACTCTTTTATCGCAATGAGGTGACAATCTGAATTTAGACTGCAGCACAGAGCACACATCATGACCTCGCGATCAAATACTATTTGCTGTACCATGTGTGGAGGTTGTGATGGAGCACCGCGAATACCACCGCACAGACACTGTAAGTAGTCTTCAACTGTGAGGACATGTGATGCTACACGTTGCACACCCTTAGCCCACCTCTGGGTGTCCCCATCTATTGTACGATATGCATACATTTTGGATCTTAGCCCCACAAACTTCACAATTGGCAATCCATTTGGCTCATCTTTCATTAAGCCAATGACCTTATTCCGAGAAACAATACCGTAAGGATTATCGGCTGCATATCCAGATGTGTCGAATTTATTACTGTGACACCTCATTATTTCATATGGATTGGAGTTCTTCACCTAGTAGTTGAAGATATCCATATCCATATAAAGTAAATTCAGTTCGATGAAATGAGTTTTAGTAAACTCATAGTAGAACTGGTACATATGGAATTTGGTGATGTCCAGTATAAAAACTCTTCAACCTCTCCACAGCAACAAACTTCTCATTGAAAAAAGTGCCCTGCCTAAAATTTGGTCTGGCAATGCATTTTCTTGCGCTATAATCCCCATCCCATTCAATTCTAATCAAAATATCAAGTTCATTTCTTACATTCCGCAGGGTTTTACTGAAATGGAGTTATTCATTAATTTATAAAAATCCTTTTCGAAATCACTAGTTTGGCTCACCCTCTTTTCGGTATTTAGTTCAATATATTCCTTCGCCAGAGGGACTAATTGAAGAAGATAGTTCGAGTGACTCTACCTAGCTCCATCCTTAAGCTGAGGCTCTGCTGGACAGTGCTTCCTTGCGGAACTTGTTGCTCTGGGCATAATGGCAAGCCGCTTCTAATTTCATGCATACTAACAGGGTATATTAGGTTTCCCTCCACCACATACCCTACATCAGAATCAGTCACCTAATCCCTCTAATTCGTTTTCAGGCACCCATTGAAACCCACCAACCGGCAGTGGCTGCATGATAGCGTGCCCATATAAGTTATTCACATCGAAATACAGAGTATAACTTGAATCAAGGGATGCATTGAACCCCGCACCCATACATCTGTTATTTACCTTGACTTATCTCTGGACACACTGGAAAAGTCCCCCATGAATCTTACACTCAAAGGAAAGAAGCGTATCAGATACGGTGAAAAGTTTGATGCTGCTCCTCGTTTTCTTGAGCATTGCATCCGAGCACAAACCAGGTGCTGTGTAGTAAAAGGTGGGGTCCAGAGAGTATGTGGCCAAGCATAGACTCCAGAACTTTTCAAAAACATCCACAAGCAAGTGCACGCCGATGTCCATGTATTGCATTGTGTATTCACACAAACTGGGAATGTAGAATTCTCGCCATAGATTGATGGCATGCTTATAATCTGCACTAGTTATGGCATCGCCTGTGCGAGTACTGGTAAAAGCAGATACGTTGGGTAGCCTGGTTTTGTCGAGTTTCGCCTTAGTATCCAAATACTCATAAGGGAAAACTTCTTTCCTAGTCACAAGTTGAAACTTTTCCTCGTCGGGGTATGCAGATTGGTTGATGCGCATATCCCCCTGAGGTAGTGTGTCAACAAGTTTCTGGAGTGACGTCTGCATGAAACGTGGAGATCAAGGAAGCAGAGGTAATTTTTGGCGTCATTCGTTTCGAGAAAGAGATATACTTCTCTACAGTCTCAGGCAGGACACTGACCTGATCTTTCTTCATACTAAAATCAGCCAACTGCTCAACTATAAAGTGAGCATCATACCCACTTAAATTATGGAAGAAAAAGGATATATGTCATGTTAAACCCTGTAAGATGACAACGATTTCTACGCCGAATTTCCCCTTTTCTATCTAATGGCAGTCCATAAATATGACAGTTAACCACATCATTGTATAACTTTTTATCCTCCTCCGATTTGGTGCTGTAAGGCCCATCAGCAACCCATGACAGTTTTTCAAGCTAAGTGAGCAACAATGCCACAGGATTATCCTCGACATAAGATTGATAAGTGTTAAGACTTGCATCAAAAAGGAAGCATACAAGTTGGTACACTCCCGCATATGGTACATATTTTTGCGTGAAGGTGGTACGTGAGGCTAAGGGGTTCCCTTCAAATTGGGTGATAGGAGCAAGGAGACATTCGAAATCAGCATTCTTGAATTTAATGAACTTGTTTTCTTCTGAAGACATAACAACACATACGGACTCTTTGAATTCACAGTCCTTCAGATGCCTTTTTAAAGACTTTTCTTCTGAAAAAGTATTTAGACACCTGAATCAAATGTGTTGTTTACGCTTGTGTTTATTGAGTTGGGAGTTAAGGAGGAAGTACATGTCTTTGATCCCAATATAATACTGATTATCGTCTTCAGAGAAAGGCAGCATGTTTACATGAAGATCACACTCACCTGCATATTTCAAAAAATGGAGTGGTCCAACTATTATATGCTTGTCCTGCTCATCTGGTTTGCTTTTCTTCTCCAGGCCATAGACATGAACCAATATCCCAGGATCTTGTGCTTCAAATTTTGGTATATCCTGAATCCTAACGGGAAACTCAATAGTGTCAAAGTTATAACATCCACGAATGTTAAGACCTATTCTGTGTCGAGATTTATGCTGCACATGTTTCTTGTAATTACTCTGCCAAGTCAGGATTGACCATGCAGAAAAAAACTATATCCTTTTAATTTTGGACATTAATACATGCCTTCTTGTCAGCTATAGCCTTAGGGAGCTTGATAAAACTGGACCCTTCTTTTAATGGACGATAGACATGGATATGGTTGTCGAGTTGTGGTATTCGGATGAGTGCCTTGGCTGACCATCTAATTTCTATCTCGGAAAACTGGGCCAGTATAGCACCCAAGGTGGATTCAAGACATCACTTAGTGATTGATGAGCTCCGAGACATAATGCCATTATCAACTCCAGATGTAGTGCACACTTTTCTCTTCATCAGCATGCTGCCATTTGGGTGGGTGAGTGAACTTGCAGCAGAGTACTGCATTACATTTAATGGTATTCAATCTCAGATCATCTAGGCCTTTGAGAAGATCCATCTCCAGCACTGGGAGGCATGCTTCTAGAAATCTGACTGGGTCACGATACCCTCTGGGTGGACTGTCAATTGTGATGAAAGAGATATGCCCCTCAAAGACCTTAGCAACTGCCAAGCATTCGAGAGGGGCCATGATGCTACTAATCTAATGTCCTTCAGTATCAGGATGGGACAGAGCACTACCGCTAGCCGCAGGTTCATTATCATAAACACTACAACTAGGAGACGACTATGTCCACCTGGTGGATGACAGCATTGGGGAGGAGGTGCCTGTGGGGGGGGGGGGGAGGGGGGGGGGTATGTGTCAAGGCACATAGATCTTTTGTTGCTGGCGAGGCGAACAGTTGGAGCTGGAGCAGACTGAGGTGGCAGTGGTGAGGCCCAGTGGGAAAACCCAGGTTATGGCGACAGTGTCCAGTGGTGCTGCTACTGCAGCTTCCTCAGCAGCTGGTACCTCATGCATCCACTATGGTACTATGGTGTTTCACCCCTCGCCTTGGGACCATCTACCTAGCTCACTGATGCTACCTAAAACAGTAAGATATTGAACGTAATTATTTCTTGAAAATATTAGAGACATACACACAGAAAATCGCATTTAAAATCGTATTCCTTAGCTCACTGAAATACAAACAGAAAATCGTTTCCTTTATTTCACTGCAATATGAACAGAAAATAATATTCTCTAATTTACTGAAATTACTTATATATCAAACACACTGAATCTGAAAATCGTAGTCTTTTACTTATAAGACTGAATCGATGGCTCCTGGCTCTCGGCCTTGATACATACTCCTATGTCTCCTTCCTCATCCACTGCAGCACCTAGAAAAATAAAAAATATGTCTCAAACAACTGAATGCGCCATGTTACGAAAAATAAATGCATATAAATTCTAAAGTCCTCATCATTAGAACCACAGCACATTAGCCGAACAAAAAATAATTTTCTATAACAGCTACCTGTTATAAATAAATAAATGCACTTATATTCCTGCTGTGTCGAATCGCTTATTATTGCTGGAGGCTGTTGCTGGAATAGTCTCTCAGCTTCCAGCTGCAGATCAAGATCAGGCAACATCTCACGGACGAAGGGTACAATGACAATGGCAAGAAAAAAGGAAGAAGAACTTTTATAACGGTTACGGAATAAAATTTCGTCACACACTATAATTACAGCAGCGAAACATTCAAAAGCTTGGTAGCACGGAGGTATGCCTCTACTGACTACGACTTAAACCAGTGCTGTGAGGGATACTAAAATTACAGGGCACACAGGTACATTGAATGATTAGAACAATTAAATTACATGACAGATTATACAGGTGAAAGATTTTGCTGCTGCTACTGCTGGTGATGCTCTCGCTGGAAATTGTGTGCTTCATTTTTTTCCGCGAAAAACAATTGGCAGAAGAACAAACAATCAACCACACAAGCGAGCTGATGGTGACAATGAAAAGAGCGACTGCACCACGAAGATAGTTCATACACTCCTGGAAATTGAAATAAGAACACCGTGAATTCATTGTCCTAGGAAGGGGAAACTTTATTGACACATTCCTGGGGTCAGATACATCACATGATCACACTGACAGAACCACAGGCACATAGACACAGGCAGCAGAGCATGCACAATGTCGGCACTAGTACAGTGGATATCCACCTTTCGCAGCAATGCAGGCTGCTGTTCTCCCATGGAGACGATCGTAGAGATGCTGGATGTAGTCCTGTGGAACGGCTTGCCATGCCATTTCCACCTGGCGCCTCAGTTGGACCAGCGTTCGTGCTGGACGTGCAGACCGCGTGAGACGACGCTTCATCCAGTCCCAAACATGCTCAATGGGGGACAGATCCGGAGATCTTGCTGGCCAGGGTAGTTGACTTACACCTTCTAGAGCACGTTGGGTGGCACGGGATACATGCGGACGTGCATTGTCCTGTTGGAACAGCAAGTTCCCTTGCCGGTCTAGGAATGGTAGAACGATGGGATCGATGACGGTTTGGATGTACCGTGCACTATTCAGTGTCCCCTCGACGATCACCAGTGGTGTACGGCCAGTGTAGGAGATCGCTCCCCACACCATGATGCCGGGTGTTGGCCCTGTGTGCCTCGGTCGTATGCAGTCCTGATTGTGGCGCTCACCTGCACGGCGCCAAACACGCATACGACCATCATTGGCACCAAGGCAGAAGCGACTCTCATCGCTGAAGACGACACGTCTCCATTCGTCCCTCCATTCACGCCTGTCGCGACACCACTGGAGGCGGGCTGCACGATGTTGGGGCGTGAGCGGAAGACGGCCTAACGGTGTGCGGGACCGTGGCCCAGCTTCATGGAGACGGTTGCGAATGGTCCTCGCCGATACCCCAGGAGCAACAGTGTCCCTAATTTGCTGGGAAGTGGCGGTGCGGTCCCCTACGGCACTGCGTAGGATCCTACGGTCTTGGCGTGCATCCGTGCGTCGCTGCGGTCCGGTCCCAGGTCGACGGGCACGTGCACCTTCCGCCGACCACTGGCGACAACATCGATGTACTGTGGAGACCTCACGCCCCACGTGTTGAGCAATTCGGCGGTACGTCCACCCGGCCTCCCGCATGCCCACTATACGCCCTCGCTCAAAGTCCGTCAACTGCACATACGGTTCACGTCCACGCTGTCGCGGCATGCTACCAGTGTTAAAGACTGCGATGGAGCTCCGTATGCCACGGCAAACTGGCTGACACTGACGGCGGCGGTGCACAAATGCTGCGCAGCTAGCGCCATTCGACGGCCAACATCGCGGTTCCTGGTGTGTCCGCTGTGCCGTGCGTGTGATCATTGCTTGTACAGCCCTCTCGCAGTGTCCGGAGCAAGTATGGTGGGTCTGACACACCGGTGTCAATGTGTTCTTTTTTCCATTTCCAGGAGTGTATAACCCTTATCTTGTCCATCCACCATTTTAACCAGGGAACCAATGGGAATGCAACATTCCTCTCCAGCTGCTGATGAATGCTGGTCCCTGGTATCTCGAGCAAAAGGGCGCGAAGTGTCTCAGGGATGAAGACTGAGGGGTTTCACACATGTGCCAGAGCCTGCCACGTTCTTTTTAGAGTCTGTGTTCAACTGTGGCGGTACTTCAAATGGCTCTGAGAACTATGGGACTTAACATCTATGGTCATCAGTCCCCTAGAACTTAGAACTACTTAAACCTAACGAACCTAAGGACACCACACAACACCCAGTCATCACGAGGCAGAGAAAATCCCTGACCCCGCCGGGAATCGAACCCGGGAACCCGGGCGCGGGAAGCGAGAACGCTACCGCACGACCACGAGCTGCGGATAGTGTGGCGGTACTCCTCGCAATAAAAAGTGTAACTTCATCGCAAATTGTTTAAATGTTCTTGTGTGACCTGAAAAGCTCTCTCTCTCTCTCTCTTTGTGCAGTGTTACATTTAGTTTGTGTGACATCTCCAATTTATAAACTGTGTCAAATATTCCACACAACGCCCAAATTGAAAATATTCCATCTACAGCTCCCATAGCGTTTTATGTGCAAGTGTATTTCGAGTAGCAGTTTTGTGATATATATTCAGTTTGTTTAATTAATATTTCCTGTAGCACATCTGAAGCAGCAGCATTTATAGAGTTCTGCGACTTCTCCAAGATATGTGTGTGACAATATTCCGCAAACTGCATTTTTTGAAAATTTGTGATAAGGTTCTATGGGACCAAACTGCTGAGGTCATCGGTC
Source organism: Schistocerca serialis cubense (assembly GCF_023864345.2). Taxonomy (NCBI): domain Eukaryota; kingdom Metazoa; phylum Arthropoda; class Insecta; order Orthoptera; family Acrididae; genus Schistocerca; species Schistocerca serialis. Next base: position 256,605,547 of record NC_064640.1, read on the forward strand.
CCTAGGCTTACACACTAATTAAACCAACTTACGCAAAGGGCAACACACACCCATGCCCAAGGGAGGACTCGAACCTCCGACAGAGGGGAGCTGCGCAAACTGTGACAAGGCGCCCAAGACCGCGTGGCTACCCCGCGCGGCACCAGATTTAATAACTCATGAAGCAGTTCGTGTTCGAAAACAAAGGATATCCATGTGCCACAATGAAAGAAAGTGCGCCGGTGAGAAGCAAGACTAAAATATTTCCCAGTGCGATGGTAAGGGCTCAGCACAACCCTGCAGCTGCCACATGCCAGTACCATGAGCCCAGCGTATTGCTCTGGTGAACCGAGTGCACAAAAGAAGATTTTTACATTGCTCTGGTGAACTGAGCGCACAAGAGAAGATTTTCCAGATATGTTTAGGGTGATCTGTGACAGATTAATTACAGGCTTCCTTTCACTGGTGGAATAAAGAAAACAAAAGTACCACAACTGTTTAACATCGTCTGGATCGTTTAAACAAAGGCATCAATTTCGATGTTCATTGTCATTTCAGTAAATAAACAATATTCATAAACAAATTGTTTAAACAATGCTTTATGCACCCTACATTAGCCTACCATCTTGAGGTCCTTCCAGTCCAGCAGCTAGGCACAGACTGAGCCAATTTCCCGCCACTTTTTTCTCCAGGTCGCCATCTTGGATTATGTCACAGGAGGGGAAGGGGGTGAGGAGAGGGAGAGGGAGAGGGAGAGGGAAGGGGTTGAGAGTTCCCTGAGGGACCCACATGCCAGCTGGGAAAAATCCATGATGGTGATCAGGGGTGGGGGTAATAAATTTATCAATTAATTAATTTGTGTAATTAATTTGATATCAAAAGTGGGACAGGAGTCCTATTGTCCCACTACTTGTAATGTCTCCACAGAAAGTACCCTCTACCACGCACCAATTAATCATTGTCAATCATACCATCCACATTCATTCACTTTGGAAAAGTATCTGATCTGATTTTCTCGTAACATATGCGGCGACAGCACGACGACGCCAAGTATTTTCTAGTGCGTTTATTCTTTGAAATAACAGAGATGCATATATGCATTCTCCTTGGTTGTTGGAGGGGTAACTAGGACAGCTTCTGGAGTATCTGTTGAGGGATTGACGTGTTTCTGAGAGATACATATTTTGATTTTCTTCTCGCTAAAGCGAGCCAATTAACATTTGTGCCGCTAGCGGTTTGTTTGAAGAGAAAGAGACTGTAAACGGAAAATAATTAAGACGTGGAATCACCGGAGATTTGGACATGTAATGGAGATGAATTGAATACACAATTTCCTTCATAAATAAGGTTTGTGACTTTTTTGTTCTGGAGTGAATGAACGAATGAGTTTTTTCTGAATCATTTGATGATCACGTTGGCCCTGTAATTAGTGGGGAAGTTTCAGCTGTGTCGAAGAGAGCCTGCAATCACTGAGTCTGTGTTAAATCGTCCAAAAAGGCTTCGTACACATCTGGAATTCGCAATCTTTCGTAAAAGGAACAAATTGTCCACACGATTGATTCTCCCGACTGAATGCAGTGTTTAACAGTGTTAAAATGGCCAATCCGTGACAAGACACGTTTTTGGACGTTGCTAAAATGATTTTGTTCTCTGTTTCATGTCAACTACGACGAGCTAACCTAACTGACGCTTGGAAAAGAGAGGAAAGACTCGCAGGTGATATAATTGGATCTACAAATAAAGGCGAAAGACAGCACGCTGGGAGCAGAGAAAAGGCCAGATCTATATTTTTATTAATAAAGCTTGCTAGTATAGTTGAAGTATACGCTTTTCTGTTTAGTGTTATTTGATATTTGAACAATGACTAATTGTGTTCATGTTAGATGTGTTTTGATTGATCTGTCCCAGTTGCATTTATCTGTATATGTACATTAAGAAAGTAGACACAGAAGTACTCTTGTGTGAACGGAGTTACATATAGTGACAGTAGAACAGTTATATGGTTTTAACTAGGGCAATGTTTAGGATGAGTCAAGCAGAGCATAACAGCACGCAACAGCCTTCCGCTGTTAGCACTGATAATAGTGATGCTGTAAGAAGTGTTGTAGGACCGATGGCTACAGATAGCGCAATAGAACGCCCTGTAGACACGGCTGGAGGTGTAACAGCAAGTATGCAGCATGGATTAGATCCATTGGTAATTATCATGAGACAGATGCAGATGATAACCGAGAGCATGAATACTTTGAAAACCGACATTAACACGAAATTAGCCTCAGTTACTGAAGGGCAAAATGATTTGAACGCGAAATTAGCCTCAGTTACTGAAGGGCAAAATGATTTGAATGCGAAATTAGCCTCAGTTACTGAAGGGAAAAATGATTTGAATACGAAATTAGCCTCAGTTACTGAAGGGCAGGAAAATCTGAAAACCGACATTAACGCGAAATTAGCCTCAGTTACTGAAGGGCAGGAAAATCTGAAAACCGATATTAAAGCACAATTAGTGACAGTCATTCAAACTCAAGAAGAAATGAAATTAGTCCAGACTGAGCTTAAGCAGCAGTTACAAGACAGTTTTTCCTAATTAGAGCAGCGGATAGAGGCGAAGACCAAGGAACTCAAAGATCAGGCTGAAGAGACGGAACGAAAATTAACTGCACAAATAGAATTGGTGAAAGCACAATGTGAGGAATCTACTCACCGCGTACGTGTCGAAATGAAGTAGTATGTGGCTATTAAGATAGATACTGTACGGGAACAAGTGGAAAGGGTTCCGCAATTAGTACAAAAGCAAGACGCCATGTCATGTGCAATTGCGCAACTTCCTGAATTGGCACGTACACAGGCTAACCTAAAGGAAAGCGCTGAACATCTGACAGAGCGTCAAGACGTTATAGACCACCAAATTAATGTATTAATGGGTAAATTATCCGAAATCACATTAGAAAACAAAAGGCTAATGTGTGAAAACGTTGAGCAAAATGTTAAGGCAGCATTTCAGAGTTTATCTGGCAAACAGGAAGAGAATTTGTTTGCGAAAGGACTTGAGGAGATGCGACAGCAGTTAGGTGCTGATTTGGAGCATTGGAAACAAACGATAGAAGAGTCGATCCGCGCTTCACAACAAAGCTCAGAACAAATGAGTACAGGGCAGCAGCAGAAGTTGGCAGCGACTATAGAGCCAGTTACTGCCTATTCGCACACAATACCGACTTGTGTAAGTAATTCAAACATTAAATTGCCACAAGCTGGTTGTTCGCATGAATTCTTATCTAACGGAGATTACGAAAGCCTTTGCCATGCCGAAGAAAAAATGATAAAGCATCGGCAATTCCAGATTTTTAACCCTGACAAAAGGGGGGTCCATCCAATTGTTTTTATTCGAAGTTTCAGATGAGTGCTACCCAGAAATTGGTCGGAGTGGCAGAAGATCAGTTTTGTTACAGGATATATACAAGGTTCGGGGGCGATCTGGGCCTCGGACATGACTTCTGTTTGCTCGACATATGACGATTTTGAGAAGGCGTTTTTAGCAAAGTTCTGGTCAGTAGGGGTACAGGAACGCCTAAGGCAGGAGGTGCTGTACCCAGAGCCTTTCTTCTTTTCGAAAGGAAGCCTTAGAAAGTATTTCGAAATACGAGATACTGGGACAGACCTATGCCCTTGCCAGACATAATAAACATACTTAAGGCAAGACTACCAACTAGCATCCGGAATCAATTGATTTACGGCAACGACAAAAACTTGGAGTCGTTCCTCACGACGTTAGACCATATAGATATTATCGAAGAGAACAACCAGAAAGCCCGTAATAACAGATTCCAATATAGGGAGATAGAACCTCCAACAAGCGGTAGGCAAGGTGGAAGAATGTGTTATACCAATGGCGATCAATCGACACTTAAAGGGAATGAACAGAGATCGTTAAATAATGGAGAAACCCCTCAAAATCTCACTAGTAATCCCGGCAATGGTCTTGCGAGGGGCTATTCAAGGAACAACAGGAACGGGAAAAGATACAATCCCGTGTGGGGCAACGAAAGAAATTTCAGACACCAAGCCTGGAATAATAACAATAATAGAAAGTGGAATCAACCGGGGGAATGAATTCAAATAGCCAACATCAGTGGGGACGGACATCTACGAATCAACCGGTAATTACCGAAGTGACGGATGATGTCAACCAGCAGACAAATCAAAATCCAACAAACTTGTAAGGACCCACCCGTGCCCCGGAGGAGCGGTCAACAATTGGTTGAGGGGCAACAGGATATGTGTACCCATGCTAACGTATAATGATGGACGATTACTGGAAGATGAACTGACCGAGGACTTAGAACCACAAGATGAGGATAAGGAACAGGTGGCAGTAGCCGAAGTGCAAGTCATTATGGAGATCATACCTATAGTGGCGGTTTTAGACACAGCTGCAAACACAAATGTTATTTCGGAGGCACTATTCAACAGGATCAGAAATATAAGACGAGTACCAGTATTTCCAGTACAAGATTGCAGAACAATAGGCGCCGTTGGGGCTCGATCGCCTAATGTAAAGGTGCAGTCACTACTTGGTGTGGAATTCGGAAATGTAGCAATATTAAGCACATTCCTTGTTGTGAAAAATTTGATGGTAGATTGCATTATCGGAGTCGACAGCCTACGTCAATACGGATGCAAAATAGATTTTAAAACAGGAAAAATTTGGTTGAATGCTAATAAACAAGAAATTGAGTTGGAGTTGTTGAGAAAAAAAAGCCTTACGAGAAAATATAATTGTGGGATCAGTGTGCAAGTAATCAGGACGGCCCAAAATTCGAAAGAGCACGTACTTAATGAGTTCCAAGTCAAAGAAGATTTCGGTCAATTAGTGTTTGAAAAGTTAAATGAATCCGACTGCATTATCGAAGATCAGAAGAAGCAGTTCAATGAATTATTATTAACGTATGAAAACGGTTTTGATGAAAGGCCAGGAGTTATTAAGGGATACATATGCCATCTCTACGTTAAGCCGCACGAAACGTATTGTAGAACTTTCTGTCCTGTTCCCTGGAGGTTAAAGGCTTAAGTTCAAAAGGAAATATTGAGCAGATATACAACAACATGCCCCACTCCTCCACTGGATATACACCTCATGAATTGATGTTCGAGGCAAAAGAAGAAAACTTCTGGACTGAACATATGCCCAAAACTCAGGAAACTGAGATGCCTTGGGAAGAAAAAATAAGACAAGCCATCATAAATATGACGCAAAAGGCTGATCAGAGAAAACAACAATATGACAAATTAATCAAGAGGGTACAGGTGTACCACGTCGGAGAGAAGGTACTAGTCAAAAGACATACCAAATCATCCTTAATAAAGAAGAGTATAAAGAAATGGGAGTTATTATATACTGGCCCATACATCATTCTACAAATTCCGAACCCTGGGGCTTATCTGTTAGTATACCCGGGATCTAACAAAATTAAAGGGTTATTTTCCCATAACGACTTGAAAAAATTTAATGAAGATTAGAAGATAGGGAAGAATGGTGTTGCGAGTGACAGAGATGAACGCTCGTAAAAACAAAACAATAAACTGTGTGTGTTTAGTGTTAGAAAACTTTAAACTGAAATAATTAATCAGTGAGACAGATTGTAGAAATAGTGACTAACTATTACTATCGAGTGCTGTAAAGAAGATAGTGGAGATAGGCTTCCCCTGTGTTTGGGTAAACATGGAACTTTAGCATAAATCAAGATTTATAAAGAATCTGAATGACCTTCAAGAAGAAAGAAATGTTTCCCGAAAATGACGCTGCATAATCAAAAGAGGTTCCCAGTGAATGTTCATATATAATTTCAAGTGCACGCTTAGATGTGTAAACGTGTGAAGGGGTGCGTTTAGGCAGTGAATCATGAGTGGCGGTTAACGCCGCAAAGATAATTTCCCGCGCAAAACAATTGACGTCGGCGCGAGAGTTAGAATCGATATAGACGACACAGATATGCTTTGTAAGGGACTCGCATCAAACGCAAGGGGAAACTGATTGATGTTGAACTTCAAAAAAGTGTCATAACTAGACGTTAAGAGTTCTTGATTTATTGTTGAATGTCAAAAGGAACTAAGATTCATAGAATAGTAGTTATTTAATGGGTCTTGTTCACTTTGGAATTTTGTTTGAAAATCCATTTCCATATATGTGCATGTATGAATGCCGGATGAATCAGAGAATAAATGAAAGAAGTGAATCCACATTCCTCACTACTAATAACTTTTACATTACAGCAATCAAGCGGAGAAATATATGTATTTAGGATAAAAATTTTATGAGTATAGATAAATGAAATGACTTTTCAAGGAAATGATGGATTATGTCTTTGTATAAAATGAACCACACTTTCCATTATTCGATGATTTGAATCCAAAATCTACTGCAAGTTGCATGAATCCTTTAAATTACGAAGAATAAATCATTGACAGAAAATGTGTCAGAATTTTTGGACTTACAACCACAAGTGGTGATGCGAAGTCCAAAAGAACATTCAAACTAGAGTAAATATTATGATGTTTTCGGCAACAGCATTAGTCAATGGATAAATGGAACTTTAAGTCAATGGCTAAATTCCTTGCAGTACATCGTAAGAAAAAGGATGCATGAAGCCATAGGGATTTTGTTTTCAAAAATGTGAATCTTGGACGGTGCAACCTAACCAGTTCTTTTACAGGAAGAGTTTCCCTTTCGGTCATTGCTAATTCTTTTGGAATGAATGTTGCATGTGAAATCTGGTATCCCTGTCCCATTGTGGGCCGCGTAGAAGACCGACTACAAATGTGGACGTCGGGGACATGCAAGATCCGGGGGAGTTTCAGCACCGCAAGATATTGTCCTGGGAACAAGATTGTAAAAAAAAAAAAAACCTCGAGTTATTTATTGTAAATTTTTTTTTTAGCTAGAGGCACAAATGAATCTTCTCCACAACGTTATATAAATCGATACTTATCTTTCATTTAGAGATCAATTTCAAAATTATTTTTTCTCTGCTGTAGGCTTTCCTATCTTCTATGTACCGTAGGCTGGGGGTCTAGGCTTAAGAGGTTTTCCAAGGTTTCCCTGCTTAAGAAAGTTCCCGAATGGGTAGACCCTGATAACAGTTTTATGAAAGATCATCTTCCTTGGTTGTGCACAGCAAACATAACACCTTGATGCACGTAAAAGCAATACAGCCGCGGTACCTGTCTTTTCATTTCTTCTGTTTTCAATGTTTCTTTTCTTCGTCTGTCTTAAACATAATTAATTTTTTTCAGTCGGAGGACTGACACTCATGACTTCCGGGTTACCCACACTAATTGATAGCTTGCGAAGTGTGTTCGGTAAATCAAAATTAGGCCTACAAAGTTCGCTCGCTGCGAGGGGCATTGTAATGTCCCCACAGAAAATACCCTCTACCACGCACCAATTAATCATTGTCAATCAAACCATTTACATTCATTCACTTTGGAAAAGTATCTGATCTGATTTTCTCGTAACATATGCGGCGACAGCTCGACGACGCCAAAGTATTTTCTAGTGCGTTTATTCTTTGAAATAACAAAATGGTTCAAATGGCTCTGAGCACTATGGGACTCAACTGCTGAGGTCATTAGTCCCCTAGAACTTAGAACTAGTTAAACCTAACTAACCTAAGGACATCACAAACATCCATGCCCGAGGCAGGATTCGAACCTGCGACCGTAGCGGTCTTGCGGTTCCAGACTGCAGCGCCTTTAACCGGACGGCCACTCCGGCCGGCTTGAAATAACAGAGATGCATATATGCATTCTCCTTGGTTGTTGGAGGGGTAACTAGGACAGCTTCTGGAGTGTCTGTTGAGGGATTGACGTGTTTCTGAGAGATACATATTTTGCTTTTCTTCTCGCTAAAGCGAGCCAATTAACATTTGTGCCGCTAGCGGTTTGTTTGAAGAGAAAGAGACCATAAACGGAAAACAATTAAGACGTGGAATCACCGGAAACTTGGACATGTAATGGAGATGAATTGAATACACAATTTCCTTCATAAATAAGGTTTGTGACTTTTTTGTTCTGGAGTGAATGAACGAATGAGTTTTTTCTGAATCATTTGATGATCACGTTGGCCCTGTAATTAGTGGGGAAGTTTCAGCTGTGTCGAAGAGAGCCTGCAATCACTGAGTCTGTGTTAAATCGTCCAAAAAGGCTTCGTACACATCTGGAATTCGCAATCTTTCGTAAAAGGAACAAATTGTCCACACGATTGATTCTCCCGACTGAATGCAGTGTTTAACAGTGTTAAATACTGATGCATCACTATTCTAACGATGTTCCGAAATTCCCGTCAATATTCGGGCATCAGTTACTTTGTTAATAGGGAGTATATGCCCCAGACTTTTGTCCCTTCTTCCCAGTCAGCGCTGAACCCATCATTACCCAGCTTTTCGCCGTCATTATCGTACCCTAATCCTATCAGTTATAGACAGTGCAAGGGGTGTAGGATCAAAACCAATTGCATCCATCAAGTGCAAAGTGTTGTATAAACGTAAATTTAAATAAACATATTCTTGTGCCTCCTAGTGTCATCATTCAGAACAGTGATAAGATAATTCTGCTGTAGTTACATAAGAGATTAATTATTTAGTATTAAATAATAATAACAAAAAAAAATTACTTAATAAATAATAATTTGAATGAACGCCTTGCAAGAAATTAGACAGTTCCTTTAGAGTTCGTGCAGTATTGCCATCTAGTGTGAATGTGTGGGTTTGCGCAGGAGTATGCCGCGTGCATTGTGTAATCGGGTGACGTGAATCAGTCTGCAGTTCCAAACAGGTGGGCTTGGTGCACTGCTGCATAGGTATACCCCTTAGATGCATTGTGTAATGGGGACTTACAAATAGCCTAAACAGGATCGAACATTCATCCATAATCATAATTACTCTTATGACGCCTTGTAGCCATCCTCCTATAGGACCATTGTATGTATGGAGCAAAATTACCCGAAAACCGATTACATCCACCTTCGATATTATGAGTGAGTCTTAGCCTATGGACTGTCTGTAGCAGACATTATCTGATTGTGAGCTCGGATATTGGTACTGCGTATTCGTCAGGTAGACTTACTTTCAGTACCCTCTAAAGTGTTGTCGTATATCGCTGCAAAGCAAAGACACGAACAGTAATCTCGTGCTCCCTATAAATTGTCAAACTCTATACTTGTTTCGAGAACATTTGTTTTTTGTTGTTTTTTTTTGGTGTGACAGCTAGATTCCGGCGCCAGCGGCCGCCAATTTAAATTCCAGCCGAGTGGCGCCTCCGGAGGCCGCAATGACTGGGAGAATGCTCAGGGATCAGTCGGGCCTGTGCTGCTGGCAACCTCCCAGAGGTTGACAATTCAAAGTGTCACTGCTACAGTGACAACTGATGAAGAGTGGCTGCAGTCTTTGCCCTGGTGATCCATTGGACTGGTTAGGTCACATGGTCGGTCAACCGGGTGTTCCAAGCCGTAGTCGGATCGAGTGGGCATAAAGAGTTTTACAAAGGGACCCGCTGAAACTGCTGCACACCGTCATTCGCTAAATTGTGGACTCTGAGCGACGTTAAACAGCCATGTAAGAAAAGGTGATGTTGGTCGAGATGGCCATGTGTAACCGTTTAGCCTATGTCGATTCGAGTGGCCGCTACAGCTTGTAAAGGCATATTCACTACTCGGACGACTGAACAACTTAGTTGGCTGTAGTGAAGTGTGCTGTTAGTGTGTATCATGGTTATTGTATAGAGTCAACATGATGGGCGTGCTTGCCTTGACAAGAATTATATTTATTATATTATGTGCTATCTATTTGAGTACTGTGTATCCTGTTATTCACTAGATTATCGTTGAAAAAGGTGTCGTTCACATTTTGGGAGGAGCGTTGTATATGGGGTGATATTAACGTGTGACCTATCAATTCAATGTAGTAATGGACTCGTCTATTGTGTAAGGATTACCGGTGGTGATTTTAATTTTATTTATTCTGAAATGCAGGACGGTGAACTCAGTGCATAAATTTAAATCTTTTCTTGTAAATTGTGAGTGAGATCTGTGCGATCTCTATCTGCCATTTTAGTTGTTGGGATATATCTTTTCTGTAAAGAATATCTGTGGGCCCTTTTAAAATTCTTAATTTTAAATACAGGAAGGTGAACCCAGTACATAATTTTAAAGTTGTTTTGTTTGATTCCAAGTACACATATGATATGCTGGATCGTTAGCTGCTGTCTTAATATCTTATGATTCTTAATGGTGAAACGGGAATGGAAGTTTAAGTTGAAAATTTTTGCCTGCTCATTCATCTTAAAAGTTTTATTAAACAAAACGTCGTGTTGTAAAACTGTTTTATCGATTCTCTTATAAGGCTAATTGGGGCTCACCTCTTGAAAGAATTTTCTGTTTAAACAGTTTCATGTAACAAAAGCGTAGAAATTTGTTTACTGGAATGTCAGCACATATGCCTGTAAACCTAAGTATCACCACTCCATTGCTACATCACATTTGGGTTTATACAGTCTCTTTGCTGTATGAACAATCTGTCTGATATCTATATGTTTCGAATATATTGTTTGCTTTCTCTTGTGATGCCTTATTAAGTGGTCAGATGAAATATGACACGTCTTAGTAGCAATGGCAATGTTAATTCTGGGTTACTTTATTAAAATTGTGCATTCTAGCCCACTTCGTTTGCATTTGTGATTAAGCCACATCACATATGATGCCATCAAGCTACACATGCCACCTCCATTTCCTCTCCCCTCCCCTACCATTTCATCCCCTTCCCCCACTCCATCCTCATCCCAACCTCCCCTCAACCACACCCTCCCCCCTCTCCTCATCCTTTCATCCAGCCAATGATGAGGGTCTACCAAAATGAGACAACCTATCACAGTTTATTTTAGTGGGTATTAAAAGCAAATTGCCAGTTAAAATGTAGCCATACTGACCATCTTTAAAAGAATCTGAACACTTTGAATTATTTTCACCATGTTCAAAAAATTACATATGCTTCTTTACATGAATTGTGTTATTTGGTGCTATTCAGCACACTCACGTGCGCGTGCGCATGTGCACGCACACACACACACACACACACACACACACACACACACACACACACACATACACACACGATAGCACAATGAAAATGAAACAGCTATTCACAATTGCTCATGTTTAGAAGTATACAGATTCTACAAATTCTAATACCATATTCAGAAGCATTTATCCAAAGAGGTAGTAGTGTAGCAACAGGCCAAATTTATTCAAGATGGTGGATCCAAGATGGGGGCCATAGATATGTCAATGTTGCACTGTCATGAAGGGAAAATCAAATTTTGTTGCAATAACAGGTCAACTGGGCTACTGCCACAACCTTAACTCCACCCACATCCAACTCTGGAAATAGTGGGAAATCTTAGAAATGGTGGAAAATTCAAAATTATTGGCAGGGATATCAGCTTCTGTGCACTCACCTTGAGGTCCAGTAACCAACTGAGCTAGTTCACAACACCACCATCAGAGGGCTCTGTTGGCCCTCCCCCACTTCTTCCCCCCTCCCAGGCCTTCCCCCTCCCCACCCTCTGGACACTGGTGGGAAATTAGCTCAGTCTGTGTTGAGCAGTTGGACTGGGAGGACCTCACAATGGTAGGCTAATATAGCGTGTGTAAGGCATTTTTTAAGTAATTTGTTTAAGAATATTTTTTATTTATTTCTTAGATATCAATATGGCTCAAAACTGACACTGGTGTTTAAACAATTTAGACGGTGTTAAACAATTGCAGTACTTTCTTTTTTATTCCAATGACGAATGGAAGCACATAATTACAGCTGGCGAAGAGTTCTCGGGCTTCCAGCCGGGTGGCGGTGTCTTCAAACAGCGACGTTTCGACGAGTGACATACTCATCATCTTCTGGCGAAGATGATGAGTATGTCACTCGTCGAAACGTCGCTGTTTGAAGACACCGCCACCCGGCTGGAAGCCCGAGAACTCTTCGCCAGCTGTATACGCCGGGAAAGCATACACTCACATAATTACATTTTCAACATATATGAAAAACTTTCTCACACGCGCTCCATGCACGACAGCTGCAGTTGCTGGGCCACTCCATACCGGCCTCCAGCCACTAGCAACCACAGGGTTGTCCTAAGCAGTTCCTGTTGTGTGGGGAAATATCTTAGTCTTCCTCCTTCTCCTTGGCACACTTTCTTTGTGTCACACAGATACCCCTGTTGTTGAACACGAACTGCTTCAGGAGTTATTAGGTGTGGTGTTTCAGCAATGTGCAGAATATTGTCACATACATATCTCGAAAATGTCACAAAACTCTGCAAATGCTGCTGCTTCTGAAGATGTGCCACCAGAAATATTAATTAAACAATTTGCTTCACAAACCTAATATATCACAAAACAACTATTCGAAAGACACTTGCAAACAAAGCACTGTGAGAGCTGTAGTTGGAGCTGCAACCATTCTGACTCTGGAATCACATGAATATATACTTTCTAAGCCGTGTCAATGAGAAATGATCTGTCAATCACGAACTGATTTACCAATCCCGAAACCGATATCAAGTGCAATATCCGATTTTACAAAAAAAAAAAAAAAAAAAAAGAATAAGAAGACGATATTTGAAAGTCGACACAAACATCTCTGTAATTCCAAATGGGACGCCCACCACTATGCGAGTTTTAACTGCTTGTTTGAAGGCACTGCCGGAGAGAGAAAAATTTCTGAGTCCTACAGTTGTTGTGGTGTTCATTACTTTTCTGAAACGTTGAGTGGGCTTAGTTTATATTTGCTGGAGTCAGGGATTTTAAGGCTCTTATTTTTTATTTTCGTCACTTTTCGAAGCACACTAATGTCTAAGCACAGACGGGAAATCAGAACAATTACACATCTAAAAGTTCATGACATATTTCGAAACCCACAACAGATTGTGAAAAAACATCACAAATAGAATTTGAAGCACTGTCCTACAGACGAGAGAAATGACTGGAATTTTCGGTGACTTTTCGATGTTCTAAAATTGTTGGTCTGACGGGGGGGGGGGGGGGGCGAGGACAGTATCCCACCTGTCTGTCTGAACTACTAGAGGAGAATGGTCTTCTAGGACGTTTCTCTGACACTCTAACAAGGAAGACATCACATGATGATGATGATGTTTGCTTTGGGGGGCACTAACTATGCGGTCATCAGCACCCGTGCAAAAGCCCAATTTTTACACAATCCAATCTAGCCACAGTCACAAATCACGATGATGGTGATTAAATGATGAGGAAAACACAAACACCCAGTCCCCGGCCAGAGAAAAGACATCACATGACTTTTAGACGTCACCGAACTTTCCATAGATACCTTCCCCATGTCTTGTTCGAACCTGTCTGTAGAGGCTCCTACGTCCCACACAAAAGATATCTTGTGATTCTCTGACATCATGAAACTTCCTGTGAATGGAATATTCTGAGTGGTTCTTACTGAATTTACCCGTCAAATTGCTGCTGCCGGTGTGGCATCACTATCCGCCACTTTCTGCAGACGGACAGATTATTAGAATTTCAGTGGCTAATTATTTTGTACAGATCGAAAGAAAATACAGTAGTCATATTGCACTGACAGTTAAACCCTGCAAAAGTGGTCTGCAGATCATGACATACGAAAAATATCGCCAAAGACACTTTCTCAATTATACTGCTCTGCTACTGTCGAGGAAAGCTCGAATTTTTCGGCGCAAAACCGATCTCCAACCAGGCTATATCACCATAAACGATTGTAGGCCCTACCGCCGTACCATACCGATTTAGTAAACACAGTTCGTATGCTACGCCGTACAAAATCATCACTTCTATAAACATAAGCACATGCACCTTACATTATCGCAGGACTAGATATTTCCCACGAGGTCGATCGGTCATCCACCACGGTCGATGGTCACAAGGCAACTAGCCGTGCACACGCTGGCCTGATGCGCGACCAGAGTGTGCCCTCTGCGGACCGTGCTCACTCTCCGAATTGGTGTACAAAGACTAGGCTGGTTCCCTGGCACAAAGGCGTCCGCGATCTGGCCTGCTCGTCGCCGTAGTTTCTGCAACGAGTTGCGATCATCTCCAGATTCTGGGATTACAATAACATATATTTTCTGAGATTTGTCGATGAAAAATGCCTCGTTAACCACGAATTAATTCACCGATCACGAAACCGATATCAGTCGCAATATCCGATTTTAAACGCAAAAAATGATGTATTTATGACACTTTTAGGCTGAAATCATCGAGTAGTATATGAAAATTTCCAGAATTCCATGTATTTTCACATGGTTTGCCACAATGTCACACCTCTTACATGGTAGTTCTCAATTCCAACCACAAAGCAGTATGCTACCGATAGCTTGCAGAGTGTAATCCCGAAGATAAAAATTGGAAATTTTATCTCTATAAACCCGACTTACATACCGGTACCAGTACTGCTACAAAAGGGGCTCAATATGGCGCGCATCACTCTCCAGAAGAGTTTGAAAGCGCAGGATTGCATTCTGCACAGCAGAATGAAACATGTCGGTCGGTATACTGGCTACTCTCTTGATATGCTATGCTTCAGATCAGCACATGTGTGAATGTTCCCCTGGAAAACCCTGTCCTTCACGTAGCCCCACAACAAGAAATCACAGGGAGTGAGATAAGGTGATCGTGCAGGCCAAGCATTAGGAAACGATCGGCTGATAATTCGATCGTTTCCAAATGCATTTCTGAAAAGCAGGTGAAATTCACGAGTGATGTGCGGTGGGACCCCACCTTGCATGAAAACTATTGAGTTCAGTGCGTCTCTCTCCTGTAGGGCGGACATGACATGCTGGCGAAGCATATCGCAGTAACGCTGGTCAATCACACTGCACATCTTTGGTCCTTGAACACCAGCCTGTTAAAAAAGGAATGGGCCAATTACGAACGGAGCCGTGAAGCAACACCATACGGTGACACTTTCACTATACAGAGCTACTTCATGCACAGTGACTGGACGTGAAGATCCCCAAACATGGTAATTCTGTGTGTTCACCTCACCTGTCAGAGGAAAATGAACTTCGTCTGTCCATAGGGTGGTCCAGCGCCAGTCCTCGTCAACTGTACGTTATGGATCTTGTACAGATACCATTCGAGAATGGTTCGAATCGCCTTCTGTACAGTTGACCACGGGATGTTCAACTGTGGTGACACAGCGCGGGCACTCCCTGACAATCGGGAATTGTGCGTAGCATTGCCTGCCACAGCAACAGCGATTTCATCAACCACCTGTGGTGCAACCGGTTGTCTGCCTCTTCCCGGAGCGACGCCCAGTTCTTCAGTTGATTCGAATTTCTTCATCATGCTCCGCACAGCAAGTGGAGGAAGAGGACACTTCCGTAATCCTATCAGCTGGTGATATTCTCGAAGTGTATATATATATATATATATATATATATATATATATATATATATATATATATACACTCCTGGAAATTGAAATAAGAACACCGTGAATTCATTGTCCCAGGAAGGGGAAACTTTATTGACACATTCCTGGGGTCAGATACATCACATGATCACACTGACAGAACCACAGGCACATAGACACAGGCAACAGAGCATGCACAATGTCGGCACTAGTACAGTGTATATCCACCTTTCGCAGCAATGCAGGCTGCTATTCTCCCATGGAGACGATCGTAGAGATGCTGGATGTAGTCCTGTGGAACGGCTTGCCATGCCATTTCCACCTGGCGCCTCAGTTGGACCAGCGTTCGTGCTGGACGTGCAGACCGCGTGAGACGACGCTTCATCCAGTCCCAAACATGCTCAATGGGGGACAGATCCGGAGATCTTGCTGGCCAGGGTAGTTGGCTTACACCTTCTAGAGCACGTTGGGTGGCACGGGATACATGCGGACGTGCATTGTCCTGTTGGAACAGCAAGTTCCCTTGCCGGTCTAGGAATGGTAGAACGATGGGTTCGATGACGGTTTGGATGTACCGTGCACTATTCAGTGTCCCCTCGACGATCACCAGTGGTGTACGGCCAGTGTAGGAGATCGCTCCCCACACCATGATGCCGGGTGTTGGCCCTGTGTGCCTCGGTCGTATGCAGTCCTGATTGTGGCGCTCACCTGCACGGCGCCAAACACGCATACGACCATCATTGGCACCAAGGCAGAAGCGACTCTCATCGCTGAAGACGACACGTCTCCATTCGTCCCTCCATTCACGCCTGTCGCGACACCACTGGAGGCGGGCTGCACGATGTTGGGGCGTGAGCGGAAGACGGCCTAACGGTGTGCGGGACCGTGGCCCAGCTTCATGGTGACGGTTGCGAATGGTCCTCGCCGATACCCCAGGAGCAACAGTGTCCCTAATTTGCTGGGAAGTGGCGGTGCGGTCCCCTACGGCACTGCGTCGGATCCTACGGTCTTGGCGTGCATCCGTGCGTCGCTGCGGTCCGGTCCCAGGTCGACGGGCACGTGCACCTTCCGCCGACCACTGGCGACAACATCGATGTACTGTGGAGACCTCACGCCCCACGTGTTGAGCAATTCGGCGGTACGTCCACCCGGCCTCCCGCATGCCCACTATATGCCCTCGCTCAAAGTCCGTCAACTGCACATACGGTTCACGTACACGCTGTCGCGGCATGCTACCAGTGTTAAAGACTGCGATGGAGCTCCGTATGCCACGGCAAACTGGCTGACACTGACGGCGGCGGTGCACAAATGCTGCGCAGCTAGCGCCATCCGACGGCCAACACCGCGGTTCCTGGTGTGTCCGCTGTGCCGTGCGTGTGATCATTGCTTGTACAGCCCTCTCGCAGTGTCCGGAGCAAGTATGGTGGGTCTGACACACCGGTGTCAATGTGTTCTTTTTTCCATTTCCAGGAGTATATATATATATATATATATATATATATATATATATATATATATATATATATATACATGTGTGTGTGTGTGCGTGGAAAATAACTTTGTAATTCTTTGACGTAAGCATTGCACTTCTTTGCTTTGCTGACATATTTTTACATACATATTAGTTACGGAAAGAACAATGGGCAACATAACAAGTATCATAGATGTGGAAAATGATTAATCTGGGGCAACTAAAATGTCTGACTGACTTTGACATCAGTTTTAGAGACGAGTTTTTGATATGGGAATAACAGTGTTTGTTCTCATTGACAAGTGCACTTTAGCACTTTCATTGGCGCATTTTTTTATAGTGACTCAGTGAAGTTAATTTTTTTGTATTGCATTAGAATTGTGATATGTTGATTACATTAATTTTTTGATAATTTTATTTTTGTAATTTATGGCCTAAAATTGAGGTGATATATATATCTCCCATAGCCCCAAGTGCCTGGCAGAGGGTTCATCGAACCATCTTCAAGCTATTTCTCTACCGTCCCACTCACGAACAGTGTATGGGAGAAACGAGCCCTTAAATCTTTCTGTGTGAGCTTTGATTTCTCTTATTTTATGATGATGATCATTTCTTCCCATGTGGGTGGGTGCCAAAATAATAGTTTCCCAATTGCTGGAGAAAGCTGGTGATTACAATGGCACGAGAAGATCCCGCTGTAACGAAAAACGCCTATGCTTTAATAGTTGCCACCTCAATTCATGTATCATATCTGTGGCACTCTCTAAGGAAACGAGCTGATGCTAGTCGCAATGATAAATACTGTAGAAACGAAGCAACGTTTTCTGACCTCACAAATGACAACAGTAGTGATCTCACGACTAACAGAAACTGACTGCAATTTTTATACGCCTGGTAGTGCATCAGGCACAATCAGAGCTGGTAAAACACATTCCTGTGAAAGTTGCAGAACCATTAAGTTGGTGGTGTGTAAGCGACAGAAAGTCCACAAGAGAATTATTAATTTATGGTTAGTGTCTCATGAAAAACGACCTTAGTGGGAAGCATTTATCCCAATAGCCTATAAAACAGCGTTGTTTGGTTGTATGTATACTTCCCATGGCCCTAAAAGCCATATTTCATAACAAGCGGGAACTACAGCTGATGCATCAAATTGCCACTTTAAGCCAAATGTGTACAGAAATGGTACAATGTATTCCAATAAACACAGTAAAGAAATAGGGCTGCTGGTAAGTGTACTTCTCACAGCTCGCAAAATGATTAAGCTCTAAGTTAGATCAGCAGTAGTGTCCATGTGAGTTTTGCAATGCAGCATGCATGTCATATTACGCCAATTGAACGCAGCAAGACAAAACTTGTCAGAACAAACAAAGTGCTCAGTTAATATGTTCAGTCTCGCCTATGCCTGCCTGCTGACCTTCTGACACTTGACAAGGCTCATAGAACAATTTATATGTGAAAAATAATTAGTTTGAGGCTTCGTTCAAACTTTACACATACACAAGTGCTCCTTTATATAATTTTTGGATAAATACATTGAATAAGGTGCAAAAAATTCATAATGTTCGAATAATTTTGAGTACCTTATAAATTACTTTCGAATACTACAACTTAAAACCTTTACATAATTTTTCGGATAAATACTTTTGAACTTGGCGCAAAAAATTAAAGTATTTGGATGCTTTTGAGAACAACAAACTGTGCTTGGCTGTTTCATTTTAATGGTGTGTACGTGTGTGTGTGTCTGTGTGCGCGAGCGTGTGCAGAATAGCGCCGATATACACAATTCATTTGAAGAAGCTTACATAAATTTATAACCATAGCGAAAAAATCTAGAGCATTCGTATGCTTTTTAACATGGTCAAGATGGCCACATTTTGACTGTCTTTTGGCTTGTTGATGCCTGCTAAAATACTAAGCAGTGATTGGTTGTAACGTTTTAATAGTAAGCTGTGATCGGCCAG
Organism: Schistocerca serialis cubense; assembly: GCF_023864345.2. Lineage (NCBI taxonomy): Eukaryota > Metazoa > Arthropoda > Insecta > Orthoptera > Acrididae > Schistocerca > Schistocerca serialis. Next base: position 256,624,422 of record NC_064640.1, read on the forward strand.
AGAGCGTAGGGGAGAGGAAAGAAGAGGGGGAAAGAGGGCTTGTCACATGATGATGTCATAGGGGTGTGACTTTGTCAGAAATGCAAACAAATTGTGCCAGAATGCCCAATAACAACAAAGCAAGTCAGAATCGACATTGTCAGTACTTCACATTCTCCATGCTACATATGAATGAGGTTGTGGGAAAGGATGCACTTTATTCGTGTTCGTCTACAACGAGCTGTCTTGTTCAGAAGCTCGCGCGCGCGCGCGCGTGTGTGTGAGAGAGAGAGAGAGAGAGAGAGAGAGAGAGAGATAGAGAGAGAGAGATGAGGTTGGTGGGGTGGAGGACTTAATGATGAATTAAAGTGTTTTGAAGGCGAATTGTTCTGCACTGCTTTAGCGCTCAAAAACGAATATTTGACTATGTCTCACCTACTACAGTCACAAGTCTCTTGTAACTTCACCAAAGACTACACTGGAAACTGCAGTTCGTACGAACTGGCGGTCCGTGGCTGGCTTCTCAAGAAACGTGGACACGGAGCTGACTCTTCCCTTTTATAACTATTAAAATTTGCATTTTAATTCCTCCGAGATGCTCTTCTCCTGTGCCTGCGCTCTGCTTGTCTTTCTTCTTTTACTCCCATGTCAGAGACGCAGTTTCCTTTCCTCGTGACTAGGTTCTCACAGTCCCTTCCGTTTGCCTATTTGCCTTGGGTACAGACTCGTAATATGAGTACGTTCTTTTGAATAATGTAATTTGTATCGTGTTTTCTCTCAGAAAATGACAGCATTTCGGTTCCCGTCGAGTTATTGGAAAAAATATTCTTTGAATTTTGTCCTCTCCGATGTTCTGAAATTATTCTGTAACAGAGCTACATTATTACATTCTTTATCTCTATGTATAAAAGACAATGTCCCGACTGACTGATTCATCATCGCCCAGTCCAGACTACTAGGGACAGAAACTTGAAATTTACTGAGGGAATTGATCTTATACTATACACATCGTTTAAGAAGGGATTTTTTGAAATTCCATCCCTAAGGGGGTGAAATAGAGTATGAAAGATTTTTTAAAAATACGTGCTATTAAGACAATTTTGAGGTTAGACTTACGAAAGCTGATATTTGGTTTCTTGGTCAGAAATAAAGAAATCCGTGTTTATGCACTTTTTGGAAATGTAACATGTATGTGGGTGAAATAGTGGGTGAAAGTGGTTTTGAAAATAAATCATTGTTAAAGGATTATTAAAGTATTTTTAATCCTAGACTTACAAAAATTGGTTCAAATAGTTCAAATGGCTCTAAGCACTATGGGACAACTTCTGAGGTCATCAGTCCCCTAGACTTACAACTACTTAAACCTAACTAAGCAAAGGACATCACGCACATCCATGCCCGAGGCAGGATTCGGACCTGCGACCGTAGCAGCAGCGCGGTTCCAGACTGAAGCGCCTAAAACAGCTCGATCACAGCGGCCGGCTATGAACATTGGTATTTGACTTCTCTATTCCAGTGTTTTTGGAAATTCAGTCCCTAAGGGGATGAAATAGAGATGAATGTTTTATGAAAATATTTCACTGTGAAAGCATTTTTGAAGCTAAATCTATGAAAATTTGTTTTTGGTTTCTCTGACAGAAATAAAAAAAAAAACACGCATTTGACTCTTGTTGGAAATTCAACCCTTAAGGGAGTGAAATAAGGGGTGAAATATTTGGCTTCTCGGTTGGAAATGCAAAAATACGTGCTTTACTGGTTTTGGAAATCCAGCACCTGAGGGGGTGAAATAGGGCTGTCATCCCCCTGCCCAAACTGCGAAGGATAGAAACTTAAAATTTGAAGATAATGTTGATATTGTACTGTAGGCATCGTTTAAGAAGGGATTGTTCGAAATTCCGTTCCTAAGGGGGAGAGGGACGGGAGAGAAGGAGGGGATGAAAAGTTTTATGAAATTAATTCATTATGAAAGCATTTTCAAATCTAAATCGATGAAAATTTGTATTTGGCTTCTCTGTTAGACATAAAGAATACGTGTTTCACTGTTTTTGGTAATTCGACCCCAAAGAGGTGAAATAGTGGATAAAAATTTTCAAGAAAATATTTCGTTATATTAAAAAAAACTAAATCTATGAAAATTGGTATTCACTTCTCGGTTAGATATAAGGAACTGTGTTAGGGGATGGAAGTTTCTATGGAAGTATCACCACAAGAACGCAAAATGCACGATTAACAGAAACCTTGGATTTCAGCTACCAGAATCGCTTTTTGGTCAGAAGTACATTCGGGAAAGAGCATGCTTCCATGGCCTTAATTAGCGTGAAAAGTTTAAAAGACGTTGCAAATTGTGAACAACATAAAAATTCGATTAAAGAAAAAGAAAGAAATCTGTGCAGACCATACAGCCTATGAGAGCGAGGCAGCGGGCACTAAAATAGTATGAAATATAAATGATAAATATCTACATCTACATCTATATCCATACTCCGCAAGCCACCTGACGGTGTGTGGCGGGGGGATACACAATAGATCTGTTAAATAAGTGCATGGATTTGTTATTGCCAGTACAAATGGGAATCCACAGACGATTATATTACATAAAATCAAAATTTCCTGAGGGAACTACTGAACTTTCTAAAATACACTACTGACCATTAAAATTGCTGCACCACGAATATGATGTGCTACAGACGCGAAATTTAACCGACAGGAAGAAGATGCTGTGATATGCAAATGATTAGCTTTTCAGAGCATTCACACAAGGTTGGCGCCAGTGGCGACACCTACAACTTGCTGACATGAGGAAAGTTTCCAACCGATTTCTCATTCACAAATAGCAGTTGACCGGCGTTGCCTGGTGAAACGTTGTTGTGATGCCTCGTGTAACGAGGAGAAATATGTACCATCACGTTTCTGACTTTGATAAAGGTCGGATTGTAGCCTATCGTGATTGTGGTTTATCGTATCGCGACATTGCTGCTCGCGTTGGTCGAGATCCAATGACTGACGGAACGCCGTGCTCGATCCCAACGGCCTCGTATCACTAGCAGTCGAGATGACAGGCATCCTATCCGCATGGCTGTAACGGATCGTGCAGCCACGTCTCGATCTCTGAGTCAACAGATGGGGACGTTTGCAAGACAACAACCATCTGCACGAACAGTTCGACGACGTTTGCAGCAGCATGGACTATCAGCTCGGAGACCATGGCTGTAGTTACCCTTGACACTGCATCACAGACAGGAGCGCCTGCCATGGTGTACTCAACGACGAAACTGGGTGCACGAGTGGCAAAACGTCATTTCTTCGGATGAATCCAGGTTCTGTTTACAGCATCATGATGGTCGCATACATGTTTGGCGACATCGCGGTGAACGCACATTGGAAGCGTGTATTAGTTATCGCCATACTGGCGTAACACCCGACGTGATGGTATGGGGTGCCATTGGTTACCCGTCTCGGTCACTTCTTGTTCGCATTGACGGCACTTTGAACAGTGGACGTTATATTCCAGATGTGTTACGACCCTTGGCTCTACCCTTCATTCGATCCCTGCGAAACCCTACATTTGAGCAGGATAATGCACGACCGCATGTTGCAGGTCCTGTACGGACCTTTCTGGATACAGAAAATGTTCGACTGCTGCCCTCGCCAGCACATTCTCCAGATCTCCCACCAATTGAAAACGTCTGGTCAATGGTGGCCGAGCAACTGGCTCGTCTCAATACGGCAGTCACTACTCTTGATGAACTGTGGTATCGTGTTGAAGCTGTATGGGCAGCTGTACCTGTACACGCCATACAAGCTCTGTGTGACTCAATGCCCAGGTCTATCAAGGCCGTTATTACGACCAGAGGTGGTTGTTCTGGGTACTGATTTCTCAGGATCTATGCACCCAAATTGTGCGAAAATGTAATCACATGTCAGTTCTAGTATAATATATTTGTCCAATGAATACCCGTTTATCATGTGCATTTCTTCTTGGTGTAGCAATTTTAGTGGCCAGTAGTGTAGCTTGAATTGCTACTCGTGGTTTCGTGGATTCTCTTACTAATTCAAATGTTCAAATGGCCCTGAGCACTATGGGTCTTAACATTTGAGGTCATCAGTCCTCTAGACTTAGAACTATTTAAACCTAACTAACCTAAGGACATCACGCACATCCATGCCCGAGGCTGGATTCGAACCTGCGATCGTAGCAGCATCGCGGTTACGGACTGAAGCGCCTAGAGACGCTCGACCACAACGGCCAGCTCTTACAAATTCCATCATTTCATTCCCGTCTGCAAAGGAAAGCTTCACCTGTAGGAGAGAACGTTGTTAAAATATTTTATCGATATGACACTATGGCACACAGCAAAGACATGTTTTCTCCACTTCTTTGAGAACGTCCTCCACAGACACTGTTGAAACGTTCCGATTTTCAAGACAATTCATACGATCACGGAAAATTTTAGTGAGTCTATTTATACAAGGTTGTTTAAAAATATCTTACCACTTAGTTGGGATTGACTTTAATTTTATTTTATCACTTACTTGGGACTGACTTTTATTTCATTTTATTTTTATTATTTATTATTATTTTATTCTTATTTTATTTTGTTATATTTATTTTAATATAAAACACGCAGAATGTACAAAGTCCAAATCTAGTGCACTTCTTTGACCTGTACTCCTTGGTTCACAATACATGTGCAAAATCTTTTCACCACACAGGCCATAGCTCGTTCACACATTTCGATGGATATAGAGCCGACAACTCGTGTTGTATGTTCTGCAATATCATTAATGTCTGTAGATTTTGTAGAATAGATGCGTTTTTTCACCATTCCTACACAACCAGAAATCAAGTGGAGTTGAATCGGGTGACCACGGTGGCCAGGCGGAAGTTCAACCTCTTCCAGTACAGTGTCTACCAAAGGTTTCGTCCACGCAATGTCGAAACTTTAAGGAACAACGTGCTGGTGCACCATCTTGCTGGAAGGAACCTGGTGTTGAGATATGGAGGGGAAGATTTTCAACAACCAAATTCTGCAATATATATAGTTGAGGATCTCACGCTACAGTCAGACCATTAAAATTATAGATAAAGTATTCCAAAATTAGAAGCACCGCATCATACAATACCTTTCGGAGAAGATCGAGTGTGCTTTCATAGTTTGTCATAGGATTGTCTGTACTCCAAATGACGCAGTTGTGCTTATTCACGTTGCCAATGGGATGAAATGTGGCTTCATCCAACGTAAAGAACACCACATTAGGGTCTCTGTGTGTCATTGCTAGCAACGCTTGTGCAGCTTGAACACGAGCAACTTTACCCGCATCACACAGGGCCTGTTTCATTTACATGTCGTACGGCTTCATTTGCAGATCGATATGAAGAATTCTTAAGATATTTGTTCACACGATTTCGGTTTCCAATGCTAATCTCGTACTTGACATTCCTGGGCTTCTAATCATTGCCCCTTGAACATTTATGGTGTTATCTTCCGTTCGAATACTTCTTGGACGTCCACTGCTTCCCTTAGTCATTGGTCACAGACCCAGTGCGCGCAAATTTCTCACACAGTCCACGGATAGTTAAACGGGTTGGAGGATCCTTATGAAACCACTGCTAAAATTTTCTTCTTTCTATTGAGGGTGATCCAAACACTTCCATCCACGCTGCTACCTCTCTTCTCTCTTCCAAAGTAAGTCGGGTGGCCATCTATAGTCTGCAAAATAAGAAAATTTAAATTTATGTAGTACCATAAGTGTGGTAACAACATTTTGGATAACCCTGTATAACACAAAGCTAAGAATTGTCTTCAGTCTCCTGCATATTTTCAGAAGTATAGGTATAAGTTGCTTTGTCCTAGTTATGTGTAGCTTATAAAATTAAGTTTCTGGCGAACTGTTACTTTATTATCTCTCTTCCTCCCTAACTATAATTTTAAGCAGTCAATACTCACAGTAAAATCACACAATTCCTCACAATGAAAAGATTTGGAAGTGATCACTGAATTATACGTTTTATCTGCTTGGTTGATAGTTCTTCCAGACAAAAAGTTATTTGAACTACAACACAGCTTGAGACAGCAAACAACGGTGTGTAATTACGCTTTAGTACATTTATTTTAACGCACTTCAGCCGGCCGAAGTGGCCGTGCGGTTAAAGGCGCTGCAGTCTGGAACCGCAAGACCGCTACGGCCGCAGGTTCGAATCCTGCGTCGGGCATGGATGTTTGTGATGTCCTTAGGTTAGTTAGGTTTAACTAGTTCTAAGTTCTAGGGGACTAATGACCTCAGCAGTTGAGTCCCATAGTGCTCAGAGCCATTTGAACCATTTAACGCACTTCCGGTCGTGCATGAGCTAAATTGTTAATTAGACACTTTTGTGATGAAGCACACCAAACAATTCGAAATTACTTTATACTTTTTCATCCATGTCAGTTACTTAAGCATGTACGAGGGCCCACTGAAAAGTATGTCTCCGAATTCTTTATGTGAAAATTCATAAAGCTTTTTAAATAATACAGACGTTTTTAACATTTCACGACTTTATTTTCATGTCTACATATTTGGAGACCTCTTCCGTCAGAGGGCTCCGAACTGTAGCGTGTAAAATGTCGATCTGCAAAGTTAAGTACGCTGACGGAAGAAAGTCGCAACAGCAAGAAGGAGTTATGCGACTTAAACGAAAGTTGCTAGGCATGTTTCTACATCTGAAAGATTGTGTCCACTCAGATTACCCGCCAATTGCATAAAAATGGCGCTAGTAGCGAAACTTTGAGGAATCAACTCAGGTTTGCTATAAATGCTGTAATGGCCGCGAGCGTAAGTTATCCTTGAGATTGGACGTAGTGAGTTGATGTTAGTCAAGAATGCCTTTAAGACGACAAAGACGCAATTATTGACACCTTACTGAATTTTTAATTGGGCTACAAGTAGCCGGATGTTCCTTCTGCGATATTGCAGACAGACTTGGCAGGAATATAATCACTGTACGTAATTGCTGGCAGCGGTGGACACCAGACAGTAGGTCGCAAGAAGACCGGGCTCCACACGGTCACTTGTCACCACCAAGAGGGAAAACCATCGTGTTCAGTGTATAACTCTGGCTCATCACATTGCATACGCAGCAGCAATCTGAGCAGCAGCTGGCACCAAAGTGACACAAGAAATTGTTATAAACAGGTCACATGAATGACATCTCCGAGCCAGACGACCTGTAACGTGCACTCCACAGAGCTCAAACCACCGCCATTTGCGATTTCAGTGGTGTCTAGCGACAGCTAATTGCAGGTCTGTTGTGTTTTCTGATGAAAGCTGGTTGTGTCAAGTGCCAGCGACGGCTGTGTGTTGGATAGAAGGAGGCCAGTTAACGGGCTGCGATCAACCTATCTGCATGTTAGGCACACTGGACCTATACCTGGAATTATGGTCTGAGGTGGGATTTCGTACAACAACGGGAGCGCTCCCGTGGTTACCCCACACACCCTAACTGCATATTTGTTCGTCAATGTTGTGATTAGACCTGTTGTGCTGCCATTATTGAACAGCATTCCACGAGTGTTTTCCAACAGGATAACACTGGACCACATACTGCTGTTGTAACTCAGCATGCTGTACAGAATGTCGGCTGTTCAATCACAAGATCTGTCTCCAATCGGGCATATATGGGACACCATCGGACTTTCTTCGATATTAATGTGACGTGCGCAGCTTTCCATTCTTTGGGTACGGATATTTCATCGATCGAGCGGTTCTATGTGATTGTTAAGTATCGAACTATTGCATCAGAGTACTCTGAAAGGAACCTAATTGGTATACAGTATGGACTAGGAGACTTGCTTTTAATAAGTGATTTAAGTTGCTTCACTACTCCGAGGATATCTACTTCTAAGTTACTAATGTTAGCGGCTGTTCTTGATTCGAATTCTGTAATTTTACTTCATCTTCTTTGGTGAAGGAATTTCGGAACGCCATGTGTAGTAACTCTGCTTTAGCAGCACTGTCATCAATAGTATTTCCACTGCTATCGCGCAGAAAATTCATTGGTCGTGCCTTGCCACTAGCATACTTTACATACGACCAGAATCTCTTTGGCTTTTGTGCCAGGTTTCGGGACAAAGTTTCACTGTGGAAACTGTTACAAGCAGCTCGCATTGAAGTCCGTGCTAAATTTCGAGCTTCTGTAGATCACCAATCTTGGGGATTTTGAGTTCGTTTAAATTTGGCATGCTTTTTTCGTTGTTTCTGCAACAGTTTTCTGACCAGTTTTGTTTACCATAGGGATCAGCTCCGTTGTTCGTTAATTTAATTGGGTTAAATCTCTCAATTGCTTTCGATACTATTTCTATGAATTCAAGCCAGATATGGACTACACATATTAAACGATTGGGGGAAACTATCCAAATCCTAAATCCGGATTCCCAGTCGGGAACTCGAACTACAGTCCTTCTGAACGAGGGCTGGTGACGTACTACTTCGTCTCTTCTCTCAGCAATGAGACAATCACATAGAACAGGAGGAAGACAGATGGGACATGCCGATGGAGAAGTTATGCATCTTCGGTACAGCGTTGTTTTGGGTTAAACACAACTTAGGAGGTAGTTTGTTCCAGAGTCGTGTTGCTGAAACACAAAGGGAAATGGAGAAACATTTACAGTTCAGGATAGGTGCAGAATTACGCTAGATGTCTCAGATCTTATACCACACTTACGGATAGATGATGATAAATTCCTGAAATGCGAGCAAAGATACAATGAGGTGACAAAGGTTATGGGATAGCGATATACACATGTACAGTTGGCGGTAGTATCGCGGTACGTTGGCGTAGCTGTCATTTGTGCTCAGGTGATTCACTGGTAAGGTTTCCGACGTGATTATGGCCGCACGACGGGAATTAACAGGCTTTGAACGCTGAGTGGTAGTTGGAACTAGACGGGGAATTCAATATCTCAAAATCCTCAGTGTCAAGATTATGTCGACAATACCAAATTTCAGGCATTACCTCTCACCAGGGACAACGCAGTGGCCGTCGGCCTTCACTTAACGACTGAGAGCAGTAGCGTTTACATATAGTTGTCAGAGTTAACAGACAAGCAACACTGCATTAAATAACCGCAGAAATAAATGTGGGTCGCACGACATATGTATCCGTTAGGACAGTGTAGCGAAATTTGGAGTTAATCGGCTACGGCAGCAGACGACCGACGCAAGAGCCTTTGCCGGCCGCGGTGGCCGAGGGGTTCTAGGCGACGTAAATTCCGTCGATCATTCGTGGGGCATAATCGAAGGGTCAGCTCGTGCGGAAAATCGTGCACCGGCGACACTTCCACAATTATGGACGACTCAGTATTTCTGCAGTGGACTTCCAATGACTTGTTAAGCCCATACCACGTCGAGTTTCTGCACTACACCGAGCAAAAAGAAGGCCGACAGGATATTAATAGATTGCGCATGCATTTTGTCAGCTCAGCATATCGAGAAACCTAGTGACTAAGCAACCGATGAAGGAAGTGAATAGTTAGAAAATCGTGTCACTTACCCGATCGCATGCGCCATAGCAAACAAGTAACACACAAGTGACACACAAGTTGACAGCACAAAATATTAGTCACCTCTTGAAAATAATTGGAGTGCTGTGCATGGTGTAGAACCGATACTAGGCAGTCCTATGACCCTTCATCGCTTACAGAAGTCATGGCAGTGAAGTGGGGTGGATGTGCCAATTGGTTGTATGGAACCGTTCCAGAAAGATGGGTCGACATGTAGACAAGGCAATGTTAAAAAGAAGCTATCGCGTGTGGACGTATCCACGACCACGCAGTGAGTGGAACTGCCTAATTTGTTTGCATATCAACGCAGACCATGCAATGTGTCTACAAGGAATGGTGTACCATTCACAGCAATTTAACTTCATTACATTGGTTGTAAAGAAGCGACAACTGACAGGAACCGGAAACGATTGTCACTGCTGCCTATGACAGTCGGCTTCAAATCTGCAAGAAATTTATGCTGTCAGTAAATGAAGGTTAATCTCAATCAGTTCCCGATCGAGAATACTGATGGGAACAGCATGCATTATACATTTGGAGTAGGTTACCTAGTAATAGGCAGTTGCACACAGAGGCACATGAAGCTGCTCTGCTTTAATGGACCAAACAACATAACCTGGATAGTACTTGATTTTCGCGTGTAGTGTGGTCTGACAGGTTGCGATTTTACCTCTCTTCAAGGGATGCCGAGTACCGAATGTACTGATGGCCCAATGAGGCATTCCACCTGCAGTATATGGAGAGTGTGGTACAGACTGGAGGTTATCCTGAGTTGTATAACAACAGGGTTATGGTCCCACTTTGCATTGCTGCCAAATTTATTCAAGATGGCGGATCCGAGATGGCGGCGATAGATGTGGCAATGTCGCAATGACGACATGGCAGGAAGTTCAAATTTTGGTTGGAAAATAGGACAATTGGGCTACCTCCACTAACCTAAAGCCCCTCCCCTTCCCCTCCCCCAGAAAATGGCACGAAGTTCAAATTTTGGTGGGGAAAAAGGGCACTTGGGCTACCTCCACTAACCTAAGAAAATGGTGGGAAAATAAGTCACTTGGGCTACCTCCACTAACCTAAGTCATCCGACTGCCACGTCTTCCTTGAGATTCGTGGCAAAAGGACTCAGCCTATGCTTGGTTGCTGGATAGGATGGACATAAGGCTTTATTTTGCAGGCAGTCTTTCTTTAAGCAATGTGAGTTGTCATAGGCAATAGCTCCATCCAGTGTGTTGACCATGAGGTCTGGAGTCCAACTGACCTAGTATACAGTACTGCCACCTGAGGATGCTGTCATTCCATTGAGGTCTGGGGAAAAATGGCGGGAAAAGGACTCAGTATCTGTCCAGCTGCTGGAGGGGAAGGGCTGTACTTCATTTATTTTGGAACAATTTATTTATGGATGGATATCACATACTTTATTTATTACACTGATACAAAACACTCACTCTGATGTGCTTGGGGTCACAATACAGAGCCTACAGACCTGCAAACTACTCGTAAACTGTCGAAATAATGCAGTACACTGATGTACAGACCCGCAAACTACTCGTAAATTATCGAAATAATGCAGTATACTGATGTACAGACAGGCAAAGAACTCATAAATTACTGAAATAATGCATAGTACATCCTACAGACCTGTTCACAAAATAATGCAACAGACACATTTACTATGCATAAAATTATCAAAAAATAATGCATATATAACGGTCTGCCAACACGCTCACAACACTTAAACAGTCGAAAATAATACAGTGCACAAACATGCATTGCATGTAAAATCGCTTTCGAACTATTATTAAGAAATTCGACTGTGATGTATCAGCATACTGTTCCCTACAAAGGTTCCAATGCATGCACAAGCCAACGCCACCAACTTGCACACGCGTTTGCAGGGCCAGCCAGACACGTGCCACCGCTGGAAAGACGAACGCTGGGGTGTAAGCCGCCGCTCTCACGCCGCAGCCGCCTCCAGCAAGGGGGTGAAAGTCGCCTCTATTTTCAGGTATAAAGTTAGAATTCTTCGAGTGTTATACTGACGTCACATGTTTATGTAAATAAGAGCCAAGTCTCCCTCTGGACGCGCACATGTTAATCTAACCACCGTTGCTGGAGTGGTGATGCATAGCCTTTGTACCTGCAGTCCAGTGAAGACCTACCTGCAGAGCACCTCACCATCGCAAGCACAGCTAAAAGGTTGTCAGTGTTATACTGACATCACACGTACATGTAAATGAGAAACAAGTCTCTCTCTGAATCCGCTGTAGAAATCTTTTGGGATGCTTCCTAGAATAGCCCATGGTACATTGTTCCTAGCGATCCTAACGGGACATGCGAGATTCCTCCGGCCGTGTACGTGTTTACCCAGCCACCACACGTACCTGCCAGTCCAGCAGAGGCCTAAATGCCTAGCGAGAGATGTCTGCATAGCGACTCACCGACGAAGGAGCAGCTAAAAGGCTGTCAGTGTTATACTGATGTCTCACATCTATGTAAATAACAGCCAAGTCCCTCTCTAGATGTGTTATATAAGTCTTCTGCAATGCTTTCAGAAACTGATAACAAAAATAATCCAGAATAACACAAAAGCCGCGCGGAATTAGCCAAGCGGTCTAAGGAGCTGCAGTCATGGGCTGTGTGGCTGGTCCTGGCTGAGGTTCGAGTCCTCCCTCGGGCATGGGTGTATATGTTTGTCCTTAGGATAATTTAGGTTAAGTAGTGTGTAAGCTTAGGGACTGATGACCTTAGCAGTTAAGTCCCATAAGATTTCACACACATTTGAACATTTTTTGAATAACACAAAATGCATTCTTCCTGATGTTCCCAACGGCAGAGCCCATCCATCACATATCTGCCGCTCATGGAAATCGTAAAGTGTCGCAGAAATAGTTAATGGTAGCTTTTGTTGTTGTTGCATTAGCTTTCATGATGTCTCATCTCGTCTGCATGGAAATTCTTGCCCTAACAGGAGCTGTTTACAAAAATAGCTCAGAATAACAGCGAATGCATTCTTCCTGATGGAGCTAACGAGACATCCCATGCTACTCTTACTGGAAATCGTGATGTCCTACTTTTAACATACGTCTCAGAAACGTTAAATGTTATCACTGCTATCTAGAGGCCACCATATCCCAGCACAACAGATATCTTGTGAATGAATGGAGCATTCTGATTGGCTCTTAGTGAATTTACCCTCCAAATTGCTGCTGCGGCAAGTGCAGGAGCACTGTCCGCCATTTTTTCTGCAGATGAGAGTTTCAGCAGCAAAACTATTTTTTACAGATCATCATATTGTACTGACAGTTAAACCCTGCAAACGTGGTCTACAGACCATCAAATACGGAAAGACACTTACCCAATTACACTGCTCTGCCACTGAGGATGGAAGCTTGAATTTCACAGCGTGAAACTGATCTCCAACTGGGCAATATATCACCATGTATCGTGTCGATGTAGTAAACATGCAATTCGTATCCTGCCCCATACAAAATCGCTCCTTTTTGCATCATGCATATAGTTATCGACAGCCAGATACTTGTACGTGTACTGTGAAGACAGGCAGCATAAGCACATAGATTGTATATACTCCTCGCAGCACTAGATGTTTCCCGTGAGGTCGGGCAGTCATCCACCGCTGCCAACAGTCACAAATCATTCGCCCCCGACGAGTGACGAGAGAGCCCTCAGCCGACTGAAGTCACCCTGCGAACTGTTGTACAAAGCCTACATCTACATCTACGTGATTACTCTGCTATTCACAATAAAGTGTCTGTCAGAGGGATGAATGTACCACCTTCAAGCTGTCTCTCTACCGTTCCACTCTCGAACGGCGTGCAGGAAAAACGAGTACTTAAATTTTTCTGTGCAAGTCCTGCTTTCTCTTATTTTATCTTGGCGATCTTTCTCCATATGTAGGTGGGTGCCAACAGAATATTTTCGCAATCGGAGGAGAAAACTGGTGATCAAAATTTCATGAGAAGATCCTGCCGCAACGAAAAACTCCTTTGTTTTAAAGATTGCCTCTCCAGTTCACGTGGCACTATCTCTCCTACTTCGCGATAATACAAAACGAGCTGCTCTTCTTTGTACTTTTTCGATGTCATCCGTCAGTCGCATCTGATGCGGATCCCACATACAGAAATGCTCCAGAATATGGTGGACAAGCGTGGCGTAAGCAGTCTCTTTAGTAGACCTGTTGCAGCTTCTAAGTGTTCTGCCAATGAAACGCAGTCTTAGGGTGGCTCTACCCATAACATTATCTATGTGATCGTTCCAATTTAGGGTATTTGTAACTGTAATCCCTAAGTAAGTAGTTGAATTTACAACCTTCAGATTTGTGTGACCAATCGCGTACTCGAAATTGAGCGGATTTATTTTAGTACTCGTGTATGGGTTTGCTGGTAATTGGGAGCTCCAATGTTAGGCACGTAATGGGGTCCCTTAGGAACATGGCTACCAAGGAGGGGAAGGAAGCCAGTATGCACTCCGTCTGCATACCGAGAGGAGTCATTCTGGATGTGGAAAGGCTGCTTCCAGATGCCATGAAGTGTACAGGGTGCTGCCAACTACAGGTGGTGGCTCATGTCGGTACCGATGAGGTATGTCACTTAGGATCGGAGGAGATTCTCTCTGGTCTTGGGCGGCTAGCGGAAATGGTAAAGACTGCCAGCCTTGCTTGCGAAATTAAGGCGGAGCTTACCATCTGCAGCATCGTCGATAAAACCGACTGTGATTCTTTGGTACAGAGCCGAGTGAAGGGTCTGAATCAGAGGCTCAGGCGGTTCTGTGACCGTGTAGGCTGTGCGTTGTCGACCTACACAACATTAGTAATTTTGGTTCCCATTGACATCAGCTATCCAGGGTCAAAATTTCGTGACACAGTTTTTCTTCACACTGTATGTCCCCACAGCAGAACAAAGCAGAAAACATTATTCCATGACCGAGAAGGAAATGTTGACAGTTATATATGGTACTTCTTGCTTATGGTGTTATTTACGAGGCCAAAAGTTTATAGCAGTGATGGACCATGCCACAATAAAATCGTCGCTAGGATGGAAGAATACTTCCAGCAAACTGACAAGCTAGGCCCTACAATTGAACGAAGTTGATTACAAAGTAGTGCGCAAACCAGGGAAGAGGCATACCAAGGCAAAGGAAAATTGCAGTTCTACAAGCACTGGGTGGAAACATTACTGAGTGGCAAAAGGTCCAAGCATCTGACACTGATTGTCAGACAATCAGGTCACAAACACAGTTTATCACATGTGATGATTTATTGGACAGAACGTCGGACTGCAAGAGGTAGTACCCGCAGCGTTCTCGGATGAAGTTTTTAAACAAGCAGGGAACAGTCTTGATAGGGACGGGGAATATGATGTAGGTGGTGACCTGGTAAAGATAGCTACTCAAACTGGTGGCAACTGTTTCAGCATCATGATAGGCCTCATCTTAAAGCGGCTGTTAAGCGCGTTAACATGGGTCTAGAGAGGGTGCTGATGGCAGAGGGCATGAGTCACACTTCAGTGGTGCCAGTTGGGTCTATCAGTAGATAGTGTTTCACTAAGCATGGTCTGCACCTCAATAGGAATGGGGCCACACGGGGTAGCCGCGCGGTCTTGGGCGTCTTGCACGGTCTGCGCGGCTCCCCCCGTCTGAGGTTCGAGTCCTCTCTCGGGCATGGGTGTGTGTGTTGTCCATAGCGTAAGTTAGTTTAATTTTAATTTTAAAAACCAACAGCCTCAGTTGCAAAGTGTCCCTAGCTTTACCTAGGTTTCAGTCGGGATAACCCAACCTTCTTCAGAATAAAAGTAACTACCGCGTGTCCATAGTGGACATCGTCAAGCTAAAACTACAAATCCATAAATTATCGTCAGACTGTAAAAACATATGGATTTGTAGTTTTAGGTTGACGATGTCCACTATGGACAAACTGTAGTTACTTTTATTCTGAAGAAGGTTGGGTTATCCCGACTGAAACCTAGGTAAAGCTAGGAAAACTTTGCAACTGAGGCTGTTGGTTTTTAAAATTAAAATTAGTATTTATATAGTTGCTGACAGGGCCGCGAAATGATGAAAATATTTAAGTTAGTTTAAGTTAGATTAAGTAGTGGGTAAGCTTAGGGACTGATGACCTCAGCAGTTTGGTCCCATTCGACCTTACCACAAATTTACATTTCCAGTAGGTACGGGAAGGGGAGGCTGGCAAAGCTTATAGGTTACAGTGTAGTGGGTGGTGGTGGGATCACTCATGGAAAAATTCCTGTAGTTGTAGGTGTTAGAGTTGCACAGTTTTTAGACTGAAATCAGCTGATAGGTATACTTGCTTAAAGGAAGACCCTCTAACTAAGAGCTCACCTTCATAGGACGTCATGTTTCCAAGTAGAGAAAGAATTAGCATATTTCATTAAAATATAAGAGGTATTAGAGATAAAGTTAGTGAACTGCTTATAGATGTTGACTCTGAAACTATTGGTATATCGGAGCACCACTTAAACGATTGGACAATCCAGAGCTTCCTTTATCAGGATGCAGAGTAGTTGGCTGTTTTTCAAGGAGTTCCTTGCGTGGTGGGGAAGTGGCTATTCACGCAAAAAGCAGTATTCCATTTGAGTCCATAGACATATCACGGAACTACACTGAACAGATATTTGATTGTTGTGCAGGGGCAGTAAATTTAGTGAAACTAAACTTCTAATAGGTCCCCAAACTCTGACTTCAGAGCATTTCTGCTCAAGCTAGATAGGGTTCTTGATTCACTTCGTAAAAAGTACCAGAAATTAGTTCAAATGTTCAAATATGTGTGAAATCGTATGGGACTTAACTGCTAAGGTCATCAGTCCCTAAGCTTACACACTACTTAACCTAAATTATCCTAAGGACAAACACACACACACATGCCCGAGGGAGGACTCGAACCTCCGCCGGGACCAGCCGCACAGTCCATGACTGCAGCGCCTAAGACTGATCGGCTAACCCCGCGCGGCAGAAATTAGCTATATTTGGTGACTTCAATATCAATTTTGTGTATGATCGTGACAGAAAAAGGATGTTGGTAGATCTAAATTCATATGATCTGTTGCAGACAGTGTTTTTTTCCAACTAGGGTCAAGGGGAACAGTAGCACAGCCATAGACAATATTTTTATTCATTCTTCATTACTAGATGGGCATTCTGTTAGTAAAAGGGTGAATGGCCTTTCAGACCATGATGCACAAATTTTGACACTAAAAGGCTTTTGTGCTCAAACAAATGCCCATATAATTACAAACTATGTAGGAAAGTTAATCCAACAGCAATAGAGAGTTTTTTAAATCTTGTCAAGGAACAAGACTGGCAGGACGTTTATAGTGCTGATAACATAGACGATAAATATAATGCTTTCCTTAAGATATTTCTCATGCTCTTTGAGAGTTGCTTTCCTTTAGAACGTTCTAAACGGGGTACTAGCAGTAATAGACAGCCCGGGTGGCTGACTATGGGATAAGGATATTATGTAGAGCAAAGCAGGAGTTATATCAAAATGTTAGAAGTAGTGACAATCAAGCTACAGTACTCCATTACAAATAGTTTTGTAAGGTGCTTAAAAGCGTTATTAGGAAGGCAAAGAGTATGTGGTATGTAAATAGAATAGCTAATTCTCAGGAAAAAATTAAAACCATATGGTCAGTTGTGAAGGAAGTGTCTGGTCAGCTGCACAAGGTCGACGATATAAAGTCAGTTCGTAGTAAAAATAATTTCTGTTACTCATATACCTGTATATACAGTATTTAACAATCATTTTCTGGGCATTGCTGGTGAATTAAATAAAAATGTAACTACTACAGGGAATCATACACAACTTTCCTGTTCAAATGGCTCCAAGCACTATGGAACTTAACATCTGAGGTCATCAGTCCCCTAGAACTTAGAACTACTTAAACCTAACTAACATGAGGACATCAGACACATCCATGCTCGAGGCAGGATTCGAACCTGCGACCTGCGACCATAGCAGTCGCGCGGTTCCGGACTGAAGGGCCTGCAACCGCTCGGCCACAGCGGCCGGCAATGTCTGAAATACTCCTCTATGATACAGACAAGGAGGTGATTGAGTCAATAATTAAATCACTGAAGACTAAGGACTCTCATGGATATGATGGAGTGCCTAGCAGAATATTAAAGTACTGTGCTGCTCATGTTAGCCTTGGATTTAGCCATATTGGTAATTTTTCCTTTAGGAATTGAGAGCTTCCTGAACGATTAAAGTACTCAATAGTAAAGTAGCTTTATAAAAAGGGAGAAAGGGATAATGTAGACAATTTTCGACCTATTTCTATGCCATCAGTGTTTGCTAAAGTTATTGAAAAGGCTGTGTATGTAAGGATAATTGATCATTTGATATCACACGATTTGCCATCAAATGTACTGTTCGGCTTTAGAAGTCGTTTAACAACTGAAAATGCTATATTCTCTTTTCCCTGTGAGATTCCGGATGGATTAAACAAAAGGTTTCGAACGTTAGGCATATTTTTTGATTTAGCTAAGGCATTTAATTGTGTTGATCACAAAATATTGCTCCAGAAGTAGGACCATACGGAATACGGGGAGTAGCTCACAATTGGTTCACCTCTTACTTTAGCAACAGACAGCAAAAAGTCATTATTCACAATGTTGAGAATAGCTGTGATGTGGGGTCTGAATGAGGATGGCCCAGGGATCAGCGTTGGGGCCACTCCTCTTCCTTACTTATATAAATGATATGCCCTCTAGTATTACGGGTAACTCTAAAATATTTCTGTTTGCTGATGACTCTAGCTTCGTAGTTGTGTGCAACATTGGCTCGGTTTCAAATAGTGCAGTTCATGACATAAGTTCATGGTTCAAATGGCTCTGAGCACTATGGGACTTAACTGCTGAGGTCATCAGTCCCCTAGAACTTAGAACTACTGAAACCTATCTAACCTAAGCACATCACACACATCCATGCCCGAGGCAGGATTCGAACCTGCGACCGTAGCGGTCGCGCGGTTCCAGACTGTAGCGCCTAGAACTGCTCGGCCACTCTGGCCGGCCATAAGTTCATGGCTTGTAGAAAATAAACTAACGCTAAATCACAGTAAGACTCAGTTTTTACAGTTTTACAATTCAACAAAACCTGACGTTTTAATTTCACAGAATGAGCATATGACTAGTGAAATTGAACAGATAAAATTTCTAGGCGTTCATATAGATAGTAAACCGTCGTGGAAAGCCCACGTTCAGGATCTTGTTCAAAGAAATAATGCTGCCATTTTTACTATTCGAACAGTACCTGAAGTGAGTGGTCGTTCGACACGAAAATTAGTCTACTTTGCTTATTTTGATTCACTGATGTCGTATGGTATTATATTCTGGGGTAACATTTCCCATTCTAAAAGTATATTTTCGGCTCAGAAACAGGCGTTTCGGGCAATAAGTGGTGGAAGTTCACAAACCTCTTGTCGACCCCTGTTCACGAGACTGGGAATTTTGACTTTGGCCTCTCAATATATATATATATTTCTTACTGTCATTTCTTGTTAACAATATTAGCTTATTCCCAAGAATAAGCAGCTTTCATTCAGTTAATACTCGGCAGAAATCAAACCTGCATTTGGATCGGACTTCCTGAACTCTTATGCAGAAATGTGTGCAGTATACTGCTGCATCCATTTTCAATAAGCTACCACTCGAATTCAAAAATCTTAGCAGTAATCCACGCGCTTTCAAATCGAAACTGAAGAATTTCCTCATGGCTCACTCCTTCTATTCTGTCGAGGAGTTCCTTGAAAAATTAAGCTTATTCTTGTTGTATTGTTGATTGTGTTTACTTAAACGTATGGCTTGACTTTTTTCGGGTTCATAAACATTTTATTTTTATCTGTTATTACTTTTATGTTGTAATTTCATGTACTGACACATTCCATAACCATTGAGATTTGCTCCTCAGTTTGGTTCTGTGGAATTTGATGTGTAAATAAAATAAAATAAAAAGACCATCTATTAAGAGACCATGGTGGACAGAAAGCATTTCATATATGTATTGCTGAGAAATTTTTGTGGAGGACCATGCAACGAGATGGCGAACAATATGTCAGGAACTGTGTACCATGTACACAATGGGCTGATATTAGCAAGCGGCCCATTCCATTTCAAAGGCTACCTGAAGCGTCTCAGTCATTTAAAATGATATGGGTGGATATTTTAAGCCCACTTAATAGAACACCAGCAGAAAATAGGTTCATTTTGACCACAAAGGACCATTTCTCACAATATATACCAATGATTCCAACCCCCGACCAAGAAGTGAGTGCAGTTACCCAGGCAATGGTAAGTATTTTGTTGCTCACATTTGGCATTCAGGATACTTTAATCACAGATCAGGGCATTAACTTTATGTCGGATCTGATGAAGCAGTTGTGTCGACTGCTCCACATTCACAAGCTGCAGGCAAGCCCCTTTCATCCTCCAACCAATGGGAAAACAGAATTGGTACATTGCACCATTTTGGAGCTGTTATTTCAATAGTAATCACAACAACTGGGATGTGTACCTAAATTACGTGACCACTGCATACCATTCCAAATGCACGCAGCCATCGGTCTTCCGCCATATAAGGTAATATATGGAATAGAAACGCCGTCACCTATCGAAGTGGTAAAACCGAAACTTGGCAATGATACTGAATCTGTGAAAAAACTCGTGAGAATGTACCAAGACGTATGGCAACAACTGAAACGTGCAAATACGAAAGCTTTAGAACGCCAAGAGCGGATAAGACAACGTGTGAGAAAGTTACCACAATAGACGGTTACCCAATGGGTACTAGTAACGAATCTGTAGACACCAAAGAGCAAAACACACAGAATTACTGACTCGATACCACGGACCATACCAAGTGATGGAATCTCAACCTGGTACCCGCCTTACCAACAATTAATTTTATATGATCATTCCACTTCAAATCGTTCCGCACGCATACTCCCAGATATTTTACAGAAGTAACTGCTACCAGTGTTTGTTCCGCTATCATATAATCATACAATAAAGGATCCTTCTTTCTATGTATTCGCAATACATTACATTTGTCTATGTTAAGGGTCAGTTGCCACTCCCTGCACCAAGTGCCTATCCGCTGCAGATCTTCCTGCATTTCGCTACAATTTTCTAATGCTGCAACTTCTCTGTATACTACAGCATCATCCGCGAAAAGCATTCCTCTGCTCCTCCCCAGCTACTGACCTAACATTGGCATCATCTGTCAATGTTAAGATACAGATGTCAACAAAAACTTTGATTACTCACGTAGTGTGCATTAAGCCACTTAAGGAAGCTGTGGATGCCTTGCCGCAAGTAGCATCTCCATTTGCAGTGCAGAATACAAAATCTAGGAAAGCAAAGATAGAACACATGACTTGTGAACCAAGTATGTACAAAGTGATTTTTTGCACTTTGGTCATGTCAACCGATAGGATTTGAGATCTTGAGATTACTGTTTGATTATATTTTACTGCGTTTGTTTTTACTAGGTTATTGAGTAGTATTGCTGTTTTTGTTGTATTTATAGTATATTTGAAGATGTTTGTTTATTTTTCATTCTTTGCTTGTAACTCATGTTAAGGGATAGATTCGGTATTACTTTTGTATGTGAGGGTTCTGTAGTTTTGTTCGACTGTCCTCGCCATTCATAGGAGGGAGGGGAAGTCATAATGGTTCCTTTCCCTCAGGTGGAATAACAGAATGGGGGTTCTGGAGGAATGTCGTAATTCTGCTAGACCCAGCCTCTGGAGTCTGGAGTACTGTTCTCCAGGGAACCGAACGTCCTACTGACAAACCATCGGTGGGCACATGGACTAAATTTCAGTGTGCGACAAGTTAGGAATGAAGTGCATAGATTCCAGGATGCGTTTGTGAAGTTGCACCAAGAGATAAAGAGGCACAGAAGGAAAGAGTCTTAATTAAAGTGCAAGGGGAATGCCGATGTTTACAATTCTTGTATGGGAAACTGAGGGAACAGCTGACGCAAGTGATGGACGTGGTACCAGGAACCCTAGTACGTAATAAGAGGGGAGTGACTACGCTACAAAAGGCAGTACACCACGCCACCCACGGACAACTAAGTGATATACCGGGTGATCAAAAAATAAATTTGGAAACTGAATAAATCACGGAATAATGTAGATAGAGAGGTAAAAAGTGACACAGATGATTGGAATGACATGTGGTTTTATATAAAAAAAAACAATCGTTCAAAAAATGTCCGACAGATGGCGCTTCATCTGATCAGAATAGCAATAATTAGCATAACAAAGTAAGACAAAGCAAAGATGATGTTCTTTACAGGAAATGCTCAATATGTCCACCATCATTCCTCAACAATAGCTGTAGTCGAGGAATAATGTGAACAGCACTGTAAAGCATGTCCGGAGTTATGGTGAGGCATTGGCGTCGGATGTTGTCTTTTAGCATCCCTAGAGATGTCGGTCGATCACGATACACTTGCGACTTCAGGTAACCCCAAAGCCAATAATCGCACGGACTGAGGTCTGGGGACCTGGGAGGCCAAGCATGACGAAAGTGGTGTCTGAGTACACGATCATCACCAAACGACGCGCGCAAGATATCTTTCACGCGTCTAGCAATTTTTTTTGTTCTAATAAAACCCCATGTCATTCCAAGCATGTGTGTCAATTTTTACCTCTCTATCTACATTATTCCGTGGTTTATTAAATTTTCAAATTTATACTGACTTTTTGATCACTCGGTATTTTTGTCGCCGCAGCAATTTTCAACCCACTATGCAAAGGACGAAGGTAATTCACAGCAGAGTTAAGCTACATGGTAGAACAAACTGAAGGCAATTTGGCACTATTCCACGACATGTCCACCGCTGGAATGAGTATTGATGGTGCTAGATTACATGTGTTAATTCGATTCTCAATAGCGGGCGTGAACGCAAGGTGTCAGTGTTTTACAGCGCACCTCAATCCAGTGATGTGTGAAACTGCGGGGAAGTGGGTGCACAAGGAAGTGTTAATAATTTAGGAGCAGAGGGAGAGTTACGCTCCGCTCTGATGTCGTTGTAAGACCTATGGAGATGTCAGAGGGAAAGCACTCTCTAAAACAAGAAAAAAGAGAAAGAAAAAGGAGGCACCACGAAAGAATTATCCGAATGGGACGGAAATTGGTTCAAATGGTTCTGAGCACTGGGACTTAACCTCTGTGGTCATCAGTCCCCTAGAACTTAGAACTATCCAAAACCAACCAACCCAAGGACACCACACACATCCATGCCCGAGGCAGGATTCGAACCTGCGACCGTAGCGGTCACGCGGTTTCAGGCTGAAGCGCCTAGAAGGGACGGAAATCGGTAGATGTGATGTACATATACAGACAAACAATGATTACAATTTCAGAAATACTGGATGATTTATTCAGGAGACAGCTTCACAAATTTAGCAAGTCAGTAACGCGTTGGTCCACCTCTGGCCCCTGTGCAAGTTGTTATTCGGCGACCTTGCTGGACAAAGCAGGGTCTGGCAAATGTCAAGACAAGCAGTAGAAACTCTCGTCGTGTGTGAGCGAGCACTATTTTGCTGAAATGTAAGACCAGGATGACTTGCCATGAAAGACAACAAAACGGGACATAGAATATTGTCTACGTGCCGCTGTGCTGTTAGAGAGCCGCGTATGACTAACAAAGAAGTCCTGCTATGAAAGTAAATGACACCCCAGAGCATTACTCCCCGTTGTTGGGCCGTATGGAGGACGACAGTCAGCTTGATATCCCGCTACTGTCCAGGGCGTCTTCAGCCGTGTCTT
Organism: Schistocerca serialis cubense; assembly: GCF_023864345.2. Taxonomy (NCBI): domain Eukaryota; kingdom Metazoa; phylum Arthropoda; class Insecta; order Orthoptera; family Acrididae; genus Schistocerca; species Schistocerca serialis. The sequence goes on from NC_064640.1 coordinate 256,647,758, forward strand.
CGGCTTGGAATCTCACTGACTGGAGTATAATTTTCTTCAGTGACGAGTTCCGTCTCGAAGTGAGCCCCGATGAAGAGCGAAGGTGTGTCTGGAGATGCCCCATGCGGCTGTGGGATACCAGCCTGATTGTCGCCCGTCATACGCCGTGACAACCAGGGGTGGCAGTCTTTCCATAGCAAGACCCTTTTGGTTTGTCATCCGTGACAACCTTACAGCATAGCGATACATCGACGATATTCTATGCCCAGATTTGTTGCCCTTAATAGCAAGCCGTCTTTGGCTTACATTTCAGCAATATACTGCCCGCCCGCACACGGCGGGAGCTTCTACTACTTGTCTCCGTGCCTTCCAAACCCTACCTTGGCTCCAAGTTCGCCGGATCTCTCCCTAACTGAGAACGCTTGGGGCATTATGGTCAAGGCCCTCGAACCAGCTCGGGATTTTGACGATCTTACGCCCGAATTGGCTAGAATTTGGCACTATATTCGGACCAGAGGTGGACCAATGTGTTACTAAGTTGGTCAGATTGTGAGGCTCTTTCTCTTGCATAAATAAATCATCCAATATTTCTAAAACTGTGATGATTTGTATGTACATATACATCATATCTACTGATTTTCGCCCCATTCGGGTAATTCCTTCGTGGTGCGCCTTTCTTTTTCTTTTTTTTACGGTCTTCCCAAATGCAACTGTCGCCTGATGAACGAAGTAAGAGCCTACGGAATATCAGACCAGCTGTGTGGCTGGGTTTAAGAGTTTTTAGCAAACAGAACGCAGCATGTTGTTCTCAATGGAGAGACGTCTACAGACATTAAGGTAACCTTAGGCGTGCCACAGGGGAGTGTTATGGGACCATTGCTTTTCACAATATATATAAATGACCTAGTAGATATTGTCGGAGTTCCATGCGACTTTTCGCGGAAGATGCTGTAGTATACAGGGAAGTTGCAGCATTAGAAAATTGCAGCGAAATGCAGGAAGATCTGCAGCGGATAGGCACTTGGTGCAGGGAGTGGCAACTGACCCTTAACATAGACAAATGTAATGTATTGCGAATACATAGAAAGAAGGATCCTTTATTGTATGATTATATGATAGCGGAACAAACACTGGTAGCATTTACTTCTGTAAAATATCTGGGAGTATGCGTGCGGAACGATTTGAAGTGGAATGATCATATAAAATTAATTGTTGGTAAGGCGGGTACCAGGTTGAGATTCATTGGGAGAGTCCTTAGAAAATGTAGTCCATCAACAAAGGAGGTGGCTTACAAAACACTCGTTCGACCTATACTTGAGTATTGCTCATCAGTGTGGGATCCGTACCAGATCGGGTTGACGGAGGAGATAGAGAAGATCCAAAGAAGAGCGGCGCGTTTCGTGACAGGGTTATTTGGTAAGCGTGATAGCGTTACGGAGATATTTAGCAAACTCAAGTGGCAGACTCTGCAAGAGAGGCGCTCTGCATAGCGGTGTAGCTTGCTGTCCAGGTTTCGAGAGGGTACGTTTCTGGATGAGGTATCGAATATATTGCTTCCCCCTACTTATACCACCCGAGGAGATCAGGAATGTAAAATTAGAGAGATTCGAGCGCGCACGGAGGCTTTCCGGCAGTCGTTCTTCCCGCGAACCATACGGGACTGGGACAGGAAAGGGGGGTAATGACAGTGGCACGTAAAGTGCCCTCCGCCACACATCGTTCGGTGGCTTGCGGAGTATAAATGTAAATGTAGATGCGATGATACAGACTGGTGTACAGACACGCGAGCGACAGCTGGTCTTGGGATAAGCTGAAACGAGTGGATTTTGATGGGATGTGTTAACGCCACGTCCTCATTTCCAGAGAGTAGGCACCCACTCACTGGGTCTACTTGACTTTTTCACCTGGAATCGTAACTGTAAATTGTTATGGACGCGGGAAACGTAGAGGCACGGCTAAAATGAAATTGCGGAAAGTGGAATACTAACAAATCGTTCGGCTTGTGACATAGCTGGCATGGCATTTCGTCTATCAGTTATGGACAGTGGTACGACCACACTATGTGGACACAACCTACGCCGACGGAAAAATATCTCCACACCAACAAGAACTTCTGCAACATAAACGAAAGTTGGTAGGCGTGTTTCTACATCCGAAAGATGATGACTGTTCAGATTTCGCAACAGTCGCACAATAGTGGCGCTAGTAGCTCCACAATGAGAATGCAAATCACGTTTGCTGTAAATACATAACGGTCGTGAGCATTAGTTACCTTTGAGAGTGGACGCGGTGACTTGATGTTAGCCAAGAATGCCTTTAAGACGATAAAGACGCCATATCAACACGTCACTGTGTTTGAACGAGGTCGTGTAACAAGGCCACGTGAAGCTGGACGTTGCTTCTACGTTATTGCAGAAAGACTTAACAGTAAAGTAACCACTACTCGGTGATAGCTGACAGCGCTGGTCACTGTAATCTACGGTCGCAAGGAGACTGGAGGGTCGCGTGGCACTACCGAGAGCCGGCTGGTGTGGCCGAGCGGTTCTAGGCGCTTCAGTCTGGAACCGCGCGACCGCTACGGTCGTGGGTTCGAATCCTGCCTCGGGCATGGATGTGTGTGATGTCCTTAGGTTAGTTAGGTTTAAGTACACTACTGACCATTAAAATTGCTACACCAAGAAGAAATGCAGATGATAAACGGGTATTCATTCGACAAATATATTATACTAGAACTGACATGTGATTACATTTTCACGCAATTTGGGTGCATAGATCCCGAGAAATCACCATCCAGAACAACCACCTCTGGCCGTAATAACGGCCTTGATACGCCTGGGCATTGAGTCAAACAGCGCTTCGATGGCGTGTGCAGGTACAGCTGCCCTTGCAGCTTCGACACGATATCACAGTTCATCTAGATTAGTGACTGGCGTATTGTGAGAAGCCAGTTGATCGGCCACCATTGACCAGATGTTTTCAATTGGTGAGAGATCTGGAGAACGTGCTGATCAGGGCAGCAGTCGAACATTTTCTGTATCCAGAAATGAAGGGTAGAGCCACGGGTCGTAACACATCTGAAATGTAACGTCCACTGTTCAAAGTGCCGTCAGTGCGAACAAAAGGTGACCGAGACGTGTAACCAATGGCACCCCATACCATCACGCCGGGTGACACGCCAGTATGGCGATGACGAATACACGCTTCCAATGTGCGTTCACCGCGATGTCGCCAAACATGTATGCGACTATCATGGTGCTGTAAACAAGACCGGGATTCATACGAAAAAATGACGTTTCGCCATTCGTGCACCCAGGTTAGTCGTTGAGTACACCATAGCAGGCGCTCCTGTCTGTGATGCAGCGTCAAGGGTAACCGCAAACACCGTCTCCGCGCTGATAGTCCATGCTGCTGCAAACGTCGTCGAACTGTTTGTGCAAATGGTTATTGTCTTGCAAACGTCCCCATCTGCTGACTCAGGGATAGAGACGTGGCTGCACGATCCGTTACAGCCATGCGGATAAGATGCCTGTCGAGTGCTAGTGATACGAGGCCGTTGGGATCGAGCACGGCGTTCAGTATTACCCTCCTGAACCCATCGATTCCATATTCTGCCAACAGTCATTGGATCTCGACCGACGAGAGCAGCAGTGTCGCCATACGATGAACCGCAATCGCGATAGGCTACAATTCGACCTTTATCAAAGTCGGAAACGTGATGGTACGCATTTCTCCTCCTTACACGAGGCATCACAACAACATTTCACCAGGCGACGCCGGTCGGCTGATGTTTGTGTATGAGAAATCAGTTGGAAACTTTCCTCATGTCAGCACGTTGTAGGTGTCGCCACCGGCGCCAACCTTGTATGAATGCTCTGAAAAGCTAATCATTTGCATATCACAGCATCTTCGTCCTGTCGGTTAAATTTCACGTCTGTAGCACGTCATCTTCGTGGTGTAGCAATTTTAATGGCCAGTAGTGTATCTTTTAACAGGAAAAGGGAAATGTATCTAATAGCAAGTAAGAGTAATGACCCAGAAACAGTGAAATATTACAAAAATTAGTATTATTAAGAAGTCCAGAAGTCTGTGTATTGTGTCTGAGATAAGCAACGCTGATAATAAAATTAAAATAATCTGGAGTATCTTTGAAAGGGAAACAGGGCAACCAAGAGGATAGGAAAACCGTATTACGATCAGACTGAACGACAAGTTTATTAAAAACAGAGAAACGTTGAAAATATTTTTAATAATTATTTATTAAATGTTGTGGAGAAAATATGATCCAGATGTTCACTATAAAAGGCAAAGCTGTATATGGAAGCGGCAATACCCACGCAATTTGATAAAATTGAAATTCTATTCACTTCTCCTTCTGAAGTTAGGAACATAATAAACCCACTCAAAAGAAAGATTGCATGGAATCGTTGGAATCTGCAACAAAGACTAAAAGCTTGTTCCCGACAGATAAGTAGGATTCTCTGCCACTTACGTAATAGCTCACTGAAACAGGCCATTTTTCCATGATAGGCTGAAATATGCTGTTATTAAATCATTGGAGAAAAAGGAGATAGGTCTGACGCCAGCAACTACTGCCTAATCTCTCGTCTGACATCTTTGTCCAAAATTCTTCAAAAAGTAATGTATTTAAGAGCAGCCTGATATATTTGTAGAAATAAAGTACCAACAAACCGGTAATCTGATTTCCAGAAAGGCGTTTCAACAGAAAATGCTATGTATGTTTTCACTAATCAAATATTAAATGCTCTGTATAACCGAACATCACCAACTGGGATTTTTTTTGTGATATCTCAAAAGCTTTTGATTGTGTAAATCACGGAATTCTTCTAGACAGGCTTACGTATTGTGGCATGAGTGGACCAGTGCACAAATGGTTTATTTCATATCTAACTGGAAGAAGACAGAAGGTTAAAATAAACAATTCACATAATGCACAAAAATCAGCAGGTTCCTCAAACTGGGGAGGTATCAAAAATGGGGCCCCACAATGTTCCAGTCTCGGGTCCCTTCTTGATATATATTAATTACTTGCCACTGTATACTCACAAAGATGCAAAGCTTGTTCTTTTTGTTGATGAAAAAGGTATAGTAATCACACCCAAAAAATAAGAATTAGCTGAGGAAATTGTAAGTAATACCTTTCAGAAAATTATTAAGTGGTTCTCTGCAAATGGACACTCATTAAATTTTGATAACACACATTTTATTCAGTTCTGTACAGTAAATGGCACAACACCATTAATAAATGTAGAGTTTGAACAGAAGTTTGTAGCTAAGGCAGAATATTCCAAATTTTTATGTGTCCATTGACAAGAGTTTGAACTGTAAGAAACACATTGATGATCTTTTGAAACGTTTCGTTTCAGCTAACTATACTATTAGGGTTATTGCAAATTTTGGAAATGAACATATAAGTAAATTAGCTTACTATGCCTACTTTCATTCGCCGGCCGGAGTGGCCGAGCGGTTCTAGGCGCTACAGTCTGCGGTCGCAGGTTCGAATCCTGCCTCGGGCATGGATGTGTGTGATGTCCCTATGTTAGTTAGGTTTAAGTAGTTCTAAGTTCTAGGGGACTGATGACCTCAGATGTTAAGTCGCATAGTGCTCAGAGCCATTTGAACCATTTTGAATCTACTTTCATTCACCGCTTTCATACGGCGTATTTTTGGGTAGTTCATCATTAAGGAAAATAGTATTCATTGCACAAAAGCATGAAATCAGAATAATGGCTGGAGCCCAGCCAGTACCATCTTGTAGACACTTATTAATGAACTATGAATATTCACGGTAGCTTCACAATACATATATTCACTTTTGAAATTACAGTGAAATCCGGACCATTAGCTGCATACAGGCGTAGATAAATATCAACAGGGACTGTTGAAAATGTGTGCTCTGGTGACTCTAACCCGCGATATCCTGCTTACATGGCAGACGCTCTATCCGACTGTGTCACTGAGGACACAGATACTAGTGCGATTGCATGGACTGATCTCTCGGACGCTCCCCGTGAGACCCACACTTCCAGCTTACTGTCCACACACTACATTTGTAGTGCCCCTACCCATATACTCATTACTCGCGGCAGTCAATGTACCGATTCCCGTAAGAGTTCAGGCAATGTGAGTGCATCCGCACGGAAAAAGATCATTGACTGGTAGGCCTTATCTAAATGAAGATGGCTTCTGTTCTTTCGGACATGTCTTCATATATTCATATATGAAATTTGTTGTTAATAACCCATCCCACTTCAAAACCAATATTAATGTGCATAGGTTCAACACTAGGAGAAAGGCTGATCTTCACAACTTTCGGTTAAAGCTAACTCTGGCTCAGACAGGGATGAATTATGCTGCCAAAAAAATCTTTGGTCACTTACCAAATAGCATAAAAAATCTGACAGATAGCCAGCCAACATCTATAAACAAATTAAAAGAATTTATGAATGACAAATTCCTTCTACTCAACAGACGAATTTTAGATAAAAATTAGTGATCTTACAAAAAAGAAATAAAGAATAAAAAATAAAAAAATAACTCTTTCTTAAACTGACACGTTCTACATCATTACGAATTGTCGTATTCATGGTCTACGGGACAAGGATTAATGTAGTTTAATTTAACACTCAGGGTCGTCCGAGCGCGCAAGTTCGGGAACGAATTACAACGACATAATGGCAACCAGGAAGGGCCAGATACAGCGCAACAGTCACAGATAGAGCAAAAAAGGGCGTCTGAAAGACGAAGTACGAAATGCTGGTACCATTCTTGCAGCCCACACTGATGCTGTCGGACTCTGTCTTACAACTGGGCGCCACATGTCGAAATCTGCATGGCAACGAGTACTTCAGGATGGGCTAGAGGACAGGTCTCCACGTTACATGTCTTCGGTGTCAACGAGAGCACTTCGGCGATTAGTTCGCTGAGCAGCTGTCCGTCTTCTTCCAGTACGAGTACACCGAGGGGTACCGACCAGCAGTGTGGTGATGGCTGTCACACGAACCGTGCACTATGCAACGGTATTGCCGGGTGCAAGCGTGCCTGCTACTGCTAAGGAGACCCAGATATCATCTGCCCGACTGAGCTGCCACCTCTCTGGGAACACAATTATGCAATTTTGTATTTCTGAACAATAAGTATGGCACTGTGTATAATGTTTTCTTGGCACTCTCGAGTGTAAACAGATTATCATCACTGCACCCTGCTCGGCACAATCCTTACAAATATAGGGTTATTGGGCCAGATCCCTATAATACAGCGTGTATCAAAAAGAATCACCCGATTTTTAAAAAAATCGTAACTATTATGTTATTTGAGATATGTGCGTGAAAAACGTACTGTTGGTAAGAGGAAACTCTCGAGTTTTAGGTGGTTCCCGCCAGGTAGCAGCAGTGTGCACCCACTTCAGTTCTAGTAAAAATGGTGCCGGGACAAAAGAAAGCATTTTGTGTTCTACGTTTTGCGCAGTGTGTTCCAGTAATAACTGTTAAGAGTGTCTTTCGTTCTAGGTATGGCGTGGATCCTCCTACAGCATAGAACATTAGATGATGTCATGAACAATTCCGAGAATCAGGTTGTTTGTGTAAAGGCAAATCGCCGGGCCGTCCCCGAGTGTGTAACACAAACGTCGAACGAACTTTGATAAAGGTCGGATTGTAGCCTATCGTGATTGCGGTTTACCACATCACGACATTGCTGCTCGCGTTGGTCGAGATCCAATGACTGTTAGCAGAATAGGGAATCGGTGGGTTCAGGAGGGTAACACGGAACGCCGTGCTCGATCCCAACGGCCTCGTATCACTAGCAGCCGAGATGACAGGCATCTTATCCGAACGGCTGTAACGAACGGATCGTGCAGCGATGTATCGATCCCTGAGTCAACAGATGGGGACGTTTGCAAGACAACAACCATCTGCACGAACAGTTCGATGACGTTTGCAGCAGCATGGACTATCAGCTCGGAGACCACGGCTGCGATTACCCTTGACGCTGCATCACAGACAGGAACGCCTGCGATGGTGTACTCAACGACGAACCTGGATGCACGAATGGCAAAACGTCATTTTTCGGATGAATCCAGGTTCTGTTTTCAGCATCATGATGGTCGCATCCGTCTTTGGCGACATCACGGTGAACACACATTGGAAGCGTGTATTCGTCATCGCCATACTGGCATGTCACCCGGCGTGATGGTATGAGGTGTCACTGGTTACACGTCTCGGTCACCTCTTGTTCGCATTGACGGCACTTTGAACAGTGGACGTTACATTTCAGATGTGTTACGACCCGTGGCTCTACCCTTCATTCGATCCCTGCGAAACCCTACATTTGAGCAGGATGATGCACGACCGCATGTTGCAGGTCCTGTACGGGCCTTTATGGATACAGAAAATGTTCGATTGCTGCCCTGGCTAGCACATTCTCCAGATCTCTCACCAACTGAAAACGTTTGGTCAATGGTAGCCGAGCAACTGTCTCGTCACAATATGCCAGTCACTACTCTTGATGAACTGTGGTTTCGTGTTGAAGCTGCATGGGCAGCTGTACCTGTACACGCCATCCAAGCTGTGTTTGACTCAATGCCCAGGCGTATCATGGCCGTTATTTTGGCCAGAGGTGGTTGTTCTGGGTACTGATATCTCAGGATCTATGCACCCAAATTGCGTGAAAATGTAATCACATGTCAGTTCTAGTATAATATATTTGTCCAATGAATACCCGTTTATGATCTGCATTTCTTCTTGGTGTAGCAATTTTAATGGCCAGTAGTGTATTTTCAGAAATATAGATGTACCAAATCGGACGATTCTTCTTGATACACCCTGTATATTAAGACCGATCGTTTTCGCAGTTCCTTTTACGACAGCGAACTCAAATACGTAGTGTGGTTGAAAGTATCTTCGAGATGGCCATCTCGAATTAGCGTCAGAAAGGTAACGGACATCGTGTCGCAAAATAATGATTTTTACCAGAAAAAATCAAAGCTGCAGAACAAACACAACAACTATGGAGCAGTTTTCACTGGCAAAATTTAAAACTACTTAACCAAACCAAACCATTTACCACTCGCTCCTCTAGCAGCAATGCTTATTTGAGAAGAGTAAACGTTTTTCTGCTGTTAAGATTCTTATTCGAGTGTCTTCATAAACTTTCATGTATTATTGAAATACAATACAATCTATTTGTGTAGAAATTTTGTATTTTTGTCAAGGAATATTTACTGAAGCAAAACATAGTGCAAAACATAAATACCTTAGATATAATGGACAAGCAATAAATAGTATTACCCGCATAGCTGCATCACTCATGTATGACTCATTCACGATATCCTCGCTTAGGGTAAGAGCCCACTCATGAATACCTGGACTACAGTGTAACTGACACATACCCGGCCGGATAGCAGTGCGTGTTAGCACGGTGCTTCTGGTATTCGGGCAAGTGCGCCAGCTGCGGATCGAACCTGTTCGGCGGATTAACGATGAGGGCCAGTGTGCTGGCCAGCCAGAATATGATTTCTAGGCGGCGAATACCAGGCTGGTAGCCATGTCCTGCCTCATTTACACGATTCGCCTACATTTAGAAAACATTTGCACACTCTCATATGGATGACACTACACGTACGCAGTTGGGGTTCACAAACTCTGTCCCAGGTGCTAAAGGGGTGACGACAGGCAGGGATTTCGGTCACCCTGAAACATAAGCAATGCCAAATTCGGCAATAACCACGTCGTACCCGTGCAGTTACGAGATAAAAGCAAATGTAAAAAAGTATAGTTGATACATAAGTCAAATACATGTCACTATACTTCGATTTTGAACTTCGTGCAAAATATTTGCAACATTGTTTGACGCATATGTGGTACCCAGAACTTGCGTTTGAAATTTTTTGATTTAGCTTAGAAACAGTTTTAAAATACCGAGGATAAAAATGATCGATTGTAGAAATTACATTCGCATATTTTTATGCTTTTCTTCTCTTCTATTAACATCTTTTTTGCTGTAACGGTACACTAAATGCAAGTAAATGAACGAGAAATGCGTTCAGTAGTCTTGAAAAATTTAGCGTTAACTACGAATGAAATAAAACACTGGATTTGATGTCGGCCTGTTACACAAACACCGTTTCTTCATGTAAACCCAAACAAGTTTCGACATATTTGTGCCCATCATCATTGGGTTTCCTTTATTCAAATCTGTAAAATGTGATGATGGTTCAAGTAATAATTATTCTGTGAAAATTAGACCTAAAACAGTTGTTGTCTGCTGTCGTCATTACCTTAATTTTCCTACATAATTAGGTTCTGTAGAACTCTCTGTGTAGTATCAGGTACTTGTAGCTTGCCATCTGCAACTATACGATGTTAATGCCAGTTTGGTTGGATAGTCAACACATCACTCTATATCAAAACGCAATTATGTTGTGCGAAGATATTTCCCAACTATATTTGCGATTACTTACACGTATCTTTAGAAAATCCTTTTTCATCTGCATTTCCGTAAGCTGCTACAAGTACACACAAACACTATAGATACTTTGCGGAACTTATGTCGTAAATAACACTTTTCAACTTGCTCCGAACACAGTGCTTATGTTGCTATCGTCTGTCCTGTCCGAGCAGGCCCTCTCTCTCTCTCTCTCTCTCTCTGTGCGTGTATATGTGTGCGTGTGAGTTTAGCAGTTTTTGTTGCCTTATCTGTAAAGTACGCTTAATGCGTTAAACAGTGTAGAATAATTGTTTATAATCTGTTTTCCTTCTGCTAATATCTTTTGTATGTATTGCAAGTTAATGGAATAGACTATGACTGGATTTTTGTATTTTAGTTGGTGATTATTTTGGGCTATTAGACGGTTAGCAAATGTGTTATGTGAACTGCAACTTTTTAGAGCTCTGAGGTAGTCTGAATATTTTGTTTCCAAGTTTTAAAGTTCCTGTATGTTTGTAACCGACAAGAGTAGCTAGTAAGTTCATGTATGCCTGATCTGTTGAATTTATCTGTGCTCTGAGCTTTTTCTGTGTTGTGTTGTCTGCTCTGTACGGTCTTTGAATTCCGAATTTCTTTAAAATTTCGAATATTCTGTGAATTATTTTACACACATCAAAAAGTTTCGCATCACCTCGGTTCCCAGAACTCCTGAAGATAGACGTTGACTGTGGATATTGTATCACAGACGGAGTCCCTTTGACTGTTCAGAGATGTCACTAAACCCGCCCAAAGATGTAAACAGCCATGCATGAGCAGCGCCTATTGGACGGAGGGGGTCCGACAGCCGGTCAGTTCCAGTCATTCCACCAGGAAGGAGGTACACGGCTCGTGTTGTCTGTACTTCAACCATTCCTAGACTGTCAATACCGAGGTTCGAGCGCGTCCGCATTGTTACTTTGTGTTTGCGTGCGCGCGTGTTTGTGTTTGTGTGTGTGTGTGTGTGTGTGTGTGTGTGTGTGTGTGTGTGTGTGTGTGTCATCGGTCCCTAGACTTACACACTACTTAAACTAACTTATGCTAAGAACAACCCACACACACACACACCCATGCCCGAGTGAGGACTTGAACCTCCGGCGGGAGGGGCTGCACAAAGTTACTTTGTGCCAGGAAGGGCTCTCAACAAGTGAACTGTCCAGGCGTCTCGGAGTGAACCAAAGCGATTTTGTTCGGACATGGAGGAGATACAGAGAGACAGGAACTGTCGATGACATGCCTCGCTCAGGCCGCTCAAGGGCTATTACTGCAGTGGATGACCGCTACCTACTGATTATGGCTCGGAGGAACCCTGACAGCAACGCCATCATGTTGAATAACGCTTTTCGTGCAGCCACAGGACATCGTGTTACGACTCAAACTATGCGCAATAGGCTGCATGATGCGCAACTTCACTCGCGACGTCCATTGCGAGGTCCATCTTTGCAACCACGACACCATGCAGCGCGGTACAGATGGGCCCAACAACATGCCTAATGGACCGCTCAGGATTGGCATCACGTTCTCTTCACCGATGATTGTCGCATATGCCCTCAACTAGACAATCGTCGGAGACGTGTTTGGAGGCAACCCGTCAGGCTGAACGCCTAAGACACACTGTCCAGCGAGTGCAGCAACGTAGAGCTTCCCTGCTGTTTTCGGGTGGCATTATGTGGGGCCGATGTACGCTGCTGGTGGTCATGGAAGGCGCCGTAACGTCTGTACTATACGTGAATGTCATCCTCCGATCGATAGTGCAACCATATAGGCAGCATATTGGCGAGGCATTCGTCTTCATGGACGACAATTCGCGGCCACATCCTGCGCGTCTTGTGAATGACTTCCTGCAGGATAACGACATCGCTCGACTAGAGTGGCCAACATGTTCTCCAGACATGAACCCTATCGAGCATGCCTGGGATAGCTTGAAAATGGCTGTTTATGGACGACGTGACCAACCAACCACTCTGAGGGCTCTACGCCGAATCGCCGTTGAGATGTGGGAGAATCTGGACCAACAGTGCCTTGATGAACTTTTGGATAGTATGCCACGACGATTACAGGCATGCATCAATGCAAGAGGACGAGCTACTGGATATTAGAGGCACCGGTGTGTACACCAATCTGGACTACCATCTCTGAAGGTCTCGCTGTATGGTAGTACAACATGCAATGTGTGGTTTTCATAAACATTAAAAAGGGCGGAAATGGTGTTTATGTTGATTTCTATTTCAGTTTTCTGTACAGGTTTCGAAACTCTCGGAACCGAGGTGATGCAAATTTTTTTGTGTGTGTGTATTATTGTATGTGAGTGTGTACCATTTTGATTTGTGTTTGGGTTCTTGATTTGTTATGTTTTCCATCTGTTCTTCGGTGTTGTGCAAAGTGATATGTACATGTGGCCTGTTCATTCGTTTTCTGTTTGAATATCTCTTGGTTCAATTTCTGTATCATATGGTTAACAACAAAATTCTCCACCGCTATTTGTTTTATTGTGTTTAGCTCCTGTCTGTAATTCAGTTCAGTTGTGGTTGTACCTTTTAAACTTGCTTTTTCGTGTGTCATTGGGTGGTTTGGTTGATTGTGGTGGTGCTCGTTGTTTCGAGTTGCCTGGAAATTGTAAAATCGTCCTTGTACGCTGAGATCCAGAAAAGTTAGCCTCTTGTCTATTTCTGTTTCTAAAGTGTAGTGAATTTTTGGGTGTAAAGAGTGTATTCCATTGTGTAAGTGCTCTATGTGTGTATGCGGTTCATCGATCAGGCATAATATGTCATTAACATAACAGTACGAGTATCCAATTCTGCATAACCCAATAATGCAGAAAATTAAGGTGATGACAACAATAGACAAAAACTGTTTTAGGCTTAATTTTTGTAGAATATTATTACACAAAACATGTCCACATTTTAGAGATTTGAATAAAGAATACCCACTGTCAATGGCATTAAGGTACTGAAAGACGTTTGGGTTTATGTGAAGAAACGGTGATCGCATAACAGGCAGACGTCATATCTAGTAATTTTATCTGCAAAAACCCCTACTACAACAGCAGCAAATCCAAATGACGAAATAAAACAATAATCAGCTGTGTTGGCTCAATTATATGTCATCTTTGACTGTTTCAACCATCTGTGAATAAATAAAAAGCATCGATACGCCAAGAACCTTACACCACATATTACATAGCAATTCTGATCACGAATTTGTCCAAGTTAAAACACTGATATACGATAATTGTCAGCGAATCAGATATCTTAAGAAGATTCGCGTTAATGTATAAAATTGTTTCTTGTTGTATCTCTCTGTTCAGCAGGAATGGTGTTACATTCCCCCCTCCCCCCCGTCTGGTCTCGAAAATTGCAGTCGGAAACACAGAAGTGTGACATTATTCCACTCGATACTGCAGAAAATACGTAACAAGCCCTATGCTGCACATGTGTGATAAGAGCCCAGTATGGCCGCAAATGTCGCGTGACGCGACTTCAGCCAATCACAAACTGCAGACGGTGGCAAGGCACAGGGGAAAAGGCTGGCCACACTTGGAGCTTTACATTCGATGCGCCAGCAGCGCGGCCGCCGCTTCCGCCACCCAAATTGATGGGCACGGTGTAATGCGCCAAAACTTTTTTTTTAACGATTGTTTTCGTTTCGCATTACGTAATAGAGCCGACTCAACTTAGTCTCGACAAGAAAATGGATGTTTAAACTTTGTAAAAGCTATGTTTTAATGTGTATTCCTTTAACATGTTATATTATCTAAAGACCAAGAGAAAAAGCTGAGGAAAATCAGGTCGCAGTCAGAGATGCTCCATCACCAGAGCGAGTGGGTAGCAGCGCGAGTCAGCGACGCTACAACTATTACAGCTGGCCACCAGAAACGTTACCGAAGGCCATGATGAATGAACTTAACATGTACAAGGGATAATCACAGCTCTAAGATTTTTAGAAAAATTGTCCTTAGTTCGATCCACGAGGAAGGAAGAGTGAGCAGTCGCTGTTAACACGCAGAAGGGTAACGTTCGGTCGTAGAAAGGACAGTGATGTGTCATAGTTTGATTCTGAATTCTCGTTCGTCAACAGTAATGATATACTCCGACAAGTTAATTGAAATTAATCCGTCCAAGATTCGGCAGCCAGTCTTGAGGTTGGGAGTTTAATCGATTGGATTAGTACTGAGAAGTGTTGGTGTCTACGTGACAACTCAATGTGATTGCTATACGAGCGCATGATAATTTGGACTCGGATGATAGCTAGGTGGGCCTCTGTGTAACGCGATGCACTGTGGATAATAAGTACGGAAATACCGTACGAGATTATATGGTGGATGTGTTGATGAATTTTGAACAATAGTTGGTCGTACCGGCTATTTGATGTTGTGGAGGTTTTTTTCTTTGGGTAGGGATTTATGTGAGTGTTGGAGAACTCATCCGTGAACTATCCAATATTTTGGATAGTTTGGATCACGTGTACCATAGAGGGTGACACAGCTGATATAATAGTGGGTGTAAAGGAATACGGAGTGAGTATCGGCCAATTAGGATTATTATTATTGCGTGTTCTAAGGTATTTGAACAACGCTTGAGAAACGCACGACCGCTTACTGAGGTGAGACTTGTAGTTTTGAGGTTCGGACGGCGCAACTTCACGTCATTGTACGTTAATATATTGTACCATATATCACGATTGTCTTTGGAAACAGAGTTTCTTCCTATATTTTGATAGAGTCAAGGAAGAAAATGATCCAATCAAGAAACATTTAAAGGAGGGCCGAACGGTGATTATCTTTTACGATTCAAGTGCTGTAATTGGTTTAGTAACTGCAAAGTGTAGTGGGTACGAGAATGTCAGCGCCTAAAGAGGTCTAAATTTTGCTAATATCTTAAAGTAGAATACAAAGTGGCGGTGACACTTAGGTTTTCTGTTGGTACTTTTTTTTTAAGTTTGTCTTCCGATTAGAAGGGGAATAGCTTATAAACAGCACTTGAACCAACCATTATAAACTGTGACAACTAACATTTTCAAGAGAAAAATAAAATTGTTTAATTATGTGAAAGTTAAAGTTTATAACTCTGTTCTGCGTACGTCATTTGTAGTACAGAGAAAGTGCTAAAGAAAGTTTTCATTCTTTTAGTAGAGAGAAAGAACGAGATAAAGATACTAAAATAAAGAAAGGAACAGAGGTAAGGTGATTTTTTCAGAGTTGCTTTACGGAAAGTTAAAGTTAATCTCATTTATTGGACTTGGCAAACGCCAAGAATATAATACTACGTAAACGTATAAAACCAAAGATCTAGCTATACTTTTTATGAGAAATATGTAATAATAACTGTACTGAGTTGGATTTGGACAAAAGAAGAAATCTTTGGGAAGCAAAAGATAGTACAAATACTTAAAGAGAGGCAACATTACGAAAGAATAGGTTCGCAATAGACTTGCAACATTGAAATAAAAATGATGAATTCTCAGGTTGCGGAATTTAATGTTCGCAACGGAATGTAAATGAGACGTAATAATAATATCGTTGCTTCATCAGACACGTACAAATACATAATATTTCATGAAAGTATACTAAAGCTCTACATCTACATCTACATATACATCTACGTGATTACTTTGCTATTCACAATAAAGTGCCTGGCAGAGGGTTCGCTGAACCACTTTCAAGCTGTCTGTCTACCGTTCCACTCTCGAATGGCGCGCGGGGTAAACGAGCGCTTAAATTTTTCTGTTCGAGCCCTGATTTCTCTTATTTTATCGTGATGA
Source organism: Schistocerca serialis cubense (assembly GCF_023864345.2). Lineage (NCBI taxonomy): Eukaryota > Metazoa > Arthropoda > Insecta > Orthoptera > Acrididae > Schistocerca > Schistocerca serialis. Next base: position 256,663,976 of record NC_064640.1, read on the forward strand.
TCATTTCTCCCTATGTAGGTGGGTGCCAACAGAATGTTTTCGCAATGGAGAAAACTGGTGATTGAAATTTCATGAGAAGATCCCGTCGCAACGAAAAACGCCTATGTTTTAATGATTGCCACTCCAATTCACGTATCATGTCTGTAGCACTATCTCCCTTACTTCGCGATAATACAAAACGAGCTGTACTTCTTTGTACTTTTTAGGTGTCATGCGTCAGTCCCATCTGATGCGGATCCCACACCGCACAGCAGTACTCCAGAATAGGGCGGTCAAACTGGTGTAAGCAATCTCTTTAGTAGACCGGTTGCAGCTTCTATGTGTTCTGTCAATGAAACTGAGTCTTTGGTTGGCTCTACCCACAACATTATCTATGTGGACGTTCCAATTTAGGGTATTTGCCATTGTAATCCCTAAGTATTTAGTTGAATTTACAGACTTCAAATTTGTGTGACTTATCACGTAATCGGAATTTAGCGGATTTCTTTTAGTACTCATGTGAATAACTTCACAATTTTCTTTATTCAGGGTCAATTGCCACTTTTCGCACCATACAAATCTTATCTAAATTATCTTCTTATCTAAATCATTTTGCAATTCGTTTTGGTCATCTGATGATTTTACAAGACGGTAAATGACAGCATTATCTGGAAACAGTCTGAGACGGCTACTGAGATTGCCTCCTATGTCGTTAATATACACTCCTGGAAATTGAAATAAGAACACCGTGAATTCATTGTCCCAGGAAGGGGAAACTTTATTGACACATTCCTGGGGTCAGATACATCACATGATCACACTGACAGAACCACAGGCACATAGACACAGGCAACAGAGCATGCACAATGTCGGCACTAGTACAGTGTATATCCACCTTTCGCAGCAATGCAGGCTGCTATTCTCCCATGGAGACGATCGTAGAGATGCTGGATGTAGTCCTGTGGAACGGCTTGCCATGCCATTTCCACCTGGCGCCTCAGTTGGACCAGCGTTCGTGCTGGACGTGCAGACCGCGTGAGACGACGCTTCATCCAGTCCCAAACATGCTCAATGGGGGACAGATCCGGAGATCTTGCTGGCCAGGGTAGTTGACTTACACCTTCTAGAGCACGTTGGGTGGCACGGGATACATGCGGACGTGCATTGTCCTGTTGGAACAGCAAGTTCCCTTGCCGGTCTAGGAATGGTAGAACGATGGGTTCGATGACGGTTTGGATGTACCGTGCACTATTCAGTGTCCCCTCGACGATCACCAGTGGTGTACGGCCAGTGTAGGAGATCGCTCCCCACACCATGATGCCGGGTGTTGGCCCTGTGTGCCTCGGTCGTATGCAGTCCTGATTGTGGCGCTCACCTGCACGGCGCCAAACACGCATACGACCATCATTGGCACCAAGGCAGAAGCGACTCTCATCGCTGAAGACGACACGTCTCCATTCGTCCCTCCATTCACGCCTGTCGCGACACCACTGGAGGCGGGCTGCACGATGTTGGGGCGTGAGCGGAAGACGGCCTAACGGTGTGCGGGACCGTAGCCCAGCTTCATGGAGACGGTTGCGAATGGTCCTCGCCGATACCCCAGGAGCAACAGTGTCCCTAATTTGCTGGGAAGTGGTGGTGCGGTCCCCTACGGCACTGCGTAGGATCCTACGGTCTTGGCGTGCATCCGTGCGTCGCCGCGGTCCGGTCCCAGGTCGACGGGCACGTGCACCTTCCGCCGACCACTGGCGACAACATCGATGTACTGTGGAGACCTCACGCCCCACGTGTTGAGCAATTCGGCGGTACGTCCACCCGGCCTCCCGCATGCCCACTATACGCCCTCGCTCAAAGTCCGTCAACTGCACATACGGTTCACGTCCACGCTGTCGCGGCATGCTACCAGTGTTAAAGACTGCGATGGAGCTCCGTATGCCACGGCAAACTGGCTGACACTGACGGCGGCGGTGCACAAATGCTGCGCAGCTAGCGCCATTCGACGGCCAACACCGCGGTTCCTGGTGTGTCGGCCGTGCCGTGCGTGTGATCATTGCTTGTACAGCCCTCTCGCAGTGTCCGGAGCAAGTATGGTGGGTCTGACACACCGGTGTCAATGTGTTCTTTTTTCCATTTCCAGGAGTGTAGATCAGGAACAATAGAGGGCTATAACACTTCCTTGGGGAACGCCGGATATTATTTCTGTTTTACTCGATGACTTCCGTCTATTACTACGAACTGTGCCCTTTCTGACAGGAAATCACGAATCCACTCGCACAACTGAGGCGATATTCCATAGGCACGCAGTTTGGTTAGAAGACGCTTGTGAGGAACGGTGTCAAAAGTCTTCTGGAAATCTAAAAATATGGAATCTATTTGAGATTTCCTGTCGATAGCACTCATTACTTCATGAGAAAAAATAGCTAGTTGTGTTTCGCAAGAACGATATTTTCTGAATTCGTGCTGACTACGTGCCATTAAATCGTTTTCTTCGAGGTACTTTACAATGTTCGAATACAGTATATGTTTCAAAACCCTACTGCAAATGGACGTTAGTGATATAGGCCTGTAATTCAACGGATTACTCCTACTTCCCATTTTGGGTATTGGTGTGACTTGAGCAATTTTCCAGTCTTTAGGTTGAATATAGTTGCTAAATATGAAGCTATTGTATCAGCATACTCTGAGAGGAACCTGACTGGTATACAATCTGGACCGGAAGCCTTGCTTTTATTAAGTGATTTAAGCTGCTTTGCGACACCGAGGCTATCTGTTTCTATGTTTCTCATATTGGTAGTTGTTCTTGATTGGAAATCCGGAATTTTACTTCGTCTTCTTCGGTGAAGGAATTTTGGAAAATCGTGTTTAATAACTCTACTTTAGTGGCACTGTCATCAGTGACTTCACCGTTGTTAACGCGCAGTGAAGGTATTGATTGCGTCTTGCCACTGGTGTGATTATGTATGACCAGAATCTCTTTGGGTTTTCTGCCAGATTTCGAAACAGAGTTTCGTTGTGGAAATTAATGACAGCATCTCGCATTAAAGTACGCGCTATATTTCGAACTTCTGCAGAACTTTGCCAGTCTTGGGGATTTTGCGTTCTTTTAAATTTGCTGCTTCTGCAACATTGATCTGTTCCGTTTTGTGTACCATGGGTATCAGTACCTTTACTTATTAATTTATGTGATATATATATCTCAATTGCTGTCGATACTATCTCTTTGAAATCATTCCACAACTTTTCTACGCTTACATGATCAGATCGGAATGAGCGCATCCTGTCTCTTAAAAAGGCATTAAGAGCATTTTTATCGGTTTTTTTAAATAGATATACTTTGCGTTTCTTTTTTGATGGTTTTAGGAGTTACGGTATTCAGACTAGCAGCTACTGCCTTGGGGTCGCTAATCCCTGTATTCGTCACGATAATCACTATTTTTCCAGGACTATTTGTTGGTAAGAGGTCAAGTATGCTTTCGCAAACACGCTTCGAGTGGGATCATGAACTAATTGTTCAAAAAAATTTTCTGAGAAAGCATTAAATACAATTTCGGATGACGTTTCATGCCTGCCGCCGACTTTAAACGTATAGACTAATTTTTCCAGCATATCGAGGGTAGGTTAAAGTCACTACCGACTGTAATTGTATGAGTGGGGTACCTATTTGAAATGAGACTCAAGTTTTCTTTGAACTGTTCAGCAACTATATCTTCTGAGTCGAGGGTCGGTAAAATGACCCAGTTAATAGTTTAGTCCGATTGTCAAGTATAACCTCTATCCATATTATTTCGCAGGAACTATCTACTTCAATTCCACTACAAGGCAAACTACTTCTGACAGCAATAAATACTCCACCACCAATTGTATTTAATCTATCCTTTCTGAACACTGTTAGATCGTTAGAAAAAATTTCTGCTGAGCATATTTCCGGCTTTAGCCAGCTTTCTGTACCTATAACTATTTGAGCTTCAGTGCTTTCTATTAGGGCTTGGAGCTCTGGTTCTTTCCCAACACAGCTACGACAATTTACAACTACAATACCGATCGTTTCTACAACTAACTTACTGTGTTTCACCTGCCCCCTTTTAGATGGACGCCCTTTCTGTGGTTCCCTGAAGCCCTCTAACCTAAAAAACCGCCCAGTCCCTTCCACACACACTCGTGTACTCGCTTTCTCTGTCTAGTGGACTCCTGACCTAATAATCGGCACCCGGAAACCCACCACACGATGGCGCAAGTCAAGGAATCTGCAGCCTATACGGTCACAGAACCGCCTGAGTCTCTGATTCAGACCCTTCACTTGGCTCTGCACCAAAGGACGACGGTCGGTTCAATCGACGTTGCTGCAGATGGTGAGCTCCGCCTTAATCTCGCAAGCAAGACTGGTAGTCTTTACCATTTCCGCTAGCCACCCGATCCAAAGCGACATACTTCATTGATACCGACAGTGTCAGCAGTGTCAGATAATTTTTTTTTATTTTTTGAAAGTGAATAGAGCTGTTGGTTAAGTTCATATCAGTCGATCGCTATTAGCATGTGTTCCATCATAATACTCGGAGAGTGACGTTGATACGTCTGCGTGTCGACGTGAGTTGGTGAGTTGCTATTTTTTGGACTACGAAAAGGCTCATGATAGTGAGGAGAGCATACTCAGGTTTCAACGTTGTTCTATTTATTTAATGCCTGCCAAACTAGTCTCATAGGTGTTGGCTATCGTAAGAACTCTGGAATTCTTCTTGTTAATTAAAGTGAGATGCGTTATCCTAAAACTTTTTCAACTACGATATCTAATATCGTGCATCTAGTCCGAAATTAGTATTGTGTTGAGATTCAGATTGATATTGTGTTTGTCAGCGGCACTCTTCTTTCGTAGATCAGCCATTAGTTACGTCGTTGGTGAATTCTTCGTTGTAAACGAAATAACCACAGTTCACTTTTGGACAGGATATTATAAAAGTGGTTTGTCTAACAAATCGTAACTGATCTTCCGACAAGTTACGTCATACGCAGTGCGGTGTACCATCTATTATTCATTGCCAATTGCACTGGGCATACCAGGATTGAAAAGGTGGATTTTTTTCTAACTTGTCCGCTGCGACACGAGGTGTCAATCTAATTTGTACGGCGCATTAAAACGGCTCGCTGATGTTCCGCCTCTCATATCATCGCCAAACTCGTGGCACACAACGCCTGGAGCCTGCGTTCCTTCTTTCTCTCTAGTCTTATTTATGTCTTGGCTGACGTCCTACTTGGAAGCTTCCTAACTATTTTGTAACTGAACATAGTATATGAGAACATGTGGCCTCAATAAAATCTCCCGAACGTGTGCCCCTTGTATACTAAACTCTGACTCAAGAAATACTCTATAGCACAATCTGAAGACTGTTTCACAAACATATTTTAGAATAAGACATGCTTACTTTGTGCATCGGGAAGAAATTTGGGCCTGGGTGAATATTTGAGTACTATGTGTTCCGGCGTAACATAAAGCGCCGACACGTCGACCTGGAACGATACAGCAGAGAAGGCTGTGAGACGACGTCAGCCAATAGAACGCTAATTAGGACGACACCACGACAGTAGCGGCACCTATACGAAGAGAATATAAGCGCCGCCCCAGGTAGCCTCGGGGGCGCTAGACGACGCACTAGAAGACGAGTTGTGATATATACTCTATAGCAGTGGCTCATGAACTTGTGTGATTTGCTTGCATGGAAATTGTATACATCGAACGATATTGATTATTTGCATGTCGCCATTTGCTTACCACCCATCTTTGTAAAAAGGCAAAGTTGAGTATTGTCAATTTAATTTTCTGTAATAACCTCAATTAATTTGCTTGAATGTTGTCTAGCTGTCCGAGAAAACCACTTTCTAGACACTCTATATTAGACGAGTGGGCAGGTCACCACACTATGAGGGTGTGAGCATCAGTCTGTTATCCTGACCAATGTCCACACAAGAACATGAATATAATAATCACGTCGAACATAACCAGCCGGCCGCGGTGGCCGAGCGATTCTAGGCGCTCAGTCCGGAACCGCACGACTGCTACGGTCGCAGGTTCGAATCCTGCCTCGGGCATGGATGTGATGTCCTTAGGTTAGTTAGGTTTAAGTAGTTCTAAGTTCTAGGGGACTGATGACCACAGATGTTAAGTCCCATAGTGCTCAGAGCCATTTGAACCATTTTGAACATAACCTGTAAACAGCAAGTAGTCTCACAAGGAACCCCATGACTGCAAAGTCGCAAGTTCAATCTTTGAAAATAAATATATAAATAAATGGAAATGAGCGTTAGGCGTCATTGGCCGGGAGGTTCCTTGCGGGGCAGGTCCGGCCGCCTTGGTGTAGGTCTTATTACATTCGACGCCACATTGGACGACCTGCGCGCCAGATGGGGATGAAATGATGACGAAGACAACACAACACCCAGTCCCTAAGCGGAGAAAATCTCCGACCCAGCCGGTAATCGACCCGGGTCCTTAAGACGGCAGTCCATCACGCTGACCACTCAGCTAAAGATGTATGTCTGGGAGGTGCAGAGGAACCTTCTATGGGATGTACACTCCTGGAAATGGAAAAAAGAACACATTGACACCGGTGTGTCAGACCCACCATACTTGCTCCGGACACTGCGAGAGGGCTGTACAAGCAATGATCACACGCACGGCACAGCGGACACACCAGGAATCGCGGTGTTGGCCGTCGAATAGCGCTAACTGCGCAGCATTTGTGCACCGCCGCCGTCAGTGTCAGCCAGTTTGCCGTGGCATACGGAGCTCCATCGCAGTTTTTAACACTGGTAGCATGCCGCGACAGCGTGGACGTGAACCGTATGTGCAGTTGACGGACTTTGAGCGAGGGCGTATAGTGGGCATGCGGGAGGCCGGGTGGACGTACCGCCGAATTGCTCAACACGTGGGGCGTGAGGTCTCCACAGTACATCGATGTTGTCGCCAGTGGTCGGCGGAAGGTGCACGTGCCCGTCGACCTGGGACCGGACCGCGGCGACGCACGGATGCACGCCAAGACCGTAGGATCCTACGCAGTGCCGTAGGGGACCGCACCGCCACTTCCCAGCAAATTAGGGACACTGTTGCTCCTGGGGTATCGGCGAGGACCATTCGCAACCGTCTCCATGAAGCTGGGCTACGGTCCCGCACACCGTTAGGCCATCTTCCACTCACGCCCCAACATCGTGCAGCCCGCCTCCAGTGGTGTCGCGACAGGCGTGAATGGAGGGACGAATGGAGACGTGTCGTCTTCAGCGATGAGAGTCGCTTCTGCCTTGGTGCCAATGATGGTCGTATGCGTGTTTGGCGCCGTGCAGGTGAGCGCCACAATCAGGACTGCATACGACCGAGGCACACAGGGCCAACACCCGGCATCATGGTGTGGGGAGCGATCTCCTACACTGGCCGTACACCACTGGTGATCGTCGAGGGGACACTGAATAGTGCACGGTACATCCAAACCGTCATCGAACCCATCGTTCTACCATTCCTAGACCGGCAAGGGAACTTGCTGTTCCAACAGGACAATGCACGTCCGCATGTATCCCGTGCCACCCAACGTACTCTAGAAGGTGTAAGTCAACTACCCTGGCCAGCAAGATCTCCGGATCTGTCCCCCATCGAGCATGTTTGGGACTGGATGAAGCGTCGTCTCACGCGGTCTGCACGTCCAGCACGAACGCTGGTCCAACTGAGGCGTCAGGTGGAAATGGCATGGCAAGCCGTTCCACAGGACTACATCCAGCATCTCTACGGTCGTCTCCATGGGAGAATAGCAGCCTGCATTGCTGCGAAAGGTGGATATACACTGTACTAGTGCCGACATTGTGCATGCTCTGTTGCCTGTGTCTATGTGCCTGTGGTTCTGTCAGTGTGATCATGTGATGTATCTGACCCCAGGAATGTGTCAATAAAGTTTCCCCTTCCTGGGACAATGAATTCACGGTGTTCTTATTTCAATTTCCAGGAGTGTATATCGCACGCAGTTTGACGTGCATAATGTAGTAGATTGTATCGAACATCCTTGAAACACGTAACACCAGATTTGTAACAAGTGCGCCTTGTCTTCCTTTGAACTCGTAGATTATTTTTTATGCACTACGCGGTCATATTGCTGCGGACTTACTTGAAATCTGTTCATAACTGTTTATTTACTATCCTGCGGGTGATCTTCCATGTACGTAATTATGTTTAGTACCCACACCTTTGACAATGATTGTTCTTTACTAAGTTTCACTGGAGACAGGATTTGTGGCTCCCGGTCCGACAATGATGATGAACTGCGTGGTTCGACACCTGTTTCAATATCACTCTCACTTGTTAACCACGTATCGTCATAACTCTACTCCTCATGCTCATTTTCCGCACAGTCGAGCATATACGACACAGTGTATTACATTGACTCATCCGGCAGAAAAGCTAATATTTCATCTGCAATGTCTCTCTCACTCTGCGAAATTTCTTGGGTTCCTTTCTGACGAAATGTCAACTTCGGCAACTGTTGCTGTCGATATAACGCAACGTTTCCTTTGTTTATCGTTGCCTTTGCTCTGATCTGTATCAACACCACTAGCACTGTAGCACAGTTGTGAGTTACTCGTCTACTAAGCAGTTCAACTACGCTCTGTAGGCTTATGTTGTGCTCATCATTGGATACCTCCAGTTCCACCCCCTGTTTACTTTAGCAGATGATGTTGTGGTTGCATGGCAGACAATATGTGGGGCGTCGAATACTGTAAAGATCATTGACCTTTTTCAGATTCGCACCCCAGGGGTTCCTTGTCAGACAGAGTCTCAGCAACACTACTTACCTTCTGAGCTGTAATAATAATAACTGATATTATTATTTCCTGTGGAGCACTGGCCTGGTGCGAGCCCTTAAATTGGACACCACTTCAGCGACTTGCGTATCTATAACCTAGCTGTAAAGGCATGCGCAGAATTGAAAAAGGTTTTTTCTGACTGCAGTTTCACCTCGCAGTTTCTGCTTACGGTAACTTTCACAGTAATGTATGTGCTCAGATTAAACATAGATTCGAGGGTGAATTCGCAAGCACCCGTGCAATAACATTTTTAACATGGGTTTCATTAAGTGACTGGGGAGAGAAAATAAATCGTCGATATGTTAATTAAATTTCTGATTAATAAGACTTATTTCAAAAGCAACAACAAGTGAAAGATTATACATGTCCTGTGATGGTCCAGGTGGTATACTGGGCCATAATATATGAAACATTGAAGAAAGAAAACTTCTAGACACATTAACATATCCTGAACACATTTAATTAACGGAAATATTCTACATCAGTACTCTGCAAGCCACCTGACAGTTTGTGACGGAGGCTATTTTTGGTAGCACCACCTGATCACCCCATCCCTGTTCTATTGGCAAATGGCAGGTGGGAATAATGATTGCTGGTAAACCTCGGCATTAGCTCTAATTTCTCGACTTTTCTCGTTACGCTCATTTCGCGAGACGTATGTGGAAGGAACGTACTCTGCTGTAGCCAGTATGCCTACCGTACCGATGAAGACCGAAAAACTGATACAGTACTATGTGCATGGACCACAATCTACCTCATTTGAAAATTATCTACTTAAATTTTATTTCAGTGAAAGTGAATCTGTAATGTTGATTGTTTTTTTTTTAATCTGTTAGATGCTAAACTCTGGACTTTCTGTTTTGAATCATGTGCATACCAGACCTTAAAACTGATAGCTTACGTAACGCTAAGTATTGGTGACGAAATTAACTGCGAGAATGCAAAGAAAAATGTAACACGGGGAATTCTAAGAAAATCATGCCCTGGCTGTTTGTTATCACAAAATCTGACTATGAACTTTGAAGAAAAACTGATTACTTTGAATCTAAAGTTGGTTCCTGTGAAATTTACTTAAAGAAGGAATCTGTTTCTTTTTCACTATTTGTCTTACCTGGGTCTCACCGGATAACGCCGTGCAAACTGCTCTCGTAGCTGCAGCGTCTCTCAATAACAGAGCTGTAAAATGTAACTGCTGAGATACGCAAAGGCGCAATGCGTTCTTTGAAAACATTGCTATCATTCTTGGTCCATAATATTTTATAATGGTTTTAATTAAACTGAAAATTAATTGGCGCCTGGGATGTGGACAATGACTCTGGGTTAAATGAACTCAATACCAATCTCATACCATTTGATTTGACAACATCTAATGAAACTCAAATAATCGTTAAGCTTTTTCTGAAATCACGTAACTGTAATCCAAAAATTACAAACATTAAACTTCACATTTATAATCCTTCCTTAAATAAAATTGCAAAATCTAACTCTTAAATCCACCTCTCTCACAATGATCGATAAATCCTAACAAAAAACTGAAAAGCAGAAGTTTTCCTGGTCTGGCTAGCTGACGACCCAAGAACGCTGCATTATCAAACCGCTGCTACAAATAAAACAGATTTAGTCATTACCTGTAATCCATTATGCACAAAGAGTATAATCGTACCAATGTAAAAACAATTCTTTTTCTCTCCACAATAAATCTGTCATTAATCCATAGTATAATTCCTAAAAATCTCCATTGTTTGCTGCTTGCTACTACTAAACCAAAACTCTACTCATCGCATCTAACACCAAAGCTCAACTGTCTGCTCTCCTCTCCTCGCGATCAACAGGTAAATCTATTGCTCATCTTCACAAAGCAAAGATCACTACTAATCCATCACTGTGCAGCGCAGCTTCTCTGTCGAGGCTGCGCGCGCATGTCTAAGCAATTCAAAGCTTTCCGATTGCAGAATCCAAAACGAGAAAAATTCCTACGGCAATTTACACATACAACTTGAAAAGTTAAGACTGAAGGCACATTTAAAGACTTGTAAATGCTGCAGTCAATATATTACTGCCAACTGCAAGTGCAAGCCGCCGCCTCAACATGACTCTCGTAGCTCGTTGCATGAGACTGGCCACCAGAAGTAACCTCAGTGCATATATCCAACATCCATAAAACAACCCTCTATACCAGCCGTCCGTAGCAAAACCCGGAGCGGGGAGAGGAACCAAAAGCCAAGAACCAGAATAAGAATTCTTTGACCCCTGTTCATCGGGGCTCACAAACACGCAACACGACCAGCGCTGGCCTGTGACTGGGTCACACACACTGCCTCCAGAGTGTAGGCTGGCAAACATGTAATCTACGTACGTACTCCGCAAGCCACCGTACGATGCGTGGCGGAGGGTACGATTATCTGTATCCCTCCACACGAGCCCTAATTTCTCTTATTTTATCTTCGTCGTCCTTACGTGAAATGTAAGTTGGCGGCAGTGGAATCGCTCTGCAGTTATTTTCAAATGACGATTCTCGCTCTCCTCCTAAGGATTCCCATTTGAGTTCCCGAATCATCTCCGTAATATTTGCTTGTTGTTAGAACTTACCGGTAACAAGTCATGCAGTCTAAGTCATAACTGCTTCGATGTCATCCTTGAAACCGATGAGTTTCGGATCCCAAACACTCAAGAAGTACCCAAAAAGGGTCGTACTAGTGTCCTATATGCGATCTACTTTACATGTGAACCACACTTTCTTAAACTTCTCCCAATAAACAAAAGTCGACCATTCGCATTCCCTGCTACAACTCTTCCACGCTATTTCCATTTCAGATCGCTTTGTAACGTTACGCCTAGATATTTAATCGACGTGACTGTCTCAAGCTGCACACCACTAATAGTGTAGTAAAAAATTACTGGATTAATTTTCCTACTCATCTGCACTAACTCACATTTTTCTATATTTGAAGCAAGCATTCATCACATTAACTAGAAATTCAGTCCAAGTCATCTTGTATCCTCCTGCAGTCACCCAACGACGACACCTTCCTGTATACCACAGTATAATTAGAAAACGACCGCAGATGGCTGTCCACTTTGTCTGCCAGACCATTTCTGTCTGTATAAAATAACAGAGGTCCTCTCATACTTCCCTGGGTCAATCCTGCCGATACCCTTGTCTCTGACGAACACCGCTGTTGAGAACAACGTACTAGGTTCTCTTACTTACGAACTCTTCGAGCCACTCATATACACTCCTGGAAATGGAAAAAAGAACACATTGACACCGGTGTGTCAGACCCACCATACTTGCTCCGGACACTGCGAGAGGGCTGTACAAGCAATGATCACACGCACGGCACAGCGGACACACCAGGAACCGCGGTGTTTGCCGTCGAATGGCGCTAGCTGCGCAGCATTTGTGCACCGCCGCCGTCAGTGTCAGCCAGTTTGCCGTGGCATACGGAGCTCCATCGCAGTCTTTAACACTGGTAGCATGCCGCGACAGCGTGGACGTGAACCGTATGTGCAGTTGACGGACTTTGAGCGAGGGCGTATAGTGGGCATGCGGGAGGCCGGGTGGACGTACCGCCGAATTGCTCAACACGTGGGGCGTGAGGTCTCCACAGTACATCGATGTTGTCGCCAGTGGTCGGCGGAAGGTGCACGTGCCCGTCGACCTGGAACCGGACCGCAGCGACGCACGGATGCACGCCAAGGCCATAGGATCTTACGCAGTGCCGTAGGGGACCGCACCGCCACTTCCCAGCAAATTAGGGACACTGTTGCTCCTGGGGTATCGGCGAGGACCATTCGCAACCGTCTCCATGAAGCTGGGCTACGGTCCCGCACACCGTTAGGCCGTCTTCCGCTCACGCCCCAACATCGTGCAGCCCGCCTCCAGTGGTGTCGCGACAGGCGTGAATGGAGGGACGAATGGAGACGTGTCGTCTTCAGCGATGAGAGTCGCTTCTGCCTTGGTGCCAATGATGGTCGTATGCGTGTTTGGCCCCGTGCAGGTGAGCGCCACAATCAGGACTGCATACGACCGAGGCACACAGGGCCAACACCCGGCATCATGGTGTGGGGAGCGATCTCCTACACTGGCCGTACACCACTGGTGATCGTCGAGGGGACACTGAATAGTGCACGGTACATCCAAACCGTCATCGAACCCATCGTTCTACCATTCCTAGACCGGCAAGGGAACTTGCTGTTCCAACAGGACAATGCACGTCCGCATGTATCCCGTGCCACCCAACGTGTTCTAGAAGGTGTAAGTCAACTACCCTGGCCAGCAAGATCTCCGGATCTGTCCCCCATTGAGCATGTTTGGGACTGGATGAAGCGTCGTCTCACGCGGTCTGCACGTCCAGCACGAACGCTGGTCCAACTGAGGCGCCAGGTGGAAATGGCATGGCAAGCCGTTCCACAGGACTACATTCAGCATCTCTACGATCGTCTCCATGGGAGAATAGCAGCCTGCATTGCTGCGAAAGGTGGATATACACTGTACTAGTGCCGACATTGTGCATGCTCTGTTGCCTGTGTCTATGTGCCTGTGGTTCTGTCAGTGTGATCATGTGATGTATCTGACCCCAGGAATGTGTCAATAAAGTTTCCCCTTCCTGGGACAATGAATTCACGGTGTTCTTATTTCAATTTCCAGGAGTGTATCTGGGAACCTATTCTAAATGCTCGCAGCAAGGTGGAGCAGCAGTTAGCACAATGGACTCGCCTTCGGGAGGTCGACGGTCCAAACCCGTATCCGGCCTGATTTAGCTTTTCTGTGATTTCCCTAAGTTATTTCAGGCAAATGCCGGGATGGTTCGTTTGAAAGGGCACAACCGGTTTCCTTCCCATTCCTTCCCTAATCCGAGCTTGTGCTCGGTCTCTAATGACCTTGTTGTCGACGGGACGTTAAACACTATGTCCCCTCCTCTAAATGCTCGTACCTTCGTTATCAGTCTGCCGTGGGACACCGCGCAAATGCTTTTCGGAAATCTAGAAATATGAAATCTGCCTTTTGCCTTCATCCACAGTTCACGATATATCATGTGCGAAAAGGCAAGATCAATTTCGCACGAGAGATGCTTTCTAAAACCGTAGTGATTCGTTGACAGTAGCTTCTTCGACTGAAGAAAATTTGCTATATTCGAACTGAGAAAATGTTCAAGAATTCTGTAGCAAACCGATATTAAGGACACTGGTCTGTAATTTCGCGAGTCCGTTCTTTTACCCTTTTTCTTCAGGGTGAACATTAATAAAGACGACAAACTGTAGGGACAGATTCCTGACTAGAAATGGAGGAAAAAAGGTCCTATGCATATGTGTCCGGAAATACATTGTTGCCACGGTAGATGGCACTGACGAAGGAAAGTCCCTCTGTACACGTGCTGTGTCTGTGGTCCACAGATGACGATTAAGGACATTGATGATGCCAGTTCTGGTAAAGGTTGCTTCGTCTGTAGAGAGGTCTGATGACAGAAATCCCACAACTGTGATGGTCTGGTGCAAAAACGATCGACAAAATCCTTTCCCTAGAGGGAAATCGCTGCTGATAATCCTTGCACTCGTTGCAGGTGATAGGTATAATAGCGGTTGCCGCACAAGACACACAGAGTCGTAATTTGGGTTACACAATGCTGGCGGACCACTTGCTTGAAGCTTGTACTACATTGTATTGTATGGAACTGGGACCTAGAAACGACGGAGAGACTTCGTCCCTGCCGTAGCCCTCAGTGGTACACAACCCCACAACAGGCTACTGCAGTCCACCAAACCCACCGCCACCCCACACCGAACCCAGGGTTATCGTACGGTTCGGCCCCCAGTGGACACCCCCCACCCCTCCATCCCCGGTTATGTCTCACACCAGACGAGAGTAACCCCAATGTTTGCGTGGTAGAGTAATTGTGGTGTACGCGTACGTGGAGAAAGTGTTTGCGTAGCAATCGCCAACATAGTGTAACTGAGGTGGAATAAGGGGAACCAGTCTGCATTCTCCGAGGCAGATGGAAAACCGCCTTAAAAACCATCCACAGACTGGCCTGCACACCGGACCTCGACACTAATCCGCCGGGCGGATTCGTGCCGGCGACCGGCACGCCTTCCCGCCCGGAAATCAGAGCGTTAGACCGCACGGCAAACCGGGCGGACCTTGTACTACATACTCAGTATCCTGTAGAACCCTGTACTCCAAATCTGGTGTACGCACAGTCCTCCGCCTCCCTGCTGTTCGCCTGTCTTAAAGGACCTATGGCGACTCAAACTCCCAAGAAGGGCTTGAAATGTTGTGTGATGCGGTTGGCGTCTATGAGGGTACTTGATTTGGAGCAGCCGTTCTGCCTCTCGACCGTTTTCATCTGCTTGCCCATATGCAAATACCAGCTCGGCTTGTTCCCGACTTGAATACCGGACCATTCTGCTGATTACATTACGCGCGTCAATCATACGGCCTGCAACACAAGAGGAACACACGACACATGGTCAGAGGAACCTTCATTTCTCAGCACCAGCTACTGTGGCAACGATGCATTTCCGGACACGTGTTCATAGGAGGTTTTTCCCTCCATTTTCAGTGAGGAATCCGCCCCTGCAGTTTGTCCGTTTTATTAATGTTCACCCTATATATAGTGGTCACCTGACTCGACTAGCCAAAGATTGGAATACAGGGTGAGTCACCTAACGTTACCGCTGGATATATTTCGTAAACCACATCAAATACTGACGAACCGATTCCACAGACCGAACGTGAGGAGAGGGGCTAGTGTAATTGTTTAATACAAACCATACAAAAATGCACGGAAGTATGTTTTTTAACACAAACATACGTTTTTTTGAATGGAAGCCCGTTAGTTTTGTTAGCACATCTGAACATATAAACAAATACGTAATCAGTGCCGTTTGTTGCATTGTAAAATGTTAATTACATCCGGAGATATTGTAACCTAAAGTTGACGCTTGAGTACCACTCCTCCGCTGTTCGATCGTGTGTATCGGAGAGCACCGAATTACGTAGGGATCCAAAGGGAACGGTGATGGACCTTAGGTACAGAAGAGACTGGAACAGCACATTACGTCCACATGATAACACCTTTTTATTGGTCTTTTTCACTGACGCACACGTACATTACCATGAGGCGTGAGGTACACGTACACACGTGGTTTCCGTTTTCAATTACGGAGTGGAATAGAGTGTGTCCCGACATGTCAGGCCAATAGATGTTCAATGTGGTGGCCATCATTTGCTGCACACAATTGCAATCTCTGGCGTAATGAATGTCGTACACGCCGCAGTACATCTAGTGTAATGTCGCCGCAGGCTGCCACAATACGTTGTTTCATATCCTCTGGGGTTGTAGGCACATCACGGTACACATTCTCCTTTAACGTACCCTACAGAAAGAAGTCCAGAGGTGTAAGATCAGGAGAACGGGCTGGCCAATTTATGCGTCGTCCACGTCCTATGAAACGCCCGTCGAACATCCTGTCAAGGGTCAGCCTAGTGTTAATTGCGGAATGTGCAGGTGTACCATCATGCTGATACCACATACGTCGACGCGTTTCCAGTGGGACATTTTCGAGCAATGTTGGCAGATCATTCTGTAGAAACGCAATGTATGTTGCAGTGCTCTCCGATACACACGATCGAACAGCGGAGGAGTGGTACTCAAGCGTCAACTTTAGGTTACAATATCTCCGGATGTAATTAACATTTTACAATGCAACAAACGGCACTGATTACGTATTTGTTTATATGTTCAGATGTGCTAACAAAACTAACGTGGTTCCATTTAAAAAAACATAGGTTTGTATTAAAAAAACATACTTCCGTGCATTTTTGTATGGTTTGTATTAAACAATTACACTAGTCCCTCTCCTCACGTTCGGTCTGTGGAATCGGTTCGTCAGTATTTGATGTGGTTTACAGAATATATCCAGCGGTAACGTTAGGTGACTCACCCTGTATATTAACCAACAGATAACCCGGTACAGAATGTCTTTGCAACAGGCTTGCGACTCATTTGTGAATTTTACTGTTCTACAGAGAAAGTGTATAGTGGTTGTATCAACGACATTATTTTAAGAAACTGTTGTGGAAACGAACCTCCACATGGTATTGATGTCTGAGGTGAACGTCAACTATGACGGCAAGTTAAGTATTACCGATCTCCTGTCGTGGTACGGATCATGATCCCAAAAATCCAGACATCTTCCATACTCGTCTCTACCCCAAAACTCTAGCAAAATATGACGTCTGTGTAGCTCCATAGCAGACATTATGGTTCATCCTGGTTTGTGAAAGTATAGCTACGAAAATATTTTTAAATCTGCAGATGACCTAATTCAGCCGAAACCGGTCATAGTGGTAAATAAATCGTGATGTGTTCACTAATTTTGTTTTGTTCATTAATAATAAATCAAAGCCGCGCGGGGTAGCCGTGTGGTCTGAGGCGCCTTGCCCACGGTTTGCGCGGCTCCCCCCGTCGGAGGTTCGAGTCCTCCCTAGGGCATGGCTACGTGTGTTGTCCTTAGTGTAAATTTGTTTACGTTAGATTAAGTAGCGTGTAAGCCAAGGGACCTATGACCTCAGTAGTTTGGTCCCATAGAACTTACCACAAATTTCCAAATAAATCAAAGTCACTGACTTTTCCTGCGACAAAATATCTACTTTCTTAAAACACTTGAGTTTGTTAGACACTATTGAAACTGGTTTGCTCTTGAGTGACTAGAGCTAGTTTTCTCCAAAGAGTCAAAATTTGTCTTCTTAAGACGAATAGACATGTACATCATCTGATAAAAACCACCTGTACAGCTGTTGGTGGACATTAATATGAGTTATGTCCACGCTTCCCATTTATGACGTCTTGGACTCTGCTGGGGACACTTTCTATGAGGTGCCTGAATATATGTAGAGAAATGGCAACACATTCTTCCTCAGTAGCTGAAGACAGTGACGTTGGACGCTGGGGTCTGGAACAAAGTCGACGTTTTAACTCATCTTTCAGATGTACATTGCTTTCAGGTTGTGACTCTGGACAGGTCATTCCATTTTAGGAATGTTGTCCCCAAACCATCGCCTCACAGATGCTGTTTTATGACGGGGTGCATTGTCATGCTGATACAGTCATCGTTACTCTATTGTATGTAATACTTAATTCTGTAAAATGTCTTGATATCATCGTGTCTAATCATCCATTGTCCAGTGACGTCGCTCGTTACTCCACCTCAAATGGAGAAATATGGAGCATACGGGAAGCTGCTCAACCATTCATTTTAACTCCCTACACAGAGTCTTGGTGCTAGCTGGACTGCTAGTAGCACTTTTAACTGACGGGTGATTCCTACCGCTCATTTCTCTCCGCAATGGTCGACGGTCCCTGTCCGTCAGCGCACGAGGTCTGCTTGGTTTTGGTTTAGCTGTGGTTCTCCCTTTGGGGTTTCACTTCATAGTCACATCACCAACAGTCGACTTGGGCAGCTTTGAAAAGGTTGAAATGTCCCCGATGAATTCGTTACTCAGGTGACATACAACGGCTAGTCCACGTTCGGAGTCACTGAGCAATCCCGAGTGGCCCTTTGAGCTGTTACTGCTTCTCTACTGATAACACAGTAATCCCTTCCGCCTTTTATACTGTTGGGTTCACCGTTCGTGATATCTAGTGGCCAGTTCCGCATTTCGTAGCGGTGTCCCTATTCTTTACATCAGGCAGTGTAAGTGCCCTGTGACAAACACTGCAGAGCAAATACCCTGCAACTGTTGCTATAACAACACACGACATTGTGGTCTGAAGAACGCTGTCGTGGTACTCTCTAGGGCCATTAGTCAGTGTGGGAGGTACTCTCGACAAATTTGTTTCCAAATACATCCTCGAAAATCGCACTCACCAACCTGGAATTGTCGTATCCTTAGGGAAGGACAGGAGCTTTCAGTATGATAATGCACCTTACCGCACTGTAGAGATGAAAGCAAGCGGTGAACCACAACAGTGACGTAGTTTCCGCTTTGTGGTACGTCTCCAGGTATCCCTAAATTGCTCTGCAAAGAATGGCATACAGCGTGGTTATCGATACCAGCGGAGACTTAACAGCATCTGGTTGTTGAGTCAATTACAGCTCGTCTAACTGCTATGAGTGCTGCAGATCTTGGTTGTTCTGGTTGAGTAGGTCGTCATAATAATGACTTGGGTTTGTTTGTATGCGAAATGTGTCAATGATTTTTAGAACTGAATCTAACTACGGCAGGGGGCACAGAGCAGAATGAGAAAGTCACCTTTTCTCCTATTATTATTATTATTATTTTCGTGTCAGAAACATCAGAAAAATACACATTTACGTAGTTAACAAACAATACGTTATATAAAATCTGACCAAAACTTGGGCCACTTCTAGTGCATTCTTCGAGGTCTAATATAAACCAACTTCCGTGCCGGAGAATATGTTTAAAGGTCTGATCTTCTCCACACTCACACATGACATTGTCTTCTTTCTCGTAACCCCATCTTGCCATATTAACCTAAGATCTGTCCACTCCTGATTTCCATCTGTTCAAGGACTTCCACGTGAGCCATTCCATGTCATAATCAGTTGGTGAGTTTCAGTTACTATTTTCCTATCAGATAAATGTGTCCTTAGGTTTTTCTCAATTGTACCCTGGCTGCTTCATCTGTGTTTGTGAGTACAGGGATGGGACAAGAATAAGAAATGCATGCTTGAACATAATGCGGATTCTAGCCAAGCCTGCTGGTTGCGCTGTTGTATTTGACCACGCACGGCACCTGTGACATGCCCTCAATACATTGCAAGTGTTGTAAGTAGGCTGTTTAGGTTTTTATGCTGGTAACGCCACGTAGTGCTCTATATGAAAATCACTGGCTGTGCTGTGTGCAGTCTATGGTTGGTTGACATTGTTGTAAAATTCGCTATTGTAATGTTGGGCAGCTGGATGTGAACAGCGCGTAGCGTTGCGCAGTTGGAGGTGAGCCGCCAGCAATGTTGGATGCGGGGAGAGAGATGGCGGAGTTTTGAGAGTGGATGATCTGGACGTGTGTCCATCAGAGACAGTAAATTTGTAAGACTGGATGTCATGAACTGATATATATATATATATATATATATATATATATATATATATATATATATATATATATATATATATATATTGTATCGTTGGGCAGCTGGATGTGAACAGCGCGTAGCGTTGCGCAGTTGGAGGTGAACACTATTAAGGTAAATACTTTGTTTGTTCTCTATCAAAATCTTTCATTTGCTAACTATGCCTGTCAGTAGTTAGTGCCTTCAATAGTTAGAATCTTTTATTTAGCTGGCAGTATTGGCGCTCGCTGTAATGCAGTAGTTCGAGTAACGAAGATTTTTGTGAGGTATTCATGAAAGGTATAGGTTATTGTTAGTCAGGGCCATTCTTTTGTAGGGATTATTGAAAGTCAGATTGCGTTGCGCTAAAAATCCAGTTTAGTGATGATTAGAATAAGTAAAGAGAGTAATGTCTGAGTACGTTCAGTTTTGCTCAGCTGTTTGAAAAGCAAATAACGTAAGAGGTTTTCCAGCACAGTAATTCATAAATTTTTCTAAGGGGACGTTTCAATGTTAGCCCTGGTTAGAACAGTGTTCTGCGTACTTGCGAGTGCTTTATGGCGGAGATAAGTGACCGCGATCGTGGGTAGACCAAGGTAGCCGAAGTGTTCAGTGTTTCAAGTGGCATATCAAAGATTTACATCACATACGGAGAAAGCAGAAAACCGGCATTAGCTAAGTCACAACGCGGACGAAAGTGTGTGCTGAGTGATCGTGACAGACGGTCATTGAAGAAGATTGTAACGAAAAATAAGAGAACAACAGCTACAAAAATCACTGCAGAACTGAATGTCGCTCTCGTTAACCCTGTTATCACGAAAGCAACACGAAGGTTGCTCCAGAATCAGGGAATTGCAGGTGCGAGCTGTAGTTCCAAAACCACTCATCAGTGATTTAAATGCCCATAACAGGAAAAAATATTACCGAAGCTATAAAACATGAACTATGGAGCAATGGAAGAAAGTAATTTGTCGGATGTATCTTATTGCACACAGTTTCCAAATTTTGGACGATTTTATGTCCCAAGAGTGAAACATGACAGGGGTTCGGTGATGCATGTAATGGATAAGTTACCTCCTGCTCCATTTTCTTCCTTTCCTTGTTCGCAACTATTTATTTACGAATATAAGTTGGAGATATTCCTGTCAGGTGCTAAATTGAAACGGCTGGAACAGATTTTAAACAGCCTGTTATAATTTCGCATGTGTTGTCATTCTGCGAGTATCTTTGAGGGATACATCCAAGTGTTATACATGGAGTATAGATGATTATTTGGAAATTTTTAGTAAATTACAACAATAAAGGA
The DNA here is from genome assembly GCF_023864345.2 of Schistocerca serialis cubense. Lineage (NCBI taxonomy): Eukaryota > Metazoa > Arthropoda > Insecta > Orthoptera > Acrididae > Schistocerca > Schistocerca serialis. Next base: position 256,685,175 of record NC_064640.1, read on the forward strand.
CTTCGAAGAATGAGTTTCACGTAGTATCACAATTAATCAGGTATTTTTTAGAACTTACTCTTAAGAACAGTATTTTACGAGTGTTCGTAGTTTCAACTTAATTCACTGCTTACCGTACTTTAAATTCTGAAGGACTTTCATCGATTTCGTAAATTTAAAACAGTATTCGGCACATTTTGTAATCATTTTCCATAATCAAACCCTTATATTTTATGAAGTTTGTTGAGCAACTAACCTATGAAACCTAACACTCTCGTCTGATAGAAGTGCATGAGGAGGCCTTCTGCCGGTCGCCAGGAACGCCCCATATGGGTTAGCCTGGTGGAAACGCGCCTTCATTTGCTTTCTGTCAACGACTTTTAAAAGGCGTTGATGAAATTCTTTTCCTGTTTATTTTGCATTTCAAAAGCCTCTCTGCCATACTGCGAGTCCGAAGCCTTGTAGGTGGCGCGTTATTAAAGCTGGCCGTTTTCATTTACAGTGGTACGCCAGCGGCCGGCGCTCGCTTCATACACGGTCTGCGCCGCCCTAACTCACTTCGGCTGCGACGCGGCCTCAGCACTTCTCCATCCTTGCTGAACAACATTTCTTCCAGTTCAAAGCTCGTATATCGTTATCCGTAAGTGCATAGGATGTCGCACGGAATGTAGACACTCCTAATATTAATAACGGTTCAGGATTTCGAAGCAAAATTTTCGACAAGTGTCAATACACATTGGAGGATATCAATTTACGTATGGTTGAAAGTAGTAAATCCTAATTATTCACCGCGTCCGGAAGCATATATTTAAAAATGAAACTATGCATAAAATTATCACTAAGATAAACAGCAATCTGAATAAAAAGTTTTTATTCACGCTGTAGCATATTCTGGTGATAATGTAATTCTTTAAATATTTACAAGTTGTGAGACACTATCTACACAAAATTTAAGGGAACGATATGTCTTTTTAATAATACTCAACAGCCTTTGAAAAAAGGTTATTGATGTGACACTCTCCGTACGATGAAGTGAAACAAGAACGTCTACCTTTGTAGTAAATTTTATATTGTGGGCATCCCCAGTTGTAGAATTGTACCGTGATGAATAAGACCGCTTGACATGTATGATAAGTATTTATTTATAGGCCAACTAGTTCAGTGGCGTTGGAGACACATCTAAACGTGTACATCTGTATATAAACAAGAGTAAAAGAATAAAGATCATGTTTCGGTTAAAATGTAATTGAACCATGCACGAGGCTATACAGGAAAAATCACGTACTTACATTTATTTCAGAAATTGTTTCAAACAATAACAAGTAGATGACCCAGCATTCTATGTCCAATTGTCATAAAAAATTTTTACCTGTCAAGAGATCGGTAGTCCAACATAAAGTAGAGCAGAATGCAGGGAATATCATCCCGATTGAGGAAATCTATAACAAGAATAAAGTAGTAATCCAGATGGATATCAAGGATGAAACAAATGATATGTATTGGTGCTGAAAGCTACGTTCGCACTGTCAAGGTGAAATGAATCTCATAAAGACCTAGTATGATTGAATGAGAGGTCAAGTTCAAAAGTTCAAAAAGTATCCCGAATTTTGTAGTTTCGCGGATTGTAATAATCCAATTCAATTTTTCGTTGTTGTGCTGGCAAACATGTCTGAAATGTATCTGTACACTGGTTGCCATATTGTATGCTTAGCCTGTCGCCAGCTGTCGAGAAGGTTACATGTGTTTGCTCACGAGTCTCGATTATTGTTTTGTTTCAAAAATGGATAAGAGAACTCGCATTAAATTTTACTATAAAAATGGAGTAAAAAGTAACAAAATTTTAGAAGCGTTGAATATTACTTTTGGTCTGTTATGACTAAAACAAGGTTTTATGAGTGGTATAAGCGTTTCCAAGATGACCGTGAAGAAGTTGAAGATGACGAAAGTTATGGACGCCCATCATAACAATCGATGAAAACGTGGAAAAAATGAAATAAATGATTATGGACAACTGCCAAATCACAATCGGAGAAGTTGATGATGATGCTGGCATATGAATTGACTCATATCATGAAATGTTTTCAGATGTTTTGGTTGTGAAACGTGTGACAGCAAAATTTGTGCCATAGTGTTGAATTTCGAGTTAAAACAGCGGCGATTGGAAGCTGATCAGGAGTCGCTAAATGAAGTTAGCAACGATGCGTAACTACTGCTCAAATGTGTGTGAAATCTTATGGGACTTAACTGCTAAGGTCATCAGTCCATAAGCTTACACACTACTTAACCTAAATTATCCTAAGGACAAACACACACACCCATGCCCGAGGAAGGACTCGAACCTCCGCCGGGACCAGCCGCACAGTCCGTGACTGCAGCGCCTGAGACCGCTCGGCTAATCCCGCGCGGCTGCGTAACTACTGAAACGTGTCATAACAGATGACTCAACGCGAATGTACGGGTACGACGTCGAAATAATGCTCAATTGTCCCAGTGGAGGCATTCTGGATCGCCAAGACGGAAAAAGGGTCGGTAAGTGCAATCGAATGTGAAGGTTCTTGCGAAAAAGTCAAACGATCAACAAGCCAACAAGGAGTACTACCTACAAGTTCAACGCCGTTAGTGGAAAGGAAGAAAAAGTAACTTTTGCGCCACTACACTGAACCTGCTCACATTTCATTGCTTGTTCGTGAATTTGGGCGAAAACAACATTGTAATGATCTCCCAGCCTCCATATTCGCCATATATGGCACCGTGTGAGTTTTCTGTTTGCAAATTTAAAAATAACCTTCCAGGTTCGCCGTTTTACTAGCCTAGATGAGATTAAAAGTACATCGCTAATAGATATAAGTGCTGTCCCTGAGGCTGAGTTCCAGAAGTCTTCCGGGGATTGCAACAAGCGTTGGAATAACTGTATACAGTAGTATCTAATGGGGTCTGTTTTGAAGACGATAATATTAATGTAGGTGAATAAATAAAATTATTTCCAAAAAATGAAAATTCCCGGCACTTTTTGAATACACCTCGTATGTGCAGGGTGATATTGCTAAAAGGGGGACAGACTGCATACATTGTAAGTGATACAGATAGTGGCAGTTGTCGTGAAGAATGTAAAACACGGTTATCTGGCTTACCGCACGCTGGCGGGGCATAGACCAATTATTGATACAAAGTTCTCCTTGACTATCTGTAATGCATATGATCACCACTGCCATGCAGGTTTCTTTTGTGAGCTTGAGTAGCGTTGAGCAATTGACAGAAGCTTCACAGTTTAACTGGTCACATTGACTGAAAAAAATGGTTCAAATGGCTCCAAGCACCATGGGACTTAACATCTGAGGTCATCGGTCCCCGAGACTTAGAACTACTTAAACCTAACTAACCTAAGGACATCACACACATCCATGCCCGACACAGGATTCGAACCTGCGACCGTAGCAGCTGCGTGGTTCCAGACTGAAGTGCCTAGAACCGCTCGGCCACCCAGGTCGGCACATTGACTGATTACTGCAACGTGTGTTATTGATGACAAGGAGATAACAATGTCTTCAACAGCAAACAACAGCCCAAAGCAACCTTTGTTACGTGTGCTTGTTGGAATAGCTTCATCAGTCTAAAGCACTGTGGAACGCATATCCAGCCATATGTCCGTACGAACATTTTTGCTTGTTGTATTCCAAGGCAAGGTTTCCCAAACTGTGTTCTGTGGAACAATGGTGTTCCGCGGGAAGTGAATAAGTGCTTCATGAAAAAATATTAACAACATGTCATTTTTTTTCAACGTTATGGCGATACTAATTGAACAGATGAAAATTTCATAACCGACCGCTGTTGGCGCCACAAAACTTCATGTGCGCTTGATTACTGTTAACGTTAGCAATTTCTTTCAATTTATATTCTTTAAGAAAACAGCTTATACCGTGCTACCTCCATTAATTTGGTCCCTTCGTCTTATTAATAATGATCGGCAAAAGTTGGAAGCCGTCATTGTTGGAACAACTGGCAACCTATGCGAACAAACAGTATGGTTACATGCTGACTGCCAGCCTACATGGTAAATAGAGGATCAAAATGTCATCCCTCTTTTACTCACCGAGTAATTGAGTTACGACAACCTCCATATAATTCTTTTCATAATCATTACTACAATAAGCGCCACATTTCAACACGAACGTCCCTGTAATCCACTCTCATGAAACCCAATTGGTCTGTGTGGAGCGATTGCATTGTCAGCACCGGGTGATGAAAGCCGGCTGGTCCCGACGGAGGTTCGAGTCCTCTCTCGGGCATGGATGTGTGTGTTCGTCCTTAGGATAATTTAGTTTAAGTAGTGTGTAAGCTTAGGGACTGATGGCCTTAGCAGTTAACTCCCATAAGATTTCACACATATTTGAACATTTTTTGATGAAAGCAGAAGGTCGTTTCATCGCACCTCCAACCCACTCAACAACTGCGATCGCTGTGGTTCTCTTTCCTCGGTTACCAGCATTCGGCGAAGCAAAAGACTAGTTATCACGGCAGCACAATACTGTTAACATACTGCTGATATATTCTTCATAAATCTGATTAAAATACATCAGTAAAATACTAAGTGTTCAGCATACGGAAGTCTAAATTCTGGAGGAAACTAATCTGCGGGTATAATAGGTAATTAACAATTAAGTACGTGTTGTTTAACGATTACTATTAATGAAATCTTTGTATTTGCGTTGATAAGTTGAGCTACGATATCCTGATTTTTATAGATGTGGAAGGAGTGGGCTGATAAACTAATCCGAACTGAGATAAATTGGAACATCTTTCATTCCCCAGTATTATCTAAGCTCCGTTTGCTTGTAATTGTACTGTAGAAATCGGTCGGTTAGGTAACGATATATTAAAAGCAGATTTGGCAACTTGAATTATACCCACCTACACTTGGACTCGGTACAGTATTCAGTGCTTTAAAATGGCTTTGTGACTTTTTTAAAATAATGTAATTGAGATTAAGGATACATCTGTACTCCTAAACTCATGAATTTTGGAAACAAAGTTGGATTATGGTTAATTTAACAGCAGAAAAAAAGCTCCAAATACTTTACTGAAATTCCATATGCAACCTGTTGAACAGTTCATTGCTTGGAGTGTGATTCAGTACATAACACAGTTATATGTAATATATAATCATTGCCCACTGCTGAGCTTCTGTTGGTAAACGTAGCCGAATACCCTCCACAAGATGAACGAAGTCAGTGGAGAGTGAAAAAATGGATCAGCTGATCCACCTTTTGATTCTCCACTAACTTGGCTCACGTTGTATAGACTGATGCCCATTTTATTTCCTAAATTCAGTTAAGCCTTCAGTTGAGCGCTGGATTTACAGTTAAAATGATGCGTGCCAAAATTTTGTATCCGCTAATTGGGTTGTCACTCATGCTAATAATCAATTTTATGTTCTGAGAAGGCTATCGGTGCCGTGCGACGTTCCGAATTCGAACACGGAATATATTGGTACTCTTTGCATCCAACCTAAGCGATGTAATAGATGTGGCACTACCGTGACGAACTCGTGTTGTGTGTGTCAGTTGACAAATAAATAACGTAATGAGTGTGTTTGAACGTTAAACTCTCTGTGATGAGCTTCCACGAATTTTGTTGCTTGAACTTGTAATTTATACTGCAGTTGGTGAGGCAGGTGCACGTCAGAATGGTCACTACTGAAGACAAACATAGCAACGTTCACCTCTCACGTCTGTACGCTACGCGGCGTCCATGTTATTCCTCCACTTCCTGCGGTCCCTTGAGATCAGACCTCAGCTTATCATTGACGAGTTATAGGCCTACCTATATACTTTTGTTAATATGTTTTTTAAAGCACAATTAAGATATTTGAATAAAATTGTTATCGTTTTGCACAATTTCTATATTGCTAAAAAGTATTAATTGTTCATGGGAGGAACTTAGAGCGAGGGAAATTATGGTAATTCAACTGATACATCTACTATTGAAGAAGGAAAGGGCACACAAATCATTATTTTTTCCAAAAAATAATATTAAAGAACGTGTATCGCGTACAAACATACCTCTGGAAGTATGTTGAGAGGTATTTAAAGTCTTGATTCAAGTTTACTGGCGAATGAGAGGCTCCTGTGGCTTCGGGTGTTTTATGTTAAATACAACTCGCAAACAGTTCTTTGACTCCAGCGGAACACGTAGAAACAATGCATGCTGGTCACAAAGGAAAAGAAATTAACTTTTTAAAAGGCAATCTGAATCAGTAGAAAAGTCTAAATACGAAATAATTACTTAAAAAAAAAAAAGCTGAAAATGAAAATGTAACCGAAGCATCTTACCGTGTACGTAAGAAAATGAAACACTTGCAACCGTCGTTTTCATGTTATTTTATTGCGTAGCAACCAGTTTCAGTGACTCAATACACCATCTTCAAGCCCGTATGCATAAGCAATTATAATAGCACCAACAACTTACCAACCACATAAATACAAAGGGAGATTAAAAACAGCAGAAGAATCAAGGACAATACTACGTTGATAAGATGGCCGAAATGACGTGCATGATGAAGGGGGCCAAGGACGCAAGTCTGTCGTTGCAGCCGACCTTGTTGAACGAGTTGACAGAATGGTTAGAGAAAATTGTAGGTTCACCATAACTGCTCTGTCTATGGAAATTCTGGAAGTTTCAAGATCTGTCGTAAACTCTATGGTTACTGAATATTTAGGCTACAAAAAACTTTGTGCTCGTTGGGCTCCAAAAATGATGACGGACGCCCACAAAAGTCACTGAATGGCGTCAGACTTGAATTTCCTTGACCGTTATCACGATGAAGGAGAGAACTTTTTGAAATAAATTGTTACCTGAGATTAAACTTGGATCCAATACGACACACCGGAAACAAAACTGTAATCGGTTTGTTTGTAAATAAATCTTCTGCTACCAGTCACGATTTTTCTTTATTATACTTTTCGCACGACGCGTTTCGGGAAATGATTCCCATGTTCAAGTGCGTTTTTTGTGTGTATTAAACCATTTCTATTGTTGTCAGTGTATGAGAGTGCTTCATTTCGTTGGCTTTTACTGCAATATATAAGAAACATGCCGTTTTTTAGTTTGGTATCAATTCTTTTGGTGAAGTTAGTGGTGAAATTTAGAAGAATTTCTACTTACAGTTTTCTAATGGTCCATTTGTGCAGGGTCTCACACACACTAAACATCACACACACTTTACACATCGAAAATATATAAACAAAACAGTTACAAAGATCTTCTTACAGGTATTCCAAAGAGGTAACATTATAGGTCTTCCACAGATTATGATATGCTTTTGTACAGAGGTTATTTATCTTAACATAAATTACTTACATCGCTTTTACAATTGTGCTTATTTCTATGTTTTACTATTTTTATTTAAACATACTAACGAAACATCTGAAGAAATTCAGTGATTCACTTTCAAGTTTTTCGTTTAATGTTTTATCTTCCTATTTTCTGTAATGTGAATATATCTCCAATTCTTCTAGCAAATCCATTTTATGTCCTTTATTTAATCGGTGGAGTACTTTGACATTTTGCTCTATTTTTTCCAAATGGGTGTCCTATATTATGTATGTGTGTTGCTATTGCTAACATAGTGTTGTTGTTGTGTGTGTAGGCTTTAATGTGCTCTGTGTACCTGGTGTTGAAATTTCGACCTGTTTGTCCTAGGTAGAACATGGAGCATTCCTAGCATGTTACCTTGTATATTCCAGAATCTGAATATGGATCATGATTATACTTTATACTATGTTTCAGTTTTTGTTGTAGTTTATTAGATGTAGAAAACCCAATTTTTACTTTGCGATTTTTGAAAATATTTGCAATCTTCTGTGATACATTGCCTATGTATGGAATACTAGATATACATTTGTTTTTCTCTTTTTCATCTGTGCTGCAGTTTGCACCTGGGTCTATCTTCACTTTGTCTAGGATTGTGTCAACCATGGAAACATTGTAACCATTGGCAACTGCAATCTTTTGCACTGTGTTTGTTTCTTGTTGCATATTTTCTTGGTTCAATGGTATTTTTGTTGCCCTATGCAGCATTGACCTGTATACTGCCTGTTTATGGATATTTGGGTGACATGTGGTTGCAGGGATTGTGGTGTCAGTCATTGTGTTTTTCCTATGAATTTGGAATGTGCATGTGTTGTTATGCTTTGTAATATTTAGGTGCAGAAAGTTGATGCTTTTATTTTTCTCATGTTCCACTGTAAATTTGATTTTCTCATTGTTTTCACAGTCGCAGTCTTTCAGAAACCATTTATAAATGATCAAAACGACAATCACAACAATGGATGCATCCAAATTAACCAAACGAACCAAAAAATTCAAACAAACATTCAACAACAGATAGTTTAGAGCTACAGTGTTTTGGGGCCAAACACGTGTGTTGTTTGTAGAGTCTATGCAGCCCGGAACCACTATCAATACAACTTCTTACTGTGAAACTTTACGACGTTTGCGGAGAGCTATTCAAAACAAATGAAGAGGAATGCTGACATCAGGAATTGTGTTGATCCATGACAGTGCTCGTCCACACACCGCTGGCTCAACCCAGCGGCTCCTTGAACAATTTCAATGGGACATTTTCGATCATCCGCCGTACAGTCCTGACCTGGCACCCAACGACTTTCATCTTTTCCATGAACTGAAGACGTGGTTATGAGGGCCGCACTTTCAAACCAACGAAGATCTTCAAAACAACGTGAGTGCTCATTTGAAATCATTGGCGGCAACATTTACTGAAGAGAGTATTGCAAAGCTTGTCCACAGGTACAGTAAATGTCTCAATCTTTTCGGTGATTATGTTGATAAGTAACCATAAGTGTGTAAAACTTTTGGTGATAAAATAATTGTTTTCTGTGGACTTCTCTTTTATTTATGGCCTAGCGGGTGTTGAAAAAAAATCGTTTTCAGGTTTTGTTAGGTTTATTCCCCCCCCCCCCTGTCCCATCAAGAAAACACTCTCCAGAATGTGTAGCGTCCAAAGTGGATACATCACACCAACAAAAACTTCTAAAACAGTATTATCTTCACTTCTCTTCACCACAATAAAAAGTAAGGATAGAGTTATAAGGAATTCCTATCAAAAAATTGTATAATTTTGAGAAAAGTGTGTAAGACAAAAATGATAATTTTCGTAAATTTAAGTAGTAAATATAGGGTCGACTATAGGGAAAATCATTAGTAAGCCAGTGGATTAATGAACAGATTGCGAAGAAAATTGAAGTGGTACAATTATCTAATAATACTGTTTCACGACGCATCAAAGATCTTTCTGCTCCCATAGAGGAGGAGTTAATTTATCGACCTGGGTTTTGCAGAGAGTATGCACTGTAAATGGATGAACCTACAGATGTCACAGGACTAGCTGTACTACTATTTGTTCGTTGTACCTTTGGTAAAGGTATTGAAGAAGGTTTCCTCACGAGCGAAAATTTACATAAAAAACAGAAGAAGATATACTCAGTTGTATTAATGATTACGTTATAAAACATGAGTCCATATGAGAGAAGTGTATTGATATTTGCACAGATGGTGCTAGCGTAGACTGTAATCATAGCACGTCAGCGAAACTTGTTGGACATGTTCATGCGTTAGTACAGAACCGATTTACTCGGGAAAACACATTAGTTCCAACTGTGGTCACCAGGTGCAAATCTGGCGCTGTACTTTGTTTGTATAACAGTATGACATCCACGCTGTCATTTGACAAGCCATGAGTGAACGGTATGGTTACTGAGAGGAGAGACCGTGCACTATTCGTGAAACTGGTCTATGTGAACTGCAGCAATTACAGTGCTGTATTGAGAGAGTATCGCCGACTGAAAACTCTGAGGAGAGACTCGATGTAATTAAATGGCTTACAGAGTATGACAATCAAATTCGAAAATACGAGTGAGATTGGTGTGGCACGTGGAAGAGGAAGGCGTGCTATTCCGGTGGAAGTTATTGACGAAGCTGCTGTTACCGTAACTGGCCATACAGCACGTGCACCGGATAGTGCTAGTGATCCTGCAAAGTCACGAGAATTGTCCATACCACGGTCAACAGTACGGAAAGTTTTGCGGGCTATTTTACACTGGTACCTGCACAAGATCCAGACGGCGCAGCAACTGAAAATTCATGATTCTGAATTTGCTCTTCGGCTTCTGGCACGTATCGAAGTTAATGATATGTGGCCGGCAATATTCTATGTAGTGACAAGGCACATTTTATACTACAGGGTGCAGTGAATACACAGAACTGCTGGACCTGGGGTACTTTTAAACCGCATGTTATGCATGAAGAGCCACTGCACTCGCCTTATGTGGCTGTATTGTGTGGGTTCACAAGCACCTTTGTTCTCGGTAATTTCTTTTTTGAAGAGAATACACTCTGATCTCCTGCCAGGTGTACAGTTATGCCTTTACGTTATCGAGACCTTCTTGTACAGCATATGATTACTGCTTTGGAAGAGCAAACTGCGTAGAAATAACTGTTTTCGCGCAATATGGGGCAACACCTCATGTCGCTCGCCCACGGAAAGGTCTGCTTGATGCAACCTTCCACGAACTTGTCTCCAGAGGTTTGCCTTGGCTCTGAGCACTATGGGACTTAACTGCTGAAGTCATCAGTCCCCTAGAACTTAGAACTACTTAAATCTAACTAACCTAAGGACATCACACACATCCATGCCAGAGGCAGGATTCGAACCTGCGACCGTAGCGGTCGCGCGGTTCCAGACTGTAGCGCCTAGAACCGCTCGGCCACTTCGGTCGGCTCCAGAGGTTTTCCAGCTGCCTGACCTGCAAGATCACCTGATCTGGATCAATGTGACTTATGGCTTTGGGTATATCTACAACAACGCGTTTACCAGGGACAATTTCGGTCTCTACCTAATCTAATATACAGGAACTCGTTGCTCATATTCCAACGGAACTGCCATGAGCAACTGTTAATCACGTAGTTTTACAGATGCAGCATCTTGTCGACGTTTCCGGTGCTCATATTGAACAAACTATGTAAGTGGCTATTAATAATAAAATCAATATGCCTTTCTCGCTCGTTTGACCTTTTCTGCCCACGTCCCGTTCTTAATCCAGGGCATATGGAAACGTTTCTATACTGCTTTCTTGCAATCACAGCACCAGGTTTGAACCTGGTAGTCAAAATTGGAACTAAGTTTCTCCAGTGTAAATTGGTTCCTCATTAACGCATTAGAATATCTACCAAGTTTCGCTGCCATACGATTATTACATTCCACACCGAACCTCTGTGAGTAACTACACTTTAATTATAGCACACAGTATATACAAGGCGAGTCAATAACTATTTCCACAAAAGTTGCATGGGACAACGGCGGCCATAATATGACGTCGGTTTTTTGTTGCTAGGTGGGATCGCTTCAGAGATATGAAGGTCAACTTAGTTTTTTTAAATTGGATGCTATAGTTCGGTACTTATTATCTGATAGCGGCCAGCGAGACGAATCCAATGATGTGTAACAGTAAGGTCTTTGAAGGTTAACGAAGGTCAAAAAGGTGGCATGAACGTCTATTTACAGAAGGTATCAATGCAGTGCTGCAATCTTCTTATCTTGGATTGACGTATTCCTTACCACTTCGGCACTTATCGAAGCACATGCTCTGACATTTGTCTCTCGTATATCGTGCAGATAGTAAATATTCGCCGAATACAGGGTATTGCTCTAAAGTGCCATTGACATGTAAACACTATTCGATGGTTTCGCAATACAATACTAATAGGAACGGTAAGACTAGTATCGTCGAATCAAGCTAATTTGAATGATGTATTCCTTCGAAGAACAAGTCGATATGCCTCTCATTTATGGAGAATGTCAACGAAACTCACTGAGAGCTAGAGACTTATACACTGAAAAATATCCTCAACGTACTCACTCTACACTTCGTACATTTAAATATGTGTATGATAAATTGAGAACAACTAGATCTTTAAAGCATCGGAAACATATCCGTTAAAGGAAAGTTACTAACGAGGAAACGGAAATTGGTACTCTTGCCACTGTGGTTCGAGATCCTTGTGTTAGTTCGCGTCAAATCGCAAGGGTTCAAAATGGCTCTGAGCACTATGGGACTTAACTGCTGAGGTCATCAGTCCCCTAGAACTTAGAACTACTTAAACCTAACTAACCTAAGGACATCACACACATCCATGCCCGAGGCAGGATTCGAACCTGCGACCGTAGCGGTCGCGCGGTTCCAGACTGTAGTGCCTAGAACCGCTCGGCCACCCTGTCCGGCAAATCGCAAGGGAATCTGGCATGAGCCAGAGTAGTGTTGTTCGTGTTCTGCATCGCCATAAATATCATCCTTAACATATCAGTCCACACCAAAAATTAACTAGTACGGATTGTATGCGTCGCATTGAATTCTGCCGATGGGCTCCACTTCAGATTCAGAAGGATGACACATTTATTAATTTGATTTTATTTACTGACGAGGCTACATTCACGAACCATGGAAATGTTAATTTGCATAACATGCATTATTGGGCAACTGAAAATCCATGTTGACTGTGACAAGTTGCACACCAAAAACCGTGGTCGGTGAATGTATGGTGTGGGATTCTGGAGGACAGAATTACAGGCCCCTATTTCATCGAAGGAAATCTTAATGGTAGGAATTACACCACATTCCTGCAAGAAACATTAGGTCTGTTACTGGAAGAAATACCTTTAGGAACAAGGAACAGAACGTAGTATCAACACGATGGGTGTCCGGCACATTTTTCGCTGTGGCCAGAAATGAGTTGCCTAGACAATTCCCAAATCGTTGGATTGGACGCGGAGGAGATGTGTCGTGGCCAGCTCGTTCGCCAGACTTGACGCCTCTGGATATTTTCTTATGGGGATTCGTAAAAGACATTGTTTATAAAGACGTCCCAACTACACCTGAAGATATGCGAGAGAGAATTGTCAGAGCGTGTGCTTCGATAAGTGCCGAAGTGATAAGGCTCTGAGCACTATGGGACCCAACATCTGTGGTCATAAGTCCCCTAGAACTTAGAACTACTTAAACCTAACTAACCTAAGGACATCACACACATCCATGCCCGAAGCAGGATTCGAACCTGCGACCGTAGCGGTCGCGCGGAAGTGATAAGGAATACCACTCAATCCATGATAAGAAGATTGCAACACTGCATTGAGACCAGTGGTCGTCACTTCGAACACCTTCTGTAAATGGACGATCATTTCATCTTTTTGACCTTTGCTGACCTTCAAAGACCTTACTGTTACACATCATTGGATTCGTCGCCGCTATCAGTAAATAAGTACCAAACTATAGCATCCCGTTAAAAAAAAAAGTTGACCTTTATATCTCTGAAGATAACCCACCTAGCAACAAAAAACCAGCGTCATATTTGGGACCGTTGTCCCATGCAACTTTTGTCCCACAAACTTTTCAGCTCCTATCACTTTTTCGGTGTTATTATTGGTGGCAATAGTTAGTTACTCTCCCTGTATACTGGGTGTCCCTCCTAAGAGTCTTACGGCGCATTCTCTCTAACGTCTCTGCAGATATTTTAGATTTAGTTTTTGGAATGAGTAGTTGGAGACACTCCAAACAAATATTGCCAGTCAGGTCTTTCATACGACGCCCAGTGTCGAGGGAATGCATCTGTTAGTTTCCCATTACGAACTAAATAATTTTTAAAGCGTAATTTTACGTACAGAATTAGTCTAGTGAGATATGTGGTGTCACCGCCAGACACCACACTTGCTAGGTGGTAGCCTTTAAATCGGCCGCGGTCCGTTAGTATACGTCGGACCCGCGTGTCGCCACTATCAGTGATTGCAGACCGAGGGCCGCCACACGGCAGGTCTAGAGAGACTTCCTAGCACTCGCCCCAGTTGTACAACCGACTTTGCTAGCGATGGTTCACTGACAAAATACGCTCTCAGTTGCCGAGACGATAGTTAGCATAGCCTTCAGCTACGTCATTTGCTACGAACTAGCAAGGCGCCATTACCAGTTACTATTGATACTGTAAAACATGTACCGTCAAGAGCGACGCTCATCATTTATGGATTAAAGTTAAGTATTCCACCAGCTACGTCCGTTTTTCTAAAGTCTAATTTCCTTGTCCTGTTCCAGACCTCACCCCAGCCTGCGTGAGCTAAAACGCGCGCCTTTCGGCTTCCTCTAATAATACGGTGTTGGCTCTCCTGCCAACCCACAACAAGATATTCGTTTTGTCGATACGTATTAACAGGGAGAGCGAAACACGAAGAATAAGCAGTACTCCCTCAGTGACTGAGCAGCGCTCTGGTCCGCGCTGGCTGCTACCGCCATACAGCAACACTGCTCACTCGCTGTGGAGTACTGATTATTTTTCGTGTTTCATTGTCCCTGTTAATGTGCACTGATAAAATGAGTAGTGCACCAAACTAATATGGTACCACTCTATTGCCTGGACACGTAAAGCAATAAAAATAATTTTGCTCGTAATGGGAAAGAAACTGACGCTTTCCGTTGACACTCAGCGTCGCATGAAAGACGTGATGAGCAGTGTTTCTTTCGGGTGATCCCAGCTACACATTGCATAAACCTAACTGCAAATATCTGCCGAAACACCACGAGAAAATGAGAGTGACGTCTCTTGGGAGGGACATCCTGTATATACAGGTGTAAGTAGGCTGTTTAGGTTTTCTTGTTAGTAACGCCATGTAGCGCTCTGTATGAAAATCACTGGCTGTGCTGTGCGCAGTGTGTGGCTAGTTTGCATTGTTGTCTGCCATTGTAGTGTTCGGCAGCTGGATGTGAACAGCGGGTAGCGTTGCGCAGTTGGAGGTGAGCCGCCAGCAGTGGTGGATGTGGGGAGAGAGATGGCGGAATTTTGAGAGCGGACGATCTGGACGTGTGTCCATCAGAAAGAGTAAATTTTTAATATTGGATATCATGGACTGATATATATATTATGACTTTTGAACACTATTAAGGTAAATACATTGATTGTTCTCTATCAAAATCTTTCTTTTGCCAACTATGCCTATCAGTAGTTAATGCCTTCAGTAGTTTGAATCTTTTATTTAGCTGGCAGCAGTGGCGCTCGCTGTATTGAATAGTTCGAGTAACGAAGATTTTTGTGAGGTAAGTGATTTGTGAAACGTATAGGTTAGTTTAGTCAGGGCCATTCTCTTGTAGGGATTATTGAAAGTCAGATTGCGTTGCACTAAAAAATATTGTGTGTCAGTTCAAGCATAGTCATGTATAATTTTTCTAAGGGGGCGTTTCACAGGGTTAAAAAAAGTATACCATGTTTCGAGAGGCGTCCAGTAAACATGCACGTTAAAATGCGTATCTTAAAAGCTGTGAGCACTTGTTCATCTTCGCTACTGTGAAACACGTCTCTTCTACTGAACACTCTTTTGCTATTAAAAACAACCCACAGAATGTAGTCAGCAAAAGAGTAAACAAATGAGAACACATTATTCTGTTGCTCTGAAACAGCAGAGCTTCTAATTTAATCTGCTGGCTGTTGCATGTGACCTGCACTTGTGAGACATAACTAAACTAGGTGCTCCAAGTGGTGTCCATTCATAGTAAGGCATGTTTCTGGCAGACGCCTTAGGGAATCACGCACTTTCTGAAAAATTCTGGGTTGGTCACGGATGCGTTAAAAAGGCACTGATGACGCGTTCCTGTAGTGTCTGTACATCGTTATAGGGCTTTCTTACATCGAAGATAACAAGCGTCTCGCCAGCCAAAAGTCCAAGGGACTAAGGTCGGGGGAACTAGCTTGCTTGCAACGCACTGGACCTTCCCGATTCATCCATAGTCCATTAAATGTCTGTGTAAGGTGCTCTCGCGAATTTCGGAGAAAATCGGCTGGTGCTTCATCATGCATGAACCACATCTCCAGACTTTGTTGGAGTTCTGCCTCCTCTAGCGGGACAGACAAGCAGTTTGACAGGAAATGAAGATACTTTGCAACAGTCAACCTGTTTGGTAGTGTGTAAAGTCTTATTAGTCGGTCGTCAATAATTCCTGCCCACACATTGATTGAAAATTGGCGCTGTTGCCTTCCTATTGCCTTCCTGTAACAACACCGGCAGATATTTACTGCGTGGTATATTCGTGAAGTCGGCCGAAGTGGCCGTGCGGTTCTAGACGCAGCAGTCTGGAACCGCGAGACCGCTACGGTCGCAGGTTCGAATCCTGCCTCGGGCATGGATATGTGTGATGTCCTTAGGTTAGTTAGGTTTAACTAGTTCTACGCTCTAGGGGACTAATGACCTCAGAAGTTAAATCCCATAGTGCTCAGAACCATTTGAACCATTTTTATATTCGTGAACGACAACAGAGCACTGTGTTTACTGCATTCTGTACGTCGTTCGTACTAACAAAGAGCTTGCAGTAGAAGAGATGTATTCCACGGTAGATGAACAAGTGCTAATAGCTCTTAAGGTATGCAGTTTAGAGTTCATGTTTAATGGACCTTTTTGTCTTCTCGTGGTCCATACTACTACCTCTCAAAACACGGAACACTTTTTTTAACAATCTGTATACATGTTAAATATTTAGGCTTACTATTGTCTTGCTGCAGTCAGACTAACGTAGATTTTGATTAATTATCTCTTATTGTTCGTTTGCCTTTACACTGAGCTGACAAAAGTCATGGGATACCTCCTAATATCGTCTCAGACTTCATTTTGCTTAGCGTAGTGCAGCAACTCGGCGTAGCATCGACTCAATAAGTCAGAAGTACTGATCCGCGCTGCCTCTATAACCGTCCATAGTCGCACGAGTGTAGCGGGTGCACGATTTTGTGCACCAACTGACCTCTCGATTATGTCCCATAAATGTTCCATGGGATTCATATCGGATGATCTGGGTGACCAAATAATTCGCTCAAATTGTCCAGAATGTTCTTCACAAAAGTCGCGAACAACTGGGGCCCGGTGTTCAAATGTTCAAATGTGTGTGAAATCTTATTGGACTTAACTGCTAAGGTCATCAGTCCCTAAGCTTACTCACTACTTAACCTAAATTATCCTAAGGACAAACACACACTCCCATGCCTGAGGGAGGACTCGAACCTCCGCCGGGACCAGCCACACAATCCTTGACTGCAGCGCCTCAGACCGCTCGGCTAATCCCGCGCTGGGGCCCGATGACACGGCGCACTGTTATCCATAAAAATTCCATCGTTGTTCGGGAACATTAAGTCCATGAATGGTTTCAGACGGTCTCCAAGTAGCCGAACATAATCATTTCCAGTCAGTGCCCCATACAAACCCAGCCCACACCACCATCAGCTTGCACGATGCCTTGTTGACAATTTAGGTTCATGGCTTCGTAGGGTCTGCGCCACATTCGAACCCTGCAATCGCGTCTTACTATCTGAAATCGGGACTTATCTGACAAGTCTACGGTTTTCCAATCGTCTACGGTCCAATCGATATGGACAAGAACCCAGGAGAGGCGCTGCAGGCGATGTCGTGCTATTAGTAAAGACACTCGCGTCGGTCCTCTGTAGTCATAGACATTTAACGCCAAATTTCGCCGCACTGTCCTAATGGAGATGTTCGTCGTACGTCCCACATTGATTTCTGAGTTTACTTCACGCGGAGTTTGCTCGTCTGTTATCACTGACAACTACACGCAAACGCCGCTGTTCTCAGTTGTCAAGTGAAGGCCGTCGGCTACTGCGTTGTCCGTGGTGAGAGGTAATGCCTGAAATGTGATATTCTCGGCACACTCTTAACACAGTGGATCTCGGAATATTGAATTCTCTAACGATTTACGAAATTGAATGTCCAATGCGTCTACCTTTCCGCATTCAAAGTTTGTTAATTGCTGATAAGTAGCTTTGAGCTCAGTTTTTCGTCCCTGTTTATGAAGAAGCATTTACTTAATAGTGAACTTTGTGCCTAGATCAAGATACCGAAACGCTCAGTGGCGTGGAAATGGAAGAAATCATATAGCTGGTTAAAAATAGATCCTCAAGATAAATTTAATGCGATATACCGTACCCCCAAAGACTATTCATATTCAGAAACTATATTAATAAGGAAATTCAAAGAAAATCAACGAATATTGACGTATATTTCTAGTGGGAAAAAATACTTGCCATAAGTGACAGTATATGTTTACAAAGCAAGTGATTAGGTCATCCAAACATTAGAAAAGTGTATCTTATATGCGTTCTGTTAACGTTACCTCAGCATTTACCGAAGGAGAATCATTGGTGATGGATGGAAATCAGTGGGAAGAGAGAGACAGGGCTTCAGTACACGATTAAATAAACAAATTTACAATGTAGCACTTGTTATCAACATTTTAAAAACAGCTAGAAATCTATATTTTAACACAGACGTACGAAAAAATCCTATTCGAGTAAATAAATACAGAGATGTCCAGAAAAATGTAGATATTCTTTGATAGTTAATGTCTTTGGAACAAAATGACATGTCGTTACAGTTTTGCGCGGTAACATAGTCCATTTTTTTTTCAACAGATCTCGGCGCGCGTTTCCCAGCGGATTACAGTGCAGCAATGAATGAAGTAAGATTGTCGTTTGAGCAACGTAAGGCCGTATTGAAGCGGTACTGGAAGTACGAAAACATGATGAACTACAATGGCAATGGCATAATGTGTATGGAACGCGGCTACCACACGTACAACAGTTTATCGTATTTGGGATAAATTTGAAGCCTACGGACCTGTTCAAGATATGCATTAGGAAAGGTCTAGCCGACCAAAAACATCGACAAGCTTTCAGCGCTGCTGTGTTGCAACATTTTACTAGGTCACCTCAAAAAATCTGTGAAGCAGGGTGCACGTGAATGCGAGGTAAGCCGATCAAACGTACTACGTATTCTGAAGGATGCAAAGTGGAAAGTATACACTCCAAGATCGCTGTACGCTGTGAACGAGGACGACCCGGTTCGAAGGATGGAGTACTACGAATGGTTTGAAGGCATGCTTCGCGAGAGTGAAAGGTTTGCTGGGATGGTTATCTGGTCTGACGAGGAGCAATTCAGACCGGACGGTGCTGTAAACCGCCTCAACTGCGTGTGCTGTGCACCTGAAAATCCACACGGTCACCTGGACAAACATGTTAGTCTACCGGATATTAATGTGTTGTGTGGTCTGTCATCTCGCTGTTTGATTGGCTCATTCTTCTTTGAAGGTACCGTAACTGGTGAGGTTTATCTTCATATGTTGCAAATATCGATTTTACGTGCCATCCGAGAGGCGTTTGGAAATGAAAAAATTTAATTACGACAAGATGGCGCTCTGCTTCACTACCTCAGGGATGTCGGAGCCTAGTTGGATGAAAACCTACCTGGACGATGGATAGGTCGAAGGGGAGCTGTTGAGTACCCACCACGGCCTCCCGACTTTACACTTATTGACGTCCACCTACGGGTGACCTTGAAAAATTAAGTTTATCAGCAGAAGCCAGCTACACTGAACGAGCTACGAGAAACTGTTGTATTCTCTTTAGCTGCTTTTATGTCGTCTCGTTGTCTCTGCAGAGCTGTACCTTGGGAAGCTAAGACAGGATGTTGGTTGGTGGCCTGGTTCAAATGGCTCTAAGCACTATGGGACTTAACATCTGAGGTCATCAGTCCCCTAAAGTTAGAAATACTTAAACCTAACGAACCTAAGGACAACACACACATCCATGCCCGAGGCAGGATTCGAACCTGCGACCGTAGCAGCAGCACGGTTCCGAACTAAAGTGCCGCTCGGTCACAGCGGTCGGCGCTGGTGGCCTGTATCCTCGTTCTATAACACAATCTGCACGCAATTAATAACTGTGTTTTTTATTCATAAACAAAGAGCTACTTAAGTTTCCATGTGCTGTGGTACACTCTTTCTTCTGTATAGTCCATGTAGCCTCTACGCTGTTGAAGTAGAAGTCTGCTATGCTCACTGTAAGGTTGCTATGTGCTGGCTGGGCCTATGCTAAACGCTAAGTCTGTGGCTCCCTCTGTGTGAAACGCTAGAACCCCACAGCGTACAGACTCGAACTAACTGGATAAACTAACTGGTCCTCCAGTCCGCGGCGGCTATTCTAAATACTGGCGGCCGAGAGGGCGTTGGCGGCGCGGTTCCGGCAAGTCTTGTCGTGGGCTCTATCGATACTCTTGTAACCTCTATGCCGCTTGGTGTGCTGGTGCTAACATACGCCAGCACAGAAACCAACGAGGCGTCGTGTGCGCCTGTCACACTGGCAACACTGAGAGACATATTTTGGTCAAAAATTCAACGGCATCAACATTGTTTGGTTGTAATGGTGGTCACTTTGAACACATAAAATAACGCTCTCCCATACAAGAACTGCAACGGTATGTCATTTTGTTCCATTAATACTTACTATCAAAGAGTGTGTACATTTTTCTAGACGCCTCTCTAAATAAATTTTGAAAATACATCCATTTTAGAAATATACTTCTTATTCACCTCTCCTTGAAACTAGGTACGTCATTGTCTCTAAAAATGTTGGCAACCCTCATCTTGTTTGATGTACTTAAGTAAAATCACTTAAACCCGAAAATTTAGTGAAAAAATTCATATAACTGATGTAACTGTCAAGACTGGTTTCAGTAGGCTTCCTCACACTGAACCACTCAAATCAAGAGAGTAAGTGAAAAATATTCATACACCTGACATGAACATAGAGCCTAATTTCATTTGGTTGTTTGATTCGACTGAAAAATATCGACTAAACGAAAAACAGTCGACTGGCCAATCTGTTATTGAAACCAGTCGGTTGTCCAGTCATGGGATCCTTCATGACGCTAAGTATGGCCCTAGCGATTATTGCAAGCAGCAATGTTGTGGAACGATCAACTGCAGTCTCTGTAGGCCACGATCCTGCCGCTGTCGATTTTCGACTTGTGCTGGTAGATGATTCTCATTTTTACATGAAACGTAACACGATCTTCTCACGAACAAACAATACTGAAATACCATTCCTGAATGAGAAACCCGCTGCATAAGCTCTCTTTATATAGAGAATTTGCAATGTGTTACTTCTACCAACCTTGTAAGATTATGCAGTAAAGTTTGCATATTCAAGCATGTACTGCAGTTCATACCAATTTAACGTTAAGTTCGTTGCAGGTCATCCTGATGATGTTGCATTTTTATGGTCAGCAGTGTAAGACGATCGACGGAAAATCGGACACACGAGCCTTCATCATCGAGGGCGCTCTCAGCGACCTATATACTTTCGGGTAAAAAAAACACATGCACTCTAGTAACGCTTGCACAGCGTCTTGAGAATACACTTTGCAAGAGCCTTAGGTACTAAAATAAACATACTCAGGGTATTTTCTTTTATTTAAAACTAAAGAATATTATAACAACACTCTGTATATTAAAAACCACGAACCGACCCAATAGAAACTGTGACGATTCGCTCTCTCTCTCTCTTTGTCTCTCTCTCTCTCTCTTTCTCTCTCTGCTTCTTGGTGTGCTGGTGTCAGCGTACGCACGCACACACACACACACACACACACACACATACACACACACACACGCACGCACCCATGCACACACACACACACGCACGTACCCATGCACACACACACACACACACACACACACACACACACACACGCTCACAAGTATTTATGGCCATTAAAACTGCAACACCATGAAAGCGGCATGCAACAAATATCAAACCGTGTTACGCCTCTCGTAAGTCGGAGAACCGTCTAGCAGTACGTGTCGGAATTCGACAGTGGCAGGATCGTGGCCTATCGAATCTTGCGCGATACTGCTGTTCGTGGTGTGCGGTATACAACGACGGTCATGCGAATATGGAACCGAGAGTTTCAGAAGGGCAACATTCAAGGCCCTATAGGATTTCAACCACCCCATGTGACTAGCGCCCGAGAGGTCAGAAATTTTGTTCACTTGGGGGTCAGAAATATTGTTCACTTGGAATCAAAAATATTGTTCACCTGGCTGGGCATGATCGTACAGCCACGTCACATACCTTGAGTTAGGAAATGGACTTGTTTGCAGCAAGGAAAGTATCCACACGGATAATGCGACGAGCTCTGGAGCATGACGGACTGCTAACGTGGCGACGATTGTTGCAGCTTCCCTTGACGAGTTAACACAGACAAGGGCGCCGACAGTGATACGTCCACCGACGTCAGTAGACACAGGAGTGGCACTATATCGTTTTTTCTCTGACGAGTCCCGGTTCTGCGTACAGTATTATGATGGACATATCCCTGCGTGAAAGCTCCGAATAGAAGCGACAGTGACAGACTGCATTCATAATCGTAATACGGGCCTACCATCTGGCGTGATGGTATGCACTGCCATTCGGAACACAACGTGATCACATCTCGTTCTCATAGCAAGTAAGGCTGGACCGTCCTTATCTTGGAGGTCTCCTAGAAGTTATCCTTTCAACAACGGACCGCAAGAGTGCATGTCACCTGGGCTGTCCTGATCTATCTCGACGAAGAGGTTGATCATCTGTTGCCCTGGCCAGCAGTTTCTCTAGATATCTCGCCCACAGAAAGCATCTGGTCATGGGTTTCCGTGCCACTACTAGCCAGCAGCTAAGATTCCCATGATCAGCAAGAGTGCTGTGATTTTTGTAATGCGGAACCGAGTGATTTATATGACGTCCAAAAGAGCTTGATCGTTGGCTTTCAGGCCAGGGGTGGAAGCATTTCTGAAAGGGCTAAGTTCGTAAACTGTTCTCGTGCAGCTGTGGTTAAAATATAAAAAATGGCGCTATTCAAAACTGGTGTCAAGGCAAGTGTGGCCCACCATGGGCCGTAGATCACAGGGGTGAACGATGCCTGTGGATGTGTGCACGGGCGAATAGATGTGCAACTCTCGAGCAACAGGCTATCCAGATGAAGCATGGAGCTCCCAACAGAGTCTCCTCAACGACCGTTCAGCGAAAATTGCTGCTTGTGGGGTTCTGCTGCATGCACCTGGTTCATGCTACCATGCTGACTGCTGATCATCCACGACGAACGCTGGAATTGTCATGCCAGTACCGCAACTGGACGTCCACTTAGTGACCACAGGTGACCTTTTCAGATAAATCACGTTTCATGCTCCAGCAGGCAGATGGCCGTCGAGGTGTACTGGACAGATGACCGTTGAAGTGTGCGGCGTGAACGTCTGAAAGCATACAAAGAGGAGAGTAATGATCTGGGGAATGTTTTCGTGGCATTTCCTGGATAATCTACCAGCAAGACAAAGCAACGTGTCTCACCACTCGCAGTTGGGAGCTCCAACGTCAGGCGTGTAATTGGGCCCCTTAGGGATATGGCTGCAAAGGAGGGGAAGAAAACCAATGTGCACTCCGTGTGCATAACGGGGGGAGTCATTCCAGATGTGGAAAGGGTCCTTCCGGATGCCATGAAGGGTACGGGGTGCACCCATCTGCAGGTAGTCGCTCATGTCGGCACCAATGATGTGTCGCTATGGATCGGAGGAAATCCTCTCTGGCTTCCGGCGGCTATCTGGTTTGGTGAAGACTGCCAGTCTCGCTAGCAGGATGAAAGCAGAGCTCACCATCTGCAGCATCGTCGACAGGACTGACTGCGGACCTTTGGTACAGAGACGAGTGGAGGGTCTGAATCAGAGGCTGAGACGGTTTTGCGACCGCGTGGGCTGCAGATTCCTCGACCTGCGCCATAGGTTGGTGGGGTCTCGGGTTCCGCTGGATAGGTCAGGAGTCCACTACACACAGCAGGCGGTTACACGGGTAGTAGGGGTTGCGTGGCGTGGACTGGGCGGTTTTTTAGGTTAGATGGCCTCGAGCAAGTACAGAAAGGGCAACAGCCTCAAAGGGTGCGGGGCAAAGTCAGGACCTGCGGGGACCAAGCAGCAGTCGGTATTGTAATTGTAAACTGTCGAAGCTGCATTGGTAAAGTACCGGAACTTCAAGCGCTGATAGAAAGCACCGAAGCTGAAATCTTTATAGGAATGGAAAGCTGGCTGAAGCCAGGGATAAATTCTGCCAAAATTTTTACAAAGGCACAGACGGTGTTCAGAAAGGATAGATTGCATGCAACCGGTGGTGGCGTGTTTGTCGCTGTTAGTAGTAGTTTATCCTGTAGTGAAATAGAAGTGGTAGTAGTTTATCCTGTAGTGAAATAGAAGTGGATAGTTCTTGTGAATTATTATGGGTGGAGGTTATACTCAACAACCGAGCTAGGTTAATAATTGGCTCCTTTTACCGACCTCCCGCCCTCAGCAGCATTAGTGGCAGAACAACTGAGAGAAAATCTTGAATACATTTCACATAAATTTCCTCAGCATGTTATAGTCTTAGGTGGAGATTTTAATTTACCAGATATAGACTGGGACACTCAGATTTTAAGGACGGGTGGTAGGGACAGAGCATCGAGTGACATTATACTGAGTGCACTATCTGAAAATTATCTCGAGCAATTAAACAGAGAACCGACTCGTGGAGATAACATCTTGGACCCACTGATAGCAAATAGACGAAATTTTCGACTCTGTAAGCGCAGAACAGGGAATCAGTGATCATAAGGCCGTTGCGGCATCCCTGAATATGGAAGTAAATAGGAATATAAAAAAGGGACGAAGGTTTATCTGGTTAGCAAGAGTAATAGGAGGCAAATTTCAGACTACCTAACAGATCAAAACGAAAATTTCTGATCCGACACTGACAATGTTGAGTGTTTATGGAAAAAGTTCGAGGCAATCGTAAAATGCGTTTTAGACAGGTACGTGCCGAGTAAAACTGTGAGGGACGGGAAAAACCCACCGTGGTTCAACAACAAAGTTAGAAAACTACTGCGAAAGCAAAGAGAGCTTCACTGCAAATTTAAACGCAGCCAAAACCTCTCAGACAAACAGAAGCTAAACGATGTCAAAGTTAGCATAAGGAGGGCTATGCGTGAAGCGTTCAGTGAATTCGAAAGTAAAATTCTATGTACCAACTTGACAGAAAATCCTATGAAGTTCTGGTCTTACGTTAAATCAGTAAGTGGATCGAAACAGCATATCCAGACACTCCGGGATGATAATGGCATTGAAACAGAGGATGACACACGTAAAGCTGAAATACTAAACACCTTTTTCCAAAGCTGTTTCACAGAGGAAGACCGCACTGCAGTTCCTTCTCTAAATCCTCGCACGAACGAAAAAATGGCTGACATCGAAATAAGTGTCCAAGAAATAGAAAAGCAACTGAAATTATTCAACAGAGGAAAGTCCTCTGGACGTGACGGGATACCAACTCGATTCTACACAGAGTACTTGAAAGAACTTTCCCCCCTTCTAACAGCTGTGTACCGCAAGTCTCTAGAGGAACGGGAGGTTCCAAATGATTGGAAAAGAGCACAGGTAGTTCCAGTTTTCAAGAAGGGTCGTCGAGCAGATGATATCTCTGACATCGATCTGTTGTAGAATTTTAGAATATGTTTTTTGCTCACGTATCATGTCATTTGTGGAAACCCAGAATCTACTCTGTAGGAATCAACACGGATTCCGGAAACAGCGATCGTGTGAGACCCAACTCGCTTAATTTGTTCACGAGACCCAGAAAATATTAGATACAGGCTCCCAGGTTGATACCATTTTCCTTGACTTCCGGATGGCGTTCGATGCAGTTCCGCACTGTCGCCTGATAAACAAAGTAAGAGCCTACGGAATATCAGATCAGCTGTGTGGCTGGATTGAAGAGTTTTTAGCAAACAGAACACAGCATGTTGTTCTCAATGGAGAGACGTCTACAGACGTTAAAGTAGCCTGGCGTGCCACAGGGGAGTGCTATGGGACCATTGCTTTTCATAATATATATAAATGTCCTAGTAGATAGTGTCGGAAGTTCCATGCGGCTTTTAGCAGATGATGCTGAAGTATACAGAGAAGTTGCAGCATTAGAAAATTGCAGCGAAATGCAGGAAGATCTGCAGCGGATAGGCACTTGGTGCAGGGAGTGGCAAAGAAGGATCCTTTATTGTATGATTATATGATAGCAGAACAAACACTGGTAGCAGTTACTTCTGTAAAATATCTGGGAGTATGCGTACGGAACGATTTGAAGTGGAATGATCATATAAAATTAATTGTTGGTAAGGCGGGTGCCAGGTTGAGATTCATTGGGAGAGTCCTTAGAAAATGCAGTCCATCAACAAAGGAGGTGGCTTACAAAACACTCGTTGGACTTATACTTGAGTATTGCTCATCAGTGTGGGATCTGTACCAAGTCAGGTTGACAGAGGAGATAGAGAAGATCCAAAGAAGAGCGGCCTGTTTCGTCACAAGGTTATTTGGTAACCGTGATAGCGTTACGGAGATGTTTAGCAAACTCAAGTGGCAGACTCTGCAAGAGAGGCGCTCTGCATCGCGGTGTAGCTTGCTGTCCAGGTTTAGAGAGGGTACGTTTCTGTATGAGGTATCGAATATATTGTTTGGCCCTACTTATACCTCCAGAGGAGATCACGAATGTAAAATTAGAGAGATTAGAGCACGCACGGAGGCTTTCCGGCAGTCGTTCTTGCCGCGGACCATACGCGACTGGAATAGGAAAGGGAGGCAATGACAGTGGCACGAAAAGTCCCCTCCGCCACACACCGTTCGGTGGCTTGCGGAGTATGAATGTAGATGTAGTTGTAGGTGTTCCTGCATGATTCGAAGAGCAGCAAGATGAGTTTACCGTAGTCCCGTGGCTACCAGACTCGCCGAATTTAAACCCAATCGGGAATGTGTGAGACCACCTCGATCAGGCTGTACGTGCTGTGGATCCTCACCCGAGTAACCTTGCACAACTGGCCATGGCACCCTGTGTAGAGATGGGTCGTTCGCGAACTAACGGGTCCAAAGGAACGGTTCATCAAGATGAAAGGAACGAGCGGTGAACGAATTCTAAGGAACGGTCTTTCATAATTCACTTCGGTCGCGGCTTTGTACTTACAGTTCCCGGCACGTCGGCCGGTCTCGTTCCAGCCTCGGTCCCGTTCCGATCCGTCTCGGTGTCGTGCGGCCGGACTCGTCCTTCTTCGCGTGGCCACTCGTCGCAGTTCCACTGCCGACTGCTCATAGTTCAGTATAGAGTTGTTCGTTTCGTTCGCTGCGCACGTCTTTTCTAGATCTGTTTCAGTTTTGTTTGAACTCTGAACTTCTGGTTCTTTTCGTATTCTATTCAGCGTCCACGACCGGTAATTAAAATGTATTTTATAATTACTTAAATTACATAAAATTCCGTGGTATGTAATATATGCATCTTTTCAGGCAACAAAACGGCATATCAGCTTACTTCACACACACGAGTGGCCATTTTCCGTCTTTTTTTGATCCAAGGTAAAAGAGCATGTTCGTTGTTATGGAAGGCAGACCGACTTACAAACGAATGAAATCCGCGTTCCATAATTGAGTGTCCGGTGTCACATTTTTTAAAAGAGAAGATGATAACTTCTACAATATTATTTCAGTGGTACAGGGTGGCACACGAAAAATCGGGCCCGAGTATTAGCCTGCTCATTGTCGCCTACTAATCGTCATCTATTGTTTCTAAGTTGTTGTTTGCATTAAGTTATTTGTTATTTCTTCACTGCCTAATTATTACATGTTTACCTATTCTGCTCGTAGCGGTCAACAAATCCTGCGTAATTCGCGAGCAGTCTGTACTCGGGGCCGGTTTTTCGTGCGTTACCTTATATTATTTCACTGCGATCAGCCACATAGCGCTACAGTTGGCTAAACGAGAGGTTTTGCAGTATTACGAAAATTACAAGTGTATGAGAATTCTGTTATGAATAAAAACTTTGTATCTCAGGGCGGAGGCAAGTGCCTCCTCTTGGCGCCTTCCATCTGCAGTCACCTATGCTACTAATTTTCAATTTTTCATAAGAACCGTATACCAAGCACAAATGAACGGTGAACGAGTAAAAATGAACGGTTCCCAAAAAAAAGAGCGATGACCAGTGAACTAGTTCCCAAATATGAACGAGTTTGCCCATCTCTATCCCTGTCGGTACCCTCCCGAACCTCACTGACTGTCTTCCTGCACGTCTGGCAGCGGTCTGCGCCGCAAGAATTGTTTATTCAGGCTTTTGACAGGTGGTCACATTAATGTGACTGGACTGTGTACAAGAGTGACGTCTGCTAAACTGTATCGATATCTTCCACAGTACGGGATGATAAAACATCCAACCCGCATGCTTATGAAAATAACAGATGTGGTCCAACTTAGTGTGTTTTGTGGTGTATTGTGGGACTTCTAAAAACTTTTATCAAGAAAGGTACAGTTTTTTGAAGGCTGTAGCCTGGATTGTTGCGAATCGTTCACTTTTTTTTACAGATGCGCAGTCTGACACATATACATCATTCTTTATACGATAATATTGCCATAGTAAGTAAAGCAGTCATCCCCTCGCCTTTTGGAGCTGGCTGTAAATATCGTAATGGAAGCTAACTTGCAACTTTACTGCAGGATTTGGAACAGTTAACATTACAAAGAAAAACTGGAAATAATTTTCGCCTTATGTAAGTCACAATTATTTCATTTTTATTTCACCGCGACATATTTCAGCACCTTATGAGCTATCTTTAGTAAAACTCGGCTGAAGATAGCTCATGAAGTGCTGAGATGTGTATAGTTGAAAGGAAAATGAGATAACTATGTCTCGTATATGCCGGAAATTCTCTCCAAGTTAACATTAAACCTGCAACAGTTCCAAGCAGAGTCGCAACAGGTTACAATACGTTGCTAACGCTTCACAACTGTTCTACATATTTAGTAACTATGCTTGCGAAGTTGACGCATGGACCGTAAGTACCATATAGATATTACCTTGCCCGCATCTCGTGGTCGTGCGGTAGCGTTCTCGCTTCCCACGCCCGGGTTCCCGGGTTCGATTCCCGGCGGGGTCAGGGAGTTTCTCTGCCTCGTGATGGCTGGGTGTTGTGTGATGTCCTTAGGTTAGTTAGGTTTAAGTAGTTCTAAGTTCTAGGGGACTGATGACCATAGATGTTAAGTCCCATAGTGCTCAGAGCCATTTGAATCATTTTGATATTACACTCCTGGAAATTGAAATAAGAACACCGTGAATTCATTGTCCCAGGAAGGGGAAACTTTATTGACACATTCCTGGGGTCAGATACATCACATGATCACACTGACAGAACCACAGGCACATAGACACAGGCAACAGAGCATGCACAATGTCGGCACTAGTACAGTGTATATCCACCTTTCGCAGCAATGCAGGCTGCTATTCTCCCATGGAGACGATCGTAGAGATGCTGGATGTAGTCCTGTGGAACGGCTTGCCATGCCATTTCCACCTGGCGCCTCAGTTGGACCAGCGTTCGTGCTGGACGTGCAGACCGCGTGAGACTACGCTTCAACCAGTCCCAGGCATGCTCAATGGGGGACAGATCCGGAGATCTTGCTGGCCAGGGTAGTTGACGTACACCTTCTAGAGCACGTTGGGTGGCACGGGATACATGCGGACGTGCATTGTCCTGTTGGAACTGCAAGTTCCCTTGCCGGTCTAGGAATGGTAGAACGATGGGTTCGATGACGGTTTGGATGTACCGTGCACTATTCAGTGTCCCCTCGACGATCACCAGTGGTGTACGGCCAGTGTAGGATATCGCTCCCCACACCATGATGCCGGGTGTTGGCCCTGTGTGCCTCGGTCGTATGCAGTCCTGATTGTGGCGCTCACCTGCACGGCGCCAAACACGCATACGACCATCATTGGCACCAAGGCAGAAGCGACTCTCATCGCTGAAGACGACACGTCTCCATTCGTCCCTCCATTCACGCCTGTCGCGACACCACTGGAGGCGGGCTGCACGATGTTGGTGCGTGAGCGGAAGACGGCCTAACGGTGTGCGGGACCGTAGCCCAGCTTCTTGGAGACGGTTGCGAATGGTCCTCGCCGATACCCCAGGAGCAACAGTGTCCCTAATTTGCTGGGAAGTGGCGGTGCGGTCCCCTACGGCACTGCGTAGGATCCTACGGTCTTGGCGTGCATCCGTGCGTCACTGCGGTCCGGTCCCATGTCGACGGGCACGTGCACCTTCCGCCGACCACTGGCGACAACATCGATGTACTGTGGAGACCTCACGCCCCACGTGTTGAGCAATTCGGCGGTACGTCCACCCGGCCTCCCGCATGCCCACTATACGCCCTCGCTCAAAGTCCGTCAACTGCACATACGGTTCACGTCCACGCTGTCGCGGCATGCTACCAGTGTTAAAGACTGCGATGGAGCTCCGTATGCCACGGCAAACTGGCTGACACTGACGGCGGCGGTGCACAAATGCTGCGCAGCTAGCGCCATTCGACGGCCAACACCTGGGTTCCTGCTGTGTCCGCTTTGCCGTGCGTGTGATCATTGCTTGTACAGCCCTCTCGCAGTGTCCGGAGCAAGTATGGTGGGTCTGACACACCAGTGTCAATGTGTTCTTTTTTCCATTTCCAGGAGTGTACCTTCTAAGGTTTGGTTGGTTGTTTGGGGAAGGAGACCAGAAAGCGTGGTCATCGGTCTCATTGAATTAGGAAAGGATGGGGAAGGAAGTCAGCCGTGCCCTTTCAGAGGAACCATCCCGGGATTTTCCTGGAGCGATTTAGGGAAATCACGGAAAACCTAAACAAGGATGGCCGGACGCGGCCGGACGCGGCCGAATGCGAGTCCAGTGTCTAACCATTGCGCCACCTCGCTCGGTTTACCTTCTAAGGCTTCATACAGTAAGGTTACAATGTGAAATTCTTGTAGTGATACATGCAGTCAGCTCTTAATCCCAGACGTCAACGATTGTACCAATGGGTGAAGATGTAACTGATGACTTTTATCACTAAAATAAAATACGCACTAAATTTTAAGGACTTTCCTAATACAGCAGCAGCAAGAAAATACCTGACAAAAGATTAATATTGCTGAATTAGTTTTCTATGGATCAGTGATGAGAAATACAACATCTGATTCAGAGATGTAACAAAAGCACTTGCATGCGCGTCTTGAAATTGAACAAGGAATGTTCATTTTACGCGCGGTACCTTAACGTCTTATAATACGGACGTAAGTAACGCGTTTGAGACAGACTTTAGTAAACACTGAGCTCAGGCGGTGAAATTAAACTTGTTTTGGCTATGGGACATACCGTAGGGTTACTGGCATAATCGTCAATATGAGGAGGTTCAGCCGACTCATCTGCCACTAATAAACTCTGCAGGGCGCGGAGAAGTTAATTTGGAATGTAGACTGTGAACAGACAAGATCATCAGATTTCTTTGCTTACTGCCAGAAGTAATTATTCCAGTGACATAATTTAACTATATCTCAATAAATTATATAAACAGGAGGAAGACTCGCAATTATATTCTGGAATGGACTAGCTTTTGTTACATAACTTCAATACATTTACATTCATCAAGTTGATCAGAACTGCAGACTGAGTCGCAAGGCACATATTTTTGGTAAATCAAATATCTTGTTACGTTTAACATGGGATATTAAAGCATTCTTTGATTTACGTTAACATTCTGGTTTGTCAAAATGGTTCAAATGGCTCTGAGCACTATGGGACTTAACATCTGAGGTCATCAGTCCCCTAGAACTTAGAACTACTTAAACATAACTAACCTAAGGACAGCACACAACACCCAGCCATCCCTCTGGTCTGTCATCAGGTAGTCAGATTAACAGGTGAAACATTGGATAGCAAAGAGTGGAGGTTATTGAAGGACCCTAGCATTTTATGAGAGAACAAGTGAGGGATGATTTGATCCCGGGGAGAGAAATATGTGGCAATGCTGTAATGCGGACGCCTCTCTTCCCATGTACGTTGCTACTATCAGAAACGATCGTTCTAGATACAGTTACTGGACCTGACTAACAGCACGATTTGTGGTTTGTATTCGAACATGCTTTAATTAGCACAAAATGACGCGAAGAAAAGATTCGTTTGACCATTACGGTATGCAAGCGACTTTTGTGGGAAATCAGCTAAGACTGATGGCACCGAGGATCATTCCTTATATACACTGACTGACAAAAATGTGAAGCATGTAAACGATATGAAACTTTAGGGTTTGAGAAGATAGATTATTTTTCTTTTAGCGATTACGAAATCGAATAAGATTTACAAAGAACTTGGCCGTATGAGCCCACTTGTTAGTGGGACGTTGCACCCCCTTCCGGCCTGGGTGCACCCACTGATTCGGTTTAGAAGGATGTCACAAAGTCGTTGTATCCTCTCCAGACGCAAGTGGGCCCAGAACTGTTGTAACTGGTCCTTGACATCCTGAACTCTGGCACTGGGATGTAGTTGACAACCGAGCTGGTCCTAGATATGTTGCAACGGAGATATATCTGGAGATCTTGCTGGTCACGCCGGCCGTTGTGGCCGAACGGTTCTAGGCGCTTCAGTCTGGAACCGCGCGACTGCTACGGTCGCAGTTTCGAATCCTGCCTTGGGCGTGGATGTGTGTGATGTCTTTAGGTTTAAGTAGTTCTAAGTCTAGGGGACTGATGACCTAAGATGTTAAGTCCCATAGTGCTCAGAGCCATTTGAACCATTTGCTGGTCACGGAAGTAACACAACATCATGTAGACGTCGAGAGGCGTGTCATGCGTGGACGACCATTGTCCTGTCGAAAAACGGCACCACGATACTGTCGCATAAGCAGTAACACGTGAAGACACAGGTGCCATTTTTTTGTTAAATACTACTGTAAATGTGTACAGCCAGTGGGATCCCACTCCTGGTCACCAGGTGAAAACGTATACAGGGTTTGGGAAAGGGGGGAGGCGGTTGTTGCATATGCCTCATGACAACAAGGCGCAGGGGGTCGAGCAGTCAGGATTAGAGAGGGGGCATCCAGGGTTGCCGTTAAAGGACAAAACAGGGAATTAGGTACAATAAAGAGGATGTATTTCAATGTACAGTGAACAAGGGGCGCTCCTAGGGTCGGAAGTTACCAGGTTTAGGCCGGCCTAGGAGGTCGAACAATTAACTGAAATGGGCAGCAGAAGGGGAAGCGGTTCATGTTAACTTACGTTGGTGGCCGGTCGTGAAAAGCAGAGCCAGAGGCTCCGCCTTCCGAAAAGACGTCTGTTCTGCTCGAGATCTGGATTACAAGAGAGAAAAGTGCCTGTGTTCTGCACCGTAGACCGCTCTGGCGTCCACACACGTGATCGGTATCCCGCGCATGCTATTGGCTAAAACCAATGGCGTGAATTCGCCAGCAGTTTCAGCAGAGGGTTCAAGGCGTCTCTTGTCAGCAGCTTTAACTGAACAGAACTGCCTCGGTTTTGAAAGACAAGCGACTTGTGTCACGTAGGCACGGCGTGAATTACTCTGGGAGAAAACTTGCAAAGATTCCACTGGGCCTTTGAAATAAATATTTTTAAACTAATTCCCTAAAATATTCCTTGACTGGCTGCCATCCTGTACACTACTCATCCCGAAAGCTATTTCAGTTTTCTTAAACACTAAGACACGTTGTAGACTGATGACAGAGTAAACAAGCATATTATGCTAATTTTAGGCATTCCCATGTGTTCGACTTAGAAGCATGCCCGCGAGGCCGTAGGGCGTGGCACAGATTGACTCGAGTAGTCGGCCGCTGGACGAACGGGCGTGGTATGCTTGCGGAAGCGAGTGGTCCACAAACAAGGCGCCTCCCGTGGAAATTTCATGTGCCAAGTGCGCCTCTGCGGTAAACTGGAGGGGCTCGCTGGTACCCCACTTCAAGTTAACAATTCGAGCCCCGCTAATGGGGAAGGATCTCGTCAGTGCAAAGTTACGTTGGTCAACAGATTTTTTAATTATTTTCTTTTGTTAATAGATGAATCCCATAGTTCTTTGGACGCTGAATCCATATCTGAACTCAAGTTATTTTTCTGGAGTACAAGTTTGTCACACTGTGAGTTCGTCATGAACTAGAAAAATAGTGGAGCACTTGTAATTGAAATGAAAAGTAATTTATCATTAAGAATGAAGGCTTTATTGAAGTATGGAAACTGGATGAATAGCAAATAGAGACAAGTTAAGATGGTGGATTAATGCTTCAAATATTCTAAATAGTCCTAACCTTCAAACGCCTTCAACGCACAGAACGTTCATACAACAGTGTGAAACTGCCAGAGTAGTCCTTCTTAACTCGCGCAGCACACTGCCTTGAATAACCGTTATGTCGTCAAAGCGTTGACCCTTTATGTGAATTTCTGTGGGTTTGAGGTAGGTTCGTATTCATAACACCAAGCCTCGTCATCCGTGATGAATTTCTACACAAAATAATTATCTGCGGTTTTCCTTTTAAACAAGTCGCGGCAGGCGTCATTATGTCGTTGTTTCTGTTTGGGAATCAAGGTGTGCGAGACAAACTTTGCACACACTTTTCCCTTCTTCTAGACATTCTGTAGAATGTCTTGAACACCTGGCTTTGAGATGTTGCTCCCTTATGATGTGTGACGTCAATAACAATGTTGACACGCCACTGCCGCACGACCACTAATTAACGCTTCCTGCTCACAACTGGCTTGTCGAATGCACATTTGTTGTTTACAGTTGTACATTCCATGCCTCGTTAAATACTTTGGGTTTCATCCAGCTCTCGGTTCCCACAATACACTACTGGCCATTGAAATTGCTACACAAAGAAGAAATGCAGATGATAAACAAGTATTCATTGGACAAATATATTATGCTAGAACTGACATGTGGCGTGTACAGGTACAGTGGCTCATGCAGCTTCAACACGATACCACAGTTCATCAAGAGTAGTGACTGGCCAATTGTGACGAGCCAGTTGCTCGGCCACCATTGACCACCGGCCAGAGTGCCCGAGCGGTTCTAGGCGCTTCAGTCTGGAACCGCGCGACCGCTACAGTCGCATGTTCGAATCCTATCTCGGGCATGGATGTGTGTGATGCTCTTAGGTTAGTTAGGTTTAAGTAGTTCTAAGTTCTAGGGGACTGATGACCTCAGCAGTTAAGTCCCATAGTGCTCAGAGCCATTTGAACCATTTTGAAGTTGTTAGTTCAAGCTGTCACCGCAGTTACTGGCCTGACGTCACTCATGAGCCAAGAATAAAATCAGTCTCGGAACTTTTTGAACGGGCGATGTATAAATATGAAAACACCTCTTTCATTATACAGGAATTATGTGTGGGCTTACATTTTGTTTCTCTCTTCATCTCATTTCCTGTATCTGATTATTGGTATAATTGAGTAATAATGTAGCAGATAAACGATTGAATACAATACCGTAATGGAAATATTCTTTCGACTGAAACGTTTTTAAATTTCAGTCGGCTATTTATTCTTAGATATATGATCATAACCTACCTTAGAACTTATTTTCAAATTCGAAAAAATCTTAATTTTTCGAAGTAATTGTTGTAATTTCAGGAAAAAGGCTGCTGGTAGTCCAAATGTACATTGCATGCAGTTCCCTTCGCAATATTGACTCCGAAAATGACTGAGATGGGCCTACATTCTCTGAAAGTAGTAATTACTGTCGGGTTTGGAGGCGTGGTACTCGGCTCTGGTCCCTTTCGGTTTAGATCCTTTTACGGCCGCTGTTCCAGCGCCCTGTTACATGGTTGTGGACACAGTTCGTTGTAAACGCACTGGACAGTCCTCTCTGATCTACAAATCGAGTAACTTCATTCACACGGTGTCCATGGGTACCTCCAAACACGACAGCTTCATTTTGCATTTCTGTCACGCCTCCACATTGACCCATATTACTGTGCTGATGCCATACAACCGAATGACTCATACACACCACGTTTTTTTACGAAATTTTCATTTCCTTCTTATGTATTGCCCCAAATTTTCAGATTTCCCTTTTATACTTAGCATTGGCCTGCCTTCTGAATTATTGATATTCCTAGCCATTCTTGCTTTTCCATTTTGAGCCTTCTGTTAACTTCATTTTTAGTTGTCTGTATTTCCTTTTTTGCTTCAATATCTTTATATTTCCACCTTTCGTCAGTTAAATTAAGCATCCCATGTGTTACCCAATGCTGTCTACTGGGTCTTGTCGTTTTGTGTATTTGATCCTCTGCTGCCATCACTATTTCATCTCTCAAACCTACCCATTCATCTTCTGTTGTACATCTTTCCCCTCCTTCAGTCACTCGTTGCCTAATACTCCCTTTGAAATTCTCAACAACCTCTGGTTCTTTCAATTTTTCCAGATTTCATCTCCTTAATTTCGTACCTTTTTGCTGTTTTTTCGGTTTTAATCTCCAGTTCATAACCAGTAAATTATGGGCGGAATCTACATGAGACCAATTGGCTGGTAAAGTCGCTGTAGAGTGATTCACATTGTTGACGGACCCACAAGCTCACCTATGCTTGCACTGCTTCATCACTCTCAAAGTGTCCGCCCCAATAGCTGAGTGGTCAGAGTGATGGATTGCCGTATTACGGGCCCGTGTTCGATTCGCAGCAGAGTCGGAGATTTTCTCCGCTCAGGGACCGGGTGTTGTGTTGTCTTCATCATCATTTCATCCCCATCCGGCGTGCGGGTCGCCCAATGTGGCGTCGAATGTAATAAGACCTGTAACAAGGCGGCCAAACCTGCCCCGCAAGGGGCCTCCCGGCCAATGACGCCAAACGCTCATTTCCATCACTGTCAAGGTGAAGTCCTCGAGGTCGCTCTTTAAGCTTCGGAAACAGATGAAAACCGGATGGGATAAGTCGGAACTATACGGAGAATGATCGATGACAGTGACCCAAGGCGTTGGATTGTTGCAGATGTCGCAGCGCTATTGTGCGGTATGGCATTGGCAGGCTGAAGGAGAGGGTGCTCCACGTGTGGACGAACTCTTCGAAATCGAAAATTGATTACATCACCGAGATAGTTAACGTTACACACAGCAATGTTAGACACTACAATTCGGAGCTCTCTAGCAGCAGACAACTGCAAATACACTCCTGGAAATGGAAAAAAGAACACATTGACACCGGTGTGTCAGACCCACCATACTTGCTCCGGACACTGCGAGAGGGCTGTACAAGCAATGATCACACGCACGGCACAGTGGACACACCAGGAACCGCGGTGTTGGCCATCGAATGGCGCTAGCTGCGCAACATTTGTGCACCGCCGCCGTCAGTGTCAGCCAGTTTGCCGTGGCATACGGAGCTCCATCGCAGTCTTTAACACTGGTAGCATGCCGCGACAGCGTGGACGTGAACCGTATGTGCAGTTGACGGACTTTGAGCGAGGGCGTATAGTGGGCATGCGGGAGGCCGGGTGGACGTACCGCCGAATTGCTCAACACGTGGGGCGTGAGGTCTCCACAGTACATCGATGTTGTCGCCAGTGGTCGGCGGAAGGTGCACGTGCCCGTCGACCTGGGACCGGACCGCAGCGACGCACGGATGCACGCCAAGACCGTAGGATCCTACGCAGTGCCGTAGGGGACCGCACCGCCACTTCCCAGCAAATTAGGGACACTGTTGCTCCTGGGGTATCGGCGAGGACCATTCGCAACCGTCTCCATGAAGCTGGGCTACGGTCCCGCACACCGTTAGGCCGTCTTCCGCTCACGCCCCAACATCGTGCAGCCCGCCTCCAGTGGTGTCGCGACAGGCGTGAATGGAGGGACGAATGGAGACGTGTCGTCTTCAGCGATGAGAGTCGCTTCTGCCTTGGTGCCAATGATGGTCGTATGCGTGTTTGGCGCCGTGCAGGTGAGCGCCACAATCAGGACTGCATACGACCGAGGCACACAGGGCCAACACCCGGAATCATGGTGTGGGGAGCGATCTCCTACACTGGCCGTACACCACTGGTGATCGTCGAGGGGACACTGAATAGTGCACGGTACATCCAAACCGTCATCGAACCCATCGTTCTACCATTCCTAGACCGGCAAGGGAACTTGCTGTTCCAACAGGACAATGCACCTCCGCATGTATCCCGTGCCACCCAACGTGCTCTAGAAGGTGTAAGTCAACTACCCTGGCCAGCAAGATTTCCGAATTTGTCCCCCATTGAGCATGTTTGGGACTGGATGAAGCGTCGTCTCACGCGGTCTGCACGTCCAGCACGAACGCTGGTCCAACTGAGGCGCCAGGTGGAAATGGCATGGCAAGCCGTTCCACAGGACTACATCCAGCATCTCTACGATCGTCTCCATGGGAGAATAGCAGCCTGCATTGCTGCGAAAGGTGGATATACACTGTACTAGTGCCGAAATTGTGCATGCTCTGTTGCCTGTGTCTATGTGCCTGTGGTTCTGTCAGTGTGATCATGTGATGTATCTGACCCCAGGAATGTGTCAATAAAGTTTCCCCTTCCTGGGACAATGAATTCACGGTGTTCTTATTTCAATTTCCAGGAGTGTATGTAACCATGAAGAATGTTAATAATCTTTGTTTTATTTAAAAAGCTTTAAGAGTTCTCACATAAAAAAATTGGGAGGCAGTACTTTTCAGCACGCTCTTGCACCATGCAACTGCTGTCTCGCTCCTTTCCCCCCAATCTATGTAATCCTACATTTTTGCTGCTCTTCTTTTCCCTACTCTCGAGTTGCAGTCGTCCATAAGAATAAAATTTTCGTCTCTTTTAACTATGTAAATCATTTCTTTTATCTCTCCATACATTCTTTCAATCTATTCATTATCTACAAGCTAGCAGGCATATGGTCTACACTTCTACTACTGTGGTGCGTGTTAGCTTTGTGTTTGTCTCAGCTACGATTATGAGTTCACTGTGTTCATAGTAACTTACCTGCAGTCCTGTTATCTGATTCATTATTAGACTACCCCCATTTGATTTTGTGTTGATAACCCCGCACTCACTTTGAAGCACTTATGTACTTGTAATCTTGACAGGGATTGCAGTATGAAACTGGTCTACTTTCATTTCTTCGTGTGCAGAGCAGCAACCTGGCTGACATTTTGAAGACAACTGTAGTACAACCTGCGTACTCTTTTCGTGTACACAAATGGTGTTTGGCTGAATATTATTCTCAACTCACATCTAGATTGTTGGGACCCCCGATCCCCGAAAGATACTTAAGCAAACTTGATTTCACAAACACATACGAAAATGAGTGAAAATGCTAGCCACCAGAGGTGTCCTGGCCGGAGACGGTAGTGGGGAGTAAGTCTAAATAAAGTATCCCAGGAACTCAGGTTTTTATATGTTTTACACAAGTATATTCAAGTATCTGCACAATACGTGACTTGCAAAACCATGTGGTCTTGTCTGCCCCACGAGGATTTACGCATTGTTACGTTGTGTGAAGACGTTCATCACCGTGGATCAAAGAAATGTGTTCGAATGTTTGGCACTTGTCTTAATACAGAGCCATGATTTTGCGTCCAGGCGATGAAAGGTGACATAATACTCTGGAAAAATAATAAATAGCGTCATGCATGCCGACATGGACACCTCCCAACTTGACTAGAAGTCCTATTCATCCTGCCATTTTACTTAATAATTTACCATTATATCGAACTTCTAATAGTCCATTTTTCTCTTTTAAATTCGACTAAGGGATCTTACAGCTCACCCTCTGATCCGCAGAACACCACGTTTGTTTTTCATGATGACAACATTCTGTTGAGTAGCCCGCGTCCGGATTTCCGGATGGGGAATTATTTTATCTCGAGTATACACTCGTAAGACGAAAAAAGGAACGCACCAAGATGGAATTATCCGAATGGGACGGAAAGCGGTGGGTGTGATGCTTGCACAGGCAAACAAATGAGACCACTTTCACAAAAATTGGATGATTTACTCAAGAGAAAGGACTTCAAAAATTGAGCAAGTCAATAACGCTTTGGTCAACCTCTCTTCCTTATACAAGCAGTTATTCAGCTTATCATTGATTGACAAAAGTTTTGGATGCCCTCCTGAGGGATATGGCGTCAAATTCTATGCAACTGGCGCGTTAGATCGTCAAAACCTCGAGATGGTAAGGAGGGCCCCGTTCATAATGCTTCAAACGTTTTCAATTGGCGACAGATACGGCAACCTTGCTGACCAAGATAGCGTTTGGCAAGCACGAATACAGGCACTAGAAACTCTCTATGTGTGCGGGTGGGCATTATCTTGCTGAAATGTACGCCCACGATGGCTTGCCATGAGGGGAAACAAAACGGTGGATAAAATATCGTAGACGTACCCCTGCGCTGTAAGGGTGTCCTGCAGATGACAACTAAAGGGATCCTGCTATGAAAAAAATTACACCCCAGACCATCACTCCTGTCGGGCCGTATGATGGGCGACAGTCAAGTTTGTATCCCACGGCTGTCCGGGGTGTCTCCAGACCTGTCTTCGCTGATCCTGGGGACTCAGTTCGAAGCGTAGCTCATCAGCGAAGTCAATTCTACTCCAGTCAATGAGATTCCCGGCGGGAGATGTGTCTGAAGATGCCCTGGACAACGGTGGGATACCAACCTGACTGTCGCCAGCTATACGGCCCGATAACCGGAAGTGATGATCTTGGGTGCCAGTTCTTCTCATACCAGGGACCTCTTGGGTTGCCAACCGCGGCACCCTTAACACCACAGAGATACCAACATAGCAAGGCCATGTTGGCCAATGGTAGAAAGCCAGATCAGCCTATCATTCAGATTGTTCGCTCTGCGCCGGCCGCGGTGGCCGAGCGGTTCTAGGCGCTTCAGTCCAGAACCGCGTGAATGCTACGGTCGCAGTTTCGAATCCTGCCTCGGGCATGGATGTGTGCGATGACCTTAGGTTAGTTATGTTTAAGTAGTTCCAAGTTCTAGGGGACTGATGACCTCAGATCTTACGTCCCATAGTGCTCAGAGCCATTTGAACCATCTGTTCGCTCTGCAACCACTGAAAAGACCGCTGCTACTCTGCGAAAATGTTGTCTCCAGTGACAAGACGAGAGGACACGTACCACCAGCCATTTGAAGGTCACCTTAAATAACCCACAGAATTATTGATTCCCTTTCTGACCGGCATAAACAGCATCAACAGCAAAACTATAAGATGAGTTTCAGTTTCAAATCTACAACGCATATGAGCTTTGCAACATAGCCAGAAGAGATTCTAAAAGCATGCTCACGTGGAATATGACTCGCACTCTTTTCGTCATACCCCCAAAATCACTTAATCTACGTAACCATATGCATTTAGTATTATGAATACATACTAAGAAAAATTTCAGCAACGGTAATGTCTAGTTGGATTTGACGTTGTATTTCGATTTTCTTCACAGACAGTACGCAGCAGGATCGTCTTGGAAGGACACTCGTCAACGAACGCGAAAGTGGGAACTATGTGAACAACATGAAAATGAGATTGGTGCGCTCTTGTTCATTGTCTACGTTAGTTCCTTTGGGTAGTATCTCATTTGTCAGTTCAGACTTTATACAGATTATGTAGCTACACGTGACAAAGCGAATTCCGAAGGGAGATGCGCTATTACGCAGTTTGACATAGGCAGGAGAAGGAAAGTAATACTAAATGTAAACGTGAAGTTGCACTCTGCTACACTTTAGTAGACGTGAAACTGCTATAGCTTTTTTTTGATGGATTAGCTATGTCATAGCAAAAAGTAAGGACTTAAGGAGGCGGATATGAACTGAAAGTATCACACAGGCTCATTCAAGTGCCAGGTAATCAGCAAACATCGGTTCATTGATAAGCTATCGTGAAGCAGCAGCTGGTCTGAGAAAAATATCGCTTACGATGAGCTTCTACAATCTGCCCCATAATATTGATTAGGGTGTGGGATCCGTACGAGAACTGACTAGCAGGAATATGTGACGTGTGTAAAGAGCAACTGTATGAGCTGTTCCAAGTTTGGTCAATTCGTGTATTCTTGCAGACGTATTGAACAGTTTGAAACAGGAAATGCTATGAAAATTTTGCCGATTGTTCAAGCAAGATTCTGTCAGGAACTAGAATAAAATATGTAGCCCCAGGCAGACTGCTGACGTAAAAGTCTCTAGCGTAAAATTAGACTGATTACGGTTGGTACAGAAACATACACTTAGTCACTTCTCACCAACTTTATTCGGGAATGGAATGGGAATACATCTTACTACGAAACATAGACGTGATCGCCCGATCAGACTTAGAATAACGACATACGTGAACCGTAGTAGGACAGAAAAAGTAGTTCTGTGTGACAGTACCGGTAAGGATATGCCCTGAGCCATATCTGCAACGCTACAGAGCAAATGAATCGTTATTGGTCGTCCATATATAGGTTTTACAGGTTTTTATGAATAATTTAAGGCGAGCGTTAAGATGTATATTAAACAGGGCTACAGCTCCTTCCTTTTACCATCTTCGTGTTCCTAAGACAGAGATCGAGCTCCATGCATGGATCAGAAAAGCAAACAAATTGATTGCTAGTAGTGTACGCAACAACGCCATAAAAGAGAATGAGCTCAGTCATGCGCTCTGTCGTTTCCTCGATGTCATTTCCTCTGATACGTCAGATGGCGATTACCACAGTACGTTGTGAACGACGCCTCTGAGTTGGTACGTACTCAAGTCTGAAATATCTTTAGCGGTGGCAAATATTGGAACTAGCCTCTCGAGATACCATACGTCGGTGAATGAAGGAATCGCGTGACCTCCTACGAGCGGTAGGTATAGTTTTCAGAACAGAATTTTCATGTACAAAATGGAAACAAAAGGTATTATACTCCATGGCAAAACGCTTGTGAGATGAAGAATCCAAATTATGTTAAGTAGTTGCAGTAACGATAGACCTCCAAGATCCTGTAAAGATGAATTACTTAACTTGAGCCGAGGTTAGTTAGGTTTAACTAGTTCTAAGTTCTAGGGGACTAATGACCTCAGCAATTGAGTCCCATAGTGCTCAGAGCCATTTGAACCATTTTTGAAGTTAACTTGACACTTCTCGAATTCACACAGCACAAGGAAACAGAGTCCTCAATGTCACTTCCCGAAACGAAAATACATTCCCGTGGTTGAGAAAAGCAATATCTGAGTGACAGAAGACATGACCAAGCGAGGACTGACTGAATCTCTAGTGACAAACCTAAGCCTGTGCACAGATTTTATATGAGAATGAATTGTTGTTTATGATTACCTCTCCACAATTGCACCTGCACTAAAATCGAGTTAATTTGGAACGTAATTAAACAAAATATATCACCAAGAAACATCTACCAATCCTTTATTGCAAAGATGTACGTGACTGACACAAAGCTGCAGAAAAGAAGTAACTGCAAAGGACGTGGCAAAAGTATGTGAACAAGCTAAAAGTTTCCAGAATAAGATTTTCACTCTGCAGCGGAGTGTGCGCTGATATGAAACTTCCTGGCAGATTAAAACTGTGTGCCGGGCCGAGACTCGAACTCGGGACCTTTGTCTTTCGCGTGCAAGTGCTCTACCGAGCTACCCAAGCACGACTCACGCCCCGTCCTCACAGCTTTACTTCTGCCAGTACCTCGTCTCCTACCTTTCTGCAAGGTTCGCAGACCCATTCGAAACAACTCATTATTGAATACTTATTTATTCTTGTAATTTGTGTGTTTTGTGTGTGCTGCGCGCGAAGTTTGAATTTTTGGTCGGCACTTCAATCTAGTAACTGATTTTAGAATCACCTGAAGGAATGTGCCATAAACAGTTTCTGCCATTTTCTATCGTTACTGTTAGACATAAGGTTGAGTTTTGTGCAGTATTTGTAAATGTTTTACGTTCTACACATTTAAGTGAGAAAGTTGGTGATTGAAATATCGTGAGAAACTAAAAACGTACTTGTTCTAATGATGTCCACCCAAAATTCTGTATAATGTCAGTGACACTCTCTCTCTCCCCTATTTCTCGATAATACAAAAACGCGTGGCTCTTCTTTGAAGTTACTCGATGTACTCTGGGATCCCACACCGCGCAGCAGTACTCCAAAAGAGGACGGACACGCGTAGTGTAGGCAGCCTAGTAGATCTGTTGCATCTTGTAAGTGTTCTGCCAATACATCGCAATCTTTCGTTCGCCTCCCCTAAAACATTTTCTATGTCTTCTTTCCAATTTAAGTTGTTCGTGATTGCAATTCCTAGGTATTTAGTTGAATTTACGACCTTTAGGCTTGACTGATTACTCGTGTAACCGAAGTTTAACGGATTCCTTTTAGCGCTCATGTTGATGACCTTACACTTTTCATTATTTAGAGTCAATTGCCAATTTTCGCACCATACAAATATCTGTTCTAAATCGTTTTGAAACTTGTTTTGATCTTCTGATGACTTTACTAGTCGATAAACGACAGCATCATCTGCATCATCTAAGAGAGCGGCTCATATTGTCTCCTAAACCGTTTATTTAGATAACGACAGCAGAGTGTCTCCCTTGGAGACGCCAGAAATCGCTTCTATTTTACTCCATGACTTTTCGTCAATTACTACGAACTGTGATCTCTCTGACAGGAAATCATGAGTCCACTCATATAACTGAGACTATATTGCGTAAGTACGCAATTAGATTACAAGCCCCTTGTGAGGTACAGCGTCAAAGGCCTTCTGGAAATCAAGAGATACGGAATCGATTTGAAATCCGTCAATAGCACTCAACACTTCGTGAGAGTGAAGAGCTAGTTGTGTTACACAAGAGCGATGTTTTCTAAATCCATGTTGACTGA
Organism: Schistocerca serialis cubense; assembly: GCF_023864345.2. NCBI lineage: Eukaryota > Metazoa > Arthropoda > Insecta > Orthoptera > Acrididae > Schistocerca > Schistocerca serialis. The sequence goes on from NC_064640.1 coordinate 256,729,761, forward strand.
GTGTCAAGCGACCGTTCTCTTCGAGGTAATTCATAATGTTCGAATGCACTATATGTTAAAAGATCCTGCTGCATGTCGACGTTAATGATATGGACCTGTGATTCAGTAGAGTACTCCTACTGCCTTTCTTGAATATTGGTGTGACCTTTCCAGTCTTTGAACATGGATATTTTGTCGAGCGTGCGGTCGTGTATGATTGTTAAATATGGAGCTATTGCATCGGCATACTCTGAAAGGAACGTAATTGGTATACAGTCCGGACTGGAAGACTTGCTTTTATTAAATGATTTAAGTTACTTCATTGTTCCGAGGAAATCTACTTCTCACTTACTCATGTTGACAGCTGTTCTTGATTCGAATTCTGGAGTTTTACTTCATATTCTTTGGTGAAGGAATTTCGGAAGGCTGTGTTTAGTAACTCTGCTTCAGCAGCACTGTCATTGATAGCATTTCAATCGCTATCACGCATAAAAGGCATTGACTGTTTCTCGCCGCTAGCATACTTTACATACGACCAAAATCTCTTTGGATTTCCTGTCAGGTTTGAGACAAAGCTTCGTTGTGGAAAGTATTACAAGCATCTTGCTTTGGAATCTGCCCTAAATTTCGAGCTTCTGTAAAAGAATGCCAATCTTGGGGATTTTGCATTCGTTTAAACTTGGCATGTTTTTTCGTTGTCTCTGCGAAAGTGGTCTGACCCGTTGTTTGTACCAAGGGGAATCAGCTCCGTCAGTAGTTAATTTATTTAATATAAAACTCTCAATTGCTGTCGAAACTATTTCTTTGAATTCAAGGCACATCTCGTCTACACTTATCGGTACATTGTTAATTCGGAAGGAGTGGAAATTGTCTGTCAGGAAGGCGTAAAGTGAATTTTTTTCTGTTTTTTTTTTAATAGCTATATATTTCGTTTCTCTTTGGAGAATTTTGGGGTTACAGTATCCAGTCTCGCTACGACAAACCTGTGTTCACTAATCCCTGTAGCCGTTTTGTTGCTCGTTATTAGCTCAGGATTACTTGTTGCTAAGAGGTCAAGTGTGTTTCCAGAATCTTTTCCTGTTCGAGTGGGCTCATGAACTAATTAATCGATATAATTTTCGGAGATCGCGTTTAGCACAATTTCGGATGATGTTTTATTCGTATGTCCGGATTTAGACATGTATTTTCGCCAACATATCGAAGGAAATTGAAATCACCACCAACTATAATTTTATGAGTAGGGTACGTGTTTGGAATTAGGCCTAAGTTTTCTTTAAATCTTTCAGCTACTGTATAATGTGAGTTGGGAGGTCGGTAAAAGGGTAAAACTATTATTTTATTCCGCTTGTCAAGTATGACCTCTGAAGAATACTCAGTATTGTAGAACACTCAGTATAGTGTCGTTTATTGAAACTGAACTACACTTCTCGAACAATCACTATATACACACAAAACAAATAACTTGTAGACGACCATTCATCAAGAGCGCCGGTAAGATCCATCGGAGCTGGTTCTAGTTCGGCGAGGAACTGGCTGTACTGCTGCTGCGCTGGCCTTATAAAGCCGGCGGAGGCCGGCGGAGTACTCCAACATTCTCTGTATCTGTGAGGCGACCTCTGCAGAAAAATGTTCGCATTAGTCTCTAGCAAGTTCTGTTTGTTTTGAAGAATTGCTTTCCTCTTGGTTGCGCCTGCAAGTGCTTGTGTATGTTATATAGTACACAGGAGTGTCTTGAGTGTAGTCTGCCTGGCAGGGGCCGTCTGTGGCAGACGTAACAACCTCTACCCATACTAACTCACAGGCACTATCTACTTCAATTTCGCTACGAGATAAACTATTTCTAACAGCAACAAACACGCCACTGGGTTTAGCCTACTCTTTCTGAACATCGTTAAGTCCTTAGCAAAAATTTCGGCTGAACATAACTCCGGCTTCAGCCAGCTTTCAGTGCCTTCAACGATTTGAGCATCAGTGCTTTCTATTAGCGGTTGGAGCGCGGGTACTTTCCCAACGCAGTTACAACAATTTACAGCTGTTATAACGATGATTCCTAGATTTACATTCTTCCTGTGTTCGACCTGCAGCCTTTGACACTGAAGCCCTTTTTGTGTTTCCCCGAGATCGTCCAACCTAATAAAAACGCCCAGTCAACGCACACAGCCCCTGTTACCCGTGTAGCCAACTCCTCCCTGTAGTGGACTCCTGACTTATTTAGCAGAACCCGAAACCCAACCACCCTATGACGCAAATCGAGGAATCTGCAGCCTACACTGTCGCAGAACCATCTGAGCCTCTGATTCAGACCCTCCACCCGGCTCTGTTGTAGAGGTCCGCAATCTGTCCTGTCGACTATGCTGCAAATGGTGAGCGCTACTTTCATCTTGCAAGCAAGACTGGCAGCTTTTACCACCTGCAAGCAAGACTGGCTGCTTTTACCACCTCTGATAGCCACCCGAAACCAGACTCTCTTCTGATCCAAAGCGACACACTCATTGGCACCGACATGAGCTACCACCTGCGGTTGGCTGCGTCCTATGCTTCTCGTGGCAAATAGAAGGACCTCTTCCACGTCTGGAATGACTCCACCCGGTATGCACACGAAGTGCACATTGGTTTTTTTCCCCTCCTTGGCGGCCATGTATCTAAGGTGCCCCATAATACCCTAACATTGGAAGTCCCAACTACCAATTATCCCATCCTCTGTGATTGCTCATATCTTGTAAGCTGAGAGATTTTCTCTGAAACAGGAAAGTGACTGCATCTGGCTTAGGGACAGTGTAAGCCACAGACAGCACCTGGAATCTGTTTGTCAGACTAACCGAGGAGGCCTTACGTTCGGCCCCCTGAGAAGTCTTTCGCCGCTTGCCACTCCCTGAGTCGACCTCCCGCTCAATCACGGGTGAGGGGTCAATCTCAGTGCGAGCAATAACTGCGCTGGCCACCAGTGCAAACCGTTCGGCAGGCTCTGACGTGCTGGACGTCCGTTGGATCCCCGCCGGGCCGGCCGGTGTGGCCGAGCGGTTGCAGGCGCTTCAGTCTGGAACCGCGCGACCGCTACGGTCGCAGGTTCGAATCCTTCCTCCGACATGGATGTGTGTGATGTCCTTAGGTTAGTTAGGTTTAAGTAGTTCTAAGTTCTAGGGGACTGATGACCTCAGATGTTAAGTCCCATAGTGCTCAGGGCCATTTGAACCATCTGAACCCACGGTCGGCTCACAGTAGTGAAGCCCATCCACTACAGCTTCAAGCTGTGTAAGCGAAGCCTTCACAGCCTGGAGATGAGAGCTAAATGTCATCAACTCGACTCGCATTTGCACACAGCAGTCACAGTCCCTATTTGTACTAAAGACCGTGGAAAACTACACTACACAGACTACCTGAAATGCTTCTCCATGATACTGAAAAGAGGGAGATTGAGTTAATAATTAAATCACTAAAGACCAAGAACTCTCAGGGATATGACGGGATATCTAGCAGAATACTGAAGTCTTGTTCTATGTATGTTAGCCCAGTACTCAGCCATATCTGTAACTTTTCCTTTAGGAGTGGTCAGTTTACTGACGGATTAAAGTACTCGGTAGTGAAGCCACTTTATAAAAAGGGAGACAGGGATAATGGTGGCAATTTTAGACCTATTTCTATGCCATAAGTGTTTGCTAAAGTTATCGAAAAGGTTGTATATACAAGGTTACTGGAGCATTTAAATTCACATAATTTGCGGTCGAATGTACAGTTTGGTTTTAGAAATGGTTTAACACTGAAAATGCTATATTCCCTTTTCTCTGTGAGGTTTTGGACGGATTAAATAAAAGGTTACGAACGCTAGGTGTTTTCTTTGATTTAACGAAGGCTTTTGACTGTGTTGACCACAAAATATTACTGCAGAAGTTGGACCATTATGGAGTAAGGGGAGTAGCTTACAATTGGTTCGCCTGTTACTTTAAGAACAGAAAGCAGAAGGTAATTCTCCGAAGTATTGAGAGTGGTAATGATGTTCAGTCCCAATGGGGCACTGTTAAGTGGGGCGTTCCCCAAGGGTCGGTGCTGGGGCCACTGCTGTTTCTTATTTATATAAATGATATGCCTTCTAGTATTACAGGTGGTTCAAAAATATTTCTGTTTGCTGATGACACCAGCTTGGTAGTGAAGGATCTTGTGTGTAATATTGAAACAGTATCAAGTAATGTAGTGCATGAAATAAGTCCGTGGCTTGTGGAAAATAATATGATGCTAAATCACAGTAAGACTCAGTTTTTACAGTTTCTAATTCACAATTCAACAAGAACCGATATTTTGATCAGACAGAATGGGCATATTATAAGCGAGACGGAACAGTTCAAGTTCCTAGGCGTTCGGATAGATAGTAAGCTGTCGTGGAAAGCCCATGTTCAGGATCTTGTTCAGAAACTAAATGCTGCTTTATTTACCATTAGAACAGTATCTGAAATAAGTGACAGTTCAACACGAAAAGTAGTCTACTTCGCATACTTTCATACGCTTATGTTATATGGTATTATCTGTTGGGGTAATTCTTCTGATTGAAAAAGGGTACTTTTGGCTAAAAAACGGGCTGTTCGAGTTATATGTGGTGTAAGTTCGAGGACCTCTTGTCGACCCCTATTCAATAGTCTGGGAATTCTGACATTGCCCTCACAGTATATATTTTCTTTAATGTCGTTTGTTGTTAGGAATATTAGCTTATTCCCAAGAGTTAGCAGCTTTCACTCAGTTACTACTAGGCAGAAATCAAATCTGCATGTAGAATGCATTTCCTTGACTCTTGTGCAGAAAGTAGTGCAATATTCTGCTGCACCCATTTTCAATAAGCTACCACAAGAACTCAAAAATCTTAGCAGTAGCCCAAACGCTTTTAAGTCTAAACTGAAGAGTTTCCTCATGGCTCACTCCTTCTATTCTATCGAGGAGCTCCTGGAAGAGCTAAAAAATTAAACAAATTCCAGTGTTACGTTGTTGATTTTCTTTATTTAAACTTACGACTTGTCGCCTGAATATGTTTCTTATATTTCATTTTATCTGTTTCTACAATTGTGTTATAATTTCATGTATTGACTCGTTCCATGACCATGCAGACTTCTCCTTAATTTGGTCCCACGGAACAATAAATAAATAAATAAAAAAATAGAAAAAGAAATGACTATTGACGCGCAATACGGAACTCTACTGTAGACTCTGAGGAAAACGCAAGAACCGTGAGTAATAAATTAGATTAACACGCAGAGAATCAAAAACTGAACTGCCAAAGCACTCAAGTGAGATTATATATTTCGCTCCTGATTAGGAACAGTTTTAAATAAGTCATGATTCAATAAAATTCTCACGAATTACTTACAGGAGAATAGAAGAACTGGTAGAATCTGGCTTCAGGAAAGATCAGTTTGGGAAATGAAGCAATATGCGATACAATACTGACCCTACAACTTACTTAGAATATACGTCGAAGGAAGGCAAACCTACATTTTTAGCATTTGTGTGTTTAGAGATAGCTTTTGATAGTTTTGAATGGAATACATTCTTTAAAATTCTGAAGCTAGCAAGGACAAAACACAGCAACGAATGGTTATTTACAGTTTGTACAGAAACCAGATTGAAATTGTATGAGCCGAAGGATATGAAATAGAAGAAGTAGTTGAGAAGCATGTGACACAAGGCTGTAGTCAGTCAACAATGGTAATTAATGTGTACATTGAGCATGCAGTAAAGGTAACAAAGCAGAAGTTTTGGAAAGGGAATTTAAGTTCAAAGGGGAAAATAAAAACTTTAAGGCTTCCAGTGACATTGTAATTTGGTCAGAGTCGACAAACGACTTGGAAAAGCAGTTGAACAGAATGGATAGTGTCTTGAAAAGAGATTATAAGATAATCATAAAAAAAAGATAGTTGAAAGTTTCAGTATTAAATCCGGCGACGCTGAGGGAGTTAGATTAGGAAATGAGACACTAATAGTAGTAGATGAAATATGGTATTTGGGCAGCAATATAACTACGGCCAAATTAGAGAGGATGTAAAATGCACACTGACGCCGGCCGCATTGGCCAAGCGGTTCTAGGGGCTTCAGTCCGGAACCACGCGACCGCTACGGTCGAATCCTGCCTGGGGCATGGATGTGTGTGATGTCCTTAGGTTAGATAGGTTTAAGTAGTTCTAGGGGACTGATGACCTCAGATATTAGTGCTCAGAGCCATTTTGCACACTGTCAGTAACAAGAAAAATGTGTATGTTGTTAACAATGAATATAAATTTAAGTATTAGGAAGTTCTTTCTGATGGTATTTGTCCAGAGAATGGCGTTGTACAGGAGTAAAACGTGTATGATGAACTGTTATACCTATTATCAATGAACGAATTATAAAAATACTTAATTGAAAATCAACTCAGAACTGAACACCAACAAGTAATGTATACATGCTAAATTGTATAAGAGAATTCCTAGGGTATTGTAGTCAAGCTTCTTAAAGAGTAAAATGTTAACTTACACTTTACATTAATGTGCTGAAGAGGTGCAGAAGTCAGAAAATGTGTACAACTCGCGTTACATGATATTGTTAGCAGTTTATGCATCAGCGGGTTCTGCTAAGAAATTGCTCAGTGGTGTAGCAGTTGGCCACCAACAAATCTTGTAGTCTTCTCATAAATTGTAACTTTTAGTAGATGAACATTTTTTGTTTGCTGATAAGTTATCGAAAACGTGTGTTCTTGAATAATGGCCGCCTTTCTAGAATGACATAAAGGACTTAAAGTATTTATGAGGTTAGGTCGTATTCCCAGCACTGATTACGGGATCTGAGCTGTTATTTTGAAAGAGAGACATGTTATTAATGATAAATTTCATTTCTAAACACATATATTGCGTGTCTGAGATGCAGTAGTTAGTATAAAGCTGTTTTGTCACTAGAGGATATATTGAGAGTATAGTGGCTCTATTGTAAGATATGTTGTTCAAATGGTTCAAATGGCTCTGAGCACTATGGGACTTAACATCAGAGGTAATCAGTTCCCTAGAACTTAGAACTACATAAACCTAACTAACCTAAGGACATCACACACATCCATGCCCGAGGCAGGATTCGAACCTGCGACCGTAGCGGTCACGCGGTTCCAGACTGAAGCGCCTAGAACCGCTCGGCCACTCCGACCGGCGATGGACAGCATATTGAACATGTTTTGTGCCAGTCACACGGAAATTAATAATCCGATTTGATTTTGATTGATGCTTTTTATGCGGTTTTTGGCGTCAGAACAATTAAAAACCGAATTTTCCCGTCCGATGTGATATGACCTTGCCGTGGTGGATGGGCTTATGTAACTAACAGTATCACACCTGTACACCCATGCACACTGAGTGGTACAGTATGTTTAATCCCAAACGTACACCTTAGGCATTATTGTATGATTCATTTGTAATTAAATTATGATGCTTACTGTGTCATCTACTGCTACATTTCTTCTGCCATATGTTTTCCCCTTTCTCTGATAATATTCCGTTGCAATTTGAGGCCATTCTGATCAATGGTGTTATTTCTACAGAGGTTTGATAGCGTAACTTTAAATATTATTATTATACACACTGTACATTGCCCACCGCGAGTTTGGACGTTGCCTGGTGGCGCTGCCCACACGTAAAGCGGTAGCAAAAGTATGCAAGCGGAGCAGAAACGGACGGGTGACCATTCTAGCAAAGATACGGGCTGCAAATGGAGAAGTCCATTGAGATAAGCGACTTTGACAAAGGGTAGATTATTATTACGCAAAGCCTGTGAACAAGTATTTTGAAAACGGCGAAGCTGGTCTAATGTTAACGTGCTACTGTCGTGAGCATCTGCGGAAAGGACTAGAAGGACAGTTGAACTACCACTAGGCGCTAAATGGTTGGACGACCACGACTCTTCAAAGAACGTAGGATTCGGAGGCTTGTCTGCGCTGTAAAGTAGGACAGATAGTGATCTGTGGCATCTCTGCCGAAAGAGTAAAATGCTGGTGCACGTACAAATGTTTTGGACCACGCCGTTCATCGTACGTTGTTGAACATAAAGCTCCACAGTAGACCACCCCTACGTGTTCGCGTGTTGACCTAACGCTATCTTCAGTTACGAGTGCAGTGGGCACGGGACCATCGGGATTCGACCGTCGATCAAAGGGAATGTGTCGGCTCTTCGGGCGAATCACATCTTTTTTACAGTAGCTCGAGGGTCGTCTCCACCTACGCCTTCATGGAGGTGGACGGCGGCCCGAAACTTACAGCGCGCACTGTCGCAGGCTGGAGGGAGCAATATTATGCTATGGGAGACATTCCCCTGCGGTTGCTTGAGACGCGTGGTGCTAATCGAAGACACGCAGATAGCTACGAACCACTTTCATCCCTTCATGTTTGGTTTCTTCCCCGACGGCGATGTCATCTTTCAGCAGTATCACCGTCCGTGTCTCGGAGCCAGAACCGTGCTACAGTGCTTTCAGGAGGATTATAGTGAACTCGCGTTGATGTCTCGGCGACCAAATTCGCCTGTTGTAAATCCTATGGAACCCATCTAGATCGCTATCGGGCGCCATCACTGCGTATGCAAATCAGCGGCCCGTTATTTCCGCGAATGACTTGACCTGTGCGTGGACATCTAATGCCACATACCTCCACAAACCTACCAACAAACTGTCCGAGTCTTGATAGGCATAATCAATGATGTATTTCGTTATAAAAGACGGAGAAACAAACTCTTACGCAGGTGGTCATAATGTTTTGGCTCATCAGTGTGTGTGAAGTAGTGACCTTTGCTGTCCCATAGATAGGTGAGAAGCAAATTTTCTCGCTTACTTGAATTGTCTACGAAATTTTCAGGTTGATTTGCATATGTGCTAAGCAGAAAACCATTCCAGAGCGTTACAATATGATGTTTATTATTTCCAGAGACAGAAGAGTAGCTATATTCCTCTGGGCACAAGGTCACATACTTTTGGAATAATGGAGGAAGAGAGGTTACAGTTTAAAAATCTGTCGACCTCGAGCTCATTGAAGACAGAGAATTATCTCAGGGTATATAATGACTGGGAAATAAATTGTTGCGGCTTTGTTGAAGGAAAAATTACACTACGTGATCAAAAGTGTCCAGACACCTGGCTGCAAGGGACTTACAAGTTCGTGGCGTCCTCCATCCGTAAATCTCGAATTCAACATGGCGTTGGCCCACTCTTAGCCTTGATGAGAGCTTTTACTCTCCGACGCATACGTTCCATCAGGTGCTGGAAGGTTTCTTGGGGAATTGCAGCCCATTCTTCACGGAGTGCTGCACTGAGGAGAGGTATCGATGTCGGTCGGTGAGACCTAGCACGAAGTCGGCGTTGCAAAACATCCCAGAGGTGTTCGATAGGATTCAGGTCAGAGCTCTGTGCAGGCTAGTCCATTACAGGGATGTTATCGTGTAAGCACTCCGCCACAGACTGTGCATTATGAAGAGGTGCTCGATAGTGCTGAAAGACGTAATCGCCATCCCCGAATTGCCATTCAACAGTTGGAAGCAAGAAGGTGCTAGAAACGTCAATGTACGCCAGTGCTGTGATAGTGCCACGTAAAACAACAAGTGGTGCAAGCTCTCTCCATGAAAAACACGACCACACCATAACACCACCTCCTCCGAATTGTACTGTCGGTGCTACACACGCTGGCAGATGACGTTCACCGGGTATTTGCCATATCCACACCCTGCCATCGGATCACCACATTGTGTACCGTGATTCCTCACTCCACAAAGCGTTTTTCCACTGTTCAATCGTCCAAAGTTTAATCTCCTTACACGAAGCGAGGCGTCGTTTGTCATTTACCGGCGTGATGTGTGGCTTATGAGCAGCCGCTCGACCATGAAATCCAAGTATTCTCACCTCCCGCCTAAATGTCATAGTACTTGCAGTTTATCCTAATGCAGTTTGGAATTCCTGTGTGATGGTCTGGATAGATGTCTGTCCATTACACATTACGACCCTCTTCAATTGTCGGCGGTCTCTGTCAGTCAACAGAGGGGCTCGGCCTGTATACTTTTGTGCTGTACGTGTCCTTTCACTTTTCCACTTCACTATCACATCGGAAACAGTGGACCTAGAGATGTTTATTAGTGTGGAAACCTCGCATACAGATGTGTGACACAAGTGACACCCAGTCGCCTGACCACGTTCGAAGTCCGTGAGTTCCGCGGAGCGCCCTATTCTGCTCTCTCACAATGTCGAATGACCTCTGAGGTAGCTGATATGGAGTACCTGGCAGTAGGTGGCAGTACAATGCACCTAATATGAAAAGCGCGTGTTTTGGGGGTGTCCGGATATTTTTGATCACTTAGTGTACGTTATTCGTCTCAGAGGATTTAGGGAAACCACGAAAAGCCTAAATAAAAATGGCTGGACGGATATTTGAGCTCCATTTCTCTAATGTGAATCAGATACCTTAATAGCGCATCGGTATGCTTGTTATTTTCTGGTCTATAATGTGGGTAACACATATCGGGGTTTGGTTTATGGGATATGAGCAGAAAACAATACGTGCTTGTGAGCACAATGAGAATTCTGGATGGATTTACCCCATTACAGGACTTTTCGGTGCAACGAATAGTTTGTATCTCAGATGTGGAATTCTCCAACAGAATTATTCCATATGATCTTAATGAATGAAAATATTCAATGAAAGCAAATTTTCTGATGCATCCATCGTAAAAACCAGCAGTCACACACTGAAATTTAGCGTTTGAGAAGATCTGTAATACGTGAATTTCAGTTTAAGTTCTTATCAGTATGCACATCTACGAATTTTGAGCATTCGGTTTTATGTATTCCTTTTCCATCATTCTATGTTGCTATTTAGACTGTCCTATCCTACTTAGAACACAGTTTAATAGCCTGTGTTTTCTCGAAGTTAAATAATAGATCACATAAAGAAACTCAATCAATAACATTTAAGAAAGTGTAAATTCTTCTGTTGGTACATCACTTCTGGGCTAAGAATATGTGCTGATCCAACATCGAATCCTGTGGAACGGGACTAGAGATTTTTCCACAGGCAGGTGACAATTTAGAAGGAGAATGGTCCGTGCTGTCTAAAGTGACTGTCCTTCCTGTCACTTAAATATGAAACTCTTTTATATGGAGCACTTCCTGCTGACAAATGAATTCGTGCTGCAACAAGATGAACCACCATTACGTGCTGCTTGGGCCACTTAGATGGAATGAGCTGTTTGTTACTCTCCTTCGCATAAAGGACATCCTGTTGACCCACAGTTGCGTACACTGGCCAGATGGTAGGCTTGAGGCTTGTTTGTGAAGCTTACGGCGTACTGACTACGGCACACTTCATTTTAGATGAACGTCTTTCATTGTCAAGAAGAAAGTTCGATTCCTCATAAATATGTCTCAGGGCAATGTATAGTAGAGGCTGGCTGTAGTACAAGTTTTAAGGTTTCGTAGTGGAGAAATATTAGTATTCTTGCCATGTGGTTATATCAACAACTTTTTGTGTGTTTTGGTTAGTGACCTCAGGGAAGGTCAACTTTTTTCACTGTCTTCCCACAGATGCAATTATCTGCTGTCAGCATTGATGATGGTAGTTTTGAGCTTGTGCTCGAAAGAATGGTTATGGAGAAAAGAACTAAATCTTTTGGAAATTATAATGGAACATTGTTGTATGGTTTTTAATACAAAATTGTTGAGGCTTTCGTGGCCACTTGTTGACAAACTGCCTATTGCCTTCTGTCTCTGGTTCTTCGGCCGACGTTCATCTAATGATTTTTCTGACGTTTCGCCAGCACGAGTGGCTGGCATTGTCAAAGCTTCACCCTCCATTGCCGGTGGTGAACTGGAGCCGAGCTCGCGGCCGCAGACTATACGAGGTGCGGCTAGAAAAAAACCGGACTGATGCTGGAAAAAACATTTATTTACAATTATTTACAATTTCATGTTATCTCCTTCAATGTACTCTTCTCCTCGGTCTCTACACCGCTCCATACGAATTTTCCACTGTTCATAGCAATGCTGCAGATCATTTTCGGTAAGTCCATACATTACTTCCGTCGCTTTTTCTTTTACTGCTTCAACAGTCTCAAATCTAGTTCCTTTCAAAGCTGACTTGACTTTAGGGAAAAGAAAAAAGTCACAGGGGGCCAAATCAGGTGAGTAGGGTGGATGATCTAAGATGGGAATGTTGTGTTTTGCCAAAAACGTCTTCACTGACAACGCACTGTGAGCTGGGGCATTGTCTTGGTGAAGGATCCAAGACATTTTTCTCCACAAATCGTTCCGTTTTCTCCGTACTCGCTCACGTAGGGTAGCCAGGACGCTAATGTAGTAATGCTGATTCACTGTTTGTCCCTCTGGTACCCAATCAATGTGCACAATCCCTTTGATGTCAAAAAAAAAAAAATCATCATTGCCTTGAATTTCGATTTTGACATCCGTGCTTTTTTTTGTCGTGGAGAACCAGGAGTTTTCCAATGCATCGATTGGCGTTTAGTTTCGGGATCGTAAGTAAAAAACCACGATTCATCGCAAGTAATAACATTTTGTAAGAAGGTGGGATCACTTTCAATGTTTTCCAGGATGTCAGAACAAATCATTCTTCGGCGTTCCTTCTATTCAATTGTGAGACACTTTGTAACCATTTTTGAACACACTTTGTTCATGTAGAAACTTTCATGAAGAATCTGCCTAACACTTTCCTTGTCAACTCCTGTTAACTCAGACACTGCTCTGATTGTTAAACGGCGATCTTGTCGAACAAGTTTACCAATTTTTTCAATGTTTGCATCAGTTTTTGCTGACAATGGTCTGCCAGTGCGAGTGTCATCACTGGTGTCTTCGCGGCCATCTTTAAATCGTTTAAACCACTTGTGTTCGCGATAAACAATCATCGCCGTACACTTGTTGTAACATTACAAACGTTTCACTTGCAGATTTTCCTAGTTTGAAACAAAATTTGATGTTAACACGCTGTTCTTTCTGTACACTCAACATTTTCCGACGCGCAAACAAAACGTCAACTACTTAAAACAGACGCCACGGGCAGACTGAGTGCAGAAGGCAGATGAAACTCGAGCAGTAGGCGGAGCGAGAGTCACGTGACAGGCCACGCGACTTTCAGCCTTATTGCATTCGTTTTATTGTTTCGCCAGTACTAGTCCGGTTTTTTTCTAGCCACACCTCGTATGTACCTGGCGCGCCAACGTCCGAGGGCTTCTCCGCGGCCATTTCCGGTGCGGTTCTCCTCTTGCTACCTGCGACGGTCGTTCGCTGCAGTGCGGGAACGGGAAGCCAGGATCCGTTTACCTTAAGGCTTTCCTCTTTCTTGTTCAAACTGTTCGCGTGTTTTTGTATTTCTACAGCTTCTCTGAACAAGCGCGTGCGATAGTGCTTCTCTACAGCCAGAGCTTCCGTGTCGGCGAATTTTATTACGTGGTCGGTCTCATTCAGTGCGTGCTCTGTCACGGCCGATTTCTCCACCTGCCCCAACCTGCAATTTCGCTTATGCTCTTTGATCCTGGTGTTAATGGATCGTCCAGTCATTCCGACATAAACTTTACCGCATGTGCACGGTATACGGTATATTCCCGACCTTGCAAGTGGGTCTCTTTTCTCCTTCGCCGATCTAAGACACTCTTTGATCTTCCTTGTCGGTTTGAAAATCGTCTTTACGCCATGTTTGCGCAATATACGGCCGATTCTGTCCGTCACTCTGGGAATGTATGGCAGAAAGGCCGTACCCGACATTTCTTTTCCTGGTTCCTTACTTCGCCGAGTGTTTGGCTCTGTTACACTTCTAATATAATTTGTAGAGTACCCATTGTTCCTCAAGACAGTTTCCAGGTGTTGCATTTCTCGTTTGAGGTGTTGCGGCTCACATATTCGTCCTGCTCTCGTTATGAGCGTACTAATCATGCCTCTTTTCTGGCTCGGGTGGTGGTTTGACAGTTTGTGCAGGTATCGGTCCGTGTGAGTCGGTTTTCGATACACGCTGTGTCCCAGGTTTTCGCCGTCCCTTGTGACCAGCACATCTAGAAATGGCAGTTTCTTGTCCTTTTCTACTTCCATGGTAAATGTTATGTTGGCATGGAGGCTGTTCAAGTGTCTTAGGAAGTCACCGAGCTATTCTTCACCATGGCTCCACACCACGAAAGTATCATCGACGTACCTGTACCACACCTTAGGTTTGCAAGTCGCCGAGTCCAGTGCCTGTGCTTCGAATTGTTCCATGAAGACGTTGGTCACCACTGGACTGAGAGGACTACCCATGGCGACGCCTTCCAGCTGTTCGTAGAAATCGCCATTCCAGCTCGTGGTGAGACATGCATGGAAGAGCTTTCTGATGTCTAGCGGGAAAATGGAACCGATGTGCTCCAGAGCGTCACTGAGTGGCACTTTTGTAAATAACGAAACAACATCAAAGCTGACCAGGATGTCGTTTGGTGCAAGTTTCAGTTTCTTCAGCTTCTCAATGAAATGTCCTGAGGCCTTAATGTATGTGTCGGTCTTCCCCACGTGTGGTGGAGCAGAGAGGCCAAGTGTTTTGCCAGTTTATATGTCGGTGATCCAGGAGCGCTAACGATCGGTCTCAGTGGAACGTTGTTCTTATGGATCCTCGGTAATCCATACAGCCGAGGTGGTAGGGTTTCTGTGTTGCGCAGGTTTCTCTGTATGTCCGCCGGCAGAGAAGACGCCTTGATTAATCGATTCGTATTCCGTGTGATACGTTGCGTCGGATCTGCGCTTAGTTTTCGGTACGTCGTCGGATCTAATAGGTATCGGATCTTTTGCTCATAATCTTCGGTTTTTAATACTATTATCGGTTCTTATAATCAGGGAAGAAATTCAGATAAAATTAAAAGAAAGAAAAAGATTTTTATTAATTTCTGCTTTAATATGAATTTATGATTTCTTTTGAACCTTTTGTGCACTAGGTGCTGTTTCCTAGGAGACTTCCTTACATTCTCTGTACATCAAGGGGCATCTATACCATCTTTTAATAATCAGTTCGGTATATGTTGTTCTAGAGCTTTGTCAACTATTCGTTTGAGCATGAGCTATTCTACGTGCTCACTGCCTGAATGAAATGATTCTAGCTCCTCTCTGAGAAATGTTATAGGCTGGCTCCTCCTTATACATTTCACTCTTTACTTTTCTAGCCCTTTTACATTGGTGCTCATTGTTGCCACAACCGCATAGTGAGAATCGAATTCTGTCTCTACGTAGACACAGACATGTGCCAACAGGTGATTTTTGTACGTTTTCATTATATGTAGGGTTTCGAACTCCCTTTTTTAGGTCATTTTCGGATAATGCTTTTATAGTAATATCATAGAAATGTTCCTCTCGCCCGCCACTTAGAAAATTATAGCTTTACCAATCAGGTGTGTGATGATTAAGATTCCATCCAGCTTTTACAGCATGATTTGGATATATACCTACAAGGAAACAGGCGTTTTCTATGTAGTGTCCAACTACAACTTGTATCCCATTCCTGCCCGAACGATTCCACATGAAGACTCAATTTCTACGCCAGATGATTCAAGATTCTTGTCTAATGCTTCTGACAATCCATTACAAACTTTGTTCTTCGAAGTAACCATTATAAATTTCAATGTTTTCTTCAGCCTGGTCGAACCTGCTATGCACCCTGCTACCTCAGTTCACGTCGTTGTTGCGTTAGTGATCGACGTCAACTCGAGAAAAGTCAGACTGAAAAATTTGTACAGAGTATATTTGAGCCGTTCCTGTAAATGAGCCGCTTGACACCCGTCAACCAGCGACATCCCTCGTATTGACAACTTGACAGTCTTATTGTAACATCGCCACAGGTATCGCTGCCCAGCGAAATAGTTACCTTCACATACGGCCTCAATTTGCTCCACGTACACGAATAAATATTTTAAAAATATATGACCACACATAAATTACACTATCTGATCCGGATATTGCCGGCCGTTGTGGCCGAACGGTTCTAGGCGCTACAGTCTGGAACCACGCGACCGCTACGGTCGCAGGTTCGAATCCTGCCTCGGGCATGGGTGTATGTGTTGTCCTTAGGTTAGTTAGGTTTAATTTGTTCTAAGTTCTAGGAGATTGATGACCTTA
Source organism: Schistocerca serialis cubense (assembly GCF_023864345.2). Taxonomy (NCBI): domain Eukaryota; kingdom Metazoa; phylum Arthropoda; class Insecta; order Orthoptera; family Acrididae; genus Schistocerca; species Schistocerca serialis. The sequence continues at coordinate 256,745,848 of NC_064640.1, forward strand.
GAAGTTAAGTCCTATAGTGCTCAGAGGCATTTGAACCTTTTGATCCGGGTATTAATATGGAGCCGGATGTTAATACGGAATAAGTCCATCCTTCGCCGTTATAACAGCTTGAACTCCACTCGGGACACTTTCAGTGAGGTGTATGAGTGTCTGAGGAAGAATGGTCGCCCATTATTCCTGAAGAGCCAAAACCAGGCAAGTTAGTGATGTTGAACGCTAAGGTATCGAACGAAGTCGACGTTCTAAACCCTTCCAAAGGTGTTCCATCGGGTTCAGGTCGGGACTCCGGACAGGCCTGTCGATTTCAGAAATGTTAATGTACACAAGCTAATGCCTCACAGTTGCTGCTTTATAACTGGATGCACTGTCATGCTGATACAAACAATCATCGTCTCCGAACTCTTTCTCTACAGTACACTCTGCACAATGTACTAAAATGTGTTCATATCCTTCCCCACTTAGTGACTTTCTTAATCGAATTAGAGGACCACACCCTGACCATAAAAAAACCCCTGATACCATAACACCACCTCTTCAGTACCTCAATTTTGGCGCTACACATGACGGCAGTTGATGTTCTCCAGGCGTTCGCGAAAGTCAAAAGCGGTAGCGTTCTCGCTTCCCACGCCCGGGTTCCCGGGTTCGATTCCCGGCGGGGTCAGGGATTTTCTCTGCCTCGTGATGACTGGGTGTTGTGTGATGTCCTGAGGTTAGTTAGGTTTAAGTAGTTCTAAGTTCTAGGGGACTGATGACCATAGATGTTGAGTCCCATACTGCTCAGAGCCATTTGAAAGTCAAACCCTTCCATCAAATTGCCACAGGGTATAGCGTGATTCATCATTCCAAATCACTCGTCCAGTGACGTCACTATTTACATCAACTCAAGCGCCGCTTAGGACTGGCTACAGATATTGGTGGATTACGAGGAGCTGCTCGACTATTGTACCTAATTCTTTTTGACTCCCTAAGCACAGCCATTATACTAGCCGGAATGGTATTTGCACGTTGGGACTCGCGAGTGATTCCTTCCGCTCATTTCATGCGATTTTTGTCAGCCACCCTCCGCAATGCTCGACGATCCCTCTCCATCAATATATGAGGTCTGTCGGGCTGGTCTTAGTTTAACTGTTCCGTTGCGCTTCAACTTCACAGTCGCATCACCAACAGTCGACCAGGGCAGGTTTAGAAGGGTTGAAATGACCCTGATGGGTTTGTTATTTGGGTGACATCCAATGACTAGTCCACCTTCGATGTCACTGAGTTCTACTGACTATCCTCCCTGCTGTTGTTGCTTCTCCACTGACAACGCAGTACTCCCTGTCTCCATTTTATACTGGCTGGACCGTCTCTCGTGACATATGGTGGTCAATTCCGCATAACATTAAGTAATACGGATGCTTCTGATCGGACACTGTATAACATCCAGCGTCCTAAAATAATTTTAATTAACAGTGGTCGAGACATTACACGCTACAAGTACAACAGTCCCACTTCCCTCCCTCCCTCCAATCACATAGAGCTTGTCGTTTTATTAAACACCTAGTTTTAATAAAAAGTCTGAAGAACTTCCTTATATCAGTCACTCCACTGGGTATATTTCCTAATCATAATATTGCACGATAAGGTACTGGCGTAAATTATAAACGTTTTCACAATTTCTTTTTGAGCAGACAGTATCTACCAGGTGATCAAAAAGTCAGTATAAATTTGAAAACTGAATAAATCACGGAACAATGTATATAGAGAGGTATAAATTGACACACATGCTTGGAATGATATGGAGTTTTATTGGAACTAAAAAAATACAGTTCGAAAAATGTCCGACAGATAGCGCTTCATCTGATCAGAATAGCAATAATTAGCATAACAAAGTAAGACAAAGCAAAGATGACGTTCTTTACAGGGAATGCTCAATATGTCCACCATCATTCCTCAACAATAGCTGTAGTCGAGGAATAATCTTGTGAACAGCACTGTAAAGCATGTCCGGGGTTATGGTGAGGCATTGGCGTCGGATGTTGTCTTTCAGCATCCCTAGAGATGTCGGTCGATCACGATACACTTGCGACTTCAGGTAACCCCAAAGCCAATAATCGCACGGACTGAAGTCTGGGGACCTGGGAGGCCAAGCATGACGAAAGTGGTGGCTGAGCACACAATCGTCACCAAACGACGCGCTTAAGAGATCTTTCAAGCGTCTAGCAATATGGGGTGGAGCGCCATCCTGCATAAACATCGTACGTTCCAGCAGGTGTTTATCAGCCAGGCTGGGGATGATGCGATTCTGTAACATATCGGCGTACCTCTCACCCGTCACCATTTACAAAACCAGAATCACGCATTTCCTCGAAGAAAAAAGGTCCGATAACGGTAGATGTGGTAAATCCAACCCATACCGTGACTTTCTCGTCGTGCAATGGAGTTTCCACGACAGTTCTAGGATTTTCGGTAGCCCAAATTCTGCAGTTGTGGGCGTTGACAGACCCTCTCGGAGCGTGAAATGATCTTAGTCGGTGCACAACACGTTACTTAACCAATCGTCATCTTCCGCCATCTTTTGAAACGCCCACACCGCAAATGCCCTCCGCTTCACCAAATGCCGATGGATAGCATCGGAGGGTACGCCGCAGTGCCAACCAAACAGTAGTGTATGGAATGCCGGTGCGACGTGCGACTGCACGAGCGCTGGCTTCCCCGTGCACAGACGAACCCGCTACAGTCTCCATTTCTTCCTGAAGTGTCTCAGCAGCATTACGCCTTGTGCTCGGTAGGCCACTACGTGGTCTATCGTCTAAACAACCCATGGTTTCGAACTTCGAAATCATTCTCGCCATAGCTGCATTTGTCAAGGGACCTTTACCCGTTCGAATCCCCTTCCTACGGCGATAGGATCGTAACGCTGAACTAGCATATTCCCCATTCTGATACAGCTTCACTAAAAGCACCTTTTCAGGTAACGTCAGCATGCTGCGACTGCTGGCGCATCTGATTCTCTCTTTTTTTTTTCCTTTATCGAATTTCAATTCCCCCCAAAGGGGCGGGCTGGCAGCAGCTTAGTATGCCGCTCTTCAACCTACAGACTTTGTTAGAAAACTGAAGAGAATAAATAAGAAAAACAGGGGCGATAAAATCGGAGACTTAAAGAGTAACATGGCGAAAAGAAATCGTGGAACTTAAAACAAAGAACAGAGGGATGATGACGCTAAGAAAATACATACAAAGCAGACAGGTAAAACAATAGACAAAAAAGAAACGGCAAAACGGCGACAGTCTGGTTTCTGTTCGCAAAAGACATAAAGTTCACACCCAGCGACAGCATGGTTTCTGTTCGCAATACGAGAAAGACGAACAACACCGAACAGTCACTGGAACACTAAACTAAAAAGTTGGCAAATGTGACATACCACAGCCGAGAGCAGGTGGGGGGGGGGGGGGGGGGAAACTGGACAGATGATGGGAAAAGTGAAAAAGCGGGGAGCCGGGAAAGGAGCTGATGGAGGATGAGGACCCATAAGAGGGGTGGGGGGCGCTGGGCAGACGCGACAGGGAGTGGGGTAGGCAGAGGAGGGGAATACAAAAGGACTCAGGGGGGGGGGGAGAAGGGAGGTAGGGAGAGGTTTAGTGGGGAGAAAACAGGACGGAAGGGGGGAAGAGGGAGCCCAGGGAAAGGACAGAGGAAAGGAGGGGGAGTGAGGATCAGAGTTGATAGGAGGGATAAATGGAGGGAGAGAGGGCATCATCCGGGAGGGGGAGTTGATGGAAGCCACCTTGGGAAAGGAGATGTAGGGTGTAGAGATGGAGGGTAGGGGGGACACAACAGTGAAGACGTGGCAGGGGGCGGGGATGGTAGAGGAGAGGAGCAACCAGGGGGTGAGGGGAATCAAGGCGGCGGGAGGTCTAGAGGATGCGGATATGTTCGAGGAACTGATTCTCTCTCTCATTACAGCTCCTTTTATACACGATTGCCATGCGCAGTCACTGACGTTTTGCTGTCCAGCGCCATCTGTCGGACATTTTGTGAACTTTGTTTCTTTTTTGGTTATAATAAAACCCCATGTCATTCTAAGCACGTACCTCTCTATCTACATTATTCCGTGGTTTATTAAGTTTTCAAATTTATACCGACTTTTTGATCACCCGGTATAATGATTCGTATGATGGATGGGGACGTTGAGTTCTATTACCCACAGGTGGAGTCAGAGACGAGTAGGCTGTGGTACTGATTTTCTCTTATTCAACGATCATTAATCATATTCCATGGAATTTTATGATACATGAGAAAAAATGACTATTCCTAATATGACAAATTTTATCATAAGACTGAGCTGTGTTATTCACATAAGATTTCGTGCATTGCTCTTTCGATTATCGAGCATGTTTTATTCGCCGTCCACCTATCCATCACGCACTATAAGACAACCATGCAGCATTTAGTATTTCTTCAGAAATTCCTTATTGTTTTGGTACGAGCCACTACCCTATCACAAGCGGCTGCCATATCAACTCGAAATGATTATGTCACGAGAAAATTACTGTGCTCTGAACTGAAACAACATCTCTGCTTCTATGAGAGAGGAAAGGGTTTCAAACACAATACACGCTGAAGTTTTCCGGGGTTTCCCTAAATCGCTTCTGCCGAATATTGCAAAGGTTCCTCTAAAATGATACAGGCTGATTCCCTGACCCATCTCTGTGTAGTTCTCGCATAGGTTGGGTTGTGTTGGGGAAGGAGACCAGACAGCGAGGTCATCGGTAGTTCTCGGATAGGTCTAGAGCTTAATGTCCTCGACGTCTATGGGACGTTAATCGCTATTCCCTTCATTCTCCTGTTTTTATAAGACTCCTTATGGCCTTCAGTGTTCAAATTTAAATGATTAAATTAAGTACTTTTTAAATTATAATTTGTTAAAACTATTTCCATATTTCTCTACGTTTCTGAGCAGAGAAGGTAACGCGTAGCATGAGTTCACTGATTATTTACTGCTGCATTGGTTAAATCCGTTATCTCTTTTTCCAGAATGGCTTGCTGTCTATGCAGGGTCTTTAAAAATATACATTATGCAAGCTGCTACAAGTTTTTAAAATAAAACTACAGCTTCAAGTAGCCTGCTTAAAAGAAATAAAGTACCCTTATTACGCAAAGAATCAACAAACCTTATCAAAAAATCAAACTTGATATTTAAAAAACAATTAGCTACCATAAAAAGAAAAATAAAGAATTAAAATTATCACCTGCAGATACCCGCCACCATCCAGCTGGTTATATCAATGTCCTGGAAAAAAATTCAGGTTTGAATCTGTTGTATGTCCATCAGCATAACAATTAAGACTCTTCAAAACTGAGGCTCCATGTCACCATCGTCAGATTACATGCGTAACAGAGAGTACCAGTGAAAATTGCTGTCATTCTAAAACAGAAAAAAGAACGTGCCAGTTAAGAATCGAGAGCAAGAGAGAGAACAATGCATTTTTTTGCCGCTGACAAGGATGCTATTCAAAAGTGCAACACGAACTCATTTTTTATATGTTGCACAGTTGTGTATCCCATCCCTTCACGGAAAGAGATTCCATATGTTACCTCAGTTCTGTCGACAGTAACGCATACGAGGGAATCTTGACCCAAGGGAAGGGCGAAAATTTAATTTTCTCGCCGTCGCCGACGTAAGTCAATCAGTCGCGCGCTCTGTCAAAGTCATCCTCTTGATGGGGGATGATTGACCGCCTTGAGGCATAAAAATTTGAATGAATTTGGGCGGTGCAGCGGCAGCGGCCGCCGCAGGGCTCTTCCACAGAAGGCCGCGCTTTATTGACGGCGGGGTTATTCAGCCTGGCCGGAAACGTAAAGCTTAATTGGATTGGTTGCGTGTAATGAAGCACTTAAAGATCAATGACCCGACGTTTGATCGCCAGAAATAGTCTTCTGGAGATTATTCGAATTCGGCTTTAGGTCGAACGTTAGGTTTAAATCAGTCGATGGCGAGTAATGCGGGGTATCCGGAGTCGTAATGTGGTCATTGCGTAGCAGTGGCATTTTTTAACAAGTGCCGCCTGTCGTTCAGTTGTCTGCGCCGCTGCGATACGATGCTCAGCGACTTCACTTCACCCGCCGTATGTGAATATTCCATGCCATTCATTTATAACAGGCCTGTACCAATTACGACTTTCAATGTTATTATGGTTTAATTTGACTCTTGCATAACTAAGTGTCCAGCAGGTTAATAAAAGAGGACGGATGGTTTTAATGATTTGAGTTTGTGTGTACATACCACTGCTCGCTCCTTTATTTCACATTCATACTGAGAACAAAGAAAGAAAATACAATGGCATGTATGAATAAACACAGTGTATGCTGTGTCTCACCAAAACTTGTCGTCAAGTTTTTATTAAATAACATAATTGGTCGATGGAAGATTTACCTTACTTCCTACATCTACATCTAGATGGATACTCTGCAAATCACATTTAAGTGCCTGGCAGAAGGTTCATCGAACCAACATCACAATTCTCTATTATTCCAGAAAGAATGAACACCTGTATCTTTCCGTACGAGCTCTGATTTCCCTTATTTTATCGTGCTGATCGTTTCTCCCTATGTAGGTCGGTGTCAATAAAACATTTTCGCATTCGGGGGAGAAAGTTGGTGATTTGAATTTCGTGAGAAGATTTCGGCGCAACGAAAAATGCCTTTCTTTTAATGATGTCCAGCCCAAAACCTGTATCATTTCCGTGACACTCTCTCCCATATTTCGCGATAATACAAAACGTGCTGCCCTTCTTTGACCTTTTTCGATGTACTCCGTCAGTCCTATCTGGTAAGGATCCCACACCGCGCAGTAGTATTCTAAAAGAGGACGGACAAGCGTAGTGTAGGCAGTCTCCTTAGTAGATCTGTTACATTTTATAAGTGTCCTGCCAACAAAACGCAGTCTTTGGATAGCCTTCCCACAACATTTTCTGTGTGTTCCCTCCAATTTAAGTTGTTCGCAATTGTAATACCTAAGTATTTAGTTGAATTTACGGCTTTTAGATTGTACTGATTTATCCTGTAACCGAAGTTTAACGATTTCCTTTTAACAATCATGTGGATGACCTCACACTTTTCATTATTTAAGGTCAACTGCCAATTTTCGCGCCATTCAGATATCTTTTCTAAATCGTTTTGCAATTTGTTTTGATCTTCTGATGACTTTATTAGTTTATAAACGACAGCGTCATCTGCAAACAATCTAAGACGGCTGCTCGGACTGTCTCCCAAATCGTTTATACAGATAAGGAACAGCAAAGGGCCTATAACACTACCTTGGGGAACACCAGAAATCACTTCTGTTTTACTCGATGACTTTCCGTCAGTTACTACGAACTGTGACCTCTCTGACAGGAAATCACAAGTCCAGTCACATAACTGAGACGATATTCCATAAGCACGCAATTTCACTACAAGTCGCTTGTGTGGTACAGTGTCAAAAGCCTTCCGGAAATCCAGAAATACGGAATCGATCTGAAATCCCTTGTCAATAGCGCTCAACAATTCATGTGAATAAAGAGCTAGTTGTGTTTCCCAAGAACGATGTTTTCGAAACCCATGTTCACTGTGTGCCAATAGACAGCTTTCTTCGTGGTAATTCATAATGTTCGAACACAATATATGTTCCAATATCCTGCTGCATATCGACGTTAACGATATGGGCCTGCAATTAAGTGGATTACTCCTACTACCTTTCTTGAATATTGGTGTGACCTGTGCAATTTTCCGGTCTTTGGGTACGGATCTTTCGTCGAGCCAACGGTTGTATATGATTGTTAAGTATGGTTCTAATACACGAGCATACTACGAAAGGAACCTAATTGGTATACAGTCTGGACCAGAAGACTTGCTTTCATTAAGTGATTTAAGTTGTTTCACTACTCCGAGGATATTTACTTCTACGTTACTCATGTTAGCAGCTGTTCTCGATTCGATTTCTGGAATATTTTCTTCGTCTTCTTTAGTGAAGGCTTTTCGAAAGGCTGTGTTTAGTAACTCTGCTTTGGCAGCACTGTCTTCGATAGTATCTGCATTGCTATCGCGCGGAGAAGGCTTTGATTGTTTCTTGCCGCTAACATACTTCCCATACGACCAGAATCTCTTTGGGTTTTCTGCCAGGTTTCGAGGCAAAGTTTCGTTGTGGAAACTGTTATAAGCATCTCGCATTGAAGTCCGCGCTAAATTTCGAGCTTCTGTGAAAGAATGCCTATCTTGGGGATTTTGCGTCTGTTTAAATTTGGCATGTTTGTTTCGTTGTTTCTGCAACAATGTTCTAACCCGTTTTGTGGATCAAGGAGGATCAGCGCCGTCGTTTGTTAATTTCAAAAATGGCTCTGAGCACTATGGGACTCAACTGCTGAGGTCATTAGTCCCCTAGAACTTAGAACTAGTTAAACCTAACTAACCTAAGGACATCACAAACATCCATGCCCGAGGCAGGATTCGAACCTGCGACCGTAGCGGTCTTGCGGTTCCAGACTGCAGCGCCTTTAACCGCACGGCCACTTCGGCCGGCGTTTGTTAATTTATTTGGTATAAATCTCTCAATTGCTGCCGATACTATTTCTCTGAATTCAAGCCGCATCTGGTCTACACTTATATTATTAATTTGGAATGAGTGGAAATTTTCTCTCAGGAAGGGTTCAAGCGAATTTTTATCTGCTTTTTTGAAATGGTATATTTTTCGTTTATTTTTGGAGGATTTGGGGATTAAAATACTCACTGTCAGTCTCGCTACGATAACCATGTGTTCACTAATCCCTGAATCGTTTTTAATGCTCGTTATTAACTCAGGATTATTTGTTGCTAAGAGGTCAAGTGTGTTTTCACAACCGTTTGCTATTCGCGTGGGCTCATGAACTAACTGCTCGAAATAATTTTCAGAGAATGCGTTTAGTACAATTTCGGATGATATTTTATGCGTACCTCCGGAATTAAACATGTATTTTCGCCAACATATCGAGAGCAAATTAAAATCCCCACCAACTATAATAGTATGAGTCGGGTAGGTGTTTGAAACCAAACACATGTTTTGTTTGAACCTTTCAGCAACTGTATCATCTGAATTGCGAGGTCGGTAAAAGGATCCAGTTACTATTTTATTCCGGTTGCCAAGAACGGTCTCTGCCCATACTAATTCACACACTTTGTTCTTCACGTTGTCTATTTCTCCGCAAGCAGTTGATGTATATTTGAATATGGACTCCACACCTTCGGTGTTACGAGGGCTCTTCATTGACATGTGCAGATATTGCAGTTTTACTGCTTGTATTTATGACTCTACATGGCTTTAATAATGCCACTGATGATGGTCACGTAGTGGCTGAAATCGATTTGCAACAGAAATAAAAATTTCTACATCAACAACCAATGCTGAACCTCCTTTTGTTTAATGTTTATTAAAAATTCTGTAATGAGTTACAGATAGAGCGGAAAATGACTCAAGATCAACTAATGTAAAAACCAAAATAGACTTAAATTTTAACGCAACACATCTTTGAGGCACACAGAATTGACTTGAAATCCGTCTAAGGGCCATTTCTGTAGCGTTTATCAGGCACATGGTTTACGCTTACTTCGAAGCTCGACGAGTGACATCACGTACTTTCGACAAGTTAAAACCAAGTGAGACCTTTAGTGCTTCTAACAATAACGTTAATTTAGATTATATCGGAGAAAAAGATTAGACGTAATTTCTGATTCACGTTATATTAAAATATCTTTATTCTTGTTCTTAGTCAATTTCTTGAGTTACATCAAAAATTACTTCAGGAATGCACCATCTAGTGCAATCTGAATGTTCATTTCAGAGTTTTTCCGGCTCCACTTGCCTTAACAATACTATTTCTGTGGAATTTGCAGTAATCGCACGTTATATAAAAACAACAATTTACGCAATCTTGTTCGTCGTTTTATCTAGCTTCACACACCTTCATAACCTATTTACCTTATTTTTTAACGTTCTTCTGCAATTGCACATTTCAAATTACTGTGCCTACACTCACTGGATTCACACTTCAAACGCTGGCTTCGAAAAATTAATTTTCATAACTTTTTTGCCCTAATAAGGGTTTAGATTCTAAAAGTAATAAGTATCGTTAGTGGAAAGAAGCATTTTTTGCTTAGTTTGAGAAAGATAGAGATGGCCGTCATGAACTGCAATATGTCTTCATTCAACGGCTATTTTTGTTAACCAACCTAGATGAAGCCGTGGTTAGCGTAGTGGACTCGCATTCGGCATGACGACGGTTCAAATTCGCGTCCAAGCAGCCAGATTTAAGTTTTCCTAAATGACTACAGGAAAATGCTAAGATGGTTCCTTTGAAAGAGCACGGACGATTTCCTTCCCCATCCTTGAAACATCCCGAGCTTGTGCTCCGTCTCTACTGACCTTGATGTCGACCGGAGGTTAAACTCTAGTCTTTCTTCCTTCTATTTTTGATAGCATTATCGTCATTTGATCGCACATATCTGAGTCATATTCAGTAATTAGAATCAGCCATTGTTATCATGTGCCATGAATCATTCAACATTGTAAGCACTTGTATATGTACCGGTGTTGTTGGAATAATCTATAAAATTTGAGTACTTAACAATAGGAAGGTTCATCTTTAAAAAATAAAATAAATTTGTAAGATTCAGTGACACTGTTCATACATTGATTCATTCCATGTCTTTTACTACGTCTTCATTCGCACGCATAAAACAACAGAACCTATAAACTCAATAAAAAGATGTATCAGAAGATTCAGCTGCAGGAGTAAACTAGTAAATGGATAATCTCTATCGTACTAGAGAACCTAAAATTTTCCGACTTATTGAGGCGAGTTTCGCATTTTGTATTTTAGACTACCTTTATACCCGTGTGCAGGGCATTTTCAGGATTGAAGAACAGAGTCCTAGCAATTTTATTTTCATTCTTGTAGCAGCCATCATCATACCATTATCTACAAATGGACCAAAGTATATAACGAACTGATGTTCGCCAACAAATACAAACGCCTTACTAATTCCGGAGCTCTATGGAACCGAATCTCACACAAACAAAACTTGCTGACCACCAACATTTCCTAAACAAATACCAGTCTATTTTCAAAACACTGAGCTAACACTGCTGGTTACTTATTGTACCTACAGATTGCTGCACGGTGTAGTTTGTAGTAATTTAACTTAAAAAAGATTCGGTGCTAGAAAAATATTGACAGCTACATAGGCTATAAGTTACGCGGAAAATGTTCGTTTTTCTTTTCCATTAAAGCATGCTGCATAGAAAAACTTGACCTCGAATCATATGAAGACATATAAATGACATTACGTTCAATAATGGAAGCAAGACACAAGACAAGTCAAGAAGCGTTAATAGGATTTGTCGACCTAAAAAAAGCGTTCGATAATGTAAATGGCTCAAGATGTTCGAAATTCCAAAAAAGGAAAGAGATACAATATATCGGGAAAGAAAGGTAATGTGCACTATGCACAAGAACCAAGAAGGAAAAATGAGAGTGGAAGACCGAGACCTAAGTGTTCCAATTAAAAAGGATGTGAAACCAGAATGCGGTCTTCCTCCCCTACTATCCAGTCTACACATCAAAGAAGCAATGGTTGAAATAAAAGGAAGGTTCAAAAGTGAGTTTACTTATAAAACTCAGGATGAAACAGTATCTATTAACGATGGAATTTGCTGCTGATATTCCCCCACTCAATCAAAGTGAGGACGAATTACAGGACCTGTTGAATGGAATGAACAGTCTAATGAGAGCAGAATATGGACTGAAAGTAAACTAAAGCAAGGCGAAACTAATGAGCAGAGGCAAAAGTGAGATCAGTGATAAAATTAACCTCAAATTTGTGGACTACGAAGTATGAGGAGCAGTCACATGTAAACCGAGCACCCGCCACGGTGGGACCATGGAATGATTCCATTAAAAAGTAACCACCACATGCATGAAGACTGCTGGGAGACGAGATGATCAGCTCCTGTTTGGTAGAACACGGTCGGTCGCTGACGGAATCACAACCGCATCCCCTCTTGCACTTCCTTGTCCGACTGAAACCGACGTCCACACATGTATATCTTCTGGACCCTAAAGATGTGAAAAGGACACGGATGATTACGTCCGACAGCATTCATGGGCGTTTTGACTTTATGGCGAGTCGCAGTTTCTGCAAAGTGTCTTCACTGCACTGCACATTGATGGTGGATCCACGCTCGAGGGACTCGACGAGCAGACGAGGCATCGTGTTCCACGATAATGCCCGCCCCCACACTGCCAATCGGACAAAGGCTGCGGTTCAACGATTTGGTTGGGAAACACTGCAATATTCCCCATATAGCCCGGATATTCCACCATGTGATTTTCACGTCTTTGGCGACATGTAGACTACTGGCCATTAAAATTGCTACACCACGAAGATGACGTGCTACAGACGCGAAATTTAACCGACAGGAAGAAGACGCTGTGGTATGCAAATGATAAGTTTTTCAGAGCATTCACACAAGGTTGGTGCCGGTGGCGACACCTACAACATGCTGGCATGAGGAAAGTTTCCAACCGATTTCTCATACACCAACGGCAGTTGACCGGCGTTACCTGGTGAAACGTTGTTGTGATGCCTCGTGTAGGGACGAGAAATGAGTTGGTCGATATCCAATGACTGTTAGCAGAATATGGAATCGGTGGGTTCAGGAGGGTAATACGGAAACGCCGGGCTGGATCCCAACGGCCTCGTATCACTAGCAGTCGAGATGACTGGCATCTTATCCGCATGGCTGTAACGGATCGTGCAGCCACGTCTCGATCCCTGAGTCAACAGATGGGGACGTTTGCAAGACAACAACCATCTTCACGAACAGCTCGACGACGTTTGCAGCAGCATGGACTATCAGCTTGGAGACCGTGGCTGCGGTTACCCTTGACGCTGCATCACAGACAGGAGCGCCTGCGATGGTGTACTCAACGACGAGCCTGGGTGCACGAATGACAAAACGTCATTTTTTCGAATGAATCCAGGTTCTGTTTACAGCATCATGATGGTAGCATCCGTGTTTGGCGACATCACGGTGAACGCACACTGGAAGCGTGTATTCGTCATCGCCATACTGGCGTATCACCCGGCGTGATGGTATGGGGTGCCATTGGTTACACGTCTCGGTCACCTCTTGTTCGCATTGACGGCACTTTGAACAGTGGACGTTACATTTCAGATGTGTTACGACACGTGGCTCTACCCTTCATTCGATCCCTGCGAAACCCTACATTTCAGCAGGATAATGCACGACCGCATGTTGCAGGTCCTGTAGGGGCCTTTCTGGACACAGAAAACGTTCGACTGCTGCCCTGGTCAGCACATATTCCAGATCTCTCACCAATTGAAAACGTCTGGTCAATGGTGGCCGAGCAACTGGCTCGTCACAATACGCCAGTCACTACTCTTGATGAACTGTGGTATCGTGTTGAAGCTTCATGGGCAGCTGTACCTGTACACGCCATCAAAGCTCTGTTTGACTCAATGCCCAGGCGTATCAAGGCCGTTATTACGGCCAGACGTGGTTGTTCTGGGTACTGATTTCTCAGGATCCATGCACCCAAATTGCGTGAAAATGTAATCACACGTCATTTCTAGTATAATATATTTGTCCAATGAATACCCATTTATCATCTGTATTTCTTCTTGGTGTAGCAATTTTAATGGCCAGTAGTGTAAAAGGACATGGGTGGACGTCGGTTTCAGTTGGACGGGGAGGTGCAAGAAGGGGTACTGTTGTCGATCAGTAAACGGTCGACTGCATTCTTCAAAACAGGAGCTGATCGTCTCGCTTCCCAGTGGGATAAGCGTCTTAAAGCGTGTGGTGATTATTTTTGAATGGAACCATTCCATGGTCCCGATGTAGCGGATGTTCGGTTGCGATTTGACGGATACTTATTGAGAAATGAAGGAAATCTACTACCTCGGAAGGAAAACAACACGTGATGGGCGTACCAAGAAGGACATAAAATGCAGACTGACAGACGCAAAGAGGGCATTCCTTGCTACAGGAAGTTTACTGGTGTCAAACATGGGTCTTAATTTGAGGCAGAAATTTCTGAAAATGTTCGTTTGGAACACACTGTATGGAAATAAACCATGGACTGCACGAAAACCAGAAATGAAGGGAATCGAAGCATTTGAGATGTGACACTATAGGATGTTAAAAATTAGATGGCCTGATAAGTTGAGAAATGATGAGGTTCTGCGGATAACCGGCAAAGAGAGGAACATATGGAAAAAAGTGACAATAAGAAGAGGGAGAATGACAGGACATGCGTTAAGATACTAGGGAATAACTTCTATCAAAATGGTTCAAATGGCTCTGAGCACTATGGGACTTAACTTCTGAGGTCATCAGTCCCCTAGAACTTAGAACTACTTAAACCTAACTAACCTAAGGACATCACACACATCCATGCCCGAGGCAGGATTCGAACCTGCGACTGTAGCGGTCGCGCGGTTCCAGACTATAGCGCCTAGAACCGTTCGGCCACCTCGGCCGGCTAACTTCTATCATACTTGAGGTAGCTGTAGAGGGTAAAAAGATACAGGAAGACAGATGCTGGTGTATAGCCAACAAATAATTGAAGACGTTTAGTGCAAGTACTAATAGGCGACGAAGAGGTTGGCACAGAAGAGGAATTCGTGGCGGGCAGCATCAAACCGGTCAGAGAATAATTTTTTTAAAAAATTCAGCTGGTATAGATTTGCACTGCCACATAATTAACTCCGTTGTATATTATAGAGACATCACCTTGTTTCCCCTGAAGCTTCTAAAGAATTAAAATTGATATGAGCTAACTCTGTGCCAGTTATATCTAGATAAACTTTTTCTGTAGACAGGTACGATCGTTATTAATAGTGCGAGAAAGGAAATATGTATATCTGTGCAGGCAGTTTATTTGTATCAGGACAGTCTCTACCCAAAAGTCAATGAGTACCTATTGGAGACAGTGGACGTCCGCCAATTACGAATTATTTGTATTTTATCTCGAATGTTGGAAGAAAATGCTCCTTCATATTTGCATTTATTCATTTATTCTTTCAGATATCGTGTTCTGTGATATACAAATCGGGAACGAGAGTCTTCACGGATGTGGAGTGAGTAAAGTTATGTATACTGTACAATGACAGTAATGTGGCCACCTGTCAAATGCCCGAATAATCATCTTTTGCAACGCGGACCGTTGTGAGGCGTACAGTAAGAGAGTCAATGAGGTTCTGGAAGGTACTGACCGATATGTTGAGCCATGCTGACTCCAACGCCATGGCCAGCTGCGCTTGATTTCTCTGTTGAGTATCCACGGCGCAAACAGCCAGATCGAGGTGATTTTAAATCCGGGGAGTTTGGTGGCGAGGTTAGTACGGTAAACTCCTCCCGGTGCTATTCGAGCCACGTACATACACTATGAGCTGTGTGATATGATGCATTGCCCTGCTGGTTGATGCCCTCGTGCCGAGCAAAGACAAACTGCACTTACGGGTGGAAATGGTCCCCAAAGATAGACGAATAATTGTGTTGGTCCATTGTGCCTTCCAGAATGACGAGATCAACCAGAGAATGCCACAAAAACATTCCCCAGATCATAACGCTCCCTCATCCGGTCTGGACCTTTCCGATTTTTGCTTTCATACGTCTCACGCTGTACGCGCTAACGGCCATCTGAACATTTGAGCATAAAACGTGATTCATCTGAAAAGGCAACCTGTTACGGCTCAGTGGACGTCCAGTTGCGGTACTGGCGTGCAAATGGCAGCTTTCGTCGCTGATGAACAGCAATCAGCATCGTTGCATGACGCAGGCGCAGCAAAGATTGCTGGACGATCGTTGAGGAGACTCTGTTGGTAGCCCCTTGGTTCATCTGGCTCAACAGTCGCACGTCCATCCGTCCGTACACATATCCATTGTTGTCGTTCACCCCTGTCATCTAGGGCTAGTGGTGCACCACAGATGCCTCGGCGACGGTTTGGATAGCGCCATTTTGCCAAGCAGCATATATTTTAAACACGGCGACATGTCAAATTTTAAAAACTTAGCTGTTTCGGAAATGCTTCCACTCCTAGCCCGATAGCCGTTAATCATTCCCTGGCGTCAGATAATCGCTCCGTTTCCGCATTACGACAACGACTGCACTATTGGCCTCGTCATGAGAATACGATTTACACTACTGGCCATTAAAATTGCTACACCACGAAGATGACGTGCTACAGACGCGAAATTTAACCGACAGGAAGAAGATGCTGTGATATGCAAATGATTAGCTTTTCAGAGCATTCACACAAGGTCGGCGCCGGAGGCGACACCTACAACGTGCTGATATGAGGAGTTTCCAACCGATTTCTCATACACAAACAGCAATTGACCGGCGTTGCCTGGTGAAATGTTGTTGTGATGCCTCGTGTAAGGAGGAGAAACGCGTACCATCACGTTTCCGACTTAGATAAAGGTCGGATTGTAGCCTATCGCGATTGCGGTTTATCGTATCGCGACATTGCTGCTCGCGTTGGTCGAGATCCAATGACTGTTAGCAGAATATGGAATCGGTGGGTTCAGGAGGGTAATACGGAACGCAGTGCTGGATCTCAACGACCTGGTATCACTAGCAGTCGAGATGACTGGCATCTTATCCGCATGGCTGTAACGGATCGTGCAGCCACGTCTCGATCCCTGAGTCAACAGATGGGGGGACGTATGCAAGACAACAACCATCTGCACGAACAGTTGGACGACGTTTGAAGCAGCATGGACTATCAGCTCGGAGACCATGGCTGCGATTACCCTTGACGCTACGTCACAGACAGGAGCGCCTGCGATGGTGTACTCATCGACGAACCTGGGTGCACGAATGGCAAAACGTCATTTTTCAGATGAATCCAGGTTCTGTTTACAGCATCATGATGGTCGCATCCGTGTTTGGCGATATCGCGGTGAACGAACAGTGGAAGCGTGTATTCGTCATCACCATACTGACGTATCTATTACGCCCCGTGGCTCTACCCTTCATTCGATCCCTGCGAAACCCTAAATTTCAGCAAGATAATGCACGACCGCATGTTGCAGGTCCTGTATGGGTCTTTCTGGATACAGAAAATGTTCGACTGCTGCACTGGCCAGCACATTCTCCAGATCTCTTACCAATTGAAAACGTCTGGTCAATGGTAGCCGAGCAACTGGCTCGTCACAATACGCCAGTCACTACTCTTGATGAACTGTGGTATCGCGTTGAAGCTGCATGGACAGCTGTACCTGTACACCCCATCCAAGCTCTGTTTGACTCAATGCCCAGGCGTATGAAGGCCTTTATTACGGCCAGGGGTGGTTGTTCTGGGTACAGATTTCTCAGGATCTATGCACCCAAATTGTGTGAAAATGTAATCACATGCCAGTTCCGGTATAATATATTTGTCCAATGAATACCCATTTATCATCTGCATTTCTTTTTGGTGTAGCAATTCTAATGGCCAGTAGTGTATATACCCTCCACGGTTAATGCTGCCGGCTGCCGTCTTTGGCTGGTTACTGCATGTCGACGTCGAACGCAGGCGGTGGGCACATTAATGCGACTGGACCGTGTACAAAAAGCAAACCCCCCTCCCACAGGGACGGATTTTGTACACCTCAACTGTCTGCGTCTTGTGTTAACGTACGTGAAAGAGTGCTAACGTTTTCTAAATGTTTCCGAATCGTTCAACTGAGACGGGACGTGGGTGTCAGCCCAGTATTCAATTAGGTGGATCTGGGAAATCACCTGTAAGCCACATCCAGGCTGGCCACCACAGCAATTCTCGTCGTTATTCCGGCAATCGGATTCGAAAAAAAAAAGGTTCAAATGGCTCTAAGCACTATGGGAGTTGACATCTGAGGTCATCAGTCCCCTAGACTTAGATCTACTTAAACGTAACTAACCTAAGGACATCACACACATCCATGACCGAGGCAGGATTCGAACCTGCGACCGTAGTAGCAGCGCGGTTCTGGACAGAAGCGCCTAGAACCCCTCGGTCACAACGGCCGGCAATTGGATTCGATCCGGAATCGAGGCGCCTTCCTGAATCCCATAACCGGCATGCTAACACACTGGGCCATAGGAGCGAGTTTCTTTATATAACAACAAATGATTACTAGTGCTAATGTATTCACACTAATAACTGTGGGAATTACATCTGGATTAAAAGCCAAGATCCGTCCAACATAAATATAAGAGTTATGTGGGATTTACATCCATGACTTCATATATTCAGGTAACTGAAAGAAGTAGTGACTAATGAGGTATTCTTCTACTTTGCTGTAAAATAACTGGGGATTTTCAGATTCCTGCCTGATGTGTGCGAGTACCCTGTTATACATCTACATCTACATACATACTCTGCAAGTCATCGTATGGTGCACGGCGGAGGGTACCTTGTACCACTACTATTCATTTTCTTTCTTGTTCCAATTGCAAACGTAGTTAGGGAAAAGCGACTATCTATATGACCAGCAATAATTTTTCTTATCTTGTACTCGCAATCGTTACGCGAAATGTACGTTGGCGGCAGTACAATTGTTCTCTACGTCAGGTTTGTCTGTTACTGCGATATCCAAACGGGAGTCTGTACGACAGTTAAACTACAGTAAGCCTAAACGATCCTCCTGCTTGAATGACTTCTTACAAGGGAATGGTCAGACTTGTCATGCCGAAACATGTATTGGTGTTCTTAGCACTGTTATTTAACTATGCAAAAGGTCCGTAAGCAAAATTGTAGCTGCTGACATGAACTGGAAGTCACCTAAAAAAAATCATGAACATGGCTGTGTTTCCTGCTTGGCGCTTGCAGTGACGGCTGGCCACCCTGAAAATGGCGAGTCGCGAGCGTTGTGCGCGTGGTCGGGAAGTGCGGCCGTCTTCTCGCGGCGTTCACTAAAGAGTTTGGTTAGTCGCTTCAAAAGATCACATAAAATTGTGGCAAGAAAAATAACTAATTTTGTATCGAGAAACAGGTCGGAAATTGAAGTGACACAAATCAAAATGATAGAAGCTTTTCCTACGAATGCAAAAAATAAGATCGCTAGTTTTAGTGAATCGTACGTGAACAGTGCAGATCAGTCAGGTTTTCAAAAAGAAATGCGTACAAAAAGAACACTGTCATTCAAAGGGGAAAACCATATTGAGGCGATTGCGCAGTCCACGACTGCACTCACCCATTCATACACTATAATGCCCATAATTAGTCTGGATGGTTCATTGCTGCCTAAACTACATGTGTGTCTTCAAGAACCAACAGGACGTTTTGGACCACGTGTCAAAATAACAATGTTCGACGCAAACAATCTTGTGGTAGACGCATCGAAGTCTGGAAAAATGGGAAATGAAAACGTTACACTTTTCATGCGTCATGCTTTTCTTCCGTTCTGCGGGAACAAATCTCTTCTCCTTCTAGATTCGTGGTCAGGTCATAAAAGGTCTGATTCATAAAAAGCTGTATTTCGAGCCCACCCTGACAAAGAAGTAGAGATACTCCAGATTCCACCCGGCACGACGAACGTATTTCATCCTTTAGACAGAGAATTTTTCCGTCAGTGGAAGGTATTTTACAGAAAACTAACAGAGAAAATTATTGTGTGCAGATCACTGCAATTTCCTGTCTATCACCGTGACAATATTCTCAAGGTGCAATCAGTAGTACATTATCAATTTTCCTCACGACGGTTTCAGAATTTGATTAAATATGCGTGGCACTCCTCGAAATATACTGATACTAGGCCTGATTCATTCCTAACACCAGCCCAGCTTTGTCTATGGACATCTAACAACGTCTGTGATTTGCAGGGCTGTCATATGCCGTCTTTGCTTGTATGTTCTTGGTGCACAAAAAACCTATATTTTGAACATTGAATCAATATTTCGCATTTTTGCGGTAATTACAAGAAATAAAATTTGGACGTGTTCTAAACCGTATATTTATTTGTGTCTATTTCATAGCTATTTGGAAAGAATGTTGTAGCTAACATATCAGCCATATTTGTCAACGAATGTTTAATTATCATACGATCACTTTCACTGGGGGAATCAGCTCTCTCACTGCTGTGGCAAGAGAGCGGCGCGTAGCTAACGCCACCTTGTCCCTAGATGGCGTTGGTATAACGTAGCGAGAGAGGTCAGGGTTGTACAAGAGGCAGTTATAAGTGCGGAAACCATGCGACGATAATGTCTTACTTCATAAAATTGTTTACAGACTTCCAGGTCATGTCAGCAGCTAAAATTCTGCATACAGACTTCTTGCAATGTTAACTCACAGTGGTAAAAAAAGCAACACAGGTTGCGACATGACAAGTCTGATCATTCCCTTGTTAGACACGAACTTCAAAACTTCAGTTTCCTTCTGCTGTCTTCTATGATCGACTAGTGACTAAATAGAAGTCTTCGTCCCGTTTAATGATTTTACGTAGGTCCAGAATTTTCGCGGGATCTCGCAGGATCTTTCGCTATGGTCTGACGGTGGTAGTTTTTATATGCTTTGCACGTCGATCTTTTTATAGACGCGCGAATTTCTGCTACTTCTTGCCTGACAAAATTTCAACACTCGTTGAACTGAGATTGCAACGATCTCTGCTTTCTCAGCTTTTTCCGAATTTCGTTATTAAACCACGGTAGATCTTTTCCGCCATTAATCAACTTACTCAGCACAGCACGATTTACAATCATTTTAAACTTTTCCCACAATTCCTCTATGTCCATCATATCCGAACTAAATGATGTCCATCCACTATCTAAGTAGGATGCTAACAACCACTTATCTGCTCTGTTAAGGATAAAAGCTCACATAGCCTTCTTGACATATTTATTGACTTTAGTAGCCATTGTTGTTATCATGACGTCATGGTCACTAATCCATGTCTCTGTACTGACACCGGCGATAAGGTCAGATCTCTTTGTAGCTACAAGGACTTAAATATTTCCATTGCGTGTGAGTTGTCGAACAAATTGCTCAAGACCGTTTTCGGAGCCGAACGGGGTAGCCGCGCGGTGTGAGGCGTCTTGTCACGGTCCGCGCGGCTCTACCCGTCGGAGGTTCGAGTCCACCCTCGGGCATAGGTGTGTGTGTGTCGTCCTTATCGTACGTTAGTGTAAATTAGATTAAGTAGTGTGTAAGCTTAGGGACCGGTGACCTCAGCGGTGTGGTCGGATAAGACCTTACCACAAATTTCCAAAAAAAGTTTCCGTTTTTGGGAAATATGTTCAGAAATACTTCACGACATTGTCTGTCCATACCACCTGCAATGGTCCGCCCCAGTAGCTGAGTGGTCAGCGTGACGGATTGCCGTCCTCTGGGCCCGGGTTCGATTCCCGGCTGGGTCGGAGATTTTCTCCGCTCAGGGACTGGGTGTTGTGTTGTGTTCATCATCATTTCATCCCCATCCGGCGTGCAGGTCGCCCAATGTGGCGCCGAATGTAATAAGACCTGCGATATGGCGGCCGGACCTGCCCCGCGAGGGGCCTCCCGGCCAATGACGCCAAACGCTCATCATCATCATCACCTGCAATGGATCCATACAGTCTATACTCGACAGATTGTCACCTCCGACTAATACTGCATGATCAGGGTATTTCCACGCTACTGAGCATAGACTTTCTTTGAATGATCCTACAGCAGGACTAGGCAATCGAGTGGCTGGTAAAAACATCCACTGATCAAATTGAGTTCACCCAGGCCATTTTCTCGTGTCCAGATAACTTTAAAATTAGATTCAGTTCCAACTTCGACAGACACAATATTTCGTCGACTGCAATGAACTCTCCCTCCTACGGCCTCTAATCTGTCTTTTCGATGTACATTCCATGCTTCGTTAAATACTTTGGGTTTCATACAGCTCTCGGTTCCCACAATACACTACTGGCCATTAAAATTGCTACACCAAGAAGAAATGCAGATGATAGGCAAATATTCATTGGACAAATATATTAGACAAGAACTGACATGTGGCGTGTACGGGTACAGTGGCTCATGCAGCTTCAACACGATACCACAGTTCATCAAGAGTAGTGACTGGCCAATTGTGACGAGCCAGTTGCTCGGCCACTATTGACCGCCGGCCGGTGTGGCCGTGCGGTTCTAAGCGCTTCAGTTTGGAACCGCGTGACCGCTACGGTCGCAGGTTCGCATCCTGCCTCGGGCATGGATGTGTGTGATGTTCTTAGATTAGTTACGTTTAAGTAGTTCTAAGTTCTAGGGGACTGATGACCTCAGAAGTTAAGTCCCATAGTGCTCAGAGCCATTTGAACCATTGACCAGACGTTTTCAGTTGGTGAGAGATCTGGAGAATGTGCTGGCCAGGGCAGCAATCGAACATTTTCTGTATCAAGAAAGGCCCGTACAGGACCTGCAACATGTGGTCGTGCATTATCCTGCTGAAATGTAGGGTTTCGCAGGGATCGAATGAAGGGTAGAGCCGTCCGGAGTGGCCGCGCGTTTCTAGGCGCTACAGTCTGGAGCCGAGCGACCGCTACGGCCGCAGGTTCGAATCCTGCCTCGGGCATGGATGTGTGTGATGTCTTTATGTTAGGTGTAATTAGTTCTAAGTTCTAGGCGACTGATGACCTCAGAAGTTAAGTCGCATAGTGCTCAGAGCCATTTGAACCATTTTTTTTTTGAAGGGTAGAGCCACGGGTCGTAACACATCTGACATGTAACGTCCACTGTTCAAAGTGCCGTCAATGCGAACAAGAGGTGACAGAGACGTGTAACCAATGGCTCCCCATACCATCACGCCGGGTGATACGCCAGTATGGCTTCCAATGTGCATTCACCGCGATGTCGCCAAACACGGATGCGACCATCAGGATGCTGTAAACAGAACCTGGATTCATCCGAAAAAATGACGTTTTGCCATTCGTGAACCCAGGTTCGTCGTTGAGTGCCCATCTGTGATGTAGCATCAAGGGTAACCGGAGCCATGGTCTCCGAGCTGATAGTCCATGCTGCTGCAAACGTCGTCGAACAGTTCGTGCAGATCGTTGTTGTCTTGCAAACGTCACCATCTGTTGACTCAGGGATCGAGACGTGGCTGCACGATCCGTTACAGCCATGTGGATAAGATGCCTGTCATCTCTACTGCTAGTGATACGAGGCCGTTGGGATCGAGCACGGCGTTCCGTATTACCCTCCTGAGCCCACCGATTCCATATTCTGCTAACAGTCATTGGATCTCGACCAACGCGAGCAGCAATTTCACGATACGATAAACCGTAATCGCGATAGACTACAATCCGACCTTTATCAAAGTCGGAAACGTGATGGTACGTATTTCTCCTCCTTACACGAGGCATCTCAACAACGTTTCACCAGGCAACGCCGGTCAACTGCTGTTTGTGTATGAGAAATCGGTTGGAAACTTTCCTCATGTCAGCACGTTGTAGGTGTCGCCACCGGCGCCAACCTTGTGTGAACGCTCTGAAAAACTAATCATTTGCATATCACAGCATCTTCTTCCTGTCGGTTAAATTTCACGTCTGTAGCACGTCATCTTTGTGGTGTAGCAATTTTAATGGCCAGTAGTATAATTTGAGTGCGACAACTTTCATGGAAGACAGCAAAATCAGGAACTCCTTTGCGAATGCTTCGGCAATTTACTGTTAAAATTTTGACAGACGAAGTGTCTTTAATTTGTGTGTGATCTGGTTTCCCTCTCTGCATATCGACTGTCGACGGTTCATCAGGGAACCTCAAACTATCACCTAGCCTAAAAAAACCACGTGTAATTCACAGAAACTCTGCTGCCCGACTAGGTGCCTCCTGTCAACACCCCTAACTTATCAAGGGGAATCTTAAAATTCACCACCCCATGAAGCAGGTCCGTAACTTTGCAGGGCAGACTGTCACAGGATCAATGGACCCTCTTGTCGAGACGCTCCACTCGGCTCCAAACCAAAGGACCCCAATCAGTTCTGGGTACAATGCTGCAAATTGTGAGGTCTGCTTGCACTCCGCGAGCACGTTCAGCAGCCTTTGCAGCGTCCGACAGCTGTCTAAACTAACTGGGGATGGCCCAGAACCAAAGCGACATGCGACACGGGTTCCGACATGAGCCAAAATTTGAAGATGACTGCACCCTGTACCCTCGACAGCCGCAGGCAGGGCCTCCTCCACATCTTGGATGAAGGCCGCAACACACATAGCGAACGCACCTTGCCTTCCTTTCCACCCCTGTACGTTATTTCCCTAAGGGATTCCTTAACATGCCTATCACTGGAGCTCCTGATAACTAACAAACCCCTGACCCTGTGTGCCTGTTCGGACCCTGCTGAAGGAGCGGCCACTTGTCCCGTCACGGGATAAACAGGCGAGGCCAGACGACTAGTGCCCACACTGACTCCCCACGTACAGAAGTGTTTCCCCCGTTGTTAACGGAGGACGGGACATTTCCGGAATTCTTCCAGCATGGTGGAGCCCCACCACATTATGGGCACAACGTACGAGCATACCTGGATATGCAGTTCCCTCAGAAGTGGATTGGTCGTAGGGCTGCTGTGGAGTGGCCACCACGTTCACCAGATATGACTCCCTTGGATTTTTATCTTTGGTATCATGTCAAAGCACTGCTTTATTCTGTGAAAATACGGGATTTGCATCATCTAAAGCAGCGCATTGTTGATGCGTGTCGTCAAATTCAGCCAGATGTGTTGGTCAAAGTTCATCAGGACTGGGTTCGGAGGATAGCATTAACAATCCAACATAATGGACAACATATCGAGCCATTCCTATGACTTGGTGGTCTCTCAAGACTGTGTAACATCGGCCTAATGTCTCTTCGGCACATAACACACATGCTGCCTAGCGTCCCACCGCTGCCACATGTAACTGGCTATAGCCCGAGAATGAATAAAGCTATGTTTAAAATAACGACGGCATTGTTTTTCTGTTGAAATTCTCTATCTGTTTGATATGTCACATGACCACATTCCCATTTGAAATTTTGGAGTTGAATTCAAGATGGCGGCTTTCAAGATGGCCGCCATGTTGGTGGCATAGACTATAAAGTTTCCCCCTTCCCGTTCCTCATGTGTAGGGACTCTGTTTCCTTGTTTGCTACTCCATTTGAATTTTATGGGGGTGTTTCCGGACTTTTGGACCACCCTGTAGAGCGACACGAATGCGTTACAAGCCGCCTGTGGCTCTGCGGTGAGCGCGGATCCCCCACGTCGGCTACCCTGTCAGGTGCCTCGCCGTGGGCGAAACAAGAGACACGTGAGATATTCCATGCGACGCGTGAGTTTCTCCGCGGCGGCTATACCCACAGGCAGCAGGCTGCAGACGGCTGATCGCGACCGACACAGTTTTCAGCTGTTTGCGAACTGCGGCCAGCTCTCGCTGCGTCCGCTCACCGCAAGCACATATCCTATCCTTCTTGCTACTACTAATTTAAGAATAAAACTATAAAAACTCACAGAAAAGCTAAATATGTAACTTACTACACTGCTGACGCGTCACAAACGAAGGCTAGCGCCCGACTGAGCTGTTTCCAGCGGTCACTGGCTGTTCAAAACAAATGACAGCGGCACTACACCGTTCCTATAACGCGAGACTACGTATCTTAAATACCGTGTGATCAAAAAGTCAGTATAAATTTGAAAACTTAATAAACCACGGAATAATGTACATGGAGAGGTAAAAATTGACACACATGCTTGGAATGACAAGGGGTTTTATTAGGAAAAAAAAACAAAGTTCACAAAATGTCCGACAGATGGCGTCGTTTGGTGATGATCGTGTACTCAGCCGCCACTTTCGTCATACTTGGCCTTCCAGGTCCCCAGACCTCAGTCCGTGCGATTATTGGCTTTGGGGTTACCTGAAGTCGTATGTGTATCGTGATCGACCGACATCTCTAGGGATGCTGAAAGACAACATCCGACGCCAATGCCTCGCCATAACTCCGGACATGCTTTACAGTGCTGTTCACAAGATTATTCCTCGACTACAGCTATTCTTGAAGAATGGTGGTGGACATATTGAGCATTTCCTGTAAAGAACGTCATCTTTGCTTTGTCTTACTTTGTTATGCTAATTATTGCTATTCTGATCAGATGAAGCGCTATATGTTGGAGACATTTTTTGAACTTTTGTATTTTTTTGGTTCTAATAAAACCCCATGTCATTCCAAGCATGTGTGTCAATTTGTACCTCTCTATCTACATTACTACGTGATTTATTCTGTTTTTAAATTTATACTTACTTTTTGATCATCCGGTACATAAACGCGCGAGAAATTTAATATTTAAATTACAAAAGCATATAGTAAATGTAATTATGTGACTCGCTACTTTCCTGGTGTGTCAGAAAAGGAAGCTGTCACCTGGTTTTTGCACCAGAATAAAAAAAAATCCATTGTAAACCGTAGAGACGGGCTCTTAGTCTATATGATAATTATTTTACTCGTGCTATTAACCACAAATAACAATAAGCAGTTCATCGACTGACGCCCAAGTGTAAGATTTCCTTGTTCCTTTAAGAGGATTCTGTAAGATGTTCTGTTATGAGTTTTACACAATATATTTACTACAAACTTTTGCATAATAAATCTTATAGTTAAATGTTTCCCCGAGATAAGTCTCTTTTTACTATCTACGATAATAATCGAAGCAGAAGAAATGACTTAAAATTTGTGCTGCGGCCTGGACTCGAACGCTGGTCTTCTTGCTTGCTAGGCAGAAATGCTTAGTTAGTTCATGCAGTAACGTTGACCATCGTCCTGCGGTCGTGTAATGGCAAGCATTTCTGCCCAGCAGGTAAGTAGACCCACTTTCGAGTCCCGGCCGCAGCACAAATTTTAATTCATTTCGTCTGCTTCGATCATTTTGCATAATAAATACACTGCGCAAAAGAATTAAAGGGCCACTTTTCTGAAACCCCGTCATTGCTGTACAGAAGTTTGAAATTTGGCTCAATGGTGCCTACAACCTTCCTCTCTAATGGCGGAAAAGCGTGGCGCTTCAAACAG
Source organism: Schistocerca serialis cubense (assembly GCF_023864345.2). Lineage (NCBI taxonomy): Eukaryota > Metazoa > Arthropoda > Insecta > Orthoptera > Acrididae > Schistocerca > Schistocerca serialis. The sequence continues at coordinate 256,772,880 of NC_064640.1, forward strand.
TTAGGCCAGATCTCAGAAGTTCTGTGGGTTGTAAGGTGGGTAAAGGATGTTGCATCGGCACCAGATTTCTCCAAAATTATGCCCAACGCCATTGTCGATGTGTCACGCGACGCGAAGGTCGAAACTCCCAGACCCTTACACCAATTTCACCCCTTCTCTCGTCGCGTCTGCAGTGGAGGTTAACACCGCGACGCTCATTGTCGAAATCACGTGGTTTGCTTGTGAGTGGCAGGAAAATGTTTCAGACACACCGACGCTCCTGATAGAAACGAGAAGGCCATAGGGAGCAGCGTAAGGAGCGTCAGTGAAATCACCCCTTCCTACAGGCGTTCCTTTACACAGATTTCGCGGTCGTAAAGGGTAGTTCTCAGTTCGCTGTGCAACAGAATGACGTTCTTGATGGCCTTTGACACTGATGATACCCCATGGACGATTCAACCCGTCTCTAAAGCCATTGTGATGCTGCAACCCCACTGAACGTCATCTGGGCCCCTTGGAGTGTAACGTGACACCAATTTTTGCTCGGATATAAAGGGCGGAACCACTAGAGACCATTCAAAACCATTGGACGACATTTAAACGTGATCCGAAGCAGAAGAGGATGTTTATGCTATTTCAGCGCTGTTGATTCGCTTCCTCCTCTGGCGTGATCACAGTGTTGAACAAAAGTGTGCGCGGTATGCTAGCAATCCAGCCCGCAGGTCAACATAATGAAAGAGACTTAAGAGAAAAGCAGGCAGAACTAAGCATTTAATTAACTTATCTCCGAGCTGCTGCCACATCAGTTTATTATCCATCCAGATGCCCAGGACCTTCACACATAAAGCGTTATCTAATGTGTGTCCATTGAGCACTACTTCTGGTACCTCTAAGTCAGTTTGATTTGTTTTCGTATTATTAACGCTTTGAGTTCCAAATATATAAAGTAAAATTAATTTTAAAATTTTTCACAAAATTGACCTTTATCATCACAGTAAATGATGAATACAAGAAGAAATGGCAAAAAGGAGATGGTTTCCTCTGGAATAAAATTTCAAAATTTTTCACAAAATTAACTTTTATTATCACAGTAAGCACCAAATACAAGGATAAATCGGCAAAAAGTAAACAATCAGTTGTTTTAAAGTTGTGGTTTCACTTTGGAACCACTCGGACATAAAGTTTTCAATCATTTCATGAGATATATTTGAAAGCAATTTCGCGTTTTTCATAGACACAATCCCACACCTCGAAACTTCCATGAAAAGATAATGCTTAAAATAAATTATAGTCCTAAATAACAAGCCAAAATGGGTCTAAAATTTAATAAATTTATATCAAAAGTACATACTGGTACAATGGTTTTACTTCGAAACCACTCATAACAGCAGTAGTACAAACTCAAAAAAATGGCTCTGAGCACTATGGGACTTAACTTCTGAGTTCATCAGTCCCCTAGAACTTAGAACTACTTAAACCTAAGGACATCACACACATCCATGCCCGAGGCAGGATTCGAAACTGCGACCGTAGCGGTCGCGCGTTTCCAGACTGTAGCGCCTAGAACCGCTTTTTTTTTTCATTTTGTTCGTTATCGATCGTTGTATTTGGTCGTTGCGGACGTTGCAAGACATCCTGTTCAAGTTCGGTGGTTGATCCTTCCACTTAGTTTTTTTATTACAGAGGCCAACCGGCTCTTTGACCGAAAACGCTGAGCTACCGTGCCGGCTGAAACCGCTCGGCCACCACGGCCGGCAGTACAAACTCAAATTTACGCTACAGTAACTTTCACTGTGAATGATGTCCTTAATATGATCACTATAGAAAAAAACCACGTGTCACGATCTGCTACAACCACTCACCACAATCTCTGCGCAGCCTTTTTTTTTTTTTTTTTCAGGCCGTTAAGTGATTGCTACAGTACACAATATTCGTAGAAGTACCTCAATGTACCACTAGATGACTCTGTCTCCCAGTTGTAGTAGTAGTAGTAGTAGTAGTAGTAGTAGCAGCAGCAGCAGCAGCATACCACTGGTACTGAAAGCGTTAAGGTTAAGCTGTTGGCTATGAACCAGCTGCAATCCTGTTCCATTATTTTTTGTAGCTGTGCCTGGTGTTGACATGATTGCGGATCTTTATTAATATACTGTGTCAGCACCAAACATTACATGTTAACTGAATATTCCGTCGGTTCTTGACAGAAATGAAAAGCACTAGTTTGCTTTTGTTCTACGGTATTAATTTATTGCGTTAACCGGTTTACGGCTTACAAGGCCATCATCAAACATTTATTGACTATTGTCAACAAAGAAGTTACACATCTAGATTGAAGCACAAACGCACTGTAAATGAAAGCTTTGATAGTGTAGTGGCAATGTAATGTAAAAAATAAAACGTTGAACAATAAATAAATATAAAGGGAGTAAACAGGGAAAAACTTTAACACAAAACTGGAAAAGGATGCCTACACAACAGTTTATATTAATAAACAAAACCAATAAAATAAAATTAGTGTTTTACAAGACTACTTCAAGAGATATATAACATGGAGAGTGATACGCAAACCAATTAAACTGTTTATGTAGGCACGCTTTTACAGTTTTGCGTTAAAGTTTTTTTTCTGTTTACTCCCTTTACGTTTATTGTTCAACTTTTTACGTTTTACATTTCATTATCACTGTCAGGGATGTCATTTACTGTGCGTTTATGCTTCAATCTAGATGTATAACTTCTTTCGATATTTCGTTTACAAACGTTGTAACTACTTTTGGCCACAATAGTCAGTAAATGTACGATGATGGCCTGGTAAGCCGAAAGCCAATTAACGCAATAAATTAATACTATGGAACTAAAGCTGACTAGCAAATATTACAGTTTTGAAGAGCCCGAACGTCTCGGGGAAAGGTGATAAAAGGTCATTGGATATCGATACGCACATATACAGACGACGGTAGTGTCGCGTACATAAAGTACAAAAGGGCAATGCGCTGGTGGAGCTGTCATTTGTGATTCATTTGAAAAGGTTTTCGACGTGATTATGGCCGCAAGACGGGAATTAACCGACTTTGAACGCGGAACGCAGAATAGTAGTTGGAGCTAGACACATTGGACATTTCATTTCGGAAATCGTTCGGGAATTCTGTATCCCCCAATCCACAGTGTAAAGAGTATACCCAGAATACCACATTTCACCTCTCACCTCGGACAACGCAGCGGCCGACGGCCTTCACTTAACGACCGAGAGCAACGGTGTTTGCGTAGAGTTGTCAGTGCTAACAGACAAACAACACTGTGTGAAATAACCGCAGAAATCAGAGCGGGACGTACGAAGAACGTATCCGTCAGGACAGTGCGGCGAAACGTCGTGTTAATGGGCTTCAGAAGACGACTACCGACCGACGCAAGTACCTTTGCTAACATCACGACATCGCCTTCAGCGCCTCTCTTGGGCTCGTGACCATATCGGTTGGACCTTCAACGACTGGAAAACCGTGGTCAGATGAGTCCCAATTTCAGTTGGTAAGAGCTGATGTTATGGGTCAAGTGTGGCGCAGACCCCACGACGAAATGGATCCAGGTTGTGAACAAGGTAATGCATAAGCTGGTGTTGGCTCCTAATGGTGTGGGCTCTGTTTATATGGAATGGACTGGATCCTTGGGACGTTGGGCTACTTGGAGACCAATGACAGCCGTTCGTGGACGTCATGTTCCCAATCAACAATGAAATTTTTATGGATGACAATGAGCCCTGTAACCGGGCCATAATTGTTCGCACTGGTTTGAAGAATTTTCTGGACAGTTCGAGCGAATGGTTTGGCCACCCAGACCACCCGGCATCAATTCCATCGATCACTTATGGGACATAATCGAGAGATCAGTTCGTGCACAAAATTCTACACTGGCAACACTTTCGCAATTTTGGATGGCTACAGAGGCAGCATGGCTCAATATTTCTGCAGGGGACTTCCATCGACTTGACGAGTCCATGCCACGCCGAACTGTTGCACTACGCCGGGCAAAAGAAGGTCCGACACGGTATTAGGAGGTATCCCATGACTTTTGTCAACTCAGTACATTTATATAGACGAAGAGTATGAGTGGGCTTAACACTGAACCTTGTAGCTTACCATATACTAATATCCTCACACTCTAACTTTAATCTTATTCCCATCACGTGAAACTCGTGTGTAACAAGAGATACTTGGTACTGTAACAAAAAATTCATTCCGATATTAATAAATATTAATATAAACACAGTCAAGGCTGCTAGATTCGTTTGAACAAAATAAAAAAGAAATGCATCACGAAGTACGAATCCAGTCACTAGATGCACAAGTTTGGTATTTTAGGAATCCACTGTTCTGTAGGTCCCAATACTAGAACATAAAGTATTGTTTATTTATAGATATTTAGTATGTGGAAACACAGCACATATGTACAAGATACGCTCGAAAACACATTTAAATCTACATTTACAACAATACTCCACGATCATCTGTACGATGGGTGGCAAATGGTACTTCCATCATCATCTGCATTTTTTCTTTTCCTACTTTCCCCCCCCCCCCCCCTCCCCGCTCCTTCCTCCTCGCTCTTTATTGACAAGTTGCGCGTCTGAAGAAAAACTGACGACTCTGTGTGAGCTCAAATATTTATGATTTTTCTAATATGGTCATTTTCAGGGATATTGGTGGGAGGAAGTGGTAAGCCATCATAAATCTAAGCATTGGTGACCCCTCAAAAGAGCACACTAGTTGCTTTGGATCACTGTAGGTCGTACCAGTCCATCATCAGATTCCGCCGCTGTCATAGCAATCAAATGGCAGGTATCTGGTAGTCGTCTGCAATCAGCACAGTAATATGGGTCGACTTTGAGGCGAGACAGAAGTACAGAAAAGAGCTTTCGGATTTGCTGGCGCCCCATAACCACACTGTGGCTGATTCTGCACCATTTTTTCGTGTATCGACGCAAGCGACTAACGTGTCTGCAAAGAATGTTGTACCACCAGCAGCTAAGCGTTACGCCGTGAGAACTGTGGTTGTAAGAAATCATAATCGACAGCCACCAGAGAGGAATGCCACGCTTTGTAATGACAAGCAGATTAAAATTCGACACCACTTGTTACTCTCAGTGAACACACACCCATCTCAACTAGCTTCCGAGTAAACTTTGAGAAAGGTACTGCGTGCAACGGATATTTGGCGTCGGGTACCACGCAAAAGACCATTGCTCACAGCGGTACATAAATATGAAATGTGGTCCGACTAGTCCTACATTTGCCTTTTTTCAAATGACGCATTCCGTCAAGGGCACCGATAGCACGACGAGCCGTTTAACGTGCAGTGTGTGAAGGTTGTAGTGAGTGACACACACACGCACACCAGTTCCAGTCAGACAGTACAGTTCCGTGCCTGTAGTCAGCTCAGTACAGTTCTGTGCCTGTAGTCAGCTCAGTACAGTTCCTGCAAATACCCCACAGAGCGAAGTTCTTTGAATTCTGTTGAGAAGACAATATTCTAACTTACTGGTCGCTATTTATAGAGAACCAAGGCGATCAAGAGTGTCTGCATAATTACATTCAGTCATACAGACAATCTGATAGACTGCCAAGACAACGCAACATTATTTAGATTTAATTGTATTAGATATAGGACATCAACTGTCATGCATCAAATTCTAGCAAAGTTAAAGTAACATTTTGTACCATACGCTTAATAAATGTCATTGGTTATTTCTTATTGTATTGCCACATTTCTGTTATAGGGCCGCCCTGCAAAGGAACTTCTGTGCTGGTCAAGTGTTTAAGGAGACCAGACAGCTAAGGTCATTAGTCTCCTAATCACCCCGAAGGACAGAAGCAGAGTACCTCAGTCTGTCTGCATATAAAGTCTGTGTGCAAGTGTGGGGAAGTTATGACGACCTAAACTAAGATAACGATACCGAGCATTGCACTATACTAAAAAATAACGACCAATTTACCCTTGCATGATCTGTCACAGACAGCAAGAAACCGCTACTGCTCTTACTACTAGGCCAGACTATCACAGAGGTTTTTCCCTTGGTGCTTTTCTTCCTCTGCCCTTGAAGCCGCCACCCGTCGTTCGCTTTTCGTTCACTAACTTTCCTATCGATGCAACCGTGTTAGTGGGTACTCCTACCCAGACGCACGGCCCCACATCTTGTAAAGTCCTCGATTAGTAACTAACAAATACCGAGGTGACAGTAGATCATTTGCGATGGTCACCAAGTCAGTGTGGGTGTGGAGGGGCTCTACCCTTTTGTGAGAAAGTGTTCTAAATGTTTGCGTACCGTGTGTCTGAGGTAGAACATGGGAACCAGCCCACTATCCACCTACTGGGATGTTGGAAAACGCCTAAAAACTACATACAGACTGGCTGTCAAACCGACTACTCATCGTCAATCCGCCAGGCAGATTCGAGCTGGGGGCAACATGCCTACGCGTCCCGGAAGCGGTCGCATTAAAACGAGCAGCTACCAGGTCACATGTCAAAAAATGGTTCAAATGGCTCTGAGCACTATGGGACTTAACTGCTGTAGTCATCAGTCCCCAGAACTTAGAACTACTTAAACCTAACCAACCTAAGGACATCACACACATCCATGCCCGAGGCAGGATTCGAACCTGCGACCGTAGTGGTCGCGCGGTGCCCGACTGTGGCGCCTAGAACCGCTCGGCCACTCCGGCCGGCGGCACATGTCAAGCAAGTGCTTAAATTGATTGTTATAGCGTGCAATCTGCTATCTTTACAGAACGATAGCAGTAAAACCACTTCTCTACTGTGGTTGTTTATTTAGGCTGAATTGATTGTATCATTCCTAACATTATTACATTTGTTTCATACTTTGAACTTGTATGAATAGCAAGATCTCAGATGGAAACCCAGTTCTAAGCTAAGAAGGGAAAGCAGAAAGGTGGAAGGAGTATATAGAGGGTCTATACAAGGGCGATGTGCTTGAGGGCAATGTTATAGAAATGGAAGAGGATGTAGATGAAGATGAAATGGGAGATATGATACTACGTGAAGAGTTTGATTGAGTATTGAAAGACCTAAGTCGAAACAAGGCCCCGGGAGTAGACAACATTCCATTAGAACTACTGACAGCCTTGGGAGAGCCAGTCCTGATAAAACTCTACCATCTGGTGAGCAAGATGTATGAGACAGACGAAATACCCTCAGACTTCAAGAAGAATATAGTAATTCCAATCACAAAGAAAGCAGGTGCTAACAGATGTGAAAATTACCGAACTATCAGTTTAATAAGTCACAGCTGCAAAATACTGACGCGAATTCTTTGCAGACGAATGGAAAAACTGATAGAAGCCGACCTCGGGGAGATCAGTTTCGATTCCGTAGAAATGTTGGAACACGTGAGGCAATGCTGACCCTACGACTTATTTTAGAAGCTAGATTAAGAAAAGGCAAACCTACGTTTCTAGCATTTGTAGACTTAGAGAAAGCTTTTGACAATGTTGACTGGAATACATTCTTTCAAATTCTGAAGGTGGCAGGGGTAAAATACAGGGAGTAAAAGGCTATTTACAATTTGTACAGAAACCAGATGGCAGTTATAAGAGTCGAGGGACATGAAAGAGAAGCAGTGGTTGGGAAGGGAGTGAGACAGGGTTGTAGCCTCTCCCAGATGTTGTTCAATCTGTATACTGAGCAAGCAGTAAAGGAAACAAAAGAAAAATTCGGAGTAGGAATTAAAATCAAAGTAGAAGAAATAAAAACTTTAAGGTTCGCCGATGACATTGTAATTCTGTCAGAGACAGCAAAGGACTTGGAAGAGCAGTTGAATGGAATGGACAGTTTCTTGAAAGGAGGATATAAGATGAACATGAACAAAAGCAAAACGAGGATAATGGAATGTAGTCGAATTAAGTCGGGTGATGCTGAGGAATTAGATTAGGAAATGAGACACTTAAAGTAGTAAAGGAGTTTTGCTATTTGGGGAGCAAAATAACTGATGATGGTCGAAGTAGAGAGGATACAAAATGTAGACTGGCAATGGGAAGGAAAGCGTTTCTGAAGAAGAGAAATTTGTTAACATCGAGTATAGATTTAAGTGTCAGGAAGTCGTTTCTGAAAGTATTTGTATGGAGTGTAGCCATGTATGGAAGTGAAACATGGACGATAAAAAGTTTAGACAAGAAGAGAATAGAAGCTTTCGAAATGTGGTGCTACAGAAGAATGCTGAAGATTAGATGGGTAGATCACATAACTAATGAGGAGGCATATAATAGAATTGGGGAGAAGAGGAGTTTGTGGCAGAACTTGACTAGAAGAGGGGATCGGTTGGTAGGACATGTTCTGAGGCATCAAGGGATCACCACTTTAGTATTGGAGGGCACTGTGGAGGGTAAAAATCGTAGAGGGAGACCAAGAGATGAATATACTAAGCAGATTCAGAAGGATGTAGGCTGCAGTAGGTACTGGGAGATGAAGAAGCTTGCACAAGATAGAGTAGCATGGAGAGCTGCATCAAACCAGTCTCAGGACTGAAGACCACAACAACAACAACATAATTTGAAAATTTTGTACAATGGAATGGGGTGAATTCACCTTACACAAAGCTAAACAATTTGGCACTCGGTGTGGAAATACGCTACCGGCCAGAGTTTTGAATCATCTATTACAACTATGGATTTGTGGTTAAAAACAAGGATTTCGTTTTGAATGTCCTATCATATCCGCGTTCTGTTAATAAAACAAGCATAAACATATAAAGAATAGGCGCCTCTGGTGTGTATTTGACTGGCTGTTCGCGCAGAGGAGCGATGATGAGTATCCACAACAATACTGACGTGCCTTTACCCAGAACAGTTCCATTCGAATAGGCCTCATTAGTTGAGCTGTTTGTGGAGCAATCAAAATGGTTCAAATGGATCTGAGCACTATGGGACTCAACTGCTGAGGTCATTAGTCCCCTAGAACTTAGAACTAGTTAAACCTAACTAACCTAAGGACATCACAAACATCCATGCCCGAGGCAGGATTCGAACCTGCGACCGTAGCGGTCTTGCGGTTCCAGACTGCAGCGCCTTTAACCGGTGGAGCAATCAGTTGGCTTTTTGTTTACCTGATCAGATTCATACCACAAGTTTTAAATGGCTGTATAGCGACAAAAAGATCCAATACTACGCATACAAAAGAAGGTGAAAAGATTGCAGTGGGCACAGCAACAAAAAACTCGGGGCGTGCAGCAATGGTCCAAGTTGCTGCAGTTCACAGACGAATCTAAGTTTGAAGTATTTGGAAGCTATCGTCAAATGCTTGTTCATCGTGGAGACCGTATGAAGAGTCGGTGTGTGACACCAGTGGTGAAGCATGGTGGAGCGTTGGTCACGGTGTGGGGGTGTTTTGCGGGTGGTAAAGTCGGTTATATACTGAGGATTAATGGAAAATATGAGAAGGAAAGGTATCACAGGGCAGTGATCAACAACGCAGTTCCATCTGGCAAGAGACTTATTGGTCATCGGTTTATTTTACAATAGGACAATGATAAACCGTGCTTCTAAATCCTGCAGATGGTATGTCAATAGAAAGGAGACATACGGGGAAATGTAGAATATGATTTGGCCAAGTCAGTCACCTGGCTTAAATCCTAGTAAACTCTTATGGGATGAACTTGACAGGCAGGCTAGAAAAGTGAGGCCATCTGACGTTGAAGATCTGTGAATAATTTACACACGTGGTGGACTCAAATATCTAGAAAAAACACTACAAAATCTTATATCCAGAATGCCAAGAGTTTGTGCAGCTCTTTTGAAAGGGTGGATACTCTGAAGAGGCTAAAATCGAAACCATATTGTATTGTACTTAATGACAGACTTACTTTGTGAGTGTTTAGCTTGTACAATGTGTTTGTGCATTAAAATAAAGTATATAGTTTTTTGACCGGTAGTGTAATTCGTATAGTAACAAAAATGTGTATATTACATGTGTAAAAACGCAATCAATAATTCGTGATATGATGAACAACATACGTATGTCGAGCTCTACTAATGTCATTTAACTCACACAACCGCTGTTCTTGCTTTACCGGGGGCATGTCAACAGGTTGCTGTTTATCCGAGTGTGCTCAATCACAACAGTTTGTGATTCTGTTATTCTTGCGCGCGGAGGAGGAAAATCGTTTCCGACTGTGTGAGTGAACCTACCCTCGGGGCCTCTCAGCCACAGTGCCAAACGAATCTTTGTTTGCACGAAGAATTGTGCAGCAACGCTGTCGTTACCATCAAATTTGCCGTATAGAAGCAGCATACTGTTCATTTCGCTGCCTGGCTACTAGCTCATGTAATGTCTACATCTACATCTACATTTATACTCCGCAAGCCACCCAACGGTGTGTGGCGGAGGGCACTTTACGTGCCACTGTCATTACCTCCCTTTTCTGTTCCAGTCGCGTGTGGTTCGCGGGAAGAACGACTGCCGGAAAGCCTCCGTGCGCGCTCGAATCTCTCTAATTTTACATTCGTGATCTCCTCGGGAGGTATAAGTAGGGGGAAGCAATATATTCGATACCTCATCCAGAAACGCACCCTCTCGAAACCTGGACAGCAAGCTACACCACGATGCAGAGCGCCTCTCTTGCAGAGTCTGCCACTTGAGTTTGCTAAACATCTCCGTAACGCTATCACGCTTACCAAATAACCCTGTGACAAAACGCGCCGCTCTTCTTTGGATCTTCTCTATCTCCCCGTCAACCCGATCTGGTACGGATGCCACACTGATGATCAATACTCAAGTATAGGTCGAACGAGTATTTTGTAAGCCACCTCCTTTGTTGATGGCCTACATTTTCTAAGCACTCTCCCAATGAATCTCAACCTGGCACCTGCCTTACCAACAATTAATTTTATATGATCATTCCACTTCAAATCGTTCCGCACGCATACTCCTAGATATTTTACAGAAGTACCTGCTACCAGTGTTTGTTCCGCTATCATACAATCATACAATAAAGGATCCTTCTTTCTATGTATTCACAATACATTACATCTGTCTATGTTAAGGGTCAGTTGCCACTCCCTGCACCAAGTGCCTATCCTCTGCAGATCTTCCTGCACTTCGCTACAATTTTCTAATGCAGCAACTTCTCTGTATACTACAGCATCATCCGCGAAAAGCCGCATGGAACTTCCGACACTATCTACTAGGTCATTTATATATATTGTGAAAAGCAATGGTCCCATAACACTCCCTTGTGGCACGCCAGAGGTAACTTTAACGTCTGTAGACGTCTCTCCATTGAGAGCAACATGCTTTGTTCTGTTTGCTAAAAAATCTTCAATCCAGCCACACAGCTGGTCCGATATTCCGTAGGCTCTTACTTTGTTTCAAATGGCTTCAAATGGCTCTGAGCACTATGAGACTTAACTTCTCGGGTCATCAGTCGCGCCTAGAACTGAGAACTGATTAAACGTAACTAACCTAAGGACATCACACACATCCATGCCCGAGGCAGGATTCGAACCTGCGACCGGAGCGATCGTTCGGTGCCAGACTGTACCGCCCAGAACCACACGGCCACTCCGGGTGGCTTACTTTGTTTAACAGGCGACAGTGCGGAACTATATCGAACGCCTTCCGGAAGTCAAGGAAAATGGCATCTACCTGGGAGCCTGTATCTAATATTTTCTGGATCTCATGAACAAATTAAGCGAGTTGGGTCCCACACTATCGCTGTTTCCGGAATCCATGTTGATTCCTACAGAGTAGATTCTGGGTTTCCAGAAACGACATGATACGCGAGCAAAAAACATGTTCTAAAATTCTACAACAGATCAAAGTCAGAGATATAGGTCTATAGTTTTGCGCATCTGCTCGACGACCCTTCTTGAAGACTGGGACTACCTGTGCTCTTTTCCAATCATTTGGAACCTTCCGTTCCTCTAGAGACTTGCGGTACACGCCTGTTAGAAGGGGGGCATGTTCTTTCAAGTACTCTGTGTAGAATCGAATTGGTATCCCGTCAGGTTCAGTAGACTTTTCTCTGTTGAGTGATTCCAGTTGCTTTTCTATTCCTTGGACAGTTATTCAATGTTAGCCATTTTTTCGTTTGTGCGAGGATTTAGAGAAGGAACTGCAGTGCGGTCTTCCTCTGTGAAACAGCTTTGGAGAAAGGTGTTTAGAATTTCAGCTTTACGCGTGTCATCCTCTGTTTCAATGCCATCATCATCCCGGAGTGTCTGGATATGATGTTTCGAGCCACTTTCTGATTTAACGTAAGACCAGAACTTCCTAGGATTTTCTCCTCAAGTCGGTAGATAGAATTGTACTTTCGAATTCATTGAACACTTCACGCATATCCCTCCTTACGCTAACTTTGACATCGTTTAGCTTCTGTTTGTCTTAGAGGTTTTGGCTGCGTTTAAACTTAGAGTGAAGCTCTCTTTGCTTTCGCAGTAGTTTCCTAACTTTGTTGTTGAACCACGGTGGGCTTTTCCTGTCCCTCACAGTTTTACTCGGCACGTACCTGTTTAAAACGCATTTTACGATTGCCTTGAACTTTTCCCATAAACACTCAACATTGTCAGTGTCGGATCAGAAATTTTCGTTTTGATCTGTTAGGTAGTCTGAAATCTGCCTTCTATTACTCTTGCTAAACAGATAAACCTTCCTCCTTATTTTATATTCCTGTTTACTTCCATATTCAGGGATGCTGCAACGGCCTTATGATCACTGATTCCCTGTCCTGCACATATAGAGTCGAAAAGTTCGGGTCTGTTTGTTATCAGTAGGTCCAAGATGTTTTCTCCACGAGTCGGTTCTCTGTTTAATTGCTCGAGGTAATTTTCGGATAGTGCACTCAGTATAATGTCACTCGATGCTCTGTCCCTACCACCCGTCCTAAACATCTGAGTGTCCCAGTCGATACCGAGCGAGGTGGCGCAGTGGTTAGACACTGGACTCGCATTCGGGAGGACGACGGTTCGATCCCACGTCCGGCCATCCTGATTTAGGTTTTCCGTGATTTCCCTAAATCACTCTAGGCAAATGCCGGGATGGTTCCTCTGAAAGGGCACGGCCGACTTCCTTCCCCGTCCTTCCCTAATCCGATGAGACCGATGACCTCGCTGTTTGGTCTCTTCACCCAACCAACCAACCAACCAACCCAGTCGATATCTGGTAAATTGAAATCTCCACCTAAGACTATAACATGCTGAGAAAATTTATGTGAAATGTATTCCAAATTTTCTCTCAGTTGTTCTGCGACTAATGCTGCTGAGTCGGGAGGCCGGTAAAAGGAGCCAATTATTAACCTAGCTCGGTTGTTGAGTGTTGCCTCCACCCATAATAATTCACAGGAACTATCCACTTCTACTTCACTGCGGGATAAACTACTACTAACAGCGACAAACACGCCACCACCGGTTGCATGCAATCTATCCTTCCCAGACACCGTCTGTGCCTTTGTAAAAATTTCGGCAGAATTTATCTCTGGCTTCAGACGGCTTTCCGTATCTATAACGATTTCAGCTTCGGTGCTCTCTACCAGCGCTTGAAGTTCCGATACTTTACCAACACAGCTTCGACAGTTTACAATTACAATACCGATTGCTGCTTGGTCCCCGCATGTCCTGACTTTGCCCCGCACAACAATGCTGTCAACAATGTTACTACACTGGTGCACAACACAACTACCAGATTATGATAAGAATAAAGGACTACTGGAAGATGCAAAGCATGTGACGGAATGCTTTTAGGCGCAATTAGTGAATCCACTTCTCACTGCTGGCTGGTAGGTTGCATAATCAATTAGGATACCGGACACGATACAGTGCCCAGGCTATATATTTTCGGACAGTGGTTTCTGCTCTAAAAATGATCAGAATGGCGGTCCACACAATATACTAAGCACTGACTTTTCTTTATACCCGTCGTATATAATTAACACAGACGCATTACCACGTGGCAAGGGCTGTAGGCCCGCGCAGCCACCTGAAGATATACGACACACATTCACTATTTCCACCGAACGTATCCATTGCACAGAGATTTGCTTGTCGCTAAATCTGAACTCACTTGTATGACTTGTCTTGTAATCACAGCGCCTCGTCCTTTTATATTTCTCTCTGAACCTCTTATCACTTTCTACTCAAATGATTTTGCGCCATACGAATTGACCTTGTCTCTCCTCTTGTAGATAAATAAAAGCCAATGTACGCTTACAAACTTGATACGAAAAGTGTGACACAGTCAAAACAGCACCAGTAAAGTTTTAATGAAGATATAACGAAGAATAACAAAGAATTACATGTTAGTTCGTCCCAAAGAACCGAAAAGTATGCGCTCGATTGTTGATAGGATCGCCGCGGAGTTTTTCCAGTCACAGCTCCCTTGGGAATTATGTGCCATTGTCTTCTTCCGTTATTCTAGCCATATCCTTCAGCCAGTTACACAATATTTATGATCCAAAATACAACCTTAATTATAATGTAATATTGTACTGTTGGGTCACAAAATGATTTTCAGTACTTTTACAAGCAAAATGGGAACTTTCCATGAATCTGCAGTCAGATGTAAAAGTTGAAGTACCTACTACAAGCCGACCGCTGTGATCGAGCGGTTCTAGGCGCTTCAGTCCGGAACCGCGCTGCTGCTACAGTCGCAGGTTCGAATCCTGCCTCGGGCATGGATGTGTGTGATGTCCTTAGGTTAGTTAGGTTTAAGTAGTTCTAAGTCTAGGGAACTGATGACCTCAGATGTTAAGTCCCATAGCGCTTGGAGCCATTTGAACCTACTACAAACCACCTTTCTGCGGCGAGTATGACAGTTCGCCTGATATGTATGCAACCATCACAAAATTTTCTCTGTACCAACTCGATGATACGTCCAACACTGTCGTTGCAGCAAGCCAAACTGTACCTGGAACAGTGTTGCGGACGCATGACAGTAACTTTCGGTCATCAGCAGGACATCCAATTAACTTAACCTGTCAAACCGAATACGACGGCGCAATGGTCAAGTATTGGACTTTAATTAGGGTCCAGTGAAATTCGATTCTCCGTCTAGCCTTCTTGATTCAGGTTTCCCTAAATTTGCCGAGTCATACACTCCTGGAAATTGAAATAAGAACACCGTGAATTCATTGTCCCAGGAAGGGGAAACTTTATTGACACATTCCTGGGGTCAGATACATCACATGATCACACTGACAGAACCACAGGCACATAGACACAGGCAACAGAGCATGCACAATGTCGGCACTAGTACAGTGTATATCCACCTTTCGCAGCAATGCAGGCTGCTATTCTCCCATGGAGACGATCGTAGAGATGCTAGATGTAGTCCTGTGGAACGGCTTGCCATCCCATTTCCACCTGGCGCCTCAGTTGGACCAGCGTTCGTGCTGGACGTGCAGATCGCGTGAGACGACGCTTCATCCAGTCCCAAACATGCTCAATGGGGGACAGATCCGGAGATCTTGCTGGCCGGGGTAGTTGACTTACACCTTCTAGAGCACGTTGGGTGGCACGGGATACATGCGGACGTGCATTGTCCTGTTGTAACAGCAAGTTCCCTTGCCGGTCTAGGAATGGTAGAACGATGGGTTCGGTGACGGTTTGGATGTACCGTGCACTATTCAGTGTCTCCTCGACGATCACCAGTGGTGTACGGCCAGTGTAGGAGATCGCTCCCCACACCATGATGCCGGGTGTTGGCCCTGTGTGCCTCGGTCGTATGCAGTCCTGATTGTGGCGCTCACCTGCACGGCGCCAAACACGCATACGACCATCATTGGCACCAAGGCAGAAGCGACTCTCATCGCTGAAGACGACACGTCTCCATTCGTCCCTCCATTCACGCCAGTCGCGACACCATTGGAGGCGGGCTGCACGATGTTGGGGCGTGAGCGGAAGACGGCCTAACGGTGTGCGGGACCGTAGCCCAGCTTCATGGAGACGGTTGCGAATGGTCCTCGCCGATACCCCAGGAGCAACAGTGTCCCTAATTTGCTGGGAAGTGGCGGTGCGGTCCCCTACGGCACTGTGTAGAATCCTACGGTCTTGGCGTGCATCCGTGCGTCGCTGCGGTCCGGTCCCAGGTCGACGGGCACGTGCACCTTCCGCCGACCACTGGCGACAACATCGATGTACTGTGGAGACCTCACGCCCCACGTGTTGAGCAATTCGGCGGTACGTCCACCCGGCCTCCCGCATGCCCACTATACGCCCTCGCTCAAAGTCCGTCAACTGCACATACGGTTCACGTCCACGCTGTCGCGGCATGCTACCAGTGTTAAAGACTGCGATGGAGCTCCGTATGCCACGGCAAACTGGCTGACACTGACGGCGGCGGTGCACAAATGCTGCGCAGCTAGCGCCATTCGACGGCCAACACCGCGGTTCCTGGTGTGTCCACTGTGCCGTGCGTGTGATCATTGCTTGTACAGCCCTCTCGCAGTGTCCGGAGCAAGTATGGTGGGTCTGACACACCGGTGTCAATGTGTTCTTTTTTCCATTTCCAGGAGTGTATATTGGGATGGTTCCTTCCTAAAAAAAAATTACAAATGATAGCACTGTGAATCTGGAAAATGCAATGAAATATTTCGGGGAAGAAGACTATCCGACGGAACTTTCCTCATCTTCACTACCACAACTGTCTTCCTCTTCTCAGTCATGCATTTGCTACAGCTACAGCTATATCTATACTCTGTGAATCTATGTGAGGTGTATGACAGAGGTATTTTTTATTGTCTGATTGCGTCTTGCGGTATCATGCACGCAGAAAGTGCAGGAAGAAAGATTTTTTGTGTTCCTCTGTGCAGGAAGATATATACCTAAGTTTATATGTTGGATCTCCATGAGATATATATGCTGCTTGCGTGTAGAGAGGGTGGTGGGGGGGGGGGAAGCAATGATTGGGGGAGGGGGGCTGGAGAAGGTTCGTGGTCACTACCTTGAAAGAAGGTTCTTGAAATTTTCTGAGCAAGTGTTCGTGAGATATGTACTTACTCTTGCACACACACACACACACACACACACACACACACTCACACACACACACACACACACACACACACACACACACACGTGTCAGATAAACCTCCCGAAGCTTAAGACCAAAACGAGACTCAAATGTCATGCCAATAACACAAGTGTTCAACTTTTCGCCATTTTGTTTTCGTAACTCGTAAACAGTTACGCAGAGCGAGTTCAAAAGTGTAGTTTCACAATGAAGATAATGAAAAAATGTAAAAAGTAAATGGAAACATTTTGCGTGCACGGACACACTCTCTCACATAGAATAAAATAATGTTAACCACAACAGTCTAATATTCCCAGTTGTAAATTTTCGATGTAAGTTAATTTCTACATTGAGTTCTATGGGATTGCAGATAACAAACTGCAAAAGAGAAACAGCTACAGGGCCAAAAACAGAAAAGCTCAAAAACCACAACATATTTTTAGTAACTTATACTCTCCTGGAAATGGAAAAAAGAACACATTGACACCGGTGTGTCAGACCCACCATACTTGCTCCGGACACTGCGAGAGGGCTGTACAAGCAATGATCACACGCACGGCACAGTGGACACACCAGGAACCGCGGTGTTGGCCGTCGAATGGCGCTAGCTGCGCAGCATTTGTGCACCGCCGCCGTCAGTGTCAGCCAGTTTGCCGTGGCATACGGAGTTCCATCGCAGTCTTTAACACTGGTAGCATGCCGCGACAGCGTGGACGTGAACCGTATGTGCAGTTGACGGACTTTGAGCGAGGGCGTATAGTGGGCATGCGGGAGGCCGGGTGGACGTACCGCCGAATTGCTCAACACGTGGGGCGTGAGGTCTCCACAGTACATCGATGTTGTCGCCAGTGGTCGGCGGAAGGTGCACGTGCCCGTCGACCTGGGACCGGACCGCAGCGACGCACGGATGCACGCCAAGACCGTAGGATCCTACGCAGTGCCGTAGGGGACCGCACCGCCACTTCCCAGCAAATTAGGGACACTGTTGCTCCTGGGGTATCGGCGAGGACCATTCGCAACCGTCTCCATGAAGCTGGGCTACGGTCCCGCACACCGTTAGGCCGTCTTCCGCTCACGCCCCAACATCGTGCAGCCCGCCTCCAGTGGTGTCGCGACAGGCGTGAATGGAGGGACGAATGGAGACGTGTCGTCTTCAGCGATGAGAGTCGCTTCTGCCTCGGTGCCAATGATGGTCGTATCCGTGTTTGGTGCCGTGCAGGTGAGCGCCACAATCAGGACTGCATACGACCGAGGCACACAGGGCCAACACCCGGCATCATGGTGTGGGGAGCGATCTCCTACACTGGCCGTACACCACTGGTGATCGTCGAGGGGACACTGAATAGTGCACGGTACATCCAAACCGTCATCGAACCCATCGTTCTACCATTCCTAGACCGGCAAGGGAACTTGCTGTTCCAACAGGACAATGCACGTCCGCATGTATCCCGTGCCACCCAACGTGCTCTAGAAGGTGTAAGTCAACTACCCTGGCCAGCAAGATCTCCGGATCTGTCCCCCATTGAGCATGTTTGGGACTGGTTGAAGCGTCGTCTCACGCGGTCTGCACGTCCAGCACGAACGCTGGTCCAACTGAGGCGCCAGGTGGAAATGGCATGGCAAGCCGTTCCACAGGACTACATCCAGCATCTCTACGGTCGTCTCCATGGGAGAATAGCAGCCTGCATTGCTGCGAAAGGTGGATATACACTGTACTAGTGCCGACATTGTGCATGCGCTGTTGCCTGTGTCTATGTGCCTGTGGTTCTGTCAGTGTGATCATGTGATGTATCTAACCCCAGGAATGTGTCAATAAAGTTTCCCCTTCCTGGGACAATGAATTCACGGTGTTCTTATTTCAATTTCCAGGAGTGTATATAAGAAAATTTTGTCTGTTTTCAAATCTGTGAATACTTTGGTTAAAAACTGAAATTCTATATGTACACTCGACAGCAAAAAAAGTGGGTCACCCCTGATTTCTAACGTGTAGGCTGCACCTGAATGTATGTAACCAACATAGCATATCTGTCTTGCACATAGTCGCAACCCTCCACAGTACAGTCGTTGTAAGATACACAATGAGTACCGCTATAGACTACTAGAGAACACCAGTCTTTTTGACAGTCAGTCCAGATGTAAAGTAACACCACAATAGTACAGAAGAGATCAATCCTTAACGTTTGTAAACTAAACTTAATTACAATAAGTGACATTTCAGTAATCCTTAGGCACAGTTAAATATTTGAGACAGTATATGGATTTATAAAGTTGTATGGCAATTGGAAACAAGTTCTTTGCTGTCTAAAAGGTTTGTCCAACACATGCTGAACGTCGTTCAACATTCAACAGGGAGTGGTTTCGAATCAACTTTATGTAATACTAAGCAGTTAAAAGAAAACGTGATTAATGGCGGCAACCACTCTACGGAAATCCCAATACTAACAGCGAATCACAAGTAATGTCATTGTTCACATTAATCATCAACAGTTACTTGTACACGAAGTTGTACTTTAAATGACATGACCAACGTCTTCGTTCTGGATCCGGATGCAAACCCAGAACGTGAAGCCGTTGTTAACCAAGCAAAGCTTTGTGCTTTATTGAGACTCGATCACTACGCAGAAAGAGACGTCAAATATTGACGTTTACACCAGTATCAGTTATCAATTCTCAAGTTGAACGTAAATGACGATAATGTTTGTACGAAAGCAGGAACCCTAACATGACAATTACCTTCTTGGTAATTAACCTCGAAAGACGTTGTATAGTGTTGCATTGTCAAGGAATAAAGGATGCACATGTTTAAAATTGAAATGCCATCATGTAATGCTGGGGACAAGGATGCAAACCCAGCACCTAATCGGATTGTTGAAAAAGTACGTAAAATCAGAACGTAGATATCACAGTTGGTCACCAGTAGTGGGGTTGGAACCTTAAATGACGACTGAAGTTGCATTGCCTGACAGGGATTCGAACCCGGCGCCTACCGCCGTCGTTGTCTAACCAGGAACAGAGGAGAAATGTCCAATGTTGGTCCACCATCAGCGAGATGTGCACACGTTTAACTAGAGATAAGGTGACGAAAACGTCTATGCTGACTGAGAGTCGAACGCTGCACACATGGTTCAGTAGTAGCTAGGAGTAGAATGTTTTGTTGCAAACCTTAAGGCCTTACTCATCCCTAGTAACGTGTTGCCTAATATCTGCGATATCATGATGTTAATTTACAAGTGGATTGACTGCCGTAAAGAGCAATGTTCTCTAGTAGTCGTGTATCATTGAGATGTAAATGAAGTGCCTCAGCAGAAAGTAATTTCCGTCGTGCAGCACGTATTGTTTCAGAGACACTGAGTACATATTATAAGTGCACAAAACGTGTATTATATACTACGTATATACTATTATTTGGAGAAGCTGCCGCCAAACCTGTTTACTTTTACATTCCGCTTAGTTGTCGTGGTTGAATACAGGTTTTCTTAAGGCTACATCTAAAGCACAGCGCTTACAAGAAAGTATAGTTTCCTACGTCATGCTATTGCTAGCTAGGTGAAATATTTTGGGGTAGCTATGTTTAAAATGAATGTATTTTTGAAAGTATTCTTCGTCAAATATTTGAATAAATCGTCAACTGTAGGTGTGCCTGCACATGTTATAGCATAATAGCTGTAGCTGCGTTGGTTTGTACTACAGACTTGGGTAGGTTAGGTGTAACTTTTGATCCTTCAAGGGGTGATCGTGGCCATGCGGCCCGGGTCTGTACTAGCCGCGGCTCGCGAGCTACGGGCCAGCCAGGCTGGCCGAGGCGAGTCGCAAGTGAGCGAGCTGGCGGTGGCGTTGGTGGGCCAACAGCCCGGGACGACCCAGCACGGCTACGCCGCATGCCTCTGCCTCTGCCGCTCCGTTTGACGTAAATATGTTTACCTCCTCCCCTGGAATCAGTATAAGAGCGGCAAGCAGAAATACACATCAGACTGTCTGCCGTAATGGCTCACTGGGAGAGGTCTATTCGAGGTAGAGTCAAAAAATGGTTCAAATGGCTCTGAGCACTGTGGAACTTAACATCTGAGGTCATCAGTCCCCTAGAACTTAGAACTACTTAAACCTAACTAACCTAAGGACATCACACACATCCATGGCCGAGGCAGGATTCGAACCTGCGACCGTAGCGGTCGCGCGGTTCCAGACTGAAGCGCCCAGAACCGCTCGGCCACTCCTGCCGGCCGAGGTAGAGTCGTCGCTCTCATTGAGGAAGGAGGATGTTCCATCAGAGAAGCTAGCAGACGGTATGGCGTACCACATACCACTGCAACGAGATGGTGGAGGACCTGCCTTGAAAGAGGTACCACCAACAGGGCTCCTGGCTCAGGCAGGAAGAGAGTGACCTCACAGCAGGATGACAGGGACCTAGTGTCTAGGAGCAAAGAAAATCCCTTTCTGAACGAGAAGCAGTTGCGGCGGGAGACCAACTTCCTCGGCTCCAATGACACGATTCGCCGAAGGCTGAGGGACGCTGGACTGCATGCACGACGATCCGCCGTGAAACAAGAGCTCAGCGAAGACAACGTTTTATACCGGCTTACATTTGCGGAGCTCCATCTGAGGGCGTCTTGGGACAACGTCATTTTCACTGATGAGAAGGTGTTTTCCACCAATAACGACGGTCCACGAATCGTTTACGGGCCGCAAGGGACTCGCCATCGACGCGAATATGTAACCACGACGAGAAGAAGTGGCCGGCTATCTGTTACCTGCTGGGGTTGGAATTCTACGAGAGGGGCGGGAATTCTTCACAGGGTAGAAGGAACTCTGGGCAGCGCGCAGTATGCCCACATATTGGAAAATGTGATGCTCCTGTCAGTGCGAATGCTGTACGCAGAAGGGGACGTCACACTGGAATAGGACCATTCTCCCATTCACAATTCTGCATTTGTTCAGCAGCGGCTCTCCACGGTTGGCGTCAACGTCATGGACTGGACGCCACGGGCGGCTGATCTGAACTCCATGGAAAACATGTGGGCTGAGGTCGCCAGAACATTAACAGAGAACTGGCCACGAAACCAACCAAATACTGCGGACGCTCTTTGGGACTGCGTCCTGGAAGCCTGGGAGGAAGTTGCTTCTTCAGGCTGTTACGTCCGAAGGCTTATACATTCTATGCCAAGACGCGTGAGAGAAGTACAAAATAATGAAGGATTCTGGATAAAATATTAGAGTTCTTAAAATGTTTTGTTATGTCTTCTTTTTCGTCATTTTTCCTCATTGGGAGCTAGTGGAAGATCGCGTGGCAACAGAAAAGATACAATATGGGTTAGCTTTCCTTTGAGTTGCCCTTTTAATTCAAGTGGGTTTCTTTTGAATATACAGTTTGTTAAGTATTCTATTTTGATTTCATTTATACCCTGTCTACATACTTACAAACTAATCAGCGTAGATGGACTCTGTCACAGTAGTTTTTGTTATTTCAAATACTCTTCCCCTCCATCCATGAATACACCCTCCGTCCTCCACACAATACCCCAACGATTTCATATTATGTTTACTCGCCGCGCGGAATCAGTCGAGCGTTCTAAGGCGCTGCAGTCATGGACTATGAGGCTGGTCCCTGCGGAGGTTCGAGACCTCCCTCGGGCATGGGTGTGTATGTTTGTCCTTAGGATAATTTAGGTTAAGTAGTGTGTAAGATTAGGGACTGATGACCTTAGCAGTTAATTCCCATAAGATTTCACACACATTTGAACATTTATGTTTACTCGTTGTTAATATCTCTTCTAGTCTCTCACTCTCTCTCTCTCTCTCTCTCTCTCTCTCTCTCTCTCTCTCTGACACTATCGCCGCAAGTGCCCTTCTATTACACTCTCCCAAAACTTTGTAAACAAATCTAGCGGTTTCCAATGACGCTACATTTTCTCTTTTAATTGCTGCTGTCTCTACTCTCTATCATTCCTCTCACCACCTATGAAACCGTATTCTTTGATCTCCCCTTCCCTATAACCCATTCTTCGTTCTGAGAACAGTCCTTCCTTATCTCTCGGTCCTAAGATAAAAAGAACTGTGGCACACATCTAAGTAAGCTATACTTTGCAAGCATTTCACGCTTATATTTCGCACTTCTGCACTTCTATCCATTCCCAGATCCCGCCCTCCTTCCTGTTACGCGTCCCTTGACATCTGCATCTACATCTAAATGAATACTCTGCAATTCATAATTATGTGCTTGGCAGGGGGTTCTGTGGTCTGGTCGATTAATCTTGTATTGATGTGTAAAACGTGTAGGTTCACATCTCACGTCAGGCGTAGATTTTTAACACACGCAAGTAGCTCTCCTTCACCCCAAGTGCAGAACGCCAGTAAGCTCCGTAGTTCAATATCCGCAGTAAAGATAACATCCCTTCGCTGCCGACTGGGCAGCTGTGACAGATGGAGAAACCCCGTCAGGCAGAGACTCTGTCACCAGCGAGCCGTCGTAAACTAGAAAACGTATTTCATTTAATGAACCAATGGCCATGTAAGATCACAAGGCTCTTACTTTATTTGAAACTGAGACGTTGAAAATTGTGGTGCTGGACTGGGATTAGAATTCGATTTCACTGTGTTCCCGAAGATTGCAAACTCTTCTAGGCGTCCTCGAAAGGCACCTATCTGGTTTCGAATCCTGATCAGCACAAAATATTCATTATTTTATTTCAATCCCTAGCATGTGCACTCCGAACTACTGGTGAAAAATAGTTGCATTTTCAACATCTCTTCGTGCGTTGTCAGCTGTAACGTGTTCGTTTCAACTCACAGGCACATGATGAGCTTTTTATCACAACATTACAAGATCAAACGTTTCCTTACATCTTTTCAAGTTCAAACATTCCTCTCCATCCTACTGGTGAAAACGGATTTGGGTTTGACGTTGTGTTCGTTGTGATCACCAACGGCGACATGTTGTCGATTCAACTTCTAGCCAGCAGAGTATTTTCCACCACATCATTGAAGGTACAAACATGCTGTTCCTAGCTATTATTGGAAAAGAATTTGATAGTTAAAGTTTCTTCATGACCACGTGTGCGGGGTCTGAATTCCATTCAGCACAGTACTTTTCGTCGCCTGATGTCTAGCTAAACATGCGCCCATCTCGCTACTGGTGAACCAACAATAGCTATTTATCGTCTGTTCCTGGCTAGAAAACGACGGTGCTAGATGCTGAGTTCGAATCCCAGTCAGGAAAAACAATACTATCGTCAATTAAGGTTCCAGCATTTCGCTATTGGTGAAAACATTTGATATTTAAATGCTGATTTTATGTACAGTCGTGCTCAAAAGTATCCGAACGACCTGAATTGCATTTCACCTGATTCCCATGCGACATGCATAACGCAGTTGTCTAGCAGGTCCTCTAATCGCTCCTTGGTAGAGTCGTTTGACTATTGAAAATGGTTCCAACAAGTCACCACTAGAAAACACTGCTCTGTATCGCAATAACTCAGGATGTAAAGTAATACCACGATACTACAAATATCAGGGAACACCTCATCACAGATAAGACTGTCCTTAAGGCTTGTAAGCTCATATTTATTGCAATAAATGACGTACCTGAAATGTTAGCACTCTCATTATTGCGTCGGATAGGTAATGCAAGTAGTAAGTTCGTCGGATTCATGATTTCCTCTTCAAAGTAACATACCATACTTGTTATTTAACACAAAATGTCGTTAAAAATTTAAGTTATTGACGAGCAGCTAGTTGAGAATATGTATGAACTTCTAATGACACGACGAACCGCCTCGTTCTGCATATGGCTTCAAACCCAGGTCATGCAGGGTAGGCCGCGGTGGCCGTGCGGTTCTAGGCACTTCAGTCCGGAACCGCGTGACTATTACGGTCGCAGGTTCGAATCCTGCCTCGGGCATGGATGTGTGTGATGTCCTTAGGTTAGTTAGGTTTAAGTAGTTCTAAGTTCTAGGGGACTGATGACCTCAGATGTTGAGTCCCATAGTGCTCAGAGCCATTTGAACCATTTTTTGTGCATTGCAGTGCGTCTCCCCACTGATCGGTATCACATAGAGAGCAGTCTTCGCTGAGCACAATGCAGCTGTTACCTGTTAGACTAAACGTAAAACTACAGAGGACGAGCTGCGTCGTCCCCACACATACACATACACACACACTAATCAATTTATTTCCTTCATACTTATCACCCTGGCATGGGAGTCTTAAGTGAAGAACATTATTGAATTTCGTGTCGTTGACGGTCGATTCGAATTTCTTCAGAGACGCTTGTGTTGTATAGCAGCTTTGCAGTCAGAAAGCCGAGATCTACGACCATTAACACAACTTACTGAGTCGAGTTGCCAAGAGGATTTGATGTGTAAAGGTTTTCTTCTGATTTTGTTACAGAACTTTTTCTGGGAATTCGCAGCACCAATGAAATAATACACAAAAAAAGCTCGCATGCGCTTCCCCTACCACGGTTAGAACTGACTATTTTCTTAACCGATGGAACACGAGACACGGGCGGTACCACGGGGCTACGGACACACTGCTGCCAGCACGCCACTCTCGTCATGGTATTGGTCGCTCAGCCTCATAACGCATCGTGAAATATATTAAAAGTTGTCACTTATGTGAAGAATAGCATTTCTTTAGCCAAAAAATTGAAATTTCTGTCTCAGTGTCTCAGTTTACGTGAGGATTATACATCACGAGTCACTCAAATGGAAAGGGGGTATCAAGTGAATTTAGCGAGTCAGTTCAGTATCATACGCGGATGTGATTGCACTGTCACAGTGTTGCCAAATATTTGTGACGATGTTGCCAATTCTCAGCTGTGCTAGGAACAGCTCTGTAGCGTTATAGGAGGAGAATCCTGTGCTCGTGTCATAGGAGGATACGGAGAGGAGGCGCGGGGTTTGGTTAATATGCAGCGTTTTCTCCTACCAGCTGTGTCAAACATTCAGGTGTGTAATCTTCCATCACGATTACAGTTTCTCACAAAATATATACGAATAAAACACTTACCTTGTTACTTTGTTACGAAAGATTATTTCAGTACAATAAAAAGTCTTTGGAACTCAACTTTGCCAACCTGTCACGAAAAGTATGATAGCAAACACTCTGCACCTCGAAATCGATTGCATCTATGTGCAGTCTTGTGATCATACAAGTAGAATTTCATGAATTGCACGAGAATGTAGAAAAATGTTGGTGCGAATGGAAGATGTAAGAAACACAGTTACCTAATTATTCTGTACCACGTAATAATCAATTCATTTGATAATTCAGAAGAGAAGAAACTAAAAATTATGCCCATTAAGACAGAAACTAAAGTGCAGATGCGGGCACTGTGCAGATCTGCGCTTTTTCATCTTCAGATCTATACAAATAATGTATACTAACCAGCGTATTCATTGCTTTCGTAACGTTTCCCTCTTGTTTAGTCTTCTTATGATGAACTGGATCCACACTCATGAGTCTGATTTTTTCTTTGTATCCTTCCATCTACTATCTTTGTGTGTTATTGTTCGGTGTTCAAAAAGCAAAATATTATGCCTGCTCCCACGAGGCATTAAAATGAGGTCGCAAAAAGGCTAACGAATTATATTCAAAATACAGTGAGACGCCAATTTGTCTGCCGTCATGGTGTTAAGTGGACAGAAATAGTTGGGTGTTATTGTCGTCTTTTCTTATTGAGATTTTCATATTACCCTGACACAAGACGCCGAGATAAATGTGTATATTCTCCGTGACGAAACATCCCACATTCCATTCATCCTGATCCATTCGTTACGTGCATCGACGGCAATGAGTGATAGGAAAGCTGTTGTGGGGTGACTAATAACAATAACAATGGTAGTAATTACAAATCAATGATCAAGGATGTTTACTGCATTACAGACGATTAACAAAATAACCAAGAATGGCTGAGTGTTTAATTAGCGCACTGAGTAGGTGTTCTTACCACTTTGTTACTGAATTCTGTTCTAGTTGTTTGCAGAGAGAAAACAAAGAACCCTGTAGCCATACATATCGCTAGTACAACGAGATATTACCTATCAACTATCCTTGCTTTACATCACGAGACGAACATGGCGTCACTGAGCTGATATTTGAAATACATTTCTGTTTTCTCTCTCTCTCTTTTTATTTTTATTTTAATTTTTTGAGGAAAGCATCGAGAAGCGCGATAATAAGCAAGTAGGCATATAACCTGTTTACAGTTATTTTCGTCGGGATACATAATGCAAAAATACAACTTTTAAGTGTGTTAATTCCAGTTATTGACAGTCTATTTGTGAGCTTGCTCGCATTCAGTGGGGTGAAACCTATCACAGAAGCAAGCAAAACACAAATATTTCTTGCACCATGCGCAACACATAAACGAAATCTCGCTGCACTGACGTGTTGTCCAATATATTGCACGGAAAACATATCTGATTCATGTTGCTAAATACAGTTCTATCAGATATCAATTTGGAAGCGTACCAAGTGTATAAAAGTATATATTGAAATACGCAGAAAGGCCCATAGAGGTATTCGACTGAAACATAGCCATGACCAAAATTGTAGCTGGGGTCGACAGCATCGTCGTCTACCACCTTGACAACTCGAACGGTCACAGTGCTCGGCCGGTTACTTACGTTTACTGGTATCAAAGCTACAGCATGAAAACACAAAAATGTTAATAACCCGAAGATCATTAGTTTTGGAACCCATAGAAAGTAAAGCAGTCATCAGTCGCAAGAGTGGTTTGAACACCACAGTGCTTTAATAGGCAAGGAATTGTTGGAGGTGGTATGCTGTTGCTTTCATCCGACCTTTGAGTTGACTTACCTAGCCAGTTAATAGGGGAACCTACAGTTTTACGTGTCTTTCGGACCACAGTGCAT
Source organism: Schistocerca serialis cubense (assembly GCF_023864345.2). Classification (NCBI taxonomy): domain Eukaryota; kingdom Metazoa; phylum Arthropoda; class Insecta; order Orthoptera; family Acrididae; genus Schistocerca; species Schistocerca serialis. Next base: position 256,800,728 of record NC_064640.1, read on the forward strand.
CTCGGCATTTTTCACATCAACAAACACTGCCCAAGGGGAAATATGTGTAAAAGGGCACATAAAAATCGTGGGACAGGTGAGGGATCGAACCTGAGACCTTCGTATCCATAGTCTTGCTCTTTATCACCTTGCCACCATGCAGCCAACGCTGTGGTTTCTGCTCGCCATTAAAATTAAGGATCTCTCGTTTGTGCCTGCGTTGGCACTTGGGTGTCCCTCAGGAGACCTTACCTTTGGGATTACCCTCGTATACGTGTGTGTAAACGCCTTCCAATGCCCACTCAAGGAAGACAAGGATACCTAGTCTAGCTTGAATATTACAAATACGCCTCTCTTTGTGGACGAACGCAGACTTAGGTTGATAATCATTTTGAATATTTATCAGTACTGTACCCATTGGTGTGAAACTCGTTTTCTACCAATGATTCCCACAGCTACAGGAACACTTACACAAAATACTGACGCAGTGCTATCAGACGAAAAGATCAACCTGACACAAACTGTGGGAAGTTTGTTTTACAACCTTCGTACCTGGATAAAGAGCTTTTCCTATTTGAGAAATCTGTGAACGTTGCTGCATAAGACGATTTAAGAAGAAACTAAATTCCTTCAGCTACGCCAATGTTTAAAGAAATCATGTTAACGGCACTAAATCGTGGTTTGTAAATCACTTACCAGCCGTACTCTGCCGCATTTCGCTGGTTCGAAGGCAAAAAGCTTGCTGACAAATTTCACAGAAGGAAAAGGGGGACGAAATGTCTCCCACTCGAAGGTCATGTTGTTTTACTTAAATGATTACAAAATCGGGTAAAACGAACAATGAGGTTGTCAGTATAAGCACATTACTGTTGTCAATATGATGTTGCACCGCCCAGGGCCTGTAATGATAAAGGGCCCGTTTAGGTCAGGCATATTGTACACAGAAGTGGAAGAGAGAGCACCACTAAATTCTACAATCCGTATGCATTGCATACACACAGAAATTACTGTTACAGTGTACTTATGGAGCCCAATGAGTGAATTGCATATTTTCCGGTGAGAAAGAGCACTGGCAAACAGTCTTCGCTACATTAGGTTACTTAAACTGGCGTCACTTTGAGCTAGAATTTATGGCCAGCGACTAAGTGTAAGGACAGTGAGTCGGATGCGGGTTTTGCAACTGTGAAATACTTCCCTTACATTATGGAAGCGAATATTAAATTTGAACTAATATTACGAAAATTTTGGACTTGGATAGCTTAGAATGAAAATCTTTCTGTTTATTGCAAAGGAAAACAATTGATTTTCTAAAACATTCTGTGTCATACACAACGTGAAACAGGTCACGTCGACCAAATCATATGGAAGAACCGACAGCGACGTATATTGGAAGGCAGTAAGATCCCTTGGCTTTTGGTTTGGCAGTATTCGACAGCCATTTCTAGGTGCAAGTAAATGAAGAAAGGCATCGCGTTTTCGTTATCAAGTAACGTCTTCATCAATTATTATAGTTTTAATGTGATCTACGAGTAATTGCTGATGTTTGATATTAACATGAAAAGGATTTCGTAGACAGGGAAAGAACTTGTTCTTGAGCAACTACTTCTATAATGACCAAAAGGACTTAAATGTTCTTCAAGCACATGTGTTCCAGCAGCGGTATGAAGAAAATGACAGTAATAATGACGGTGATAATCGAATTATCCGGTAACTTCACACTTCACAGTGGATTTTCTGGAACTAAGAAATTTCCTGAATTAGTGAAAATTTCAAAATGGCTTCAAATCGAGGCTATGACGCCTGGAAGAGTCTTTACATCCTGCTGACATGAGAATAGCATAACCTCCACGTCAGAAGCTTGCTTCTACTTAACCATTTAATAGACTCCCCTTTTTTTCCACCGTGACTAGTTTAGTAAGCTAAGCACATCATCCATTACAGCACACTCCTGGGGCCGGGAAATGTGGCCACAATGGTCTCATGGAACGAACTATCACAAGTGCAATGCGTGAGTTCAGGAATTTACTTTTAAGAGGCACAAACAGATTTACTTTACCTCTGGTAACCTCAAGAGAAAGATGTTATAATCTAGAATCCGCATTAAACATCACGTTCCTTCATTCCAAACTGGGCAGAGCCGGTTTACGTTGGAAAATGACATAGGTGGAGGTCAGGGTAAACAGAAATACTGTCACCAGTAAACTTATTTACATTAGAAAATTTTATTTTATTTGATGAACTGATAGCCGTCCAAAGGAACAGGGCTCTTATTTTACTTGTACTTGATTGAACTAGAGACGTTGAAAAATTTGGTGCTGGACTGTCATTCGAATTCGTATCTCCTCTTTCGAGGATCCGAATATCTCGGAACTGTATAGTTCAATCATTTCATTCCTTTTCCCAAGACTGCAGTCTTCTCTAGGTCTCCTCCAAAGGTAAATATGTGGGTCCGAATCCTGATCCAGTACAAAAATATTCATAATTTCATTTCAAGCCCTGTCACGTGCACACCGGCCTGCTAGTGAAAATTAACGTGCATTTTTAATGTCTGTTTATGTTGCCAACAATTTCTGGACAAACACGCACACATCTTACTGTTGGTGAGTAAGCAATTGGGGATACTTAAGCAATATTCGTGGACAATAAAGAAGAACGATAGGAGTGCGGTTCGATTGTCGCTCAGGCACAAAAATTTGTGTCCTTATTTTAGATTAAACACCTAGCAGCTGGCAAGAAAAACCGATACGTAACATTTGATTTTACTTAGTTAACAATCCGATTACGTCTTGGGTTCGTATCTCCGTCGCAGAACTTCACATCATGCGCTTCATCTTTAAATTCATACACACTTCGTTACTTCTGACTTGAGATATATCAGACATCTTTCATGGTTAGTTAACAGGGATGAAAGGGTCTTGATAGGAGTCCCGGTTTATTACAAAAACTGTCGTCTTTTGTTTTCAAGTTTAGATTTGGTTACCGATATAGGCGAAAATTTCGGTACTCTATGACTCTTCATGGGTAGTCAGCAATATGATAAGATTAGATTAGATTAGATTAATACTTGTTCCATAGACCATGAATACGACATTTCGTAATGATGTGGAACGAGTCATTTTAATGAAAGATTTCTTTACATACCAGTATTCAGTTTCTTTACAACAATTTTTTTACCCTCTCCCTCTCTCTCTCTCTCTCTCTCTCTCTCTCTCTCTCTCTCTCTCCCTCTCTTTCTCTCTCTCTCTCTCACACACACACATTCTCTTTTTATTTTTATTTGTTTGTTGTGCTATCGGCGAGGCACGAAAACGTCCGTGAATGAGTTTCTTAGTTTTGAGTACAGTTACGAAAGAAATATAAAAACAACTATGAGAGTTACTGATTTATGATGCTTAGTAGCAGTCAGTTCTGAGTATTATTAGCAACTAAGCTCCAGTCCCTAAACCTAGTTACAGAAATGCGAATCAAACGCATTACGTATTCCAGGCCGTAGCAGCCGCGTCTTTGAGGCGCCAGCTATGGTCACTTCCCAGCCCGCTGTAGGATCACATCGGTTCGTCTTTTCCTGCTGGTAATGTAACTGAGATTTGGCGACAACGCATGGTATGTTTGGCAACTCTGTGATCGACGAGTTACTTCCTGATGTGCACGGAATTAAGCCTCAAAGTTCACTTGATTTCTCGTGTCATTTCCATTGAATAACCTGAGTTGTTATCGCTTGAGGTGTAACAGAAGATTGTAAATTTACGGTTTTCAGCCCAGCAAAGTCATTGAACGTGGCAATCGCAACTAATCTCGTCCTGTAAATAGCGGTTTACTAGTTCTAGCCACTATTGGCCTCGTAAGAGGAAGGCATAAACCATATCTATCCGCTAGCTCTGTGTTGACGTGCTGACTTCTGAAAACGCGGCTGTTATGGTTCGCGGTTCCAGCCTCGCTGAATGTAACGTTTTTGTCCCTTCTGTGTAAGAGCTGCAAGCAGTCAGAGCAAACATCGATAAGCAAATCGTAAGAAAATATTTTCAGCTCATAGTGCAATGGTGAAAAACTTACAATGCTGCACAACAGGTAAAGCCTCTTTCCGCTGCTAACAAGTAAATTTTGGGTTTCTAGGAATACGTAACTTTATTTATGAAATGCCACATTTGCATACCTGTTGAGTATGAAACAGCATTCCATTTCAACACAGACCCAATCGAAATCTAAGTGAATAGTGTTTTACTAATTCGTGCAGATAGAGGCACGCTTGTGTACAGATACTCAGTTTTGTTAAAACAGACTTACTTTCGTTGTAAGGTTATCGTGGGTAATTTTATTTCATTTCTTAGAATACAGTGCACAGTTTTCGTAAGTTTTCTTTTACTGTTGTTAAAACAATACTAAACATGAGAGAGAAATTAATCATCAACGATATATGCGAATTCTCTGATGTTATCTATAATAGTCTGGCAAAGCACATGCAGTTTATTGATTACATGCATGTAGAAAACTTGTTCTGAGTTGAAGTTGTCAAACAAGGTATGAAGAAGAATAAAATGCCACTACCAGACGACAGCTAATGTAGAAAATACTTTTCTGACCATTTTGGCGCGATGCGCTCTCCCCATACATAATACAGAAGCTTCGAGATGCATCTGATGCCTGGCCGTCTATTAAACCTGAAAAGAACAAAATGACACAGAAGTTAGCCTTTTTTCCACAGGCGACTATTTTGGGTTGAGAAGTGAAGAGAATTATGTTCAAAGTTCCATTAATTTGTTAACTCCAGCAGACAGCAGAACTGCGTTTGAAAAAAATGTAGTAGCGAATGTAATAGAACAGGCGACGTCTTATCAACAGTGCGCGACGCTTACCGTTACGCTACTAGCTGTAACGTAGCTGCAGCACCTCTGGAAGTGAAAAACAGTTCCTCCAGAACTTCGGCATTCCACAGTGCTGTGAGATAATGCAAATGGCCGGATCTAGACTTCTGAGAGACAGACAGTTACAGAATTTCTTTTGCACTGCACGATGGTTTCAACAAACAGATAGCGCAATAGAATAGCTCAAATGGAAAGGAACACTTCCTATTTAAATTTGTGCATCCTACACTGTTGGTAGTTCTGTGTAGGTGGCAGTTACGTTATTTTATTTCGGTGATTACAAAATAGAGTCCAATGTATGCACTGGGTAGCCAAGGCAGCTAGTTCATGGCGATTCGGTCAACCAAGTAAATGAATGTACTGAACATCCTGCAAAACACTACAGAGAGCCTGTGTGTCAGAATTCTCATCTTGTGTGCCGCAACGGTGTTATGATAGAGAAATGATTCATAGAGAAGAGGGTTTGGTGGTCTGTTGGACTGATGGTAGTTTCATATGATGTTGGTCTCGGTTCGATTCCAACTTCTGTCGATGTTTTCTGATAGGGAGAGGCAGATTCTATTCTCTTCTGGCTACGCCAAGTGAAGAAGGTATAATGGCATTGTGGTCTGAAAATCACATTAAACATGACATCTTGGGTTGTCGGGTGTTCTGCCGGATATCAGCGTCGTACTTGCGTCGTGGTGAGCGGGCGTGGACCGCAGGGAGAACGCTTGGTACCCCAGACCGTAGATGAAACCCCCAGGAGCGGGTTTGGTGGGCGCGGACCGCAGAGGGAACACCTAGAACTGCAGCGGACGGAAAACGGAGCAGCAACGCTCCAGCAGGTCTCAGGGAATGGGCGCGGACCACAGAGGAAGCGCCTGCAGCCGTTGGTGGAGGGGGAAGGACATAGGCATAAATACTGGACCAGGTCTACTCGACGCATTTTTTGTATATTGCCTTCCATGATGTTCTCCCTTTTTATATCTATGTTCGCCTTCTTCTCTCCTTTGCTGTTTTTAAATGTCTTCTATTGTTTTGTTCTATGTCTTTCGGCTGAAGAGCAGCGCATATGCTGCTGCCAGCCCGCCCCGATGGGGAATTGAAATACAATAAAGAAAAAAAAAAAAAAAAAAATACTCGACGCACGGAGGCGCGCGGGCAGAGCGAGCGGAGCAGCCGGGCAGAGCGGTAGTCTGCAGCAGCGTCAGCGGCAACCATCGAGATCTTCAGACCGCGCCAAAGCAGCCGCGCAGGCCAGCCAGCGGTGAAGGAAGACCTCACGGCGTCGAGATCATCGCCTGCAGAGTCACGGCTCCGAGATCATCGCCTGCAGAGTCTCACCACCAGCATTACCACTTCCGGTGCTGGGAAAGAAAACAAGCGGAAGTATTGTCCTGACAGTGTCGCCTACGGCACTGCTCAAAAGAAGCAAAATTTGTCGTCAACTACCGTAACTGGTAGTCAGCAAAGTGTCGTGCCTTACACACCCAGTGTCGTACGACAGATTAGATCTGTCCTCCCCATTAAATAGGGACTTATCAGTGTCAGGGCCCGCGGCAACGCCCGGATACCCGCGCACGTGTTTATAGGGCTGTGGGAACGCGGACACCTTCAGGCGAAGTGGAAGCCAATACGGCGGAAGCAAGCAAGGTGCCAACCAAGCGCGAAAACAGCACTCCTTTGTACGACCACACTACTGACAAAACAACTATGGACAACAGGAAGAACCATGGCCAACCCCCCCTCCCACCAGCACCGCCCCTTGACAACGGCGACTCACCAGAATCGCCTGACGGATGCTACAGACCACACTCCCCTTCCAGTACGACCTCGTCGGGACGAAGCAGCCCCAACAATTACTCTGAACCCCTCAGCAACTTCCATGTCACCACGTATGTCATTACGCAGCTTCCGGCGGAATGCACGCAACCAGATCTAGCTTCCCTCTTTTGCAGGTTTCTCAGGCAGGAGATCAAAGACAATATTAAACAGCTTACCGTAACCAGGGACCACAGAACCAAGGGCAACAAGGCCTTCCTAGACGTTAAAATGAAAAATATAGAGACCGAAATACGCAGAAAGATACGCGAGTCAGGCTACCCAGAGGCAGAAGTGCGACCACAAAAACCCTGCGACAGAAGGGGTACAGTCAGACGCAAACCAGAACCATCCCTAAGTGTCGTCCTCAAAAAAATCCCGGTAAACACCGAAGATGACTCAGTCATCCAACAACTCCGCGATCAGGGCCTGAAAGTAAAGACTGCATGGAGAATCACCTCAAAGGCAAATAACGCCCCAACTGAAAAATACAGGGTCATCACGCACGACCCGCAAACAGTGGACAAAATGCTGGCGGAAGGCGCGGTGATAGATTACAAAAGAAGAGCCGCAGAACCCCCACACGACCCCCCTCCACAACCGGCACAGTGCGGGAAGTGCCTCACATTCAGCCACACAACAGCCAAATGCACTGAACAAGTGAAATGCGCGCGATGTGCAGGCGCCCACAGCCTCTCCCAGTGCAAACAAATGGAGAGGCAACAGTGCTCCAACTGCGGCGGAGAACACTCGGCACTGTCCTACAAGTGCCCCCAGCGCCCAAAAAAAGCCTCCAGCAGTGAAACCACGGCCCCCATCAAAACAATTGATGGCTCAGCGCCCCTCCCAGCAGAAGAAATTTTTCCAGAAGAGGTAGTACTGACGGACGACCTCATCAGACTCCTCACAACGGTCTTGCTGGATTTATTTCAAGACTGCCGTGAAGAAGTTAAAAGATCCATATACGGAGCCTCCAAGCAAATCCTCCAGAAGGGCATGTTCGCCACACAAGCAAGAAACTCACTCCACATAACAATAACAGACCGCTGGGACCCAGAACTGCAAACACAGTGGCACCCACAACACGACCACACACCACGACCCCACTCACCCTCCCCCACCCCACCGCAAGACCCACGACACCACAACCAGCGCGAAACACAAACACACACAAGGAAGTAGGAAAGTACACCGCACCCACCCACCCATCTTACCCCCCCCCCCCTCCCTTAACATGGACGAAGCCAGTTAAGTAAATCACCTGAACCTCCATTTCGCAAACACGAAAGGAATTAAACCCATACGCCCCATACTAATGCACATGCTCCACCAAGAAAACATACACGTCGCTGCTTTCGCCGAAACATGGCTCAAAGACGGGACCAAATTCGATGTCCCAAAATATAATACATTCAGGAAAGACAGGCAGGACGGCAGAGGAGGGGTGGCTATCTATGTTAGCAACACTATTGCGGCGAAAGAGGTCACCCTCCCTGCTGCTTTTGACAACACGGAAGCCATCGCGGTTGAGATAAAAGACAACAACAGGCGAACACTCAAAATAGCGTGCATGTATAACCCCCCAGGGACTGCGCTACAGGTCCAGTTCATCCAGTACTTTACTTCACTTCCTTGATCTATCTTAGTAGGAGACTTTAATGCCAGACACCACAGACTTGGCGACAGAGTAGACAATGGAAACGGACACAGACTATTTGACCTCCTGACCACAGACCCGACCCTTCGACATCCATTAAATGAACCTACTTTCATAGGACACCAAGGTATCTCAGCCCCAGACCACATCCTACACAGCCCCGACTTACACAACTCACTCCACCTACCCCGAATCGGAGACTCTATTACCAGCGACCACCTACCCATCCTCTTTTCCACATCCGCCAACCTCCCCCCTCCACCCCATCCCCACAGAAGAACAATAAGCCAGTACAATAGAGCAGACTGGGAAAAATACCAGGACACTATCAACCGTGAGCTATCCATTCCCATAACAATCACTGACGAAGACGACTTACATCTGGTCACCAACAAACTTGAAACGGCTATCACCAAAGCGGTCCAGGAAGCAATCCCCACCAAAGTAGTAGAAAACTGGAAACCCACCATCCCAGAAGCAGCACTAGAACTAATAAGACAGAAAAAACGACTACAGAGACAGATGAGACGAGACGACAATCCAGACCTAAAAAGACAATGGAACAGAATAAACGCCAGAATTAAAAGACTAATATCTCAACACAGACAACGACAATGGGACGACACATGCAGCAAACTGGACTACAGGAGTGGGGGCAAGTTCTGGAAGAGTTTCAAAACACTCACAGGGCAACGCCAGACACACGCCAACACCCTGACAGTAAACAATGAACATTCAACAGACCCCCTCGAGCAAGCAACAGCCTTTAAACAAACACTACAAGATGTATACTCATTCCCGAACGACAACAGATTTGATGACATATTCAGACGACATGTAGACATACAACTAGGAACCCTGATAAACGCCCCAACAACTGAAACCGAAGAACAGCAGGCCCTCACCAAAGACATCACAGACATAGAAATAGCAAACGCAATCTTCTCAGGACGCAACTCCGCCCCCAGACAGAATGAAATTAGACGTATTCACCTACAAAAAGCCCCCCTCCACGTCATAATTCCCATCCTATCCCTTATCTTTAATTACTGCCTACACAATGAGACAATACCAACAAACTGGAAGACAAGCAAGACTATCATGATACCTAAACCTGACAAACCTAGGACAGACCCAAAATCATACAGACCGATATCCCTACTGGACGTGATAGGGAAAACATACGAACGAATAATAACGGACCGCATAAGGACTTATGTCGAGATGAAAAACCTACTCCCCCTCACACAAGCAGGATTCAGACACAACCACTCGACCAATGACCCCCTCCTTAAACTGACAGACAGCATCACCAAAGGGTTCAACCAGGACACTGCACACTCGCAGTGTTCCTGGACATAGAACGGGCCTTCGACAAACTATGGCACCAGGGCCTGCTGTTCAAACTAATCAGCATCGGCATCCCATCCAAAGTAGTCAGGATTATCCAATCCTATATCACCAACAGGACCTGCAGGGTTCACGTCGCAAATTAGGTGTCAGAAGCCTTTACCCCACAAGCTGGCGTCCCCCAGGGTGGCATCTTGTCCCCACTACTGTACACACTTTACACTGCTGACATACCTACCGTAACGACTCCCCACGAAGACATGGGACTATATGCAGACGACACGGCTTACTGGTGTACGGAACTACGCACAACGACACTGCAACGAAAAACGACCACATACCTCCACCGCCTAGAAACCTGGATGGCAAAATGGAGGATACGACCTAACCCAACCAAGACACAGACAGTCCTCTTCAGACACAGACACTTAACAAAAAAGAAACAACAGAACGAACATGACATCCGACTAACCCTCTGGAACAGCCCCCTACAACTAAACGACACAGCTAGATACCTCGGAGTATACCTAGACAAACATCTCAACTGGAAAACCCACCTGACGTACCTCCTTAACAAAACCCGACTCAGACAAAACCTAATACGATCAGTGCAAGGACGCTTCCATGGCTACAACACTCAAACGGCACTACATACCTACAAAACCTTCATTCGTCCAGTTCTAGAGTACGCGGCAGCCCCCCTGGGAGGCATACATGCACTGATTGCAAAAAGACTGTATAGCACAGAACGCAGACTAATACGAAGTATAGCAAGGCTGCCGTATCTGACACCAAGCAATGAAGTATATGAGACAACCAGAATGGAACCACTACAAACCAGATTAGCCAAAATGAGAGCCAGATACGGAAATCATATCCTAAACAAAAGACCGGACATGGAGGACCTAATCACAGTCAACCACAGAACAAAAAGGAAACCCAAATACAAATACACAACACCCACACACACAATCGCCCACAACACAGCTAAGATGTACCCCGATCTCGCCCCAATCCTAGCACCACTAACAGCAAACACCACCATCCCCCCACACCTAGACGAAAGGACTCAAGCATAAAACACAAACACCACCAAACACACAAGAACATGGCCCACAAAGAACCACCAAAATACACCTAACCCAATTCCCTCTACTCCCCTCCCTCGCTCTGTACACTAAATAAGAAATACAAAACAAATGCATATGTATAGTAGAATAAGCAGTTGCCCATATTATAAGATATCTGTAATTATAAACTATTAACGACTAAGAATAAATGAATTGTAAAATAAACTGATGAAAAACGAAAATGTAATGTAATATTAACCAAATTGTTAAAATACCACTGAAATTGCTAAAATATTATTGTAGTTGTCCAAATCTCATTGTAATTGTTAAAATATCACTAAAACTGCTAAAATATCATTGAAATTATTAAAATCCCACAGTAAATGTTAAAATATCTAAAGATCTTTGTAATTGTTAAAGACCAAAAGGAAACTTGCACTATGTAGCAAGACAAATGTAAAAATTGGTTAAAAATAAAATGTACAAACCCATGGCTGAAAAGGGCAAATAGCAAGCCCTAAAACAGCCCGCTCTGTCCCCTCTGGGCAGAGAATGAAAAGTGCAAAAAAAAAAAAAAAAAAAAAAAAAAACAAAAACTCGAGGAGTAGTCTCAGGTCGCACCCGATGAAGGCCACGAGCTACGTGACCGAAATATCGTGCAAGTACGACGCTGATATCCAGCAGAACACCCGACAACCCAAGATGTCATTAGATCGCCAGGAAAGCCTGAAGAGTTACATCAAAAGTCTCTACGGGGAGGAGATGTATCAGAATATCAAGAAGCTGGACAAACTACGGCAGAAGAAAGGGAAGATGCGAGATGGAGAAGTGGTGCCAGTATTTGCCAGAATTAAACATCACATCAACTCCAGAGCGGCGAACAAGATAAAACACAGAGCCAGCATGGCACTGGTGAGAGAGAGGATTCGAGATATGCGCCACAGGTTAGATGTTGTGGCCAGGGAGCTGTTACACATTCATCTGTACATGGCAGCCTCTTTAACAAGAGAAGATTGGGATTGGGTAGACCGTGCCTCCTGGTCTTTAGCTGAGTGTGCTAGAAGGAATGCCTCATCTTGCCAATGTGCAAAGTTTGACCGCATGAGTAAGAAAGCACAGCAGATGGAAGAGACACGCACTGTGACGAATCTGAGTGGCATACAGTTTGATGATACAACCTTAAAGGTACTCAGCAAGGGTCTCAACTTTGCTACGACCCCTAGAAACGTACCCATTTCAGGTTTCGTCAGTGCAGTAGAGCAAGTTGCAGCCACACTTCCACCTAATGTGGCAGAGGAAGTCCGCCGAGAGACCTGCAGGGCCCTCACCAAGGCCAGGCCGCCGAAATCGAACATCACAACCGAGGAGAGGCTTGCACTCAAGAAACTATGGGAAGACAACAGCATTGTGGTACTGCCAGCAGACAAAGGGAACTCCACTGTCATCTTGCAGTGGGTGGATTATGATGAGAAAGTATGCCAACTTCTGGAGGACCCTGCATACAGAATTCTAGAGTGTGACACCATGGACAAGGTGCCCAAGAAGACTAGTGCTCTCTTGAAGGAAACAGGGATGCTCGATAAGATCATCAGACAACTATGGGAAAAAGCGACAGTGCCACCTAGACTGTATGGTCTACCTAAAATACACAAGGACGGCGTGCCCCTACGTCCTATTGTCAGTAATATTGGGGCACCTACGTACACAACAGCCAAGTACTTGAAAGGTCTCCTGACTCCATATGTGGGGAAATGTATTCACCACATCCGCAACTCAGAAGATTTCCTGTAACGCCTCAAGCAACTGTACATCACAGATTCGGACATCATGGTTAGTTTTGATGTGATATCGCTGTTCACCAGGGTCCCACTGAAGGACTCACTAGAACTGATTGCAGAGAAATTTGACGGTGCTCTGTTGGACCTGTTCAGTCATACACTGACATCCACGTATTTCCTGTACAGAAACCAATATTACGAGCAAACTGAAGGTGTAGCTATGGGCAGCCCACTGTCCCCTGTGGTTGTCAACATGTTTATGGAGAGTTCTGAGGAGAGGGCATTGGAGACAGCCACATTTAAACTCACATGCTTCTTTAGGTATGTGGATGACACCATCGTGATCTGGCCACATGGGATGGACAGGCTCAATGAATTTCTTGAACATCTTAACTCATGCCACCCTAATACAAAGTTCACCATAGAACTGGAGAAGAATGGCCAGCTGCCATTTCTGGATGTACTAGTCCAGAGGAAAGCAGATGGATCAATTGGCCACAGTGTGTACCGAAAACCAACACACACTGATTTATATCTGCAGGCCAGCAGCTGTCACCACCCTGCACAGAAGAATGGGGTTCTGAAGACTTTGGTCCACAGAGCACGTGACCTGTCAGACCAAGAGAATCTACCTATAAAGATAGAATGTCTCAAAACAGTTTTCTCCAAGAATGGATACACTGACAGACAAATTGAGAGGGCACTCCAACCAGCCACTATACCACAGGTTCCTGAAGAAGACCAAGATGAAGCAAAGAAGGTGGCATATCTGCCCTATGCTGGCTCTATTTCTGCCAGAATCAGTAGGATCCTCCGTAAACACAATATCAAGCGTGTTTTCTGTCCATCCAACAAGATCGGGGGACTGCTGGGGAGTGTCAAGGACGACCTGGGGTTACGAAAACCAGGGATTTACAATATACCTCGTTAATGTGGCATGTCCCACATTGGCCAGACGACAAGAACTGTGGAGCTCAGGTGCAAAGAACATCATAGGCACACTAAATTAAGACAGGTGACTAAGTCAGCTATTGCTGAACACTGTCTAGAACTAGACCATGCCGTGAAGTATGAGGATACCAAGATTCTAGCACAAACACCCAGATTTTGGGACAGTGTTATAAGAGAATCGATAGAAATTAAAATGGCTGACGATCTTATGAACCGTGACACAGGGTACCAGCTAAGCAGAGCCTGGGATCCGGCTCTGGAATTGTTAAAGGAGCAACGGGGCCAGCTGCAACACTACACAAACAGAAGAACCAGAGACGTGGAGATGGAAAACGAGCCCCTGACGGACTGCCAGGCGCACCAGACCGAAGATGGAACACCCAGAAGTGGGACTGGTGGGCGCGGACCGCAGAGGGAACATCCAGAGCCGCAGCGGACGAAAAACGGAGCGGCAACGCTCCAACAGGTCGTGGTGAGCGGGCGCGGACCGCAGGGGGAACGCTTGGTACCCCAGACCGTAGATGAAACCCCCAGGAGCGGGTTTGGTGGGCGCGGACCGCACAGGGAACACCTAGAACCTCAGCGGACGGAAAACGGAGCAGCAACGCTCCAGCAGGTCGCAGGGAATGGGCGCGGACCACAGAGGAAGCGCCTGCAGCCGTTGGTGGAGGGGGAAGGCCATAGGCATAAATACTGGACCAGGTCTACTCGAGGAGTAGTCTCAGGTCGCACCTGATGAAGGCCACGAGCTACGTGACCGAAATATCGTGCAAGTACGACGCTGATATCCGGCAGAACACCCGACAACCCAAGATGTCATTAGATCGCCGGGAAAGCCTGAAGAGTCACATTAAACATGATATTCCTTCTCTACCAAGTAGACGTTATGTGGAACCACAATAAAGTAAGGAGTGGCGACATGTAGAAACTCTATCACCAGTAACCTTTCTTATACTAGTTATTTATTTCTAGTGACGAAACAAACCCTGTGTATGGTCACAGGACACTTATTCCGTCTTTTATTTGAGCTTCTGTATGTCGATAAAATTGGTTCTGAACTGGGAATGCAACTCACACCGTCCTTAACGCGGAATTTGATCCCTTCGTGACAATATAGCTCGACTACAACTTGTTGTCTGTTCAAAACTGCAGATTCCTCAACGTCTCCACATATTGCGCATGAATGGGTTGGAATCCTGGCCCAGCACTAAACTTTTCACTATGTATTATCAAGCTCTAGAATGAGAACACCTATCTGCTGGTGAATAATAATTTTTATTATTAATGCATTTTCATTCGTTGTCAACACTAACGATGTCTGACGTTTTTGACTCCCAGTGAGACACAGAACTATTTGCGAGATCACTCTAAGTTCAAGGATGTTATTCCGAGCTGCTGGTGGAGCAAAATTCGTTAGCTGACGTCTATTTGTGTGTAGCCAACAACGATATGTGTGGGGTTCGATTCCTAGTCAGCACGGAACTCTTTGTCATATTATTTCTAGTTCAAATATGCTCACATGTCGCTGCTGGTGTAACAAACCCATACTTAACGTTTCTTTTCTCTAGAATATAACAGCGATACATGCCGGGTTGGAGTCCTGGGAAGGAAAAATTTATGTTTCGTCTCGTCATTTCATTTAATACATCTAGCTATTGCCGAGAAAATCCGATATGTCAAAGTTGATTGTGCTTCGATAACAACCCGATTAGGTTCTGGGTTCGAATCCCTGTCCAACACAAAGTTTTACCTCACTGCATTTCAAGTAAGTTACTTGTGCAGAAGCAGTATTTAACATCTCTCGTAGTTCGTTAACAGGGACAATAGATGCTGAGTAGGAATTCGCGACCGTTAAAAATGTTTACATTTTGTAATTTCAAGTTGATATTTGTTAACTGATACTGTCTAAAATCGAGGTATATCACACTCTTTATGCCTAGTCAGGAATGACTGTTAATTTCCGTCAGTCACGAAATCTTAATTTGCATGACCTGGGTTTGAATCCATACGCAGAACGAGGCGGTTCGTCGTGTCATTTGAAGTTCATACATATTCTCAACTAGCTGCTCGTGAATAACGTAAATTTTTAATGACATTTTGTGTTAAATAACAAGTATGGTATGTTACTTTGAAGAGGAAATCATGAATACGACGAACTTACTACGTGCATTACCTATCTGACGTAATAATGAGAGTGCTAACATTTCAGGTATGTCAGTTATTGCAATAAATGCGAGCTTACAAGCCTTAAGGACAGTCTTATCTGTGATGAGGCGTTCCCTGATATTTTTAGTATCGTGGTATTACTTTACATCCTGAGTTATTGCGATACAGAGCAGTGTTTTCTAGTGGTGACTTGATGGAAACATTTTCAGTAGTCAAATGACTGTATGAAGGAGCGATTAGAGGACCTGTTAGACAGCTGCATTATGTGGGTTGCATGGGAATCAGGAGAAATGCAATCCAGGTCGTTCGGATACTTTTGAGCATGACTGTACTTCGTTAACAATCCGATTAGGTGCTGGGTTCGCATCCCTGTCACAAGCTTTATATGTTGGCATTTTAATTTTAAACAAGAGCATACCTTGTTCCTTGTGAATGACACCATATTAAACGTCGTTGGGGGTAGTTCCCAGGACGGTAACTGATATGACAAGATTCTCAGTTCAGTACAAACATTTTCGTCATTTATTTTCAGGATCTGAATTGATAACTGATACTGGTGCAAACGTCTATACTTCACGTCTCTTTATGCCTAGTGATACGGTCTCAATAAGGCACAAGCAAAGCTTAGTTAACAATGGCTATAAGTGCTGGGTTTGAATCCAGGTCCAGAACGACGACGTAGGTCAAGTCATATAAAGTTCAAATTTGTGTACATGTAGCTGTTGATGTGTTACGAGAACAATGATATTACTGGTGATTCGCTGTTAATGTTGAGATTTCCTTAGAGTGCTTGTTGTTGTTAATCGCGTTTTTCTACTGGTTCGTCCAATATCCAGTTTCCAGAGCCACTCGCCGTTGAGCGACCTTCAGCACGTGGATGGAAAACCTTTTAGAGAGCGAAAAACTTTTTTCCAATTGCCGTATAGCTTTGTAACTCCATATACTGTCTCAAGTATTTAATTTTGACTAAGGATTACTGTACGATATATGTAAAATAATCTGTTTTCTCAGAACTTTTGGAATGTCACTTGTTGTAATTAAGGTTAGTTTATGAGTGTTATCGGTGTATCATCGCTAAGAACGTATTTTCTAATATGTTTTGTATGACAATATTAGTTGACACTTAGACTGACTGCCATAAAGACCTTTGGTCTCTTAGTAGTCTCTCGCGGTACCCATTGTGTGTAGTCAAACGACTGTACGCCACAGAGTTTTGGTGTTTAGAGGACCTGTAACACAGCTATGTTATGTTGGTTGTATTCGGCAGTGACCCACTTTTTTTGCTGTCAAGTGTACATATAGTTAACAGCAAATTTATTGCTGTTTCATAGAAATAAAACAAAAAAAAGAACACTGATGAGGCTGTAAGTTCATCGAAACATGCCTGACTTAAAAGAAGAAAAAGTAGTGTTAGATCAAGTCAGTATACATCAAGAAACAGCCGGCCGAAGTGGCCGAGTGGTTCTAGGCGGTACAGTCTGGAACCGCGCGACCGCTACGGTCGCAGGTTCGAATCCTGCCTCAGGCATGGATGTGTGTGATGTCCTTAGGTTAGTTAGGTTTAAGTAGTTCTAAGTTCTAGGGGACTGATGACCTCAGTTTTAAGTCCCATAGTGCTCACAGCCATTTGAACCATTTGAACATCAAGAAACAGCTTTATTTGTAAGCAGACACGGACACAAGAATGAGCTTCAACCTCCATACGAATAATAATAGTGATATAAAATAATAATTTTGTTTTTTAAAAAAGATTTGTATGAAAATATGGTTTGTTGCAGAAAAGATGTTGAACATAAGTATAAAATAAGGCACAGAGACCAGAAACCCTCAAAGCTGCAATCTGGTTTCTGAAAAAGTTGTAGATAACTTTTGTTTATTCCCTGAGCTCCTACATTTTGTTCAGTTTTAATCTCTACTTCATTCAAAAAATTATGGCCAACATCAACATCGCTCATGAAAACAGTATAAAATCTGGTTCTGCAATTTGAAATCTTCCAATGTCTCCAGATCTCAACCACTTACAGAACATTCTTTTATGGTCCTTGAACGACTGTTAACTATGATTAAATTGTGGTCTGTGCAAAATTCTACCAGGAGGCTTGTTTTCTTATTCCTTTCTCCCAGGCCACGTTCTCCTACTATATTTCGTGCTTTTCCTTTTCCTAGTATTGCATTTCAGTACCTCATCACAATCAAATTTTTATGTTCATTAACGATCAGAATAATTAATCTTCTGTCATCATACATTCTTCCAGTCTCTTCATCATTTGTGCAGCTAGTAACTATATAAACTTGTATTACTGCGGTGGATGTTGCTTTTATATCTGTCTTGGCCATGACAGAGCGTTCACTATGGTGTTCATAGTATCTTATCCACGTTCCTATTTTCTTATTCATTATTAGTCCTACTCCTGCATTACCCCTGTGTGATTTTTTGTGCTCACTTTTATTCAGTCCTGTTTTCAAAATCTCTGAAGTACCTACATACCCAATTAAGGTAGAAAACATTACACATTTCGACCTGTAGAACGCCAGTTGCATTTTTCCTGATGGCAACCGTCTCTTGAGTAGTTCACCGCTGGAGATCCAAATAGGGGACTATTTTACCTTAGAGCAACATCATTAAGCTATAAAATGGCTGCTGCCCCTTATCAGTATATTAGTCTGCCTTCGAATAATTGCAATACAGCAGGATCAAACATTTATGTTTTCATCTGTACACAAGAATTAATACAATACTGTTTGCAAAATGTGAAACACTAAGACTGAGAGATTTAATCACAATGAAAATTATTCCACCGGTCAGGGACATGACACTACACAATGACTACCATTACAGACCTGTACATGCGCTAGAACTGTAGACATTCAATACGGACTAGCGCCACGATGTTCTAACAATCAGAGCCGCTAGACGTTGCGGCATGGAACCAAAGAGTGCCTGCATATACTATTGGGGAACACTCTGCCACGCAGTTTGTAGGCACGTCCACAAAACATCAACAGTGGCTGGAGGTGGACCTGAATGAACAAGCTGCAGACCGGCCATATCCCAGACACGTTCTATGGGCGACATGTCAGGAGAACGGGCAGGGCTGGGAAGCTTCGGACCCCTCGTTCTTCGAAGAAGGCTTGCATATTCCTCGCTACTTGCGGCTGGTCGTTGGCCTGCTGAAATAAGGGATGTGGAACAGCTTGCAGAAGGGGCAGTACCTCGGGCTGTAAAATCTCCCTGATGTATAGGTAGCTGTTCGAATTGCTCTCAAGACGTAGAAGGCGAGATTGCGTATTATAGGCAATGGCGCACCAAACCGTCACCTTTGGCATTTTCCTGCTATGCCACTCAACAATACTGTCTGCCCGATTGCGTTCGCCAAGGCGGCGTCGATCGCGTATGCGGCCATCACCGTAGGAAAGTTGAAGCCGGACTCGTCCGTAAACACTACACTTCGCTACTCAGCACGCCAGCACAGGCCCATTGCAGTGTGCTGCATTGGTGGATTCTGGTCAATGGAAGCCGACATAACGGCATGCGTGCCACCAGTCCATCTCGCAGAAGACAGTGTCAAACCGTCGACGCAAACATGTTCACACCCGTAGCAGTGCCCCAACGTTGCGCCAACACTGTGGACGAAGCTGTTTTGTCCTTTACGGCCAAGCGGACAAGATGGCGATCGTCCCGTACTGTGGTCACGTTGTGTCGTCCAGCACCCTGCCGGCATTGTATACGGTCCTCTTCTCCCTACTGGATCCACATATGCCTCACTGTTGAAGCAGCGTTCCCTGTACGAGCCACTCTGTCATGGAACGACAGACTTGTATCCCGCAGACCAATCATTCCACCCCGTTCAAACGCACACTCATGCCGACGTTCCACCCTGTGACGTCGGGGAGGCGTGGTGGCACTTGGTTACACGTTTCCACTTCGTATGACGGCTCTGCACCGTCTGAGCGTCCGGTCACACGAAAGATGGAGCTGCTGGGCCTCCGTGCACGCCACTTTTTCTGCCACTTAAATCGCTTATTGTGGTTTCGTTGTTCCACACGTCCTCTTATCGTGGCGTGTTGCAGACCATTGACTCTGAGAGTTTTACTCTTTGCACAACTGTTAAGTTGTGTATTAACAATATGATGCAATGTTTTATCATTATTTGAAAAAAAATGAATACCGCCCTTCTGTCCTTAACATATGATAGGAATATGGAGATTAAGAGCTATTCTCAGTTTAATAATAATCGCAATCATAAGTAATTTCCGTATAAGTATTCAACAGCAAAAATTGCAGGTTGCATAAATCTAAAGTTCAGTTACTTCTAAAACAAATAAAGGTATGCATTAAATTGTAGAAATTATATTTAAATATAGACGATCCTGTGCGTAACAAATTTTAAATCTGAAACTTGTAATCGGGTGTAGAAGAATGAGATCCAAAACATTTATATAGAATTTGTAGATTTAAGAAAAAAATGATTCGATTAACAGGAAAAAATTATTCAACACCTGAAAAGAGTTCAGAGCTTACATCAAACCAGTGGCAATCGTAAAAGACACAATAACAAATACAAAATTAAATTTTTAGGTGAAACCTCCAAGGTCTTTGAGATCGAAACTTGGGCAAGACAAGGAAATGGTTTGTCGTCACTGCTCTGCAATTGTGCATTACAAAAGGTAATCAAGGGATGGTGGAAAAGAACAGAAGAAGAAAGAATTTAATAAAATCATAATTGGGAGAAAAGGGGATAATCTGAGTTTTGATTGCGTGGCTGTTACAGACGATCTGGCCATCTTAGCTGCATCTGGAGCAGACGCAACAATGCGGGTAAATCTCCTACATGGGGCAGCTTCAAAAGCATACCTATGTGATCTGTTGAAATAAACAGAGCATATGACATGCGAAGATGTGAGCGAAATACGGGAAACTGATTATGGAAGAATAAGAAAGAGTAAAAAATTTTATTGTCTAGGTGCAATAAAACAACCACATGCTTTGAACAAAGAAGCTGACTTAGAAAGGACAAGGAAAATTGGTGTGGCTTTTCAACTAATAAAAGCCTTGTATAACAAGATATATATTTCCATAAAAGCATAACTCCGGCACTACAACACTGCCATTAAACCAGAATGCCTTTACGCTTCATGATGCAGCTCAACAATCAGGTGAAATAGAAAAAAGGGAATGAACAATGATAAAGAAAGTCTTTGGACCAAAATATGAGAATGGGGAATGGAAATTAAGATGTAATGAGGAAATTTATGGAAACATAGAGCCAATATCAGACACAATGAGGAAGGGGAGAGTTGTATTCTATGGACACCTAAAAGAGCTAAATGAAAAGAGAATAACAGAAACAATTTTCATCTTTTTGAAGGACACCTAAAAACATCAATGACATGGATCAAAGAAGTCAAAGCAGACCTGAGAGAAATGGAAATAACGGAGGAAGAAATAGGAGAGAGGGAAAAGTTTAGAGCAAAAGTAAAAATTTTAGGGGCTTCCAGAAAAAGACACGACCAGTATTCACAGAAAGAAGAAGAGAAAAACATAGAAAAAAATGAAAAACTATCGGAAAGAAAGACAGGAGAAAAGAAGAAAGAAATAAGTCATTTCATATGGTCCTTAGTGGCTAAACCAAGAAAAATAAGGCACCTTGGATGTGTTACAGGAACAGAACAGACACGAAGAATATTTATGTACTTAGATTTGCTGGAACTGAAAATAAATACAATAAATCACTTTCTGAATAGCTACGTCAAAACAGAATTATTGAAATAGCAAGAATTTTCTATACGATATTAAATTCCTCCGTCGTATTTATTAAAGAAATGAACTTTGCTTAGTGAAAATATAATGTTTCCAATTTTAAGATTATTGAGCTTTGTGAATACTTTTGAATTTTATATATAAGGAATGGAAGGTTCTACGATTTTCCTCTTGTAGAATCAAAAATTGATATTTGCTTAAATTTTTAATGTTATGCGTTCATGTGTTTTGAGATTTTGAGAGCGTAAGTTCTATGTAAAAATACTTTTAAGAACATTTTGTCAAAAATGTTTATTTGGGAAAAAGTCTGGTTATTATAATACATATACTTATACTGTGATCAAGACAAGTTTGTCACCACCTTTCTACATTTTGTTGCTAAATGTTGGTGTTGAAAATTCCTTTGTCATCACGATTCGAAATAGATATCTAAAGGTCGAGTGCCATCACACTAGTATACTTAAGTGGAATCTGGTGTGGAGATTTGTCTGTGGGCTACTCATCGATGATTCATAAAAACGTTGCATTCTGTATGCTGAAAGATCCCGGTGTCATTAATTGATACTGATACTTTATTGATTCTCAGGTGGAGCTGATCATGAAAGAACGACAATCTGTAGGAGGCAGTTTTTCAACGTTTAACTCTCTCTGGAAGTCAAAATAAGAGGACATTTTAGTCATGTGTGGGCTATGGACGTAGTCTCCACAACCATATCATTAATAGCAAACCTGCTACGCTGAGGATCATGCAACTTTTTCCTACACACTTACTGCGTCAGTGCACCCAGTTTATTGACCATACTGGAATTCCGAGATCCTCGCAGAACAGCACATGCAGATCTTATATGGTGTCTCATTACGGTTATAAGTGCAGTCTGTATGTTCTTCAGCATAGGTTACTAGCTTTGCACACTGCTTGCTCGTGACCGGCATGACCAGATCTCTCAGTTTCCATAGCAAAGTAAGTGTTACACATTGTTCATTGATTTGTTCATTCTTTCATGAATCGTGTTCTGTAAATCACATCATGGAGAAGAGCGCTCAGGGATATGGAACAAGTAAAGATATACATAACAGACAGTCTATGGCTGAAAGTATACTGACTTATTCGTACTGATAATTATGGGACAGCCACTGCTCCTCGTCTTCTGCAATTCAGCTGCTGTTTTATCAGACACTTGAAGCAAACAATGTATGCAACTTCACGCAGGTATACTCGTTTACAGGAGAGAGTGTTGCACGTTGGTACACCTTTCAGACTTTCGTCTCTAGCCAGCCCCCTAGAAGTTTAATATGTTCTCTTATTCTAATTTTGAACGATAGCATTCACTTTTGATGTGTCTCAATCTTTTTCTGAAATTACTAAAATGTCTTCGGAAAAATAAGGTTTTTCTCCAAAAGTGAAAACATGTCCCAAGGTACAACTTTTTTATGTACCTAGGAAAAGCTATTCTACTGAAACTTAAACGCGTTACAATGGAAAAAATCTTGTCAATACTGAATTTAATGGACTATCTGCTACATTATTATTCTGCTACATACCAATAATCAGTTAGTAAAATCAAATTAAGGAGAAGTGTTATCAAAAATTAGTTACAAGTTAAATACATTCTGAAACAGAAACTACTGGAAACGAACAAAATCTTCTATTTCCAAGACAGGTAATATTGTTAAGACCTTAAAGAAATTCAGTTTATTTTGAAATATTACATGTTTCATGGTAAAAGACCTTCATTTGCTTCAAGATACAAGGTGGTGCACGACCGACAATATATGGCTTAGTTGTCAGATTAACGTGACCACCGGCTATGTTCGACCTCAGCGTGCAGTAACCATTGACAGCTAGCAAGTGGCAGCAATAGAAGTGGAGGGTATGTAAAGCTTGTAGGGGGAGACGCGGAAAACAGTGCAGTCATTGTCGAGACGCGGAACTGAAGCGATTTATCTGAAGTCCAAAGGGGCATGATTTTTAGCTTTCGGGCCAAGAATGGAAGCATTTCCTACGCGACTAAGTTTGTGAACTGTTCACATGCCACTGTGGTATTGGCATAGCAAAATCGGGCTATCCAAAATCAACGCCGAGGAAGCTGTGGTGCATCACGGGCCATAGATAACAGGGGTTAACGACGGCTGCGTATAAGCGTACAGGCGAATAGACATGGAGCTCTTGAGCAGCTGATCGCCCGGATGAACCAAGGCGGTGCCAGTAGTGTCTCCTCAGTGAGCGTTCACTGAAGGATTTTGCGTCTGGGTCTCCGCAGCAGGCGCCTGGTTCGTGCACCGTTCATCGACGACGAAGGCTGAAAATTGCGTGCCAGCACCGCAACGTATCACACCGCTTGCAGTGTACGTGCGTAGTTCGATGTGCACTAGGATGAGTTTGCCCTACTGCTCTGGGCACCAAACACCCCAGATGTAAACCCAACCGAGAATCTGTGGGACCATCTCAATCGGGCAGTATATAAACAGTTTTAAAATAAATAGCCTTATACTCACCATAGAATTCTGTACCCCAACAAATAACAACATATTCAATACAGCTTTAACGTATTATGCAGCACTGTAGAGCGGGAAATGTTTAAAAATTCAGCACAAAACACTTCCACATGTCCAGCAACACAAACTGTACAAAATGGCGGTAACTGGCTATGGCGATATCTAGTGCGCATTCCTTCTTGTGATTCTAAAATCAGACACAAGACTGAAGTAACAACCAAAAAACACCATGTATTCCTAGGTACACTATCCTCTAGCTACAATACTCTCCCCTACTAACAAAGTCAAGACCTGCATTAGAGTCTTGTGAAATTTACATCCCTTATCCGGAGTATTGTAATGAATTATTAAAAGAGTGCTAATGAGATGTTCTTGTACTTTGTTTTTGAATATCTGCGGATTTTTCTAGTTCCTGCTTGATGCATACCAGTAATCTGTTACGGGCTTTTGCACCAAAATTCTAATCTCAACATAAGATAGGTAATTTTTACGTCTAGTATTGTGGTTGTGAAATGAGCAGTTAATTCTAAGTTCGCTCTTGTTAGTAACGATAAATACGTAAGCAAATATATGTATTGGCAAGCAAGTGTAAGGCTCTGTAGGTCACTGAGAAGGTTTCTAAAAGACATACAGTTATTTTCTTTATATTGTGTTGTTACTGCACGTTTCTGTTGAATACGAGTAAACAGATTTTTGATCTTACTTGCCTTGGTATAGAAAATTATCGGATGAGAGTGTACTGGGTGAACGTATGCTAAATATTCTAGGGGGTAAACACAATGAGAGAATTACAGTATGTACAGGTGGTGTTTGTTCTTTCAGACACCCGAAAGAACAGACACCATTTTTGATTCATCGGTCGTATATATACCTGGTGGTTATAATTAACTTTCCCTATTTAACACGTTATAACACGGAAACTAATTACCGTAGGAGCAACAAACTTGGTAGAATTAATGTCAAGGACATGGAGAAGAAAAATAATGCAGAATCAGTTCAACTGAAACACGTTTAACGTGCAGCTACGGTACAGTCGTGGACAAAACGAGCGAGACCCCTCGCCTTTTCGTTATGCTGATCTGCACAGCTTTAAAGTCTGCTACACAGCATAACAGGCAAGGCGACGAAGTGCTACCAACATACTATGCACATGCGTGAAATTGAAAAACTATCCGGACTTTGTCAGACAGTTTTCAGTCACGTGTAAGACTATATTAATGCTGATTAATGTGTTAAACACAACACGTAAATATAAGATATAAATGAAAGAAGAAACGCTAATTAGTATGAACTGTACTAATAAAAATGAATTTTTTACACCATAAAGGGACCGTATACCGCAGGAAGTGCGATACATTTCCGCTTATTAGGTCTACCTGTACTCGAGGTAAACGGGTTTTAAGGGTTGGGTAGACAGACAGACGGTCAAGAAAGTGAGACTAGTAGGGCTCCATTTCTACCGATTTAGGTGATGAAATCCTAACGACGAAAATAGCTACAGCAGTTAATGAAGACGAGGACAGCATAAATAATTCCCCCTACCCTTTATTCGAAATGTTCTAGTTGCAGTCGATACATCAGCATATTAACCGTAGCTATGCTTTCGATCGAAATCACGTTTACAGAAAAGCAAATAAAATCAATTTGCCTATACATGTGGTAATTCAGATCCCAGTATTAATGATACCGCGTTTCAGAAGTGCGAGCATTCCCATTGCTAGCTAGCTTAAGAAACACTTCGGGTAATGAACGTTTTCTGCCTGTGGCGAGTCTAATGGAGAATTCGAAACACTGTAGAATACGTTTGGCAGCTATGTAGCCGTTTATTTCCTGGGGTGGTGCAGAATTATCCTACTAAATTTACCCGCTAATAACAGTATTTTGTTACTTAGACAAACATCCCAAATGATTGTCACATAAGCGGTGACATAAAGGTAGAAAATTCATGTTTTTGAGTCCAGAAAGCTCTATGCAACAGAAACTGCGGATCATTTTGCCATTTTCAGTGCGAAATTGCCTGCTTAGTCATGTGTGGGGTAATAAAGAGGGCTGTTTTTCTGGGTTGTCTGCTAGCGTAGTGAAAGGTGTTTCCTACTGCAAGGGAGGTCTGGTTTGTTTTCGGTTCTAATCTCGATTGAGGCAGAGAGACTATCAGTAAAGCAATTGTAAGAAATTCTCGTGCTCACAATACGTTTTATTGCTACCTTTATTATGTACCGGCGCCCTGTGGATGTAAATATGAAAATCTTGTAGAATTTCAGACTTGTTACTGCCTACTTTTTCCGCTTCTGTCAATAAATGACTTAAGTGTGGCACTGAATGATTTTTAACTGAATTTCGTTATGAATCTTCACGCATTGCTAAATTTGCACACCTTCATGGTGGGTCAGCAACGGTAATCCAGTATGACTGGTCTGAACTTTGACACAGACCGTTTTGCGGCGGAATGCGCATAATATTTTGCTAATTCGTACCCATCTGGGGTACTTTGTCTTACTAAAACAGTTATGTTTTCTCGATAAGCTGAAATTCATTTTTATTAGTACAGTTCATACTAATTAGCGTTTCTTCTTTCATTTATATCTTATATTTACGTGTTGTGTTTAACACACTAATCAGCATTAATGTAGTCTTACACGTGACTGAAAACTGTCTGACAAAGTACGGATAGTTTTTTAATTTCACGCCTGTGCATAGTATGTTGGCAGCACTTCGTCGCCGTGCCTGTTATGCTGTGTAGCAGACTTTAAAGCTGTGTGGATCAGCATAACGAAAAGGCGAGGGGTCTCGCTCGTTTTGTCCACGACTGTACATCATACCATTACATACCGGCACCATTACTGCTACAAAAGAGGCTCAATATGGCATCCATCAGTGTCCAGAAGAGTCTGAAAGGGCAGGATAGCATTCTGCACAGCAGATCGAAGCATGTACGTAGGAATGCTGGCTACCTCTCTTGATATGCCCACTACACCCCACAACCAGCAATCACAGGGAGTGGGACCAGATGATCGTCTCGGCCAAGCATTTGGAAACGATCGGCTGATAATTCCATCGTTTCCAAATGTGTTTCGCAGAAGCAGGTGAACTTCGAAAGCGATGTGCAGTAAGGCCCCATCTTGCATGAAAACTGTTGAGTTCAATGCTTCTCTCTCTTGTAGGGCGGGTATGAGATACTCGTGAAGCATAACGCAGTAACGCTGGCCAGTCACACCGTACGTCATTGGTACCTGAGCGCCAACCTGTTCAAAAAAGAATGGGCCAATGTTGAACGTAACCTTGAAGCCACACCATACGGTGACACGTTTACCATACAGAGGAAATTCATGCACAGTGACTGGAGGTCAAGATCCCCCACCCGGCAATTATGTGTGTTAATCTCACCCGTCACAGAAAAATAAGCTTCATCTGTCCATAGGTTAGTTCAGGGCCAGCCCTCGTCAACTTCAGTCCTTGCGAGAAAGTGGAGAGCGAAGTCAATACGTCGTTGTGCGTCCTGTAGTGGAAGCTTCTGTACGCTATGGATAGTCTACGGATACCATTTGAGAATGGTTCGAAGCACCTTCCGTACAGTGGACCACGGGATGTTCAACTGTTGTGACACAGCACACGCACTGCCAGACGATCGGCAATTGCGCGCAGCGTTGTCTTCCATTGTTGTTGTTGTGGTCTTCAGTCCAGAGACTGGTTTGATGCAGCTCTCCATGCTACTCTATCCTGTGCAAGCTTCTTCATCTCCCAGTACCTACTACTACCTACATTCTTCTGAATCTGTTTAGTGTATTCATCTCTTGGTCTCCCTCTACGATTTTTACCCTCCACGCTGCCCTCCAGTACCAAACTGGTAATCCCTTGATGCCTCAGAATATGTCCTACCAACCGATCCCTTCTTCTAGTCAAATTGTGCCACAAATTTCTCTTCTCTCCAATTCTATTCAATACCTTCTCATTAGTTATGTGATCTACCCATCTAATCTTCAGCATTCTTCTCTAGCGGCACATTTCGAAAGCTTCTATTCTCATCTTGTCTAAATTATTTATCGTCCATGTTTCAGTTCTTTACATGGCTACACTCCATACAAATACTTTCAGAAACGACTTAGTGACACTTAAATCTATACTCGATGTTAATAAATTTCTCTTCTTTAGAAACGCTTTCCTCGCCATTGGCAGTCTACTTTTTATATCCCCTCTACTTGAAACATCAACAGCTATTTTGTTCCCCAAATAGCAAAACTCATTTACTACTTTAAGCGTCTCATTTCCTAATCTAATTCCCGCAGTATCACCTGATTTAATTCGACTACATTCTATTATCCTCGTTTTGCTTTTGTTGAAGCTCATCTTATATCCTCCTTTCAAGACACTATCCATTCCGTTCAGCTGTTCTGCCAGGTCCTTTGCTGTCTCTGACAGAATTACAATGTCATCGGCGAACCACAAAGTTTTTATTTCTTCTCCATGGATTTTAATCCCTACTCCGAATTTTTCTTTACTGCTTGCTCAATGTACAGATTGAATATCATCGGGGATGAGCTACAACCCTGTCTCACTCCCTTCCCAACCAGTGGTTCCCTTTCATGCCCCTCGAGTCTTATAACTGTCATCTGGTTTCAGTACAAATTGTAAATAGCCTTTCGCTCCCAGTATTTTACCCCAGCCACCTCCAGAATTGGAAAGAGAGTATTCCAGTCAACATTGTCAAAAGCTTTCTCTAAATCTACAAATGCTAGAAACGTAGGTTTGCCTTTCCTTAATCTATTTTCTAAGCTAAGCCGCAAGGTCAGTAATGCCTCACGTGTTCCTACATTTCTACGAAACTGATCTACCCCGAAGTCGCCTTCTACCAGTTTTTCCATTCGTCTGTAAAGAATTCGTGTTAGTATTTTGCAGTCGTGGCTTATTAAACTGATACTACGGTAATTTTCACATATATCAACACCTGCTTTCTTTGGGATTGGAATTAATATATTCTTCTTGAAGTCTGAGAGTATTTCGCCTGTCTCATACATCTTGCTCACCAGATGGTAGAGTTTTTATAGGCCTGGCTCTCCCAAGGCTGTCATCAGTTCTAATGGAATGTTGTTTACTCCCGGGGCCTTGTTTCGACTTAGGTCTTTCAGTGCTCTGTCAAACTCTTCACGCAGTATCATATCTCCCATTTCATCTTCATCTACGACCTCTTCCATTTCCATAATATTGTCCTCAAGAACATCGCACTTGTATAGACCCTCTACATACTCCTTCCACCTTCCTGCTTTCCCTTCTTTGCTTAGAACTGGTTTTCCATCTGAGCTATTGATATTCATGCAAGTGGTTCTCTTTTCTCTGAAGGTCTCTTTAATTTTCCTGTAGGCTGTATCTACACTCCTGGAAATTGAAATAAGAACACCGTGAATTCATTGTCCCAGGAAGGGGAAACTTTATTGACACATTCCTGGGGTCAGATACATCACATGATCACACTGACAGAACCGCAGGCACATAGACACAGGCAACAGAGCATGCACAATGTCGGCACTAGTACAGTGTATATCCACCTTTCGCAGCAATGCAGGCTGCTATTCTCCCATGGAGACGATCGTAGAGATGCTGGATGTAGTCCTGTGGAACGGCTTGCCATGCCATTTCCACCTGGCGCCTCAGTTGGACCAGCGTTCGTGCTGGACGTGCAGACCGCGTGAGACGACGCTTCATCCAGTCCCAAACATGCTCAATGGGGGACAGATCCGGAGATCTTGCTGGCCAGGGTAGTTGACTTACACCTTCTAGAGCACGTTGGGTGGCACGGGATACATGCGGAGGTGCATTGTCCTGTTGGAACAGCAAGTTCCCTTGCCGGTCTAGGAATGGTAGAACGATGGGTTCGATGACGGTTTGGATGTACCGTGCACTATTCAGTGTCCCCTCGACGATCAGCAGTGGTGTACGGCCAGTGTAGGAGATCGCTCCCCACACCATGATGCCGGGTGTTGGCCCGGTGTGCCTCGGTCGTATGCAGTCCTGATTGTGGGGCTCACCTGCACGGCGCCAAACACGCATACGACCATCATTGGCACCAAGGCAGAAGCGACTCTCATCGCTGAAGACGACACGTCTCCATTCGTCCCTCCATTCACGCCTGTCGCGACACCACTGGAGGCGGGCTGCACGATGTTGGGGCGTGAGCGGAAGACGGCCTAACGGTGTGCGGGACCGTAGCCCAGCTTCATGGAGACGGTTGCGAATGGTCCTCGCCGATACCCCAGGAGCAACAGTGTCCCTAATTTGCTGGGAAGTGGCGGTGCGGTCCCCTACGGCACTGCGTAGGATCCTACGGTCTTGGCGTGCATCCGTGCGTCGCTGCGGTCCAGTCCAAGGTCGACGGGCACGTGCACCTTCCGCCGACCACTGGCGACAACATCGATGTACTGTGGAGACCTCACGCCCCACGTGTTGAGCAATTCGGCGGTACGTCCACCCGGCCTCCCGCATGCCCACTATACGCCCTCGCTCAAAGTCCGTCAACTGCACATACAGTTCACGTCCACGCTGTCGCGGCATGCTACCAGTGTTAAAGACTGCGATGGAGCTCCGTATGCCACGGCAAACTGGCTGACACTGACGGCGGCGGTGCACAAATGCTGCGCAGCTAGCGCCATTCGACGGCCAACACCGCGGTTCCTGGTGTGTCCGCTGTGCCGTGCGTGTGATCATTGCCTGTACAGCCCTCTCGCAGTGTCCGGAGCAAGTATGGTGGGTCTGACACACCGGTGTCAATGTGTTCTTTTTTCCATTTCCAGGAGTGTATCTTACTCCTAGTGAGATAAGCTTCTACATCCTTACATTTGTCCTCTAGCCATGCCTGCTTAGCCGTTTTGCACTTCCTGCCGATCTCATTTTTGAGACGTTTGTGTTCCTTTTTTGCCTGCTTCATTCACTGCATATTTGTTTTTTCTCCTTTCATCAATTAAATTCAATATCTCTTCTGTTACCCAAGGATTTCTATTAGCCCTCATCTTTTTATCTACGTGATACTCTGCTGCCTTCACTATTTCATCTCTCAAAGCTACCCATTCTTCTTCTACTGTATTTGTTTGCCGGCCGGAGTGGAGGAGCGGTTCTAGGCTCTGCAGTCTGGAACCGCGCGACCGCTACGGTCGCAGGTTTGAATCCTGCCTCGGGCATGGATGCGTGTGATGTCCGTATGTTAGTTAGGTTTAAGTAGTTCTAAGTTGTAGGGGACTGATGGCCTCAAAAGTTGAGTCCCATAGTGCTCAGAGCCATTTGAACCATTGTTGTATTTCTTTCTCCCATTCTTGTCAATCGTTCCCTAATGCTCTTCCTGAAACTCTCTACAACCTCTGGTTCTTTCAGTTTATCCAGGTCCCATCTCCTCAAATTCCCACCTTTTTGCAGTTTCTTCAGTTTGAATCTACAGTTCATAACCAATAGAGTGTGGTCAGAGTCCACATCTGCTCCTGGAAATGTCTTAAAATTTAAAACCTGGTTCCTGAATCTCTGTCTTACCTTTGTATAATCTATCTGAAACCTTCTAGGCCGGCCGGGGTGGTCGAGCGGTTCGAGGGGCTACAGTCTGGAACCGCGCGACCGCTACGGTTGCAGGTTCGAATCCTGCCTCGGGCATGGATGTGTGTGATTTCCTTAGGTTAGTTAGGTTTAACTAGTTCTAAGTTCTAGGGGGCTGATGACCTCAGAAATTAAGTCCCGTAGTGCTCAGAGCCATTTGAACCATTTTTTTGAAACCTTCTAGTATCTCCAGGCTTCTTCCATGTATACAACCTTCTTTCTTGGTTCTTGAAGCAGGTGTTAACTATGATTAAGTTTTGCTCTGTGCAAAATTCTACCAGGCGGCTTCCTCTTTCATTCCATACTCACATCTCATATTCACCTACTATGTTTTCTTCTCTTCCTTTTCATACTATCGAGTTCCAGTCTCCTTTCACTATCTGAATAATTTCTTTTATCTCATCGTACATTTCATCAATCTTATTTTACCCAAGAGGACGCCATCATCATTTAACCATAGAGCAAAGCTGTATGCCCTCGGGAAAAATTACGGCTGTAGTTTCCCCTTGCTTTCAGCCGTTCGCAGTACCAGCACAGCAAGGCCGTTTTTGTTAATGTTACAAGACCAGGTCAATCATCTAGACTGTCGCCCCTGCAACTACTGGAAAGTCTGCTGCCCCCCTTCAGGAACCACACGTTTGTCTGGCCTCTCAACAGATACCCCTCCGCTGTGGTTGCACGTACTGTACAGCTATCTGTATAGCTGAGGCACGCAAGCCCCCCACCAACGGCAAGGTCCATGTTTCTAAAAATATGGAATCAATTTGACATCCCCTGTCGATAGCACTCATTAATTCATGAGTCTAAAGAGCTAGTTATGTTTCACAGAACGATATTTTCTGAATCCGTGCTATGTGTCAATAAATCGTTTTCTTCGAGGTAATTCATAATGTCCGAACACAATATTTATTTTCTGAACCCTATTCTAGAAACAATTTGTTCAAGTTGAAGATAAAAGGATGTCCGGTTTTTGAGTTACTAACAATTTTGGGTGAAATTACATTGTGCTTACAAAAACCTGAGAAACAAAATAATATCGCAGATTATTTTATATAGTTAATAAAATAAATTCAACAATTTCAAAATACGCTACGTTAAAAGCTTAGCATATTTTTAACTTTTACATAAAAATTAGTTATTTCTCAAGAAGTTAAGTGTGTTTATGAAATACAGTGACGGTTCTTAGTTTGACGAACACTGGAGTTTGACGAACAATAAAGATTTATTTAAGACACAAAGGGAGTTGATGACATTTGGCTATTACTGAGTATCGATTTAAATTGATGGGGAAACACTGATAATCTGTGGTGGACCGGGGTTCGAACTCGGTTCCCGTATTCATTTTTTAAAGATCCTATTACCGCCGTATCGAGCGGCCGAATCGTCTTATTGGTAGGGGTCTTCCCCTATTAAGTCCGTAGATGGTCAGTTTGCTGCAGGAATCTTCTGCAGTAACCACGTCTCATACCCGGAAAGCCCCAATGAGCAGGAAGGTCAGGAAATAATCAACCTAAATAATTAGCGGAGTGGATCCTGCACTTTCGGTGGCGGCTGAAAGCCGTACGTGTCGTCGTCAGTAAGGACCAAAAACAGACTCCGGCAGTCACCGCAACAGACTAGGCAGATGCTCCGACCACTAAGCCATACGGACACTGTGGTCACCGCACCTGCGCGGACTACCGGAGCACACCTCTCGTCAGATCCAAATTCTCAACTTATCCACACACTACAGACGTAGCCCCTGATCATCGCGACGTTTCGCCGATTCCCGTAACAGTTCGAGAATGGCATGCATCTGCACTGGGAAGGATCTTTCAGACATATACAAGAAAATTGTACTTATCATAACATAAAATAAATATGAAAAATAATCAAGTCCGTGGGGCATTAGTTATGAATGATATGGGGAAAAAAATAAAAGTCGGGTTGCGTTTCACATAGTACATACTATATTCTGAATCTAGGTTATCGTAAATTGATATCTGTAGGCAATCAAATTTCGTATTTTTTGCAGAAACGTGCAACAATGTTATTATATTATCGATCCTTAACATACGATACCTTGTAAGTACAAAAACCCAACTTTTCAGGAGAGAGAAAAAACTTTCTAAATACCTTTCTTTAAGGACCTTGACTGAACAATTTGTGATATTTGTTAGAAACTGATAGATACGAAGTAGTAAAATTGAAATTAATACCAAAGGGCTGATAGTTTTTATTTATAATATTTTTTCTTTTGAATAATGATCTGCATAAAGTATAGATTTATGAGTTACCACTTTGAAACAGAATTTACCTCACAAATTTTAATTTCCAGTTTATGACGTAACACTAGCATGATGCGAATCTTTTTCAGCAGTTTTTGATAACGGTAATCAGAATGGTAAAAATGTGACTTACGTGGTATCACATGATAAGGAGCGTTTTGAACAAATTTCGAAAGGTATAAAATTTCGCAAATGCACCAGTGTATTGCGTAATTACGTGAGTAACATGAATCTCATAAATTATAGGCGAAATCGAAATACACATTACAGAAATTAAGATGGAATCGCAATCTTCGCTTTACCCAGGAAATTGCCATAAATCTCGGTTTTTACACAGACCAGCTCCAAATTTTAAGATCAGCTGCTCTCCCTGCGTAATCGAGCAGTGCTGTAGTCTACCTAGCCACAGTTCCATTCAAGCTAATGGTTTCATAGCATCTGACATGACAAAAAATGTAGGCAGTCTGTAGACACTGTCTTCCCCCTCTCACAACTATGCATATTTTTCACACTTGTCTACTGTGGTGATATTTTTTAGTCTAGACAGCTTATTTAGCGATAGTTCTTCAACGAAAAGTTAAGCGCTGTTGTGCTCGGCTAGATCACCGTCCAGGTACGCCGAGTACTGTTGGCAAGCGGGGTGCACTCAGCCCTTGTGACGCTAATTGAGGAGCTACTTGATTGAGAAGTAGCAGCATTGGACACGAAAATTGACAACGGCCGGGAGAGCGGTGTGCTGACCACATGCCCCTCCGTATCCGCATCCAGTGATGCCTAAGGGCTGTGGATGACACAGCGACCGGTCCTTGCCACCTAGATTAACTCCGAAAGTATGATAGTAGCTGAAACGTTTGTGCGACAAAAGTTGCACGAGACAACAGGTGCCATAATATGACGTTGGTGTTTTGTTGCTAGGTGGTGTCACGTCAGAGACGTGAAATTCAACTTCGTTTTTTTTTTAAATGGGCCGCTATAGTTTTGTACTTATTTTCTGATAGCGGATATCGAGACGAATCCAATGATGTGTAAGAGTAAGGCCTTCGAAGGTCAACGAAGGTCAAAAAGGTAGCATCAACGTCCAGTTACAGAAGGTGTTCGAAGTGATGACCATAGGTATCAATGCAGTGCTGCAATATGATTATCATGGATTGAGAGGTATTCCTTATCACTTCGACACTTATCGAAGCACATGCTCTGACAATTCTCTCTCATATATCGTGCAAACAGTAAATATTCACCGAATACGGCGTATCCATCTAACGTGCCATTGACATGTAAACACCATTCGACGGTTTCGCAATACTACACTAATAGGAACGGTAAGACTAGTATCGTCGAATCATGCGAATGTGAACGATGTATTCCTCCGAAGAACAATTCGATATGCTTCTCATTTACAGAGATTGACAATTAAATTCAATGAGAGCTAGAGACTTTTCACTGAAAGATATCCTCAACGTACTCACCCTAAACGTCGTACATTTAAATATGTGTATGATAAACTGAGAACAACTGGATTTTTAACGCATCGGAAACATATCCGACAAAGGAAAGTTACTAAGGAGGAAACGGAAATTGGTGCTCCTGCCACTGTGGTTCGAGACCCCTGTGTTAGTTCGCTTCAAATAGCAAGGTAATCTTGCTTGAGCCAGAGTAGTGTTGTTCGTGTTCTGCATCGCCATAAATATCATACATATTATAAAGACGTTCCAATTACACCTGAATATATACGAGAGAGAATTGTCAGAGAATGTGCTTCGATAAGTGCCGATGTGCTGAGGAATACCATTCAATCCATGATAAGAAGATTGCAGCACCGCATTGATACCAATGGTCATCAGTTCGAACACCTTTTGTAAATGGACGTTCATGCCACTTTCTTGACATTCGTTGAACTTCAAAGACCTTACTGTTAAACATCATTGGATTTGTCTCGATAGCCGCTATTAGAAAATAAGTACCAGACTATAGTACGATTTTAAAAAACCAAAGTTGACCTTCATATCTCTGACGCGAACCCACCTAGTAACAAAAAACCAACGTCATATTATGGCACCCCATTGTGCCATGCAACTTGTGTCCCACAAACTTTTCAGTTCCTATCATACTTTCGGAGTTATTCTTGGCGGCAGCCGGCCGCGGTGGTCTAGCGGTTCTAGGCGCTCAGTCCGCAACCGCGCGACAGCTACGGTCGCAGGTTCGAATCCTGCCTCGGGCATGGATGTGTGTGTTGTCCTTAGGTTAGTTTGGTTTAAGTAGTTCTAAGTTCTAGGGGACTGATGACCACAGATGTTAAGTCCCATAGTGCTCAGAGCCATCTTGGCGGCAATGGTTAGTGACTCACACTGTATAAACATTACTGAGTTAGCTAAATGTTAGGTCACAAAATATTTCTCAACGAAATATGTTGTTTTCTGCCGTGCGTAGTGGCCGCGTTGTTTAGGGCGCCATGTCACGGATTGCGCGGCCCCTCCCGCCGGAGTTTCGAGTCCTCCTTCAGGCATGGGTGTGTGTGTGTGGTTCTTAGCATAAGTTAGTTTAAGTAGTGTGTAAGCCTAGGGTCCGATGACCTCAGCAGTTTGGTCCCTTAGGAATGTACACACATTTCAACATTTGTTGTTTTCTGTACTTGATTTAGCTGGCACTACAACAGATGGTTGGTTGGTTGGTTTGGGGAAGGAGACCAGACAGCGTGGTCATCGGTCTCATCGGATTAGGGAAGGATGGGGAAGGAAGTCGGCCGTGCCCTTTCAGAGGAACCATCCCGGCATTTACCTGGAGTGATTTAGGGAAATCACGGAAAACCTAAATCAGGATGGTCGGACGCGGGATTGAACCGTCGTCCTCCCGAATGCGAGTCCAGTGTCTAACCACTGCGCCACCTCGCTCGGTCACTACAACAGAGATCAACGTTAGGTTACGGTGCGTTCACTATTCAAGTATAAAGTGTAGTAGCACAATTAGTTATTTTTATCTCCTAAGTTGATAAAAAGGCTGCAACAGCCCTTTATAAAAATTTATTTATAAAATATTGAGCATTCTGTACTGCGATAGTGCAGTACTTAACTTTACTGTCCTTGAATCAACGACTGCTATCACTATTTACACTTGACCATGCATCTAAAAAGGATTAATTTCTGTCCTTGTCAACTATTTCCGTACAACTTCTGCCTTCCGAAGGATCATGGACACAGATCAATAGAGCTCTTCAGCGTTTTTTATGGTTATTTGAGTGATCAAGTTCGTAAAACATTATTGTATCCGAGAAAAGGTTCGCGTCACGCTGTCTTTCGTCAATGTATCACATACGCGCTACAATTGGGTAGTAATAAGTAGGCAATTTTTATGTCTTTTTTT
Organism: Schistocerca serialis cubense; assembly: GCF_023864345.2. Lineage (NCBI taxonomy): Eukaryota > Metazoa > Arthropoda > Insecta > Orthoptera > Acrididae > Schistocerca > Schistocerca serialis. Next base: position 256,837,794 of record NC_064640.1, read on the forward strand.
ACTATATATTTTGATTCATACATCGTGAGTGATTTATGCAAGGAATATAAATACCGATTTTTACGTATAACTACGTGTACGTGCTCAATTCATAGTTTACTAATGATACTGCTTCCTACGCGTTCAGCTCGATGCGCACTGCGTTTTAAGCGACTAATATCCGGGTTTATAAATGTATGAAACCCATTTACACTTCGACACTACGAAGCACACATCACTTAAAAATCTGAATGGCACCATCGTTATGCGAAATAAAAATATTTAATACGTGAATGCTGGTAAGAGTTTACTCTCCTGGCCAAAGCAACTGAATTTCTGAGGCATGTAATCAAAAATGAGTGCATTTCATTGCAGTATTACCTTAAACGCAAGTAAGTACGAAGAAATAGCGAGTTAATCTTACAGCTGTGTGTGTGTGTGTGTGTGTGTGTGTGTGTGTGTGTGTGTGTGTAGAAGTCAGCCGGCCGAAGTGTCCGTGCGGTTTAAGGCGCTGCAGTCTGGAACCGCAAGACCGCTACGGTCGCAGGTTCGAATCCTGCCTCGGGCATGGATGTTTGTGATGTCCTTAGGTTAGTTAAGTTTAACTAGTTCTAAGTTCTAGGGGACTAATGACCTCAGCAGTTGAGTCCCATAGTGCTCAGAGCCATTTGAACCATTTTGTAGAAGTCAGTGAGTGGCAGTTGAGAACGATACAAAATTCCCGCAGTGCTGTCCTAGGCAAAGGCGTTTTACCATTGCCTTCATCGGAACTGTTATGAACACTACACGTTAATCTACTTCATGCACATAGCTGTGATGGCTGCCTGTGTAGTACAGTGTTGAAAGAAGGTGTAAAGCCGGAAATGCATATCCTCCTATTTCCATCTATTGCACTGCAAATTTTGTTCCTTATTTTGTTACCTGAAGATATAACATTTCTGTGTCTTTGTATATTGTAATTGTTTTACTGTTTGTAAATATATGCATTTATGTCGATTTATAATTGGTTTGTTTTGTGAATATTATTTGTATTTATACGCTGGGTCTGGCATAGGGAAAACTATGCTATCGAACGAATACATCGATAGGTCGTGTGGAGAACCAAAGTGTTTAGGATCTTTGGTAGGGTTAACTCTGTCGCGTGGAGCGCGGGCAGAGGGGAGTCTGGCTGGGGTGGTGCAGTGGAGCAGGTGTGTTGTGTGACGCTCCCGCGAGTTGCCTCGCTTTCGGGGTTGGGCAGCATGTAATTGCGCTCGACTTGCTATTATAGTTTCTGACACGGTGTCGCGGACGGGAAGCATTAGCTGGCGCACATCAAGAGCCCGTTTCGCCTGGTGACCGTGTCGAGAAGAAGGCGCGCCAACATCCAGCTTCTGCAACAGCGACGGCCGACAATGAGTGACTGTCGCCACCTCCTCGATCGACGGCTTCAAACCTTCGATCAACCAACAAGGAAGACTGGGAGCACGTAAAGTTTTAGAACTGTATGGCAGACCTCAGCTTTTCAAACTGTTCCATTTTCATAACTAAATTACAGCAACGTAGCATGAACCTTTGTTGCTCATTGTCCCAATTGCATTACCAAGCAGGGTCCCTTCCTTTTCCGGAAAGAACCCGAGTGTCGTTGAAATTCAAACGCCAGCATCATTCGATTTCACTGCGTAACTTCAAAATTCAGTTAAGGTATTCATAGCTGGCTACAATATTTAGATTACACAAGCACAAATTAAGAGTGCGAGTTTTGTTACCGTATTTTAGCTTACCTGTGACTGCAGCTCAGCTTGGTACGTACTAAATTTTACTATTGTTAATTGTTCAGAATCATTTAATTCAAGTTCAAAGTTAAATGTCTTATTTCTAAATTGCGTAGATTCAAGTAGCTTTTGAAATGATTGTTGAGGTAGACCAAGACTAACCGTACTTTACTGAATTTCGATGTGCTTCAGAAAGAAAGCTCACTATTAACTTCAGTCACTAAATTAACTTTCGATTTTCCAGTTTTATTAATTCTTTTGCTAAATTAAGTCAGAGTGTAGCGAAATTTATTACTTCTGACAAACTTTCAGTTTTCACACTACACGTGTCAACCTTTAGTTGCCACGCTTCTAGTGCTAATTATATGTGTAATAACCTTTATTTTTCAGTTACTATAGTAATTGTCCTTAGGACTGGCGACCGTAATTTCCCCCAAATCTCAAATATCTAATTACCGATAGTTAATTGTTAACGTAGCGGCCGCACATTTACTTTCTTTTTTAACTTTACCCCTTTTCAAAATTAATTTCCACCAGTTTCATTTGCATTTTTCCTTTCATTTAGATGTAACCCTTTCCTCCCTCTTTATCGACAAATTAACTTCGGTGACGATTGCTTTTCCTAAATTTCCATTAGGTACACGCGGTTTAATTTTTCACTGTCATTAAGGTCGATAAGTGAGGGGGAGGTTACAAAGGGAATGGCCGAAACTGTGTTCTTACTCCTCTCGAATAGCACAGAGGCATCCGAAGTCGTCGCCCCATACGACAGATGGGCCATCAGCAACAGTGTCACATGTCTCCTCTCCATTTAGTACTCCAGAGATATTAGGAAATGAATCCAAGTCAGCAGGTCATTGGCGCACAGTCGAGTGACAGGGACTTTACGCCACAAACTTTACTGCTGCTGTTTTCTTCTTCTTGTGTGCTTTTCCCATTTCACTGCGGGGTTGGCATTGTAATACAGGTTTTGGCAATGTTATTGGTAAGTGCTGACAAGATGGTCTTCCTGACACCACCACTCCCCGCAGGGCGGAATCTGAGTACCCAATCCTTCTGCGTCTAGAGTAAGTCTCACGTTTTGTAAATGTTTGAGAACCGTGTATATGAGGTGGAGTCCAGTATTTACCTAGGAAACCTCCCAAAACTCACATCCAGGCTGGACAGCTCACCAGCCCTCGGATTTGAGTTGAAGCAGGTTCACCTCCACGAATCCCAGAAGCGGCGCGGCGCTCAGCTATCCCGACTTTTACTACTCTTACCGGCTAAATACTGCTGATGATATTTTTCCCACCACCTGGATTCGAGTCAGTTACCTCTAGATTGAGCATCACTACGGAACTAGAGTGCCACAGAAACGTATAAAGAAAGCACCCTCAAGCTTTTACTAATTTTTATACAGTAATGCTGACAAATACACCAACAAACAGTTGAATAAGTCAAAGATTCCTTTAACACTGCCCAACTTCAACTTTTGTGTGTTTGACCAATGCTATTCCCAGTAGCTCGGAATCTACAAGTCATCGACCCATCAGCAATTCTCAGAAAGCGGACTGCACTATGATTGCGATAAAAGACGCCTCTACAGCATCCCTGACGGGCTAAATAGTGGGCCCTAGTACATTTAAGGGTACAGTGACGACCAGCCAGCAGCCGTACACTTGTGGTAATATGTGGACTCAGTGCAGGAATGACTGTAGAGGTGAGAAGCAGTGATATGGGTGCGGTCAAACGCGCTTAGATCTATGGTCTCAAGGACACTCAACACGGCTATCAAAGAGACAGCTGGAACAAAATTTGACATCAGGATTACGAGCTGCGTCAGTATTCTGTGTTCCAACAGGAACACTATTTCTCGAACATGTAACCTAAGCATTAACAAAACCCTGTATTTAAACGATTGCTATTCAGTTTTAATTATCTAGATTTTACTGGTATAGGCATGCGTATTATACACTCCTGGAAATGGAAAAAAGAACACATTGACACCGGTGTGTCAGACCCACCATACTTGCTCCGGAGACTGCGAAAGGGCTGTACAAGCAATGATCACACGTACGGCACAGCGGACACACCAGGAACCGCGGTGTTGGCCGTCGAATGGCGCTAGCTGCGCAGCATTTGTGCACCGCCGCCGTCAGTGTCAGCCAGTTTGCCGTGGCATACGGAGCTCCATCGCAGTCTTTAACACTGGTAGCATGCCGCGACAGCGTGGACGTGAACCGTATGTGCAGTTGACGGACTTTGAGCGAGGGCGTATAGTGGGCATGCGGGAGGCCGGGTGGACGTACCGCCGAATTGCTCAACACGTGGGGCGTGAGGTCTCCACAGTACATCGATGTTGTCGCCAGTGGTCGGCGGAAGGTGCACGTGCCCGTCGACCTTGGACTGGACCGCAGCGACGCACGGATGCACGCCAAGACCGTAGGATCCTACGCAGTGCCGTAGGGGACCGCACCGCCACTTCCCAGCAAATTAGGGACACTGTTGCTCCTGGGGTATCGGCGAGGACCATTCGCAACCGTCTCCATGAAGCTGGGCTACGGTCCCGCACACCGTTAGGCCGTCTTCCGCTCACGCCCCAACATCGTGCAGCCCGCCTCCAGTGGTGTCGCGACAGGCGTGAATGGAGGGACGAATGGAGACGTGTCGTCTTCAGCGATGAGAGTCGCTTCTGCCTTGGTGCCAATGATGGTCGTATGCGTGTTTGGCGCCGTGCAGGTGAGCGCCACAATCGGGACTGTATACTACCGAGGCACACAGGGCCAACACCCGGCATCATGGTGTGGGGAGCGATCTCCTACACTGGCCGTACACCACTGGTGATCGTCGAGGGGACACTGAATAGTGCACGGTACATCCAAACCGTCATCGAACCCATCGTTCTACCATTCCTAGACCGGCAAGGGAACTTGCTGTTCCAACAGGACAATGCACGTCCGCATGTATCCCGTGCCACCCAACGTGATCTAGAAGGTGTAAGTCAACTACCCTGGCCAGCAAGATCTCCAGATCTGTCCCCCATTGAGCATGTTTGGGACTGGATGAAGCGTCGTCTCACGCGGTCTGCACGTCCAGCACGAACGCTGGTCCAACTGAGGCGCCAGGTGGAAATGGCATGGCAAGCCGTTCCACAGGACTACATCCAGCATCTCTACGATCGTCTCCATGGGAGAATAGCAGCCTGCATTGCTGCGAAAGGTGGATATACACTGTACTAGTGCCGACATTGTGCATGCTCTGTTGCCTGTGTCTATGTGCCTGTGGTTCTGTCAGTGTGATCATGTGATGTATCTGACCCCAGGAATGTGTCAATAAAGTTTCCCCTTCCTGGGACAATGAATTCACGGTGTTCTTATTTCAATATCCAGGAGTGTATATATATAAACAGACAGAAGACGGTGCTGCGGTCGGAAACGCCTATATTAAGACAACAAGTGCCCGGTGCAGTTGAAAGATCTGTTACTGCTGCTGCTACAATGGCAGGTTATGAAGATTTAAGTGAGTCTGAACGTGATGTTATAGTCGGCGCACCAGCGATGGGACACAGCATCTCCAAGGAGGTGATGAAGTAGGGATTTTCCCGTACGACCATTTCACGAGTGTACCGTGAATATTAGGAATCTGGTAAAACATCAAATCTCCGACATCGCTGCGCCGGAAAAAGGTGACGACTGAAGAGAATCGCTCAAAGTGACAGAAGTGCAACTCTTCCGAAAATTGCTGCAGACTTCAGTACTGGGCTATCAACAACTGTCAGCGTGCAAACCATTCAACGAAACATCTTCGATATGGGCTTTCCGAGCCGAAGGCCCAATCGTGTACCCGAGATGACTGCACGATACAAAGCTTTACGCCTCGCCTGGACCCGTCAACACAGACATTGGAGTGTTGATGACTGGAAACTTGTTGTCTGGTCGGATGAGTCTCGTTTAAAATTGTATCGAGCGGATGGTCGTGCACGGATTAGGAGACAACATCACGAATCCATGGACCCTGCATGTCAGCAGGGGACTGTCCAAGCTGGTGGAGGCTCTGTAATGGTGTGGGGCTTGTGCAGCTGGAGTGATATGGAACCCCTGATACGTCTAGATACGACTCTGACGGATGACACGTACGTAAGCACCCTATGTGATCACCTGCATCCATTCATGTTCATTGTGCATTCCGACAGATTTGGGCAATTCCAGCAGGGCAATGCACACCCCACACGTCCAGAATTGCCACAGAGTGTCTCCAGAAACATCAGACTCCCGACATGAACATTATTGCATATCTGGGATGCCTTTCAACGTGCTGTTCAGAAGAGATCTCCACCTTCTCGTACTCTTACGGATTTATGGACGGCCCTGCAGAATTCATGGTGTCAGTTCCCTCCAGCACTACTTCAAACGTTAGTCGAGTCCAAGCCACGTCGCGTTTCGGCACTTCTACGTGCTCTCGGGAGCCCTACAAGATATTAGGTAGTCTACAACTTTCTTTGGCTCTTCAGTGCAAATGATAGGTTGAAACGACTGTGACAACAACTTTAGTTACGGGGATATTCAATCGTACAGTATTTTTTCAATAGTTATTAGCTTGGTAATAAAATATGTTATTGTCATCCACATCTGAGTAACCCGTAAAATACTACGTTAGTTTTTGTACTATGTTTTCTTTTTAATTCCGTGACTGCCGTTACCAATTCATGACATGGCTTTACGACCAGGACTTATCAGAAATGCACCATATGTATTTTGAAGTAATTTTGTAACTGATTAACTTTTTGTATCGTTTAATATGCTCTTTTTTTCCTTAAACTCTAGCGACCTCCCTTAGAGTGTTTCATCCCCCCCCCCCCCCCATTCAAGATGTAGCGCTAGTTTGCGATCTACGTAAAATTTGAATGATCTGTTTCATTTTTCATCACCAAATTACCTGAAACATCTATTTTTCTATAACTTCTCATGGTTGGGATTCAGAGTCATATAATATTTCTTGAAAGTCTACATTTTGACGACTACATGTACTCATGTCAGATAGTTTTATATTCTGACAGAATGTGACTTCGCAGTGTTACTTGAAAATGGCCATAAGGCCGAAATTTCAATAGTACCAATAAACATTTTGAACAATCAACGGTGACTATGATGTCTTTTAAGAAATCTATTTTTCAGCCACGTTGTGTATCTAGTGCTATTGTGTACTTAGCTAAATTCTCTGAAATTGCGTTATTCGATATTTTACCGCGCAACAAGAGTCATAATTCTCTAGCAAGATGTGCAGCATTTCCATCGAGTTCGACTCAATTTGGCACAGCGCTGAGAGATTTATTTTTCTCTTAAATCTCTCTTCATTTGTATCGTACCGATTTAATCTTTCTAGTCAAATCTTGTAATAGCGATCTTCCTAAAAAATATGTTTCTTGTTATATCCTGTCGTTACCGAGTTACTTGCAACAGTGTTGCATAACATACACTGCTCACTGCCCACATATCATAAGCAGCTATGTGTACACTATCTGATCAAAAATCTACGAATACCTCTATGTGCCGCTGAATTGACCATTAGACGTCATGAGAGGCGCACGCATCAGTACACTATGTGATCAAAAGTATCCTGACACCCCCAAAAACATACGTTTTTCATATTAGGTGCATTGAGCTGCCACATACTGCCACGTACTCCGTATCAGCAACCTCAGTAGTCATTAGACATCGTGAGAGAGCAGAATGAGGCGCTCCGCGGAACTCACGGACTTCGAAAGTGTTACTTGCGTCATACGTCAGTACGCGAGATTTCCACAGTCCTAAACATCCCTAGTCCACTGTTTCCGATGTCATAGTGAAGTGGAAACGTGAAGGGAGGCGTACAGCACAAAAGCGTACAGGCCGACCTCGTCTGTTGACTGGCAGAGATCGCCGGCAGTTGAAGAGGGTCGTAATGTGTAATGGGCAGACATCTATGCAGACCACCAGACAGGAATTCCAAACTGCATCACGATCCACTACAAGTACTATGACAATTAGGCAGGAGGTGAGAAAACTTGGATTTCATGGTCGAGCGGCTACTCATAAGCCACACATCACGCCGGTAAATGCCAAACGACGTCTCGCTTGGTGCGAGGAGCGTAAACATTGGGCGATTGAACAGTGGAAAAACGTTGTGTGGAGTGACGAATCACGGTACACAATGTGGTGATCCGAAGGCAGGGTGTAGCTATGGCGAATGCCCGGTGAATATCATCTGGCATCGTGTGTAGCGCCAACAGTAAAATTCGGAGACAGTGGTGTTATGGTATGGTCGTGTTTTTCAAGGATGGATCTTGCACCCCTTGTTGTTTTGCGTGACACTATCACAGCACAGGCCTACATTGATGTTTTAAGCACCTTCTTGCTTCCTACCGTTGAAGAGCAATTCGGGGATGGCGATTGCATCTTTCAACACGATCGAGCACCTGTTCATAATGCACGGCCTGTGGTGGAGTGGTTACACGACAACAACATTCCTTTAATGGACTGGCCTGAACAGAATCCGGACGTGAATCCTATAGAACACCTCTGGGATGTTTTGGAACGCCGACTTCGTGTCAGGCCTCACCGACCGACATCGCTACCTCTTCTCAGTGCAGCACTCCGTGAAGAAAGGGCTGCCATTCCCCAAGAAACCTTCGAGCACTTGATTGAACGTATGCCTGCTAGAGTGGAGGCTGTCATCAAGGCTAAGGGTGGGCCAACACCATATTGAGTTCCAGCATTAGCGATGGAGGGCGCCACGAAGTTGTAAGTAATTTTCAGCGAGGTGTGCGGATACCTTTGATCACATAGTGTATAAAAGGAGGTGTGGAGTATTTTCTTATCGGCTGAAGAGCAGCTCCATTGCTACTGCCAGCCCGAAACGACGATAAAGAAAAAAAGTTGCATTATCAATAGGAAAGGAGTAACAGCATAATGGTTCGACCAGGATAGTTCAGTAACAAACATGGACTAGTCATTGTATGTCACCTGAGTAATAAAACTATCAGGGACATTTCAACCCTTCTAAACTTCCCAGCCAGCACAATGACTTTGCGTAAGGAATTAAAAAGAATGTGGTACTATGCTTGAGCAGCTCCCTTGAGATGGTATAAAGAACGACGCCAGTGCAGAGTAGACGACTGGAAACGGCTGATCTGAAGTGGTGAACCGCGGTATATCCTGCGGCAATGTGATGGAAGTGTCTGGGTTTGGCGAATGACTGGAGAACGTTATTTACCTTTTATTGACAATAATGAAGTACGGAGGAGGTGGTGTTACGATATGGGGGTGTTTTTCGTGGTTTGGTTGTTGTTCCCTTATTGCGCATAATAAAACGCTAAATGCGGAAGGATATGAGCTCATTTTACAACACTGTGTACTGCATACAGTAGACGGACAGTTCGGAGACGACGATGGTGTTAATATGACAGTTCACCCTGCCATATAGCACCATATGTGAGGTAGTGGTTTGTGGACCTTGGTATTGGTGAAATGAATTGGCCTGCACACAGTCCTGACCCGAATCCAATGGAACACTTTAAGGGTAAGTTGGAATGTCGACTTCGCTCCAGATCCCAAAGTACATCATTATCTCTACGGGTTTCGTTCCTGAGGAAGAATGACCTGTTATTTCTCTACAGACACCTCATTGAACGTGTTCCCAGTAGTGTTCAAGCTGTCATAAAGGCGATGGGTGCGCAGACACTATATTCATGGCCAACTATTTTGATCAGGTAGTGCATGTGGCGTCGGTTCCGTATGGCTCGACAAAGCTTTTCGACATCCCATGTACCTTATCGAACAGCCTGCACAGAAACTGGATACTTCATTCCAGGCCACTGACGTCGTTAACTGGCCAGCGTTCTCCACATGTTTCATTTGTTTCCACATCTAAAACTCCAGAGGACTCATGTCACAAGAGGGGCGTCGTGTCCCTCCAGAAGTTAAAGTATGTTGATCCATTTGGTAATCGAGGGAGCATCGACAGGCTGATCTTGTGATTATGGCTTACAGCACGTCACGAAATGACTCCAAATCAGTGTCAATGATTTACATCTACATCTACATGGTTACTCTGTAATTCACACTTAAATGGCTGGCAGAGGGTTCATCGAACCATTTTCATACTACTTCTGTACCATTCCACTTTAGAATTGTTTGTGGGAAAAAGGAACACCTAAATATTTCCGTTCGAGCTCTGATTTCTCTTATTTTATTATGATGATCATTTCTCCCCACGTAGGTGGATGTCAACAAAATATTTTCGCATTCGAAAGAGAAAGTTGGTGATTGAAATTTCGTAAATAGATCTCACCGCAAAGAAAACCGCCTTGTTTCAGTGACTGCCACCCCAACTCGCGTATCATATCAGTGACACTCTCACCCCTGTTGCGCGATAACACGAAACGAGCTGCCCCTCTTTGCACTTTTTCGATGCCCTCCGTCAATCCCGCCTGGTAAGGATCCCATTCCGCGCAGCAATATTCCGGCAGAGGACGGAAAAGGCTGTCTCTTCAGTGGGTTTGTCGCATCTTCTAAGTGTTCTGCCAACAAAGCGCAGTCTTTGTTTCGCCTTCCCCACAATATTATCTATGTGGTCTTTCCAATCTAAGTTGCTCGTAATTGTAATTCCTAGGTATTTAGTCGAATTGACAGCCTTTAGATTTGTGCGATTTATCGTATAGCCAAAAGTTATCGGATTTCTTTTAGTACCCATGTGGATGACTTCGCACTTTTCTTTGTTTTGTGCCAATTGCCACTTTTCGCACCATACAGAAATTCTCTCTAGATCATTTTGTAATTGGAATTGATCGTCTGATGATTTTACTAGACGGTAAATTACAGCGCCATTTGCAAACAATCTAAGGGGGCTGCTCAGATTATCACCTAGATAATTTATGTAAATCAGGAAGAGCAGAGGGCCTATGACACTACCTTGCGGAACGCCAGATATCACTTCTGTTCTGCTCGATGATTTACCGTTTATCACTACGAAATGTGACCTCTCTGAGAGGAAATCACGAATCCAGTCACACAACTGAGACGATACTCCATATGCATGTAATATGATTAATAGTCGCTTGTGAGGAACGGTATTAAAAGCCTTCTGGAAATCTAGGAATATGGAATCGATTTGAGATCCCTTGTCGACAGCACTCATTACTTCATGGGAATAAAGAGCTAGCTGTGTTGCACAAGAACGATATTTTCTGAATCCGTGTTGGTTATGTAGCAATAAGTCATTTTCTTGAAGGTGATTCATAATGTTCGAGTACAGTATTGGTTCCAAAATCCTACTGCAAATTGTGGTCAGTGATATGGGTCTGTAATTCAATGGGCTACTCCTATTCCCTTTCTTGAATATTGGTGTGACCTGTGCTACTTTCCAGTCTTTAGGAACAGACCTTCCGTCAAGTGAGCGGTTGTATATGATTGCTAAGAAAGGCGCTATTGTGTCTGCATACTCTGAAAGGAACATGATTGGTATACCATCTGGACCGGAAGACTTGCCTTTCTTAAGTGATTTGAGTTGTTTCGCAACGTCTAAGAAATCTACTTTTATGTCACTCATGCTAACAGCTGTTCTGGTTTCCCATGTGAATTAACGCGTAGCTAAGTGTGAGTGAATCCAATGGCTTTGCCACAACGGTAATACCAGTTCTTATCAGATCACCGAAGTTAAGCGCTGTTGGGATTGGGTAGCACTTGGCTGGGTGACCGTCTGGATCTGCTGAGCACTGTTGGCAAGAGGGGTGCATTCAATCCTTGCAAGGCCAGTTGAGGAGCTACTTGATTGAGAAGTAGTGGCTCTGGTCATGAAAACAGACAAGGGCCGGGAGATCGGTGTGCTGAAGGCCTGTTCGGACGGAGAGTAAGTGTGAGTGATGTTTAAGTGTGCCGTCTTGAGCAAACGTGAGTCCGATTGTGAAGGAAAGCAGATGATACCAAATTCAGTACAGCATTGTTAATATGCGAGAACCATGGTAGAAATCTACTTATGGAAGCAATTCAGCCTCGCATAGCTCCTGTACCTCGCTGCAGACTTTTTATATAGAAAAAATACGCCGCACAAAAGGAAGATAAGAATTTAACGTCCTATCGTCGACTTGGTCAGCAGAGTCGAAGCACGGGCGCACGGTCAACGCCACTCAGGCATCTGGCTTATATACTTTTTACGGTCCAATTGTCGTGTATTCAGTGTCTACGTCTTGTAACACACGAGCTTGGTGGTAGGCGTCTGCACATTGCTGACTCGACTGTCACCCACACAGACGGGCAGTATTGACGCGCTGCAAATACCCTGGACAGTGGTTTCTGCCTGTCCCGAAGATGCCTCCCACACAGAAGCGCTGCTTCTCTTCCATTGTCATTCATAGGATCATACATTAGCAGCATGTCACCTTGTTCTTGGTTTTAATAACTCACTATATTTTACACGCCTCCATCTACTAGAGCCTGTAAAGGTATTAGGCTTCTCACTATTTTATTTGGATGTAAAAATGTAGTTCATGGTAAATTCTGGCGGGTTGATACAATTTAACATTTACAATCAAGACGTTTGTCTGCAGCATCTGAATGATGCGACACTTCTCGTTTACATTTGCCGCTTAGTTTACTTCCATTTATTTAGACACAGATTATTTATCAAGGACTAATGTTACGCTAATATAACTTTTTACTTTGAGTATTCTAACAGTAATTCTTCTGTTCATAATTCTTTTACGTTGCACTGTTTAGAACATTTTGAATTTAGATAATAATATTTCCATCAAATTTAGAAACAATTATAACAGCAATGTAATAATAATTATTACCTTTTCTGTCTCCATTAGTGTGATACTTCGTACCTGAAAATTCGTATTATCCTCTGTCATTATCATATCATCACACTGAGCTTTTTGATAAATAAAGTTATAACGTATCAATCACAGTTTTTTTTTGTCAGTGTGCGCGATATTCCCTTTTGCTCCAGCCGGTCTGTTTTCCTTAAGGCAGCTCATCTCTAATGACCTTGTCGTCGAGGGGCTTTAAACTCTAGTCTTCCTTCCTTCGTTATTGCGAGATAATTTCCTACCTGCATGTATTTTGCAGTGTATAGCTTGTTATCTCCAGTGAACGATAATATCTTTCATTTCGACGCTTCGTGACAGTATTGTCAAAAAGTCCTATTTAATATTTTTCGAAAAACGTTTTTGTTGCACAGCAAAAGCAAACACTGCACGTGAGATAGGAAATATTTTGCCAGTGAAAGTGCAATGATCGATTGGTTGCTCTCATATTTACTTAAAAGAGAAACAGCTTACGGTTAGACAGTTAGCTATGGTATGATATTCTTATGGACTCAAACTACAGTCGCAATATTCAATTCATTCATGTTCTCATAACGATGCCCCAGTTGATTTCGCGGAAGCATAAATGACTCTTTTCTTGGCGATTAAAACATCACCCATCAGACGGAAAGCAAGAAGAGAGATGGCAAATGAAAGTTTCAGAAATATTGGGTGGTATTCTGGAATTCACTTGCAACTGAAGGTAGAGAACGCGGTGCACATCAAATTGTGTGCAAGATAACACGCAAATACATCAAGAATAACACAGCAGAAAAGAAAGTCAAGCAAGGAAACGGAAACCACAGACTCTTTGCTTGCGCATGTCGATACGAGCTTGGAATATAACGCACATAATATCTTCTAAAATATGGAAATAGATCAACTGTCACTGTACATGAAATTGCTATGATTTGGTGTGGACATATCGGACAAATTCCATACTTGGGCTGCTTCCCTTTATTCAAGTCATTCGAGTATTGTTCTTGGCCAATACTACATTTACGCACAATCTATTCATTCTTAAAAAAAAAAAGTTATAGTAGTGAAAAGATGTGGCATACGTCTGTGAACCCCTTTAAGAAAATGTTCCGAAAGACTCGGCATCCTGAATACAGCTTTCATAGAAAATTTACTCCTTTATGAACTTTATCATGCACGGCGTATTGCAGTTTAAAACCACTACTATAATGCAAGTAAACGTGCCGGTAGCCAACAAAAACTATTTTAAAATCTGAAATCTATTCTATTTGTCCCATTTTTTTGTTAAATACGATAACTTTTAGAACACATTTGAACAGTGCGGGCCGGCCGGAGTGACCGTGCGGTTCTAGGCGCTACAGTCTGGAACCGAGCGAACGCTACGACGGCAGGTTCGAATCCTGCCTCGGGCATGGATGTGTGTGATGTCCTTAGGTTAGTTAGGTTTAATTAGTTATAAGTTCTAGGCGACTGATGACCTCAGAAGTTAAGTCGCATAGTGCTCAGAGCCATTTGAATAGTGCGGCTATTTTGTGTTTTTATAACAATCTAATCTCAAAATTAAATTGAATATAAGTGCCCAGCGCGGGATCATACAGTGACGTGCCAAAACGTTATGACCACTGCCCACCGCCGCACTGAGTGGCGGTATATAAATATACATATAAAACTTATTCCACTACACATGGTGAATTACCTCAAACTTGCACCGCATCATGTCTATTAAAAACCACCATTCTGAAATGGTGCCCCAAATTCTGTGTTGCTTCATGATAACTCAAATCCCCATATCGCAGATGTCGTAAAGCAAAATTTACATCACGACGAGTGGGAGACACTCGATTATTCGCCCTATTTATCTGATCTCTACTCAGGCAGTTACCACGCCTTCGGTCCCTGAAAAAAGGCCTTGCAAGGTAGATTATTCCTGTCGGACGAGGATGTGCAGCACGCAGTTAGGACTTCTTCACGCAGCAGGACACGGTGTTTTACCAAACGGGTATCTTCAGCCTGGTGCGTCGGTGGGATTATTGCCTCATTGCTCACGGCGAGTTTGCCTGATTGGCGTAACTATTATGGACTGTACGGCCTTCGAACGGAAAATTTTTGATCACCCATTATGCCACTAATTCCCATACATACAGGGTGAGGCAGTTAAATCATAACACCCCTTGTATCTCCCCAACCGTAATAAATACAAAGATGCCGTTTGGACAGTGAATTGCAGGGACAAGGGCTACTTGAATACATCACATTTCATGTTTGTGCTATTTTTTATTACAGAGATATGAGGCCACCTTTGGTTTTTTAAATGGAACCCTATGTTAAATTTTAGCGTAACATGATGGGCTTAAAAAGACGGTTTCAAATATGTGTATATCATAATATTTAGGCAAACAGTTTTTGAGACACAGATATGTTCTCGTATTGTGTTCGTCCTTCGAAGCGGCGTTGTCCAATGCGACCTTTCCTGTTGATCAGTAAGGAACTTAAGAGGGAAGGCATTGTTTTCCTGCTTCTCGATATCGCCGCAAGTTGAAGCACGAGGTATCTGGAGAGAAGGGGATAAATGTGCTGCTGGGGTAATGAGACATTGCATTTTCGTCACAGTTGCCTGGAGCACACATGTACACCAACGAAGAAAAGTTAGATATGCCTCTAATGTATGGTGAAAGCAGAAGAAATGCTATCCAGCTTCTTGCACGTATTTGCAAGAAACTACTTGAATCGGGATCATGGAACGACATACAGAGGACAAGGCAGAAAACTGCAACTGGCGAGGTACATGAAGAGGGCGTTCTATAGTTGGCGCATAACGACCCTACTGTTTCGTCGCGACGTATCGCCTCGGAATGTGGTATAAGTCAGAGAAGTGTTCTACGCATATTGCACCGGCATAGATTTCACCCGTTTCACCTCTCATTACATCAAGCACTCTCCGGTGTGGATTTCGAACGGCACCATGCTCTGCAGCGCCTACAAGATGATCCAACGTTTTTTCAACGGTGCTTTTTACTGGAGAAGCGACTTTCACCAACCACGCTAATGTGAATTTGCATAATATGCATTGCTGGTCGATAGAGAATCCTCATTGGCTTCGACAGGTACAGCATCAGCAACCGTGGAGTGTTAACGTGTGGTGCGACATCGGCGGAAAAGTCATTGTGGGGCCGAACATCATTCCCGGTATACTAAATGGCAATGACTATGCACAGTTCCTGCGAAACGTTCTGCCCATTTTGCTGGAAGAGGTACCACTAACTACGCGTCAGTAGATGTGGTTCCAACATGACGGCTGTCCTGCTCACTCTTCCCGTGTGGCTACAGAGCTGTTAAATGAAAAGTTCCCGGATTGTTGGATAGGACGACGTGCATAAGAGAAGTGGCCAGCGCGGTCTCCTGATTTGACCTCTCTTGATTTTTTTCTGTGGGGAGCAATCAAACATAAAGTGTATGCTCAAATACCAACTACGCCAGACGATATGGAGCAACGTATATCGAAGCGTGCGCTGATATCTCACGTGACACCCTCGCAGCCGTTCACAAATTATTCGAACGGCGACTGCAAATGTGCATTGCAGCTGAGGGGAAGCATTTTGAACACATGCTTCAGTAAAGTTTTGTATCATGTACAATATGTATTTTGCATATTTGTGTGTATTTGCTTCGTATTGTGATCAATAGTAAATATTTTCAAATAAAAAACAAATACGTACGAAATAATTGTGACCAATAAGGGCCTCCTCATTTACATTTGTATTTCTGTTACTTAAAATGTATTAACATATTGTAGTATTTTAATACTGTACGTTGTCTACTGTTTTGGTATCACAGTTGTCAAATAACTGAATAATATTTGCGCGACATCATCAGTTAATTTTTGCGCAAAATATCGCAGTATGTATTACTATTGTCGGGTAAATGGCCGTATTTGTTTAAGGACGAACTCGCGAGTTTACCATGTACTCTACACAACATGAAAGGTCGCATTGGACAAGGCCGCTTCGAAGGATGAACACGATACGAGAACATATCTGTGTCGCAGAAACTATTCGCCTAAATATTATGATATACACATATTTGAAACCGTCTTTTTAAGCCCATCATGTTACGCTAAAATTTAACATAGGGTTCCATTAAAAAAAAAAGAAGATGGCCTCAAATCCCTGTAATAAAAAATAGCACAAACATGAAATGTGATGTATTCAAGTAGTCCCTGTCCCTGCAATTCACTGTCCAAACGGCATCTTTGGATCTATTACGGTTGGGGAGATATAAGGGGTGTTATGACTTAGCTGGCTCACCCTGTATTTAGCAACTGCGTTGCGTTGAGGGGTTCGCTACTGAAAGTACGTATGTAAGCGGAACTGAGAAAAATGAGGAACCATTTTAGCGGCGGTACGGCTGCACATGAGGAAAACCAATGATATAAGGGACTTTGACAAAGAGCAAATTCTTATGGCCCGATGTCTGGGGACGAACGTTTCAGAAACGGTAAAGGTGGTCGGCTCTTCACGTGCTACTATCGTGAGCATCCACGTGGCTGGAGGACGGTGGAACAACGATTAGGCGACAAGATTTTCGAAGTCCACGTATCATCGCGAAACAAGGAGGTATGAGGTTTATCCATCCTGTAAAGCAGGACAGATGGGGATTTGTGGCAGATCTGACTGCTGGCGCAGGCACAGGTTATTTGGGACACATTGTTCAGCGCACATTACGAGCATGTAACTCCACAGCAGATGACTCCATGTTGACCCAGCGACATCGTCAGTTGCGACAGCCGTGGTCACGGGATCCATAGACACTGGATTGTCGATCAGTGGAAACGTCTCTCCTGGTCGAATGAATCGCGTCTCTTGTTACACCAGGTCGATGGTAATATGCTTATACGCTATCGTCCAAGCTCTAAAAATGCACTGCCTATGGATCCAGTTGGGTGGGGGCAGTATTTTACTATGAGGGAAATTCAACTGAGGTTCCGTGGTACCTGTCGTAGTAATAGGACAGGTACGTGCCGAGTAAAACTGTGAGGGACGGCAAAAACCCACCGTGGTACAACAACAAAGTTAGGAAACTACTGCGAAAGTAAAGAGAGCTTCACTCTAAGTTTAAACGCAGCCAAAACCTCTCAGACAAACAGAAGCTAAACGATGTCAAAGTTAGCGTAAGGAGGGATATGCGTGAAGCGTTCAGTGAATTCGAAAGTAAAATTCTATGTACCGACTTGACAGAAAATCCTAGGAAGTTCTGGTCTTACGTTAAATCAGTAAGTGGCTCGAAACAGCATATCCAGACACTCCGGGATGATGATGGCATTGAAACAGAGAATGACACGCGTAAAGCTGAAATACTAAACACCTTTTTCCAAAGCTGTTTCACAGAGGAAGACCGCACTGCAGTTCCTTCTCTAAATCCTCGCACAAACGAAAAAATGGCTGACATCGAAATAAGTGTCCAAGGAATAGAAAAGCAACTGGAATCACTCAACAGAGGAAAGTCCACTGGATCTGACGGGATACCAATTCGATTCTACACAGAGTACGCGAAAGAACTTGCCCCCCTTCTAACAGCCGTGTACCGCAAGTCTCTAGAGGAACGGAAGGTTCCAAATGATTGGAAAAGAGCACAGGTAGTCCCAGTCTTGAAGAAGGGTCGTCGAGCAGATGCGCAAAACGATAGACCTATATCTCTGACGTCGATCTGTTGTAGAATTTTAGAACATGTTTTTTGCTCGAGTATCATGTCGTTTTTGGAAACCCAGAATCTACTATGGAGGAATCAACATGGATTCCGGAAACAGCGATCGTGTGAGACCCAACTCGCTTTATTTGTTCATGAGACCCAGAAAATATTAGATACAGGGTCCCAGGTAGATGCTATTTTTCTTGACTTCCGGAAGGCGTTCGATACAGTTCCGCACTGTCGCCTGATAAACAACGTAAGAGCCTACGGAATATCAGACCAGCTGTGTGGCTGGATTGAAGAGTTTTTAGCAAACAGAACACAGCATGTTGTTATCAATGGAGAGACGTCTACAGACGTTAAAGTAACCTCTGGCGTGCCACAGGGGAGTGTTATGGGACCACTGCTTTTCACAATATATATAAATGACCTAGTAGATAGTGTCGGAAGTCCCATGCGGCTTTTCGCGGATGATGCTGTAGTATACAGAGAAGTTGCAGCATTAGAAAATTGTAGCGAAATGCAGGAAGATCTGTAGCGGATAGGCACTTGGTGCAGGGATTGGCAACTGACCCTTAACATAGACAAATGTAATGTACTGCGAATACATAGAAAGAAGGATCCTTTATTGTATGATTATATAATAGCGGAACAAACACTGGTAGCAGTTACTTCTGTAAAATATCTGGGAGTATGCGTGCGGAACGATTTGAAGTGGAATGATCATATAAAATTAATTGTTGGTAAGGCGGGTACCAGGTTGAGATTCATTGGGAGAGTCCTTAGAAAATGTAGTCCATCAACAAAGGAGGTGGCTTACAAAACACTCGTTCGATCTATGCTTGAGTATTGTTCATCAGTGTGGGATCCGTACCAGATCGGGTTGACGGAGGAGATAGAGAAGATCCAAAGAAGAGCGGCGCGTTTCGTCACAGGGTTATTTGGTAAGCGTGATAGCGTTACGGAGATGTTTAACAAACTCAAGTGGCAGACTCTGCAAGAGAGGCGCTCTGCATCGCGGTGTAGCTTGCTCGCCAGGTTTCGAGAGGGTGCGTTTCTGGATGAGGTATCGAATATATTGCTTCCCCCTACTTATACCTCCCGAGGAGATCACGAATGTAAAATTGGAGAGATTAGAGCGAGAGTAAAATTAGAGAGATTAGAGGCTTTCAGACAGTCGTTCTTCCCGCGAACCATACGCGACTGGAACAGGAATGGGAGGTAATGATAGTGGCACGTAACGTGCCCTCAGCCACACACCGTTGGGTGGCTTGCGGAGTATAAATGTAGATGTAGATGAGTAGGAGACACTATGACAGCTGTGTACTACGTGAACATTAATGAGAACTATCTTCATCCCTTCATACGTGATAGCTTCCTCAATGGCGTGGCATCTTCCATCAGAATAACTGTCCTTGTCACAAGGTCAGATAGCGCTACAGTGGTTTAAGGATCATGATAGTGAATTCACGTCGATGACCTGGCTACCAAATTCGTCTGATCTGAACCTGATGGGGCACATCAGTTACGCTAACAGGCGCCAGCTCTATGCCCACAAACCACCGGTCCGTGATTTATGGGAATTTAGTGACGTGTGCGTAGACATATTGTGCTCCATACCTCCGGAAACCTACAAAGGACTTCTAGATTCCACGTCACATGGATTCGCTACTGTATTGCGCTCCAAATGTGGACGAACACAGTATTAAGCAGGTGTTCATAGTGTTTTGGCTCATCAGTGAGAATTTTTAAACTTTTGATAGCTGTAACGTTACACATATGTAGGTGAGCTAATCGGCGGCCTGGAATTGGTAAGAGTTGAACTGGTTCGCGCGGGTGGACGCTAGCGGGCGCTTGGTTCAGGGCGCAGTGTGGCTGGCTCAGCCAAAGCGGCTGGCCCAGCCACAGCGACCGTTGCTGGCGAACCCAGATGCAGGTACAACGGCTTAACAGGAAAGATATAAGCCCCAAAGGTGGGAATGGGGACATCGGTTGGTCGTAATTTGAGACAAGCTGAAATATGGCTTCTTACACCTCTTTGAAATTCGACCATAAGTCGCAGTTACATAATGAAACAAATCTGAAAACATCTGCAATAGCAGAAAAAAGAGGCGCATCCACAAAAAACAATATTTTCAGTATCCTTAAAACTACAGAAGTTACTGATTTACAGCGAGTGAAGTTTTTCACAATGAGCCTCTGAATTGACAACTTTTAACGCTGTGATTTCAACAAACGATATCTCAGATGTTAGAACTGTACTATAGCTATTGTCCCTGAAATTTCCGTACCTGTATCTATTTTATTTCTTGATTATTATGTTTTTATACCTTTTAGTTACACAAATGTTTGTCACTACATCGTGTACTCAGAAAAACACAGCAACTGAATGCAGCTTGCGTATCTCATACCTTGGCAAATATGTTTTTATTTATTTAATAAATATGTAACTATTTTTAAATATTTGTTTAACTATTGATTACAATTAGTAATAAAAACATGGTAATTTGAGAAGTGGTCAATAACATGTGTTAGCTGACACCACCTTCGAAAACAGGGTCATGGCTCTGAGCATTATGGGACTTAACATCTGATGTCATCAGTCCCCTAGACTTAGAACTACTTAAAGCTAACTAACCTAAGGACGTCACACACATCCATGCCCGAGGCAGGATTCGAAACTGCGACCGTAGCAGCAGCGCGGTTCCGGACGGAAGCGCCTAGAACCGCTCGGCCACAGCGGCCGGTGAAAACAGGGTAAAAAGCCGATTCTGCAAAGCAGGCGTAAATAATCATTTAAAAAATATTTAACTACAATCAGTTGCTATTTAACGTGACCTCACTTGCACAAGAATATTAGCTTATTTATTTATGAACACACCTTTATGGGTAATTATTGTTAATGGTCTGAGTGAATCGAATCATGTTTGTAAAAATTCAGGACGATGGATCTTTGGTGGGGACGGCCTTCAGACAGTGGGAAAGTAGGCAGTGACTCAACACTAATGGAGTCGGTTGAGGACACAGACTTTTCGAGTCGTGCGCTCAAGGGAGTGGTTCTGGGACTTTTCGTTTGGATCTTGAAGAAGGCTTTTTTACGTTGGTTCTTGAAGAAGGCATACCTACCAATGATGTAGTGCGTTCATTCCATCGTCTGTGTGACTGATTCTCTGTGCTGAACGGTCGCTGCGATATTCTAACTTTTTTTATGATTGCATTACGGAAACGAGAACAGAATATATACTCGTTATTTCCCGTGTTTTTAACTTGTGAATCGTCATGTTGAAATCTGAACTGTTCTGACCTGGTGAATATTTAGTGTATTGTGATCACGAAATGGACTTAGTTTTTGCACGTCTTGTATGACTATTTAGCCTAGGGATTCTGCTACCATTCTCGTAACACTCTCAACGCAACTTTACTCCATTTAATAATGTTATTTTCAGTCCGTATATTAATTGGATAGCGTAGGACCACTTTCCATTTAGCTGAACTTTGCTTTCTTGAATAAACATTATTCAACATAATTCTCCGTCGTCTACAATAACAACAGCCGCTTTTGTTAATTATTCATTTATCTTTATTTAATATGTATGTTTATTTCATTAATTCGCAATTCTAGCCATTGCATAGATAATTTGACTGCATCTATTATTTGCAGCCAGTTAGCTGCTGGGCATGGAAGCAGACATGGGCGGCTCGACCCTACGACATTATCGAACTATTCTTTTTAAGCAGAACCGTGCTAGTCCAATTACCTAGGGTGCCAGCAACGTCAGGCAAAGTCGCAATTGGTTTGCTCGTGTGGGATGTTGGTTAGAATGGTTACTACTCAGTAGAAAAATTCTAAAACATATATCATTTACTTTTATAAAAAAACTTGTGTAACTGTATTAGACAGAAGAAGTTTCAAACTTTAATGTAAATGGTTCACTATCTTCATATTTTCTTCATGACTTCTATAAAAAGTCCATGAAATTGCTTGAAAAGTGTCAGTCCGCAAGGACACAACATATCTAAACGGCTCAGTGTGAAAAGTGTTAAATGGCTGGATGTGTGTTTTGAATCATTTTCCTGCTGAAATACAAAATTATGTGGCATATTATTTCGGCCATGCGGAACCATATTCTTTTCTAAAATGTTACTGTACAGGAAACGATACATTTTGCTTTCTATTTGCACTAGAGGACCAACACCATGTCTAGAAAAAATATTTCCACACTATGACGCTGCCACCATCATGCTTAATGGTCAGCACCTGTTACTTTTTGTTCTTCCTTTGATGTTTTGATTGACGTATGTACTGTACATCATCAGAAAAAAATAAATTAAATTTCGTTTCATCACTCCATAAAGTCCTAGACTAATCTATAGCATTCCAAGTTTGATGTTTCCTTGCAAACTCTATCCTGGCCTTCCAATTTTTTATGAGTGGCTTACGTGATGATCATCTTCCATTTAAATCACCTGCTACTAGGGAATCCGTAATTTGTTGAGTCGATTGACTTGATTCAGTAGCCGACTATTTACAACTCGTTCTGTCGTTTGTTGTTGTTTGAGGACGACCTGACCTTGGCTTATTGGCTACCTGTTTTTAACATCGACTCCACACAATTATTAATTGTTGTGATATGCCATAATCTCTAGAAACGCTAGATTGCGACTTTCTCTTTTTCAAAGCATACAAAACACCTTGTCTCACATCAGCCGATTATTCTTTGTGTTTCGTCATGCTTCAGGTTGTCTCTGTAAATAAACAAACACTGTCTGAATGACCAAGTAACGATAGTTAATGAATACCGTACCATCAAAGCAAACTTGAACATGTTTTTGAGTTAAATGAAAATATAACTTACATTGTTGTACGACTTTGCTTGTTTACTAGGTATGTAACCACAGGGACGTGAAGATCTTGATGAAATGCTACTGTTATATCTGTTCCTCTGTTATCGCGGAACGCAAACAGTACTGACAACATAACACCGCAACTACAAAATACTTTTGAGCGCTACTGTAGAACAAAGAGGAGATATTGAATGGATAAAAAGATAGACAGCATGAATGGACACAGATTTTTGGAGCCATTGGAGAATGCCAAGAGAGTGAAAGAACTGAACTGGCATTCGCTTGAATGTAGGTGCAAACTATCCTCGGAAAGTCTACCTAAAAAGTTTCTACAACCAACTTTGATGAATCTAGTAATATATTGCAAGCACCTACATGTCACTCCCATAGAGATCGTGAAGGCAAGATTAGACAAAATATTACAGTGCACTCAGAGGTGTTTAAGCAGTTATTCTTCCTGTCCCATAATTGAATGCAACGGGAGAGAGCCCTAATAATTGGTACAATGGGATGTGCTCTCTGCTAAGCCTTTCACAGTGGTTTGCACGATATTGATTTAGATGTAAATTTAGGTATTTGATCATAACAAGATCAGTGCTATTGTGCTTACTAGTGCTGTATGGGTGTAAGATGGCATTACATAGACACAAGATACGCAGATATGCACACGAGTACGTGCACCCCGCCCCCCAAAACATACACTTGCAGACGCATATACACACACGCAGTGAATGGATTCCTCTCCACAGGCGGGAAATTAATATCCAATTGCGTTAAAATGGTGACAAAATCGCAAGCTCCTCCTGTGGCTTTCAGCTGTCTCCAAGCACTGTCCCAAAGCACTGGCCAGTGCTGCAATTTACTGTGACAGTGTGAAAGCACTGCAGTCGGTTAAGTTGATGATAGCAACCTCCTCCTCCCCAGCCCCCTTATCCCTCTGTATGAGCGATTTTGCGTGTGGAGGCTACAGTATCAATTATTTTGCTAGACGTAGGCAGGTAATTCGTTTCCAACGGTATTATGAGCGTTTCTGAATCAGCCTTAGGCCTGTTCTGACTAGTGGACTGCTGCCTGTATGGCAGTGCGAGGCGCGATCTGTGAACGTGGGACGTGGGATCAGCAAGTCGACGATCACTCCGTCCGTTATTGACCATAGGTAATCCTGACGATGTCGCTGCTTCTTTGTTCACGGACCTCCTCGTTTGGTCTCACAAGGTTGAGTGGACACCGTCCCAGCCCTCACTGCATCACGAAAACTCGGAAAGGTACCGGTAATCGAACCGTTGTCCTTCTGCACCGAAGGCAGCGACTTCTCCATGCGGCTACCGAGGAAGAGGTGATTCAAAAATTAAATGAGGAACCATCCCGATTTTAAGTTAAATAACTTTTAGGCATGGTACTTAAAGGATTCGGCTCAAGTCCTGGTCCGACACACAGTTTGAATCTGTCAGCAAGTTTCAATGTAGCCCACACGCAGCCACAGAGTGAAAGATTCATTCTGGAAATTTCTAGGCTAGAAATACGTTTCAACTGACGTCATCGTGTTACATAAAAACCGAGGGTTTTTAGAAGTTGCAATAAGCCATATAGCCACAAATGAAATGCTTATTGTCATTGCGAAATAGTGTTGTTGATACGAGTAATATGAGTGAGTTAATTTATAATATATACCAGTTTAAAATTTGAGCGGAAAATACGCTATGTACTCGCCTCAGAATTCCAGTTTCCATTGGTCCAATTCTAAATCAAATTGTAAAATAAAAATTAAACAGATGTTTTATGATTTGCAGTATGTAATTTGGTAGCTACAGGTACGTATGACAAATTTCTGTATTTCACTTTAGTTTATGAAAGCCGGCCGTGGTGGCCGTGCGGTTCTAGGCACTTCAGTCTGGAATCGCGTGACCGCTACGGTCGCAGGTTCGAATCCTGCCTCGGGCATGGATGTGTGTGATGTCCTTAGGTTAGTTAGGTTTAAGTAGTTCTAAGTTCTAGGGGACTGATGACCTCCGATGTTAAGTCCCATAGTGCTCAGAGCCATTTGAACCATTTTAATTTATAAGAGATTAAGCTAACTTTTGTTCTTCACAACCGTACAGAATTAATGCATTAACTTCATCGCTGTTCCTAAGCAATTTAGCTGCATTTCATAAAGTTTTAATGTGCATCTGAGTAATTTCCAAAGTATATCTTTATGCAAAAATACATACAATAGTTCACACTAATACACGCAGATATTCTGCATGTGTTTTACGCATTGAGTGCAGTGGAGCCTCAGGTATTAAATGAGTTAAGGAACATGACATGCACTAGACGCTCATTATCCCACAAAGGTGACATTTTTTGTGAATTACATCCTTCAATACACTTTTACACAATTTATGTCACTGATTCAAGGCTACGATGCTCAAAATCACTAGAAAAATGTAGGGGGAAGAACTGGAGCTAAACATCTTCCATCACAATTTGTATTTTAGAAATTTTTCATTTGTACCGAGCGTATTGTAGCGTCTGGAATAACATTTCACACTAGGAAGATAGAGCCCAACCATACGAAATACGCTATTTCAGCAGAGACACGTACATATATGCAACAGAGCAAAGCACACATTTAAGTTCTACTTGTTCAGCAAGATGTATTTTACAACCGATTTATGAACGAACTAGTTTCCTGTGGTGTCACCGCCAGACACCACACTTGCTAGGTGGTAGCCTTTAAATCGGCCGCGGTCCGTTAGTTTTCATCGGACCCGCTTGTCGCCACTATCAGTGATTGCGGATCGAGCGCCGCCACACGGCAGGTCTAGAGAGACTTCCTAGCACTCGCCCCAGTTGGACAACCGACTTTGCTAGCGATGGTTCACTGACAAAATACGCTCTCATTTGCCGAGACGATAGTTAGCATAGCCTTCAGCTACGTCATTTGCTACGACCTAGCAAGGCGCCAGTACCACTTACTATTGATACTGTAATCATGTACCGTCAAGAGCGACGCTCATCATTAATGGATTAAAGTTAAGTATTCCACCAGCTACGTCCGTTTTTCTAAAGTCTAATTTCCTTGTCCTGTTCCAGACCTCACGCCAGCCTGCATGAGCTAAAACGCGTGCCTTTCGGCTTCCTCTAGTACCCGGTGTTGGCTCTCCTCCCAACCCACAACATTAGCGACGAGGCAACACCACGTTCGTAACTATACTGCCCTGATTTACTTTTGTAATGGCTTCGCCACCATCTCCAGATGTACTGTCCGAATTTTATCGCTTACAGAATCAGCAGACCCAGGCCTTACTGGATGCCCTTGGACAGCTCGTCCAGGGTCAACGTGCAATGCAAAATGATGCGGCAGCCGCCGCTCCGCCGCTAACACAGCCACAACACGCAGTTGCGCCAACTTTTCGTCCTTTTGATGCTGCACTGGAAAGCTGGACGGAGTGGTCACGCCAATTAGGATTCCATCTCGCCGCCTACAGAAATCAAGGTAACGAGCGGCAGCCTTTTTTATTGTCCTCCGTTGCGGTGCACATGTACCGTGTGATAGTCAAATTATTTCCCCGACGCGATGTGTAACTCTGTCCTACGTCGAAATTTTGTCTGCATATTTCAAAGAATCAGTCAATGTAGTTGCCAAATGGTATACCTTCTTTCGTACAAAACGTACGGCAGGTCAGACTAATCGGGAGTGGGTTGCAACCTTGCAAGGCCTTACTAGGGATTGTGCTTTTAAGTGTCAATGTGGACTCCCTTATTCAGATACTATGGTACGTGATGCAATTGCACAGAACATTTCTGATGTTCGTATAAGGGAACAGATTTTGAAACTAGTCAATCCCTCCCTTCAACAAGTGATGGACATATTGGATCGGCAGGACACACTTGACTTTGCTCAGGAATCATTTGAAACTTTGCCACCCATGTGGCGGGTTAACCGGCCCGCCGGGCGAGCTGACGGAACAGTAAACAGTCCTCGCGCCCGGCCGCGCCGGTGCCGCCAGGCTCTCAGCCACGTGTCCCACGCCGGCAAGCAAATGCAGTGCTAAAATCATGCCCGCGGTGTGCTACTAGACATTCGCGTGGGAATTGCCCATCATGCCAGGCTATTTGCTTTTACTGTAATAAAAAAGGACATGTTCAAAGTGTTTGCCAGAAAAAGCTCAGATCGGAAGCTCAAAATCATTCCAGGCCATTTGCTTCGCGCCGGAATCGGAATCGAACCAAGGATACTCAGGCTTGCGACACTTCGCCCATGGAAATTCATATAGTTCATGCCACACCGCCCAGTGCCACTCTCTCTAACAGTGACTGTGTTCGTCCCACAAATAGTGTGCGTTGACATCGCCGGAACTCCCATCAAGTCGCAAGTGATTTTGTACCAGTGTCAGTTCACATTGCACAAGACTGTCGCTCTTGTCGTCAGCAGGACAATAAACTTTTTGTGGACTTGGACATTAACGGCAAAGTGATACCATTCCAGCTCGATACCGGGGCTGCAGTTTCACTGCTCAATCAAGACACTTACAAACTGCTGGGCACACCTCCGTTGTGTGCCGCAAATGTTAAGTACCTATTTAGGTCAAGAGATCCCTGTGTTAGAACAGTGCAGCCTTCTTGCAACATACAAGGGACAAACAAAACTTCTGTCATTTTACGTCCTTTGTTCTTCTTCTGCAGTGAACTTGTTTGATTTCGATTTATTTCAGTTGTTTAACTTGTCTATAGTAAATCAGGTCCTATCAGTGAACCAGACTGTGCCTTCAGACAGTGTTCCTCGTCTATGTGAAGAATTTGCAGACATTTTTGCACCGGGCCTCGGTTGCACTAAGAACTATAAAGCACATTTGAAACTGAAAGTAAACGCGCAACCGAAATTTTTCAGAGCGCGCAATGTTCCCCACGCATTGCGTGACGAGGTCGCAAAAACATTACATGATTTGGAATCACAAAGTGTAATTGACGTGTGCAGGCTTCTGTCTGGGCATCACCCTTAGTAATTTTGCCCAAACCTTCCGGAAAATTGAGACTTTGTGTGGACTTCAAGGCAACAGTGAATCCACAACTAGTGACTGCAACTTTTCCTTTACCCCGCCCGGAAGACCTTTCTGACAAACTGGGCCCGGGTAAATATTTTTCGAAGTTGGACCTAGCGGATGCGTATTTGCAAATACTGGTGGATGAAGAATCCCAGCGCGTTTTGGTGGTTAACACGCATCTTGGTTTGTATCGATTCAAACAACTGCCATTCCGGTGTGCATCCGCCCCTGCATTGTTTCAGCAATATCTACAAACTGTTTGTGCGTCGGTCCCTACTGCAAAAAAATGGCTCTGAGCACTATGGGACTCAACTGCTGAGGTCATTAGTCCCCTAGAACTTAGAACTAGTTAAACCTAACTAACCTAAGAACATCACAAACATCCATGCCCGAGGCAGGATTCGAACCTGCGACCGTAGCGGTCTTGCGGTTCCAGACTGCAGCGCCTTTAACCGCACGGCCACTTCGGCCGGCTAAGGTCCCTACTGCAGCAAACTATCTGGACGATATTGTGATCTCCGGAAAGACGGAAGAAGAACATTTAGCCAATCTCAGAACATTATTTCAGGCCTTGCGACAAAATGGTCTTCGCTTGCGGAAGGACAAATGTGTGTTTTTTGCTCGTGATTTGCCATATCTGGGACATGTACTCAATGCCCAAGGCATACATCCCAGTCCCACGCACCTTCGTGCCATACAAGACTTGCCTTCGCCGCAGACTTTGAAGCAGCTACAGAGTGTGCTGGGAAAAATCAACTATTATCATAAATATATCCCACACGCCTCTTCCATTTCAGCTCCGCTTCATCGCTTACGCCGTAAAGGTGTTCCGTTCGTCTGGACGACGGAATGCGAACGCGCCTTTCGCCAGTTGAAATCGGCGTTGCTTTCCAATACTTGCCTTACGCCATTCGATCCCCAGAAACCCCTTTTGTTGATGGTGGATGCATCGGATTTCGGGATCGGTGCTGTGCTTGTGCACAAAGATGGTTCGCACGATCGCCCTATTGCCTTTGCGTCCAAATTGCTCTCGTCTGCGCAACGAAATTATTCACAGATCGAGAAAGAAGCATTGGCTCTCATATTTGGTGTTACAAGGTTTCATGATTTCTTGTATGGTCGTCACTTTACCATAATCACAGCCCATAAACCTTTGACATCACTTTTTCATCCGACCAAGCCTGTACCTCCACGTACAGCGCAGAAATTCATTCGCTGGTCTATTTTCCTCTAGCAGTACCGCAACGATATCTTGTATCGGTCCACTGCTAAGCACGGAAACGCCGATGCGTTGTCCCGTTTGCCTGTTGCTGAGGATAGAGCATTCGATTCCTCCGACCTTGCTTGCATATTCATTGATTCGGAAACCGATGACGTGGTCGAATCGTTTCCGATTGATTTTCGTCGTGTAGCTACAGCGACAGCTGCCGACCCTGTCCTTGCTCCCGTTCTGCGTTTCGCTGCTACTCAATGGCCCTTGTTAAAGTCACGGATCGGGGATCCGTTGGTTCGCCGATTTTTTGCTCACAAGCAGAGACTTTTTGTACGACGTGGTGTTTTGCTGTTGCGTTCAGATAATGATCAGTCCAGGGTCGTGGTTCCACGTTCGTTACAGTCCTCTGTCTTACGACTTCTCCACCAAGGACATTGGGGTATAGTGCGAACGAAACAACTTGCTCGTCAGCACTGTACTTGGTTCGGAATCGATGCCGCGATTACGAATATGTGCTCTTCTTGCATGGTGCGTGCCGAACAACAATCAGCACCACCGCGGAAATTCTTTGCATGGCCAAAAGCCACTTCCCCTTGGCAACGCTTACACATCGATTTTGCTGGTCCATTCTGGAATGCTCGATGGTTGGTTGTGGTAGATTCATTCAGTAATTTTCCTTTTGTTGTCCGGATGTCTTCCACGACGTCATCTGCCACCATCCAAGTGTTATCCGCTATCTTTTGCATTGAAGGTCTTCCACAGACTATTGTTTCCGACAATGGCCCACAATTCATGTCCGCAGAATTTCAGTCGTTCTGCAAGGCCAATGGTATTCAACATCTGACGTCCGCGCCGTCTTCGCCACAGTCAAACGGTGCCGCTGAACGATTGGTCAGGACTTTCAAGTCACAGATGTTGAAGTTGAAAGTCGCATTCTCGGGAGGACGCGTTATTGCTCTTTTTGTCCTCCTATCGCTCTCAGCCTCGAGATGGTCGCTCGCCGGCTGAGTTGCTTCACGGTCGCCCTCATCGCACCTTGCTGTCTTTGCTACATCCGCCGCATCAGGTTCCTGTGCAGCGGCAGCCACCTGCTTTTGCCCCAGGCGACGTTGTCTACTACCGCCACTATCGAGGTTCACGGCGTTGGCTCGAATGGCGCATTCTTCGCTGCCTCGGCCGCGGTATGTATCTGATTTTGGGGGCCTCTGGTGACGTGCGTCGGCATCTCAATCAACTGCGACTCTGTCGTCGCACGGGATCTGCCGCTCCCCGTCTGCTTTCAGCGACGGTGCCGTCCGGTCAGCGCCCTGGGGACCCATCTACTGGCTCGCCTCAGCCCCAGGTGTTACCGACGCTGCCTTCCATTTTGCCCCATGGCGACGCGCCGCCGCCGCCGCCGCCGCCACCGCCGCCTGTTCTCCCGCCGGCGACGCCCGCAGTGGACGCGTCGCTGCAACCGCCGGGCGCCTCCCTGGGTCACGCGCCGCCGATCGCTTCCCGTGACCAGTTGTCCTCCGACATTGAACTCTTGCCCGCTCCGGACCATATGTCGTCTTCGCCCGTCGGGTGCCCCGGCCCGATGGAGGTCGACCCTTCGACCCCTCCTGTCTCTCTGCGGGCGCATGTTGGCGTGCACCCTGGAGCAGGTTTTCAGGCGATTCCTAGCTCCCCGCGGTCCGAATGGTAGTGTGCGGGTGGCACAGCCTCGCCGCATACGTCAACATGGGGTCCTCCCCACGGCGGGCGGAAGCCTTATGCCACAACTGTACGCCGATTTGCGGGGGAGGAATGTGGTGTCACCGCCAGACACCACACTTGCTAGGTGGTAGCCTTTAAATCGGCCGCGGTCCGTTAGTATACGTCGGACCCGCGTGTCGCCACTATCAGTGATTGCAGACCGAGCGCCGCCACACGGCAGGTCTAGAGAGACTTCCTAGCACTCGCCCCAGTTGGACAACCGACTTTGCTAGCGATGGTTCACTGACAAAATACGCTCTCATTTGCCGAGACGATAGTTAGCATAGCCTTCAGCTACGTCATTTGCTACGACCTAGCAAGGCGCCAGTACCACTTACTATTGATACTGTAATCATGTACCGTCAAGAGCGACGCTCATCATTAATGGATTAAAGTTAAGTATTCCATCAGCTACATCCGTTTTTCTAAAGTCTAATTTCCTTGTCCTGTTCCAGACCTCACGCCAGCCTGCTTGAGCTAAAACGCGTGCCTTTCGGTTTCCTCTAGTACCCGGAGTTGGCTCTCCTGCCAACCCACAACATTTCCAAGCGCCAGTTCCAAAATTAAATCCGAAAATCAAAGGACAATGAACTGTTTTCAACTTTTTTCACTAATTACAGCATATTTGCATTAATTTCATAACATTGGACACTTTCTTTCGTAATTTCTATTGTTAAAGCTGTTCATTTCAAAGCATTAAATGATGTGTATACTCATGCTCCACCATAAACATGCTCTTCACGTATATGGGAGCAGTATGGTACAAGAACTGTAGAAATGACACCATGCTTGATTTATGTTTTATTGTGCGACCAGTTTCGGTCAGATACCATTATCGAGTACAGAGCTTTGTTACCAGTGAGAGCTACGCATATACATAAAAAGCACATTTTAAGAAATATAGTATTTATAAGTCACGTTTATTCATGCAGAGCCAGATGCAACCAGTCTACCTCTTCGTGTCCAAACAGTATTTATAAATATATTATATTTGGAAACTTTTGATGTTTATTTGTAACTCTTGTTAATAACAAAAATCTGTATTGGACAATGGCATTTGACCGAAACCCGTCACGGAATAAAAAATATACCAAACAGCAGCTTAAGGTTTTACATAATGTCATTTCCACAATTTATGAAAGATGTGGAAAGAATTTAAAGAAAATATTTTAGTACAAGAACTGGTTTACCCCATACCTTCTGCATCTACATTTACGTCTATACTCTGCAACACGCTGTGCAGTGCATGGGAGAGGGTGTTTACCACTGTACCAGTTATTAGGGCTTTCTCCTGTTCCATTCACGTATGGAACACGAGAAGAATGATTGCTTAAATTCCTCTGTGTACGTAAAATTCCCAGTGTTTTCACACTGTTTCTTACTCATTCAAAGTCCATATCCCTGTGGAGATGCATTCGAAGTAGTTGAATTTCGTGTGGTGGAAAGTGGACGTTGAGCGATGAATGAAAGTTTTTTTTATATATGAAAACTGATATTTACAACCTAATTTCGGATTTTCTGCGTCATAGTCAACAAGGAATTTATCAAGCAGATGCTTTCGCAGATATTTGTATCCAAGCGCATCGGACAAAAACATTATTGGTATCATTTTTCTGGTATGATAAAGTAGCTACGCGTGTTGTCGTTTCAACCTTGATGTAGTTATCAGAATAAAATCTCTCTTTTCAGTGTACTTGCTGATATATCTTACGCTTTAACGCAGTTCTTCCTACTGTTAAAGATCGTATTCCTCTCAATATAGCATGCCATCTCGACTCATGCTTTTTGTAGTAATCTGAACACCGACTGCTACGTTAGGGGAGTTTCAGAGCTCGAGTTACTTGTCCTCCCTCAGGCATCTCCACATTTCCTACATCAGCGAGGCAAATCCCGATCACATGCAAAGAGGTATGTACAAGACTTTTCCCTTGATCTGCAGCTTAATATTCGAATATGTGTGGGATATGGGTGATCGGTAAAATGACCACTACGGGCCACCATCAAACACTTCTGATGCTCTGTGGACTAGGACACAAACCACAACCAGAATAAAATATGCAAGTCGTCTTTATTTTCATCACGACACTTAGAAGTAAAAATGCAACATGTGGCAGTTTCACGCGAGGGTGAATTCTCATAGTCAGAGGTCATAAACCGCTCAATAACTAAATCATGTAGCTAACATGCGGTATAAATTTCATTTCAGGCACGTGTATAAAGATAAGATGATAGCTAAGATAGCTAATGTAAATAGAAACTATGATATTCCTGCTACTAAACAAATAAATTCCGAGATACAGTGTCTAAAGTGCAAACAGTTCAGTGTTTACAGCGAATTGTGTGTAATATTACAATAAAACTAACCGAAATAAAAACTAAACACAAGAAAAAACACGATAAAGAGATTGCTTGCACAGCAACCACGTTCCACAACAGTGATACGGACATATTTTTCGATATCGAATATTGCTACAGTGAAAAGCGAGCTTATGAATGTATGACGTGAGTTAAATGTAGAATAATATTCCATTTTCAATGCGCAAATGCAACTTCAAAATGGAAAATGCGGTTGTGTGTAAAATGTGATCCAAATTAACTGAACAATGATCTTAATAAAGACTGTAAAAACGTAATTATTATGCCACTAATAGAAGAAATACATAGTGTAAAATGTTAGTACGATGACCTTGCGCATATTAGAACAGAGAATCAGAGCACAATGTATAGAGAAAAAATAATATGTCCTGGCTCACGAACTTCAATTCACATGATTTTCTTTCGGTGAAAATGGTGCAAGAAAAATCTGAAAAGTAGTGTCAAATGCATTTAGTGGTTGTGTTATTTCAATTTCGCTGTGGAAAAGTGGATCCATCCCTGATAGAAGACATAAAATTGTTGGCGAACTGGAAATATGAGGAATGAAGGACAAGTGCCAATATTGCAAATCAACAGGAAGTTTACTGTACTTATAATAAGACAGAAATAGGCAGGATAACTGACGGAAAGCCATTCGATTCAGTATGACAGTCATGTTCTCACAAAATTAGCACATAATTGGTATTCCTCGATCACATCGCAAGAAAATAAGCAGCACGAAAGTGAATAGTTGCTCTGACACTAATTTCTGTACAGTTCCTAGACATGAAAACAGATATTCTGCTCTAACACATGAAATCAGCGATAAAGATCACAAAATGTCAGTACAAAGAGGGTATACTCCAAATAAAACTGTGATAAATCGCTTTCATCAATCTACAACAAGGCACTACAAAATATGGCCTATTGTTATCTAATAACATAACAAGTTCCTCCGCTAGTTTCGAAAGAGACGCAGCAAACATGTGCAGAGTTTAGGGAATAGTGACAGCTAATGCAAGGGTCAGCAAGTTGTTGACAGTGTTGAAGAAGAATGTAAGAACTTATTAGCGAGAGACTATGCAATAATTACAGGAGGTGCCAATGCTGTGTATCATAATGAAACAATTGCAGCAACAAAAGTATTGAAAGAGTCACTGGGTAAGCTAACACATACTAATGTAATAGTGGCTAAAATACCTCATCGGTGTGATCTAATAGAACAATCATGTGTGAATAACGAAATAAAAAGAGCAAACGAACTCTGTGATTCAATATGTAAACATTTCAAAAAAATAACAGTGATTGACATTAACGATATTTTGGTCGGTAGCCTCATCACTACTGTGCCCTTCTGTAAATAAAATAAAAAAAACCTTGAGGCTGTAAAAAGCAGATTAAGCTGTGCAGATAAAACAATACATAGACTTCAGTTTAAAGAGTCAGTATAAGGAAACTCTCAGCAGCTACCAAGCATGACGCATGTTGGATTTGGTCACAACTATTTGCAGTGAGCAATCAAGAAAATGCAATAGAAGAAGCAATAAGTACTCCCCCAGTACCAAAAATGATTTAATGTTGTTACATGCTAATGTAACCCTATGAGGTAAGCTTTCTGAATTACAGTACTGGACAGTTGAAATTAACTGCAACATACTGTGTATTAATGAGCACTGGCTACAAAACTCAGAAATAGACTTACGTGCACCATATGGCTACATATTAGCCACAACTTACTGTAGAATCAATATTGCACAAGGTGGAGTGGCAATTTACATAAAAGAAAATCAAAATTTGCAGCATTCAGTAACAGACCTAAACAATCATTGCACTGAAGGTGCATTTGAAGCAGCAGCTGTAATAATGCGCACACACAAAAATTATCATTACTTCTGTGTACCGTATACCAACATCTGATGAGCACGTTCTCATAGGTAAACTGAATGCATTAATCAAGCAGTTCACTAAACACAAAAACCACAAATTTTTTGTTGCAGGAGACTTTAACATAGACATGAGAGAAAGAAGATTATGGTGTGATTAAGTTGGAATTATCTGATCATGATGGGATATAGGTCAGAACAGGCAGTACGAAACCTGAGAATACTAAACAGCTAGTCACATACCGAATATTAACTGAGAGCATTATTAAGCAATTGAAACATGAACTGAAGGTAGTAGATTTGCCGAATATACTATTTAATACAAAAAATAAAGATGTTTCTCTATGTTTTTATCGATAATTAAAAATGCAATAGATAGGCACTCTTCGCTTGTCACTAAAAAACGTCCCTGTCTCACTCCCTTCCCAACCACTGCTTCCCTTTCACGTCCCTCGACTCTTATAACTGCCATCTGGTTTCTGTACAAATGGCGCTGATGACCTCAATGTTGAGCGCCCATGAGCCCCAACACACACACTGTTCAAATTGTAAATAGCCTTTTACTCCCTGTATTTTACCCCTGCCACCTTCAGAATTTGAAAGAGCGTTTTCCAGTCAACATTGTCAAAAGCTTTCTCTAAGTCTACAAATGCTAGAAACGTAGCTTTGCCTTTCCTTAATCTAGCTTCTAAGATATGTCGTAGGGTCAGTATTGCCCCACGTGTTCCAACATTTCTACGGAATCCAAACTGATCTTCCCCGAGGTCGGCTTCTACTGGCTTTTCCATTCGTCTGTAAAGGATCCGCGTTAGTATTTTGCAGCCGTGACTTATTAAACTGATAGTTCAGTAATTTTCCTATTTGTCAACACCTGCTTTCTTTGGGATTGGAATTATTATATTCTTCTTGAAGTCTGAGGGTATTTCGCCTGTTTCATACATCTAGCTCACCAGATGGTAGAGTTTTGTCAGGACTGGCTCTCCCAAGGCTGTCAGTAGTTCTAATGGAATGTTGTCTACTCCCGGGGCCTTGTTTCGACTTAGGTCTTTCAGTGCTCTGTCAAACTCTTCACGCAGTATTATATCTCCCATTTCATCTTCATCAATATCCTCTTCCATTTCCATAATATTGTCTTCAAGTACATCGCTCTTGTATAGACCCTCTATATACTCCTTCCACCTTTCTGCTTTCCCTTCTTTGCTTAGAACTGGGTTTCCATCTTAGCTTTTGATATTCATACAAGTGGTTCTCTTTTCTCCGAAGGTCTCTTTAATTTTCCTGTAGTCTGTATCTACGTATCTTACCCCTAGTGAGATACGCTTCTACATCCTTACATTTGTCCTCTAGCCATCCCTGCTTAGCCGTTTTGCACTTCCTGCCGATCTCATTTTTGAGACGTTTGTATTCCTTTTTGCCTGCTTCATTTACTGCATTTTTATATTTTCTCCTTTCATCAATTAAATTCAGTATATCTTCTGTCACCCAAGGATTTCTACTAGCCCTCGTCTTTTTACCTACTTGATCCTCTGCTGCCTTCACTACTTCATTCCTCAAAGCTACCCATTCTTCTTCTACTGTATTTCTTTCCCACATTCCTGTCAATTGTTCCCTTATGCTCTCCCTGAAACTCTGTACAACCTCTGGTTTAGTCAGTTTATCCAGGTCCCATCTCCTTAAATTCCCACCTTTTTCCAGTTTCTTCAGTTTTAATCTACAGGTCATAACCAATAGATTGTGGTCACAATCCACATCTGCCCCTGGTAATGTCTTACAATTTAAAACCTGGTTCCTAAATCTCTGTCTTACCGTTATATAATCTATTTGATACCTTTTAGTATCCCCAGGGTTCTTCCTTGTACACAACATTCTTTCATGATTCTTGAACCAAGTGTTAGCTATGATTAAGTTGTGCTCTGTGCAAAATTCTACCAGGCGGCTTCCTCTTTCATTTCTTACCCCCAATCCATATTCAACTACTACGTTTCCTTCTCACCCTTTTCCTACTGCCGAATTCCAGTCACCCATGACTATTAAATTTTCGTCTCCCTTCACAATCTGAATAATTTCTTTTATTTCATCATACATTTCTTCAATTTCTAATATATCTGGCAATTCACATTCTCAATGAAGGTATGTTCCCTGAATGTCTGAAAATGACAGTTGCACTCCCAAACTATAAGAAAGGTGAAAGAAAAATGCCAAACAATTACTGCCCCATATCAACCGTTCTCATTAGATCAAAAATCATAAAAAAACAGTATACAAATGCAAATTTATAACTATTTTGAAAGTAATAAATCACTCAGTAATAGCCAATTTGGCTTTCGATCTAAGCTATCAAGAACAGAAGCAGTAGAGTGTCTCCTCAGTAACACGCATGGAGGATTTGAAAAGAAGGAACTCACTTGTGCAAGACTGTTAGATTTAAGTAAAGCCTTTGAGTTTGACGCACATGACATAATGATAAAAAAGCTATAACATTATAGTGTTGTAGATAAGCCTTTACAATTATTTCAGTCATATTTAAGCGAGAGGATACAGCCAGGGAAGGCAAACAACAAATGTCAACAGTCTTGAATATAAAGAGGAGAAGCCCACAAAGCTCAGTGCGTGACTCTTTCCTGTTCACTGTGTGTATCGATGACTTCCGAAATTATGTGCCAAGTGATAATGTACTGTATGCTGATAACATGACACTAACGACATATGGTGAAAATCTGCAATGTGTCTTAGAAGGCAATAAAGTAGTAACTCAAATGAGCAGTGGCTGGTGCACGGCCAATCTTTTATCTATAAATAAAATAAAAAATGCAGAAATTTAGTTCACCCTAAACACATTCAAACTAGATACAACAAGCATTAAATTACTGGGATTATATTTACATCAAAAACTCATATGGGATAAGCATGAAAATTGTCTATGTGACGGACTTGCTCGTACTCTCTTCTTACTTCACATGCTGACACATATTATTAGTAAAATTTTATTAATTTCTGAATACTTTACTTTCTTTCAGTCACAACTGCAGTACGAAGAACTACTTTGGAGTAACTCAGTGAGTTGAAGTACCATCTTCAAGGGCAGAAGTAAGCAATTAGATGCATATTGGGTCTAGCACCAAGACAAAGCTGCAAAAATCACTTTAAGGAACTCAAGATGATGACACTGCAGAGAATGCGTATCTACAATTGTCTAATATATACTATAGAAAACATAAGAAATTTTAATATAAGATCCCAAATCCATGTCCATGATACTCGAAATAAGAGTAATCTAGATCTTCTGTTCTCAAGACTCCATTAACACATGAGCGCCATAAGTACCAATTCTATTGAAATTCTGTAACAAACTCCCAGAGACAGTGAGCGATCTACTAATGAATAGTTTTAAGCATGTCATCGGAGTGTGTTCAAATTTATGTCATACTATTCAACTGTTGAGTTTCTAAACAGTGACACACAGGAGATTTGCAACAAGTAGCAGGTTACTATATTATGAAGCATACCTGTATGTGTGTGACAGTAACGTATAAGCATTTACACTCTACGATTTTTACCCTCCACGCTGCCCTCCAATACTAAACTGGTGATCCCTTGATGCCTCAGAATATGTCCTACCAACCGATCCCTTCTTCTAGTCAAGTTGTGCCACAAACTTCTCTTCTCCCCAATCCTATTCAGTACTTCCTCATTAGTTATGTGATCTACCCATCTAATCATCAGCATTCTTCTGTAGCACCACATTTCGAAAGCTTCTATTCTCTTCTTTCCTAAACTATTATACATATAATGTCGTGTGACGAGGGCCTCCCGTCGGGTAGACAGTTCGCCTTGTGCAAGTCTTTCGATTTGGCGCCACTTCGGCGACTTGTGCGTCGATGGAGATGAAATGATGATGATTAGGACAACACAACACCCAGTCCCTGAGCGGAGAAAATCTCCGACCCAGTCGGGAATCGAACCCGGGCGCTTTGGATTGACATTCTGACAATTCAGCTACCGGGGGCGGACTGTCTAAACTATTTATCGTACACGTTTCACTTCCATACATGGCTACACTCCACACAAATACTTTCAGAAACGACTTCCTGACACTTAAATTTATACTCGATGTCAACAAATTTCTCTTCTTCAGAAACGCTTTCCTTGCCATTGCCAGTCTAAATTTTATATCCTCTCTACTTCGACAATCATCAGTTATTTTGCTCCCCAAATAGCAAAACTCCTGCACTACTTTAAATGTCTCATTTCCTAATCTAATTCCCGCAGCATCACCCCACTTAATATGACTACATTCCATTATCCTCGTTTTGCTTTTGTTGATGTTCATCTTATATCCTCCTTTCAAGACACTGTCCATTCCGTTCAGCTGCTCTTCCAGGTCGTTTGCTGTCTCTGACAGAATTACAATGTCATCGGCGAACCTCAAAGTTTTTATTTCTTCTCCATAGATTTCAATTTCTACTCCGAATCTGTCTTTTGTTTCCTTTACTGCTTGCTCAATAAACAGATTGAATAACATCGGGGATAGGCAGCAACCTTGTCTCACTCCCTTCCCAACTACTGCTTCCCTTTCATGCGTTCTCGCTTCCCACGCCCGGGCTCCCGGGTTCGATACCCGGCGGGGTCAGGGATTTTCTCTGCTTCGTGATGACTGGGTGTTGTGTGCTGTCCTTAGGTTAGTTAGGTTTAAGTAGTTCTAAGTTCTAGGGGACTGATGACCATAGATGTTAAGTCCCATAGTGCTCAGAGCCATTTGAACCCTTTCATGCCCCTCGACTCTTCTAAATGCCATCTGGTTTCTGTACAATTTGTCACAGCGCCACCGTCCAGTTCCAAGTACGGCCAACAGGTGCCGTGACCAGTCATCGTGATGCATAGTCTCACAAACCAGTCGCAATGCACTTGTTGACGCATCAACATGAGCTTGGACAAAAGGAACAGGGCATTATTGATGAAGCTCAATTATCAAAATAACAATAATGCTGCAGCGGCACTTCGAGAATATCGCCGGCTGAAGGGATTACGGGAGAGCCGTCTTTCTCCGCCCGCTGTGCGACGCATGATGAAGATGTGCGACTCAACTCGAGAATGGCGTCGCCCCGGCAAGAGGCCGACGACCGGTTGCACCACAGGTAGTTGA
Organism: Schistocerca serialis cubense; assembly: GCF_023864345.2. Taxonomy (NCBI): domain Eukaryota; kingdom Metazoa; phylum Arthropoda; class Insecta; order Orthoptera; family Acrididae; genus Schistocerca; species Schistocerca serialis. Next base: position 256,878,219 of record NC_064640.1, read on the forward strand.
TGAAATCGCTATTGCCATGGCAGTGAACGCTGTGCCCAATTCCCGATCGCCAGGTTGTCCGCGTGCTGTGTCCTGACAGTTGAATATTCCGTGGTCTACTGTACAGTTTGGACAAGAAGAGAATAGAAACTTTTGAAATGTGGTGCTACAGAAGAATGATGAAGATTAGATGGGTAGATCACATAACTAACGAGGAGGTATTGAATAGAATTGGGGAGAAGAGGAATTTGTGGCACAACTTGGCAAGAAGAAGGGACCGGTTGGTAGGACATGTTCTGAGGCATCAAGGGATCAAAAATTTAGCATTGGAGGGCAGCGTGGAGGGTAAAAATCGTAGAGAGAGACCAAGAGATTAATACACGAAGCAGATTCAGAAGGATGTAGGTTGCAATAAGTACTTGGAGATGAAGAAGCTAGCACACGATTGAGTAGCACGGAGAGCTGCATCAAACCAGTCTCAAGACTGAAGACAACAACAACAACAACTGTACAGAAGGTGCTTCGAACCATTCTCAAATGGTATCCGTACAAGATCCATATCGTACAGCAGCTTGGACCATAGGATGCACAACGACGTGTTGACTTCGCTCTCCACTTTCTCGCAAGAACTGAAGTTGACTAGGGCTGGCCGTGGACCATCCTATGGACAGAAGAAGCTCATTTTTCTCTGACGGGTGAGGTGAACACACAGAACTGCCGAATGTGGGGATCTCCACCTCCAGTCCATGTGCATTAAGTTCCTCTGTATGGTGAACGTGTCACTGTATGGTGTGGCTTTACAAGTACATTCATCAATGGCCCATTCTTTTTTGAACAGATTGGCGCTCAGGGACCAAGGATGTGCAGCGTTACTGGGATATGCTTCGCCAGCTTGTCATACTCGCCCTGCAGGAGAGAGGCGCATTGAACTCAACAGTTTTCATGTAAGATGGGGCCCCACCGGGCATCGCTCGTGAAGTTCACCTGCTTATCCGAAACATATTTGGAAACGATCGAACTTTCAGGCGATCGTCTCCAAATTCTCGGCCGGCACGATCACCTGGTCTCACTCCCTGTGATTGCTGGTTGTGGGGCCACCTGAAAGACAGGGTTTACCAAGGAAACATTCAAACATGTGCTGATCTGAAGTGCATCAGGAGAGGTAGCCACCATACCCACTGACATGCTTCGTTCTGATGTTCAGAATGCACTCCTGCGCTTGCAGACTCTTCTGGGCACTGATGGGCGCTGTATTGAGCCCCTTTTGTAGTAGTAATGGTACCGGGATGTAATGGTATGATGTACCGCAGCAACATATTAAAAGGGTTTCAACTAAATTGATTCCGCTTTATTTCTCTTCCCCATGTTCTTGACATCAATATTAACAAGTATGGTACTCGTACGGTTACTAGTTTCCGTGTTATAATGTGTTAAATAGGGAAGTTTAATTATAACCACCCGGTATAACTCCCAAATATTAGCTATGAAAATTTCATCCAGCACCAGGACTCAAAGTGTCTAACTGCGAGACGAGCGTTACCGGTGAAACTTCGATGGCAACGTCAGTTACGGTAAACGGTTTCACCTGAACTTGTGCATAGTTTCTAATGACTTCAGCGTACACGAACGTTAAACCCTAAATTTTCGCATTTTTGGTTTTCACTTACGTTATTCCAGGTAGCCCCCCACAATCTGTGGACCTTGCTGCACACGGGTGGTTTGCGTTCCTAATGGTATGGATAGCCGTACAGTCACATTGGTGGAGTGTTTGTGGAGAGTCAAGACTAACATGTGGCACCTGAAGAGCCTTTTTGGTAGTTTCTGAATGATTGACTTAAACGGTTTTGTAACATCAGCCAACATGACCTAACTCTGTTGGTTCTGCGAACAGCTGAAAAAAGAACATATGCAATGGCAAAGCTGAGACAATGAACTCTTTCAGAATCTTCTCAAGTTTTTATTTTTTATAATAATGATATTTTCAAGCGAATAGATTGTAAATATTTAAAGACTTATAATTATATGCGTTATTCTGTATGTCTGATTCGCAATGTAAGCTGGTAACGCTTTTTGACTTACAAGACACCGTATTTCTGCATGTCACAATCTCTGTTGTGTTGTTGTTTCGAGTTTCGCACATCTCCCCATACCTACACGGGATCATACAAATTCCTGCTTTTTCCAGCGGTTGGAGGCATCTTTGGGCGATGTTTGGTGATCATCTATCTTCCGGGTGGGTTTATATATTACCGCGATGTTTCGCTTTTTCAAGACTTTTCCTATGCGATCAGTAACTTCCTTAATGAAAGGCAGGAAATCTTTCTATTTCAGCGGCGCTTGAGCATTGCTATGGTTTCTACGCGGTGACCTTAACGCTTTTTTTCACGTCAGCGAACGAATAACCATTCTGGAGCAATACCTTGGTGAGATATTTTAATTCTGCGTCAAGCAGCTCTGGTTCGCAGGTTTTTCTTGCTCCATCCGCCAACGTTTATTGTGATGCCTCGCTTTTGTTGTGGTTGGTGGTTCGCATGCAGGTTTAGTTAACGGTCTGCGTGCGTGGGTTTTCGGTAAACCGTATGGCCCAAGCTACCATTTTCTCTCTTGAAAAGTAGCACATCAAGAAAATTCATCTCCCGCTTGCCTCCTCCCCCTTGGTAAACTGAACCTTGGATTGATCCCATTGAGATGTTTGTGAAAACGATCCAGTTCCTCCGTGCCATACCGCCACAAAACAAATGTATCATCCACGTACCGGAACCAAATCTTCGGTTACTTGTTCGCAGTTCCCAATGGATGCTCCTCGAATTTTTCCATCAAGAAGTTCGCTGTAACCGGGCTTAATGAGCTCCACACAACGACACGATCCGTCTGTTGATAGATTCTTCGTTCCGTTTGAAATACGTGGTTGGAGGGTAATATTTAAAAAGTTCTGGAAAATCGGAAGGAAAAATCCGATTCATCAGTTGCAACACTTCATCGAGTGGAATCAAAATGAATAGCAATACCACAGCAAAACTAACTAATATGCCGTCCTGCTGTACCACTATGCCGTCTCACTTACTGATAAAAAGTACCGAATTCTTGACATACGAATCCCATCGGCCCACATACGCTCGTAATAATGTTGTCAAGATCGTGGCAATCGAACAGGTGGGCGAACCAACAGCACTTACTATAACTCTTAGAGAAACATGCTCCTTGTGCACCTCTGGCAATTCATAAAGTCTTGGTGGTACCGGAACTGAATTAAACAAACTTTCAAAGGTTGTTTTGAATGTGACCGACTATGATAATAAAATTAACACCTTATCAGGTCCGCAGTCATATAGGAATCTGAGTAAAGACCCCACTGCCAAAGTTCTTAGAACAGGTATGCGGTTGATGAAGAAGTTCTCTATCGAAAAGACCGTTCAGAAAAGTTTGTTCAATTCATTTACGCTACCACCAAGACTTTATGGATTGCCGAAGGCGCACAAGGAACATGTTCCTCTAAGGCCCACTGTGAGTGCTACTGGTTCGCCCACCTATTCGATTGCCAAATTCTTGGTTCAAATGGCTCTGAGCACTATGGGACTCAACGTCTTAGGTCATAAGTCCCCTAGAACGTAGAACTACTTAAACCTAACTAACCTAAGGACATCACACACACCCATGCCCGAGGCAGGATTCGAACCTGCGACCGTAGCAGTCCCGCGGTTCCGGACTGCAGCGCCAGAACCGCTAGACCACCGCGGCCGGCGCCAAATTCTTGACGACATTACTACGACCGTATGTGGGCCGATCGTATTCGTATATCAAGAATTCGGTCATTTTATCAGTAAATGAAACGGCATAAGGAGGTGAAAATAGCCTTAAGATCACCGCGTAGAAACCATTACGACCCTCAAGCGACGCTGAAATAGATAGATTTCCTGCCTTTCATTAAGGACGTTACTGACCGCATAGGAAAAGTCTAGAAAAAGCGGAACATCGCCGTAGTGTACAAACCAACCCGGAAGATACAAGATCACCTAACATCGCCCAAGGATGCCTGCCAACCGCTGGAAAAAGCAGGAATTTATATGATTCCTTGTAGTTGTGGGTAGGTGTACGTGGGTACTATAAAAAGAACGTTAAAAAAAGGACTAGCAGAGCACAAGGGCAATTGCAGAAGAGAGGAGACTGAAAGATCAGCTTTTGCGGAACATGCTTTTCAGCCAGGAGACCACCACATTCATTTTGATAGAACTCAAGTACTGGCAGCCACAAGCGGATAACATGAAAGGTGCTACAGAGAGGCCACAGAGATTGTAAAACACCCCAGGAATTTCAGTAAGAAGGAGGAGGGCATGAAATTGAATGACGTCTGAATTCCGGTGCTGAAGGAGATGTGTACGAATCTTCCACCGTGGGGTGACAACAACAGCGGACGATGGAAGTCGACAATAGCTATTTGCGGTCGCGCATTCAAAAAATGTAACGTCTCGCCACTGAGCGGAAGCACTCGGAAGCGGACTTTTGCTGTCGTCGGTAGTGAGCCAGCGTGTGAATCGGACATTCAAAATAGCTACGATCCCCCTTGAAAATGTCATCCGCAGATGAAGACGAAACGTTGGGTTCTAATGTGAAATCCATTCGATCATGGCATAATAGCCCGGAACATTTTATTAATTGTATTCTGTGGTTGTCGTATTTCGTGGTTTTCGTAAATATAGACTGTATTATAGAAGACTCTCGCATCTAGAGCAAAGAGTAGGGAGAGAAAAGTACATGTAGTTGTACGTATATGACTTCCTGATTTTTTTTAGTTTTGCTTCACGAAATGCCCCGTTTAGGTTTGAGCCCCATGTATTTTAATAAGACTTTACTTAATTCACAAGTAGAGCTAATGAGAATATAGTTAATTGCTTTAAAGTTGTAATAAAAGTTTTTGTATTTAGTAGCATCTGAAGATGGTACTGTGGCCGAAAGTGGTTGTGACTGTCTCATAGAAAAGCTATTGTGTCAAAAGGTTAAAAAAAGCTTTATTTGTCAGTCACCTTCACCTTAAATGAAATGTCAGTTTATTTCTCAAGAACAAATTAAGATTTTGATTTTTAATGTTGAATAAAAAGTACACTGTTTTTGTTCTACTGATTTTTGTTTGTTTCTGACTAGTTTTCAGCTTATTAGGCCATTTTCAGGAAACAATTGACTAGCATCTGCAACGGGCACTATTTCTTAGGAATTCATAAATAAAGCTTTGATGTTTGGCTATGAAATTGAAATTCTGTCAGAGATGGCAAAGGACTTGAAAGAGTAATTAATCGGGATGGATAGTGTTTTGAAAATAGGGTATGAGACGAACATCAACAAAGGTAAAACAAGGGTAATGAACACAGTCGAATTAAATCAGGCGACGCTAAGGGAATTACAAAAGGAAATGAGATACTGGGCGTAGTTGTCCTCCTATGGGCGCAAAGTAACTGATGGAGGCCTAATTAGAGAAGATGTAAAATGCATACTGCCAACAGCAATTTGTGAATCTCGAATATAAATGTTAAATGGTTCAAATGGCTCTGAGCACTATGGGACTTAACATCTGAGGTCATCAGTCCCCTAGAACTTAGAACTACTTAAACCTAACTAACCTAAGGACATCATACACATCCATGCCCGAGGCAGGATTCGAACCTGCCACCGTAGCGGTCGCGCGGTTCCAGACTGAAGCGCCTAGAACCGCTTGACCACACCGGCCGGCTATAAATGTTAAGAAACGTTTTCTGTTAGTATATGTCTGGAGAGTAGCGTTGTATGTAAGTGAAGCGTGGCGATAAGCAGACTAGGCAAGAAGAGAGTAGAAGTGTTTGGAATGTGCTGATGAAGAAGAATGCTAAAGACTAGTTAGGTGTATCGGATAAGTAATGAAGTACTGAATACAGCTCCTAAGAATTGAGTAAAATGACACAAATTGACCCTAAGAGGGCATCGAAATGGATGTAAGTAGCAGTAGTTACGCAAATATGAAGAGACTTGCAGACAACAGACTAGCGGTGAGAGTTGCATCAAACAAATCTTCGGACAGAAGGCCACGACAACAAGAACAACAGCAACAACAACAACAACAACAACAGTAACAACTGCAGCGACTCCAACGTGGTAGTTCTATTCCGGTCTCTTCAGGATTTCAGAATATGGAAAACAGAACTTGTAGTCCATCTGTTCTTAGTCCTAATTTTTAAGTACTTTTCGAAGACGTTTTCCCGGGACACAGTCAGTCCAATTAAACAGTTCAAAGATCGAGAGAGGTAAACACTTTTTTTTGCTAGAGTGCGCTATGACAATTCAGTTACATTAAAATATGAGTATGTAGCGTCATAGAAATACAGGTGGGAAACATGTAAGGCAGGGCTGATGATGTGTGGCCCAGAAAATGACAGACCAGAAAAGCGGCAATTGACTCTAAACAACGAAAAGTGTGAAGCCACCCACACAGTTCTAAAAGGAATCCGCTACATTTCGGGTATACGATAAATCACACCAATCTAAAGGCTGTAAATTCAGTTAAAAAATATTCAAATGTGTGTGAAATCGTATGGGACTTAACTGCTACGGTCATCAGTCCCTAACTTTACACACTACTTAACCTAAATTATCCTAAGGATAAACACACACAACCATGCCCGATGGAGGACTCGAACCTCCGACGGGACCAGCCGCACAGTCCATGACTGTAGCGCCTTAGACCGCTCTTTTTTTTCTTTTTGCTCTCATTTTGTTCGATGTTGTTCGTTGCATTTGTTTGGTGCGGATGTACCTTGACACCCGTTCAAGTTCAGTGGTGAGCCGTTGACTCAGTTTTTTTATTACAGAGGGCAGCTAATCCTCTGACCAAACACGCTGAGCTACCGTGCCGGCACCGCTCGGCTCATCCCGAGCGGCAAATTCAGTTAAATAGTTAGGGATTACAACTGCCAGTTACTTGAATTGGACTGAACACTCAGATAATAAATACTGCGGGGAAAGCGAACCAAACTCTACGATTTATTGGCATAACACTTAGAAAATGCAACAGCTCTGTCGTAGAGTCTCCTTAGACTACGCTTGGCCGCCCTCTTCTGGAGTATTGCTGTGCGGTGTGGCATACGCATCAAATTGGATTGACAGAGGACATCGAAAAATTCAGAGAAGGGCAGCTCGCTTCGTATAATCTCGAAATAGTGGAGAGAGTGACATCTAAATCATACTCTAATTGGGATGGCGGTCATTAAAAAGACGGAATTTTTCCTTGCGTCAGGAGCTTCTCCTGAAACTTCAACCATCAACTTTCTCCTCAGAGTGTGAAAATATTTTGTTGTCGCCCACGTACATAGGGAGAAGTGACAGTCATAATAAAATAAGAGAAATCGGAACTCGCACGGAAATGTTTAAACGTTTGTTTTTCCCGCGCTCTGTTAGAGAGTGGAACGGTAGAGAAATGGCTTGGAAGTGATTCGATGAACCCTCCGCCAAGCGCTTAATTGTGAATTGCCAAGTATTCACGTAGATGTAGATGTAGATATTCTCTCGTATACGGAAGATAAGAAGGCTTCAACGAAAAGTAGGTGTATATGTTTCTGGACCGCCGGACCGGGGATCCTCGTCGCACGACAGCCCGAAAAGAAGCAGATTTGCCGCGGAGGCGTGAGGAAGGCCAGGAGCAGGGAAGAGGAGGAAGTTGAGCGAAGCGGTTTTGGCGCAGGGCACGCCGGCGGCGGCTGCTGCGGTGGCCGCGCCAAATCTCAAGAGAGTTAATTGCAGGGGTCGATGCGTGGATGATGGATCGAGAGCCGCGCGCGTGCTGCGGCCGCCAGTAATGGAGTTGGCTCCCACGGGGACGCGCCCTCCTCTGCCCTCAACCGGCTTTCAATTTTAATTTCTTTCTCACAAAGAGCGCAAGTTGCCGCCACCGTGACATCCATATATAATGTCCACCGCCGCTCTAATTACGCCGCTCTTTGAGACGCCATCGATACATATTCAAGGCTGTCCGGCGCTCGTCTCGCAATTAATTTATGCGCACGTGTTTCCGTCCTCGTGGCCGCCCTGCCATCGCCGGCAGGAGTTGTGACGATTAATTTTCTCCGGAGGTGTCGGATGAGGGTGCCTGCTTGTATCCCATCAACGTTTTGGCCTCAGAGGAAGTTGTTTCTTCTGAGATCAACATTGTTTACTCTCAGACTTCATCTCAATGGTTTTCTAATGCTGGAATTGTCACCCTTGCAAGTACTTGGTGCATTGTACACGTCTTATTCTACAATATTTCTATTAAGATGTTCTATCACATTTCAGACAAATTATAAAGCCATATAAGAATCGATATAGATCCGTAAAATGTACAGAATTCATGTTTCCGAGTCTCCAGGCGGGTTGACGACCTCATTATCTGATTTGATACATTAGAAATGGTCTGTGAAAGCCTGTGACTGTGAAAACAGTGGGTTTGTTTACAAATAACTTTTCTACAACCAATCACGATTTTCTTTTGCTTATGTTTTACGCCTTACGTTTCGAGAAATGCTTCCGATTTTCAAGTGCGTTTTTATCTGTGTACTATTCTATTTTTTTGCAATGTTTTTGATATGTGAGGTTCTGGTTTGTTCTGTTTACTTTTCTTACGATCCATTTCTGCAGGGTCTCACACATGTTGAACATCACATACAATTTTCTGTGTACAGTATATATAGAGAATAACAAACTTACGTAAGTAAGTAAGCTTGTTATATAAGTACGTAAATTTGTTATTCTCGATATATACTGTGCACAGAAAATTGTGTGTGATGTTTACGTGTGAGAATCTGTAAAAATTTATCATAAGAAAACTTAAAATCAACAAAACAGAGCAGAACCTCACACATCAAAAACCTTACGAGAAAATAGCGTAGTACACAAAGAAAACCGCACTTGAATGAAAATTGAAATCATTTCTCGAAACGCGTAGTGTAAAATGTAAATAAATGAAAATCGTGGCTGGGAGCAGAGAATTTATTTATGAACAAACCCACAGACTACCTCATTCACCTGGCCAATATTTCAGCTCCTTGCCTAGACATTGCCAGACGTTGCGAGTGACGATCGCATATGTGATCGCTTCCTACGGACCAAGTTGATACGTCTTCCATTGTCCCTTGCATTACCTGTGGAAGAGTAAGTCGGTCGCCGGAATGTAGGACGCTCATATCATAGGCACTTTGCTTTTAATGCCTGCGTCGAGCAATAGTTAAGTAATTTGACTGGTATTGGGAGAACATGGTTCAAATCTCCTTCCAACCATATGGGTTTATGTTTTCAATGGTTTATCAAAATAGTTTCAGATGAATCGTGAAATGAGTCCCCTGATGTAGCCTTGGACACTTTCTTCCTAATCCTCCTCCACCTGAGCTTGCGCGTCGTGTGTTATGGACTCGACGTTGATGGAACAATTGACTTTCCTTTCTTCACGCCTGCTTTCTGTAAAATAAGAAGGGGACAAAACAGATATCAATAATTATAAAGGAATTTCATTGCTTTCATTAGAACAAAAAATCTTATCGATATCGCCCTAGTTAGGTAAACAAATTGGAGAACATCAGACTCGACTTAGGAGTAAAAGATACTGTCCACAGCAAATTGTAAACCTTGAGCAATTAATTAAGTATATGAAAATATCAAGTAAAAAGATAAAGCTAATATCTGTTGATTTTAAAAAGGCTTATGTTTCGGTAGGCAGAGAATTCCTCCTCAAAATCTTGAAGGAACTTGTCATGAATTGAAAAATTCTGCAATAATTAAACAATCTGTTACAAACACAGTATCTAACGTGAAATTTCTTAGAACAGCTTCTAGTCCTTTCCAAATTGTATCAGGAGCCAGACAAGGAAACAGTTTGTCAGCACTATTATTCAACTGTGAGCTGAAAAAAGTTATAAGAGAAAGGAAAATAGTGGAAGAGAACAAAAAAAAAATATTACTACATAAAGCTGGGTAGATCGAAAAAAACATAAATGCGGACGATCTTGTAATAATAGATGGAACCTTAGAGAATACAAAGAAAAGGCTAGAACTCCTGAAGGAGATAGCTGAAAAGGTAAGTCTACCAATATCCATTGAACAGACAGGATATATGATTAATGAAAGTAACTCACTAAGAATTTTATAAACCAAATATGGAAACATCAAGAAAATAAATATAATATGTGGGTGAAAATATAAACGTAAAAAGTGAAATAAAAGCTATTAAAACCACAACTGAAAGAAATTGAAAGAACATAACCGAAAGTGAGAAATCTATACAATAAAAAAAAGGTTTTTCTAAAAGTATTAAATTAAGAAGTTATAATACGAAGAAGTTCTCTATGGGTCGGAAACACTACATTTATCTGGTTGCAAAATGGTATTCGAAGATTTGGAAAACAAAGAAAGGTCCAGTCAAGAACAAAGAAGGAAATTTGGTTTTGAAAGCAAATAAGGACTTATATTCATTTTTCCCTGAAATATCAGCTGAGATCAGGAAAAGACGTATTAGACTCTATGGACACTAGAGAGAATGAAGGTAGACAGATTAGCAAAGAAGGTCCTCGCGTTCTTCCAAAACAGGAAAACAGACAAAAAAATTGGTGTGGAGGCATGACAAAGAAGGACTTAAAAGCAATGCAGATTCAACAGCAGACGTCACTCAACAGAGACAGAAGCAGAGGTTTTCAGGAAGATAAGACAAACAGAAAGACAACTGGGGTCAAATGGTCAGGTTGGAGGAAGAGAGCTCATTCTAAGAAAATGAGCGTTTTGGAAAAGGATGAAGGAAATGATAAATAAATAGTTATCTTACCGTTAGCCTTAGTTGGCCTGAAACGAAACATAAAAATATACATCAACATTATTTCAGTGAGATAATATGGACTATTGCCAGTTTGCAACTCATTTGCTGCAATAATACGTCTTTAGGTGTCTGAGGCTTTGATTAAAATGTCAAACGTATTTTTATTGTTGCTGTTGCTTATAATTCAAGATCAGAGCTGCAAGAAACTGTTTGCATTCACACAGTAACCACATCAAGATATTCGTACAAAAATCCAAATCTTTCCTTCGTTCAGTACCCATCAGGCAACAAGATGGCACCAGACGACTTCAGAACATAATGGAACGACTTACTTCCTTGTCTGTTTTGCAGATATGACGCCGGACAAACATGCACGGTGTCTGGTCAGTTAGTAGCTCAGTATTTTTTTGGGGAGGGTGCCAATAAGTGGGATGAAATGTGTAAAACAAATCATTTCCTCCTACGACAAGAAATATGTGGTACGATCACAACACTTAGCGGCTAACCAAATTTAGTCAAGACAATTTGCAGCTAATGCCTATGCGAGTCGTGCACCAAGGGTAATAATGGTCTGTCTTATGTGCAGTACATCTCATACGGCGTTTCTCAGTCGAAGCATACGCTATCGTACTGTAATTCTAATCATCTTTAGGTGATACCTTGCTTTAAATGTCCTTTAATATTCAAAAAAATTTGCATTATTTCTTCGTGTCAGATAGTTCAAATGGCTCTGAGCACTATGGGACTTAACTTCTGAGGTCATCAGTCCCCTAGAACTTAGAACTACTTAAACCTAACTAACCCAAGGACATCACACACATACATGCCTGGAAGATGGTTCATCGAACCACATTTAAGGTACTTCTCTATCGCTCCACTCTCGAACTGCGCGAGGCAAAAACGAACATTTAAATCTTTCCGTGCGAGCTCTGATTACTGTTATTTTATTATGATGATCGTTTCTCCCTATGTAGGAGGGCGCCAAGAAAACATTTTCACACTCTGATTAGAAAGTTGGTGATTTAAATTTCATAATAAGGTCCTCCCGTAGCGAAAAGCGCCTTTTTTTTTATTTAATGACTGCCGTTCCAATTCATGTATCATATACGTGGCACTCTCTCCCCTACTTCGCGATAATAAAAAACGAGCTACCCTTCTTTGAATTTTTTCGATGTCCTCCTTCCTGTGCGGATAGCACATTGGTCCACCCCTGGCCCCCATTCAAAGAGTTATTCGGCTTGGCATTGATTGACCGAGTTGTTGGATGTCCTTCTGAGGGATATCGTACCAAATTATGTGCAACTGGAGCGTTAGACAGTCGAAATCCCGAGCTGGTTTGAGGTCCCTGCCCATAATGTTCCAAAATATCTCAACTGGGGGAAGATCCGACTACCGTACTGAGCAAGACGGGGTTTGGCAAGCACGAAGACGAGCAATAGAAACTCTCGCCTAGTGCAGACGAGTATTATCTAGCTCAAATGTAAACCTAGGATGGCTTTACACGAAGGGCAACAAAATAAGACGTAGACTACGGTTGACTTGCCGCTGACGTACCGCTGTGCTAAAAGAGTGCCACGGCTGACAACCAAAGGGGTGCTGCTATGAAGTGAAATGGCATCGCAGAGCGTCACTCCTGGTTATCAGGCCGTATGGCGGGTAACGGTTAGGTTGGTATCTCACCGTCTTCGGCCTGGAATCACATTGACTAAAATAGAATTATCTCCGGTGAGGAGTCCTGCTTCGAACCGAGCTCCAGTGAGCAGCGAAGACGTGTCTGGAGATGTCAGAAGATGGAAACTGCATACTGCCTTACACAAGATATCTATAACAAGAAATATATCTCCAAGCACGCAAATCTAAAACAGTCCAATGCCGTAATTAAACCAGAATGCCTTTGTGAATTATAAACACTAGTTTTGAACAGGAAAACAGGCACTGAAAACATTGACAAAAAGGAAAACAAAATTGTAAGAAAAATTATATGGCCGAAAACGCGTGGACGAACAATACATCTACATATACATACATACTCCGCAGTCCACCATACGGTGCATGGCGGAGGGTACCTCGTACCACAACTAGCATCTTCTCTCCCGGTTCCACTACCAAACAGAACGAGGGAAAAATGACTGCCTATATGCCTCTGTACGAGCCCTAATCTCTCTTATCTTATCTTTGTGGTCTTTCCGCGAAATGTAAGTTGGCGGCAGTAAAATTGTACTCCAGTCAGCCTCAAATGCTGGTTCTCTAAATTTCCTCAGTAGCGATTCACGAAAAGAACGCCTCCTTTCCTCTAGAAACTCCCACCCGAGTTCCTGGAGCATTTCCGTAACACTCGCGTGATGATCAAACCTACCAGTAACAAATCTAGCTGCCCGCCTCTGAATTGCTTCTATGTCCTCCCTCAATCCGACCTGATAGGGATTCCAAACGCCCGAGTAGTACTCAAGAATAGGTCATATTAGTGTTTTATAAGCGGTCTCCTTTACAGATGAACCACATCTACCCAAAATTCTACCAATGAACCGAAGATGACTATCCGCCTACCCCACAACTGCCATTACATGCTTGTCCCACTTCATATCGCTCTGCAATGTTACGCCCAGATATTTAATCGACGTGACTGTGTCAAGCGCTACACTACTAATGGAGTATTCAGAAGTACTAATGGAGTACTCAGAAGTAATTATGAAGTCAAACAATTCACAAAATATCCTTAGTGATATTAGAAAACACAGGTTAAGATTCTATGGACACATTGAAGAATGAACACAGACACACTACAAAACAAATAGTCAATTCCTTTTGACAACAGGGAGCACAACCAAACGGACACAGTGAAATGGGTTGGCGAGATAAACTGATCTGAAATTAGCAGGATTCAGAAGATGTCCAAAGCAGCGAAATCTTCAGGTCCAAAATTCACAAATGGCTAACTGACCACGAGGAGAAACCGAAAAAGAAGACTAGAACAACATGGTCTGAAGAGAGAAAAGGAAACCCACAAAGAGAGAATGAAAAAAAATATTAGCACAAAGGAAGGCAAATACTTATCTCTTAGTACGATTACTTTGCGTAGCCTTAATTGGCTTATTCGCAAATGATAATAAATGTTGATGAGTGAAAATAATCGCAACTTAAATTATCCTCCAATTTCTGTTAGGAAATTAGAACTCTGAAATATATTTAAGCAGCGACATGGAATGTGTAACCACTTTCATACTCACGTTTCAGGAAATTTTAGAAGGCTCGTTTCTTGGACGGGCTATCATTATAAACATATCCTTTCTGTGTCTTTTCCTGTACATGTAACATGAACTCCATGAAGAATACCAGAGACACCTATACTAAAACTCTTTGTATTTAGTTGATTCTCCACAGATGCCACATATTTCATCAGATTCTTTACTACGTGTAGGAAGTGATTTCAATGTGGCAGTTAACTGGTTATCGTAATCATTGACGTCATCATCATCATCATCATCACAAATTCTGGAAACATCCGATACCTCTGATGACTCTGGTGTTTCCTCCTTACTTCTGATTTTCTTTGTTTTATTTTCAGTCTGCTCAGTAATGTACTTACGTACAGCTCTCTCATTCTCGTTCTTCAATCCAGACAGTTGTTTCTTCTCAGTTTTTACTTTCTTTTCATTTCAGCTTCTTACAACTTCTTCAAGCCTCTTTCTCATGGTGGTTAGCACCTGTTCTCCGTCAGTGCACCATTACCCCAATATGTCATTACATACCAAAGCCATAAGATTTTGTATGCTAAACTGTTAAATTTAGGAAGCAAACGATAACAATGAATTGTAGGTTTTAATAACATATTCAGATAAAAGTAAATCAGTAACAACTGTAAGCTTCTGTTCTTATTTTCTGTCTATTGAAAGTAATAAGAAATTGGCCTCATTATTTACTTCACGCTCACGCATTCCTCAGCTCATCGGACACCTGTCTTCTTGTTCTTGATTGTTACTTACAGGATTCAGAAGAGGACAGCAATAGTCGGAAAATCATGTTTATCGCAAGCTTTAAATACTGGCTGCATAAAGTCATCTTGAGGTTGAAGCTCTTTTGTCTGTGTTTGCTTTAACAGTAACATATGCTTCTGCGTTGGGTCCGCCTTTAGCAAAACACAGTTTTGTTTGTTGTCCCAGACATGTTTCACTGCAGTTGCAGCATCATCAATGGGTTTTTTATTATTGTGGCTTCTTACCACATGGTGTGGTTTTTCTGCTGTGTTACGTTTTTACAGTATCAGTTTTCCTTTACAGTTTGTCATCTGCAAGTTTTCTTTTTTCGTCATCTTCTTCATTATCAGTTTCTGTGTATTGAGTTGTCACTGTCACTGTTTACCAGTTGAAAAACTGACACTGTAAAAACGTAACATACCAGGAAAACCACACCATGTGGTAAGAAGCCATAATAATTAAAAAAAAACACTGATGATGCTGCAACTGCAGTGTAACGTGTCTGGGACAACAAACAAAATTGTTTTTGCTAAAGGCGGACCCCACCCAAAAGCATATGTTTTTGGCTGCATAGATTTATCTACTATCCACAAATATCTACTTCTCCTTTATGTATGGTGACGAAGTGAGACTTACCGACTCGAAAAGAAATATGGGTCTGTCCAAAATCATTCCCTAATAATTATGATAATGACAAGAGATCTTATGAGATGAATAAATAGACAAGATACTTCAGTAATATTATGTTAAATGTCAGGGCTGTTATATCTCTGAGAAGCAGCGAAAACATTTAAGACAAGAGCGCAGTCTTCCACAGCTCTTGGAGTCCCAGGTGGCGGAAATGAAAGGATCTTGCCCCAGTTTGTGGGACCGGTAAATATGAACAGGCCACTGGGATTTTGAATTTATTTCCTATCCAGTATCCGACCGCATAAGGTGTCGCCAACGTCTTTACTTCCAGTGCTCCCTGATTTATTTGGATACTATGAAAGGTGGGAGGATATCACAACACTAATAAGAAAGTCATTAGGGAGTAATTGAAACAGGGATATATTCTGAAATCAGAATTGAGCAAAACACAATATTAATCAGATGGCAGTCTCCACCGACGCTACACAGTGACAAACGACACAGAGAGCATGTGTTGAAACCATAGCTGGGTACACGGAACTATGATCAAATCGAGGATGGAGTGCTAAAGTATGAGAAGCAGATCAGGGTGCCAAAGATGAGGTTTCGGTGAATCTTACTGATACGCATTAATCCACTGCTGAACTTGCAAGTTTCACGTGTTATCCACAGTTCATTTAAAATCATTGCAATCTGAATTCTGTTCACATTAATATTATAGTTAACACTTGTATGTAGTAATGTCAGTGATTGATAGGATTAAGCTGCCCACTTTTATGCTAATTCCTTATCTTTCCTAGTGGCTGTTTTGTACGTAATATTCTCTATAGTTGAGTACGTGGTGAACCAGGCTGGCTGGGCGCAGTGGTCCAGGCCAGTGACGCAGTTCGGACCTACCCCCTGGGAGTTGCGGCTCGCCTGTCAGAAGACCTGAAGGTCCCACCTGTGCGTCAGTGGAGGCACAACCTTGGTACAGTTACCTACAGTTCTGGAAACTGCCGATCCGGCCCTCCAGCAGGTACACACACGGGCGGATATCTGCAACGGTCCTCTTTCAGCCAAGTTCGTGAGTTTTCGGCGAGCCGGTGGCTGACCCGTTACTCCAGCAGAACGGCGCGCTCACAACGGCTACCCTGCAGTCTTTATCACTCGATTTTAAAGAAATTATTTGATAAAAAAGTTAGTTTTTACGTCAGATATAGCTTTATATGTCAACTTCATGGTGGAGTGCCTATCATTTCGCTAATGGTAATAGTTATTGTGATATTTTGCTTGTAAGCGACACACTGTCTGAAAAGGAAAAGCTTTGGGACGCTATTCAAATGGCTCTGAGCACTATGGGACTTAACAGCTATGGTCATCAGTCCCCTAGAACTTAGAACTACTTAAACCTAACTAACCTAAGGACATCACACAACCCAGTCATCACGAGGCAGGGGACGCTATTAATTTGCATTTGGGGCATATTAGATAAGATATTGCTGCGTATGAAACTTAGCTAACGTACTGCCTTTTTCTTTAGACTTGGGAGGAGGTCTCTATGCGCCGCCAGTCTCTAGAAAACTGATCTTACGTAGCGCGCTCATTTGCCATGCGCGCGTCAGCGATATAGCTAGAATGAAATGTTCATAACATCCCTCATATTTCATTAACAGGTTGAGGTATCGAAACGAGGTTTTGGCAAGTGATAGCACACAAGGAGGAGAGTTTGCCATATGGTAAACTAGCAGAACTTTCTTATCTGCCACGATATATGAGTTACTCCAGACATTTGCAATTGAATGATGTAATTTTTTAAGTTATTGATAGCTGGTGAAATGTGAATTAGTGTTGCCTTGCAACAAGATAAGTGAAGAATTTTATACTTATACCAAGAACGTGCTTTTTCATAAACTTTTCACCTGATTTGTACTCCGTTTCTCATTTAATAAACCACTGTTTCGATATTCCGGCGAAACTGCTAACGCATTAGGATGTTATCGATGTGGCATAGTATGAACTTCGTTTTGTTCTGCCAAAATAAGCAAATTTTAACATGTCAACCAGAGAAATGTTGGTCGTACTGGAAACTCGCCACTGATGAATGATTAGTTTTCATATGACATTAAGTTTTTGTTGCTACAAGTACAGTAAAGTGGGTGGACCAATGACCACATCGAAAAACTTACACAACTGTACAGTGAAATATTTTGTTTGTGAAAATTGACACATGAACACTACACACACAAAAGTGTAAAATAATACGGTGTACAAAGAGATGGTTGAAACATTTCTAGTCAGTATTCCAACCGTGCCCCAAAGTGTTATGAAAACTAATAACTGTGCCAAACGAGGGAATACTTCAAAGAAATGCAAACAGACTGTTTCCTGATGTGAGCGAAACATGTAGTAAGTAACATGAACATTTTTTGTAACGAACTATTTTTAGGTGCAGAATGCGAGTCAGATTGTAAATATGTTTCATTACAGACGACTGGCCCGCAGCTCGTGGTCTTGCGGTAGCGTTCTCGCTTACCGTGCACGGGGTCCCGGGTTCGATTCCCAGCGGGGTCAGGGAGTTTTCCTGCCTCTTCACGACTAGGTGTTGTGTCGTCATCATCATCATCATCATCATTCATCCCCATTACGGTCGGAGGAAGGCAATGGCAAACCACCTCCACTAGGACCTTGCCTAGTACAGCGGTGCGGGTCTCCCGCATCGTCCCCTGCGCTCCTCGGAGTATGGGACCTCACCATCATCATCATTACAGACGACTGATGATGCTTTATTTTAATAAAACGAAACGCATATGGTGACAAAAATACGCATTTTGTTCTAGTTGCAAAAACAGATTTAAAATATGTTCAATAATTTAAGAAATAATCATAGAAAGGTGTAGGTGTCTTGAAAGAGACGTAAAAGAGGAGGTGAGGATGAGTTGTATAAAACAAGACTATTGTGAGCGTCAATAAAATGTTCACTACTGTAGGCTATTACCCATAACTGTAATACGTCCATCATTTTACAGGTATAACGGGTTAATGTACTTTACAAAGGCCCAAACAGCTGGCGACTGTCACAATTTTCTTGCTAGCATCGTCTATACTTTCTCTGATAGATATAAGCTACTTTCAAAGTGCGAAAATTTACTGCACATAATAAAATGCCTATAAACCGCCGCAATGTGCGATGCACTTGCGGTGAGACACAGTCGCAACTTCTGAAATCCGTCATCCGTGGCCTCTGACATGTCGAGCATGCACAGCAGTACTGGATTTGAGGATGAATCACGAAAATCCGCCGATTTGCCACCACACACGAGTGGATCCAACCTGCAGGCAAATCGGAGAGACTATATCTGATGAGCGGGGACTACACGTCCATGGGAAACTACGGGCCTCAGATCAGCAGGTCAGATCCGTCAGAGATATCCACTGAACTGGCCTGTAGTTCTGGACCATCACGGAAATCTGCTCTTGTGTGGCCATGTGCGATACGGGGTCCAGGGATACATTTTCAGAAATTGTATAACGCAGCCTGATGAACACCTGCTGTCGTGCGAAGTCTCAGTTTTTACAAGCAATGCCATCCGACCATAACACATTTCAAAGGAATCTTGTATTGTGCCGATGAGTTGCCTTCCAAGGACACTGGGCCAGAGGAAGTCAATGACGGATAAAGATATCGGCATTCCGTGAGAAGTGACAGACGTGCAAAATGGACAGTAATTCTTTTCTCTTTGTAAAGCGATGAGCCGACTTCTCGCTGTCATTTCTCGCAAGGTGAATAACATCTGCCCTAAAATGTTGTGTGAGTATTCCTCATTGATTAATCTAAAAAACAGCAGAGCAGAAGAAGTTACGACACCAGTTTCCGGGAAATGCAGACATGAGACGAGCATATTAGCTGAAGTAGAAAATGTAGCTGAGGACTAGGACAGTAACTCAAAACTGTTTAAGAACCGCAGACATGGGTGACGATTTGTTAATGGCTAAAATGGTTCAAATGGCTCTGAGCACTATGGGACTCAACTTCTGAGGTCATTAGTTCCCTAGAACTTAGAACTAGTTAAACCTAACTAACCTAAGGACATCACACACATCTATGCCCGAGGCAGGATTCGAACCTGCGACCGTAGCGGTCTCGCGGTTCCAAACTGCAGCGCCTATAACCGCACGGCCACTTCGGCCGGCGATTGGTTAATGTTGTAAACCTTTGGCTAGGAGAGGAAATAGTTGTCTTGTTAGCGAAAATACCATTGGGTAGCATTTTACACAGTCTTTTTCATTGGTGCTTGGGAATTGCGTGGACCAATAGAGAGGAGAAAGAACTTGGTGTTAGTGGGAAAGAAACTTTGGTTTAGGAAACGGTGGAGAGCACTTCTTCTGGGGACTGTGGGTTGAACACTTAGACTCGGGATATGAGAGAGAAGACACTTTGTCTAGATATCTGATAAATAGGTCAGGTGTCCACTACACACAAGAGGCGGCCACACGGGTAGCAGGGGCTGTGTGGCGTGGACTGAGTGGATTTTTAGGTTAGACGGTCTCGGGAAAGATAAAAAAGGGCTTCAGTCTCAAAGGGTACAGGGCAAAGAAACGACGAGAATCGACCAAGCAACAGTCGGTATTATAGTTGCAAATTGTCGTAGCTGTGTTGGAAAAGTACCAGAGCTTCAAGTGCTGATAGAAAGCACTGAAGCTGAAATCTTTATAGGAACAGAAAGCTGGCTAAAGCCGGAGATAAATTCTGCCGAAATTTTTTCAGAGGCGCAAACCGTGTGCAGAAAGGATAGATTAAATAAAGTAGGTGGTGGTGTGTTTGTGTCTGTTGGTAGTAGTTTATCTTGTAGTGAAGTTGAAATAGATAGCTCCTGCGAATTACTATGGACAGAGGTTATACTCAACAGCCGTACCAAAATAATAATTTTCTTGATTCAATAATTTACCAACAGCCGTATGTATTGTAGAAATTTATTTTGTAAACTTCTTATGTGCTACCCGTTTTGGCATTACATTCATGCCATCTTCAGGCCTCCCACGTCATAGTCGTAAAATCGCTATACACGGAAGGAACCATATAACTGGATCCGTGAATCAAATCGTTATGCATTAGAAACTCCCGTACCTCCACGTACAATGGCTACAGTGAGCCAACCATTACCATGATCAAAAGTATCATTAATGTCAATACTGAAATTAAGTCTACAACCACAGAAAACACAAGGCCCGTCGACAAGAGCGTGGGCTGCAACACTCTTCACAGGAATACGGTTCTTCTTGACCCCAGATGTTGTGGCGAACTCGATGTTCTCGATGGTTTTGTAAACTGTCTGCTTAGAACGACGACGAATTCTCCTGTATGGCATCGTGGCGGCGATACAGACACAGACACGTTCGGATGATAGATGTTATTGTGTGTTAAAATATCTGCTGTAGTCTGTTTCCTGAATACTTTGAAGAAATTATGGATAAAATCGACGTTTTCACTGTATCTCAACGCCTCCCACGAGGAAGAAGACTCCCATTTAAATTAGAGCTATTTTCAGCTGTTGTGAGTAAATTATTAACGCCTCTCAAAATGACGTCAGCTGAAATTTGATTCCAGATTCTGATTCCTCAGTTTTTAGAAATCATTATCATGACGTTGTTTTCTCTCAGAAATTTCGTTAATAGTGTAAATTACGACTGAATTTTTAAGCGACATAGAATAAACTAGATAGGGAAATTATCTATACACTGGTGGACTGGTGGGTTCAAAACAATGGTTCGAATGGCTTTGAGCACTATGGGACTTGACATCTATGGTCATCAGTCCCCTAGAATTTAGAACTACTTAAACCTAACTAACCTAAAGACATCACACAACACCCAGTCATCACGAGGCAGAGAAAATCCCTGACCCCGCCGGGAATCGAACCCTGGAACCCGAGCGCGGGAAGCGAGAACGCTACCGCACGACCACGAGCTAGACTGGTGTGTTATTCATTATTAAACGGTCGTGTATCTGTTAATTTATTGACTGATGACTAATTCCTACTTGACTTTTCCTTTGTTTGCAGACTTGTGCGGCTGTCCTTGCGCTTCTCGACACGAGGTGGTTCTGACGAGGTCTTATACATTACATTGTATTCAAAGTAATGGAGGCAATATAGTTGAAAAATAGGGCGAGCTATTTCTGTTTCAACGAGTAAGATTTTTGAGGGAAACATTTCTAATTTAAAGCACATAACGTTTATGTAGCTGACTCACAAAAAATGACAAACATTTCTTGCCCAAAGTGTGAACTGCGTGAGCATTTCACTTCACGGACTCGACCTTCTCGTATTTTTTATGTTTTTTCATCTGAAATTTCATTTACGGTGGAAGGTACGTTTCTCCTTTACCTGCAATTCGCAGTGAGTACAGTCCCTCAAATATTGTGATACCTGCCAACTCAAGTAATTATTCCTATTTACCCAATAGCCGGATGGTGTGGCCGAGCGGTTCTAGGCGCTTCAGTATGGACCCGCACGACCGCTACGGTCGCAGGTTCGAATCCCGCCTCGGGCATGGATGTGTGTGATGTCCTTAGGTTTGTTAGGTTTAAGTAGTTCTAAGTTCTAGGGGACTGATGACCTGAGATGTTAAGTCCCACAGTGCTCAGAGCCATTTTACCCAATATAACAACTACAGCAAAAATTTGATATGCACTTTTTTTATATGAAAACGCTTATATTCATATTCAGCTTTAAACTGTAGTTTCGTTGTTGAATAGTGTGTAAAGGTAGACACTGCATCAGTGAAAGTGAAGTAAATTCACCACGTTGTCGGTGAGAAGAACTCTCTTCCATCAAGGACTCACTGCTGAAAATTATCGTTAACCAGGTTTCAGGAACACGGGTTCACAAAAAGAGGGCAGATAAATCAACGCTCGCCATCTGCATAACATCTAAAGGCATATGCCCATTGCCTGTCTACTATGAATAATATGCAAATTTTGCCTTATGCCCCTAAGGGACAGAAACTCAACTTGCTTGAGGAATTTGATATCGCTGAACACACTTTTTTTTTGCGTTGATGGCCACCTCAGTGATCAGCTGATCGGCAAAAATCAATCATTTTTTAATATAATGATGTTTCTTTTTAAAGAAGTTTATCCTTGTTGATGTGGAGTGTGCTGGTATCTCCTTTGTTATGTCTTTGACATCCTTATCTTTAAGAGTAACTTTAATTATTGTTTTTATATTTATAGCGGCCTTTTCGTAATGTATAATCATTTTATAGGACAGATGCCATTTAACTTTGCTCTTATTTTTAGGACTGTCGTTTTAGAAATTATGTACACTGTGATTTATAAGGCTATCTGTGTTCTGTATGTGAGTACGGTCCTGCGCAATGCTTAATGTAATACACTAGCCAACGCCATATGTTTGATTTACTGTACTAGTTGCACTCGTGGCTCAGTTACCATATTTCTCCGCGTTCTTTGTTTGTCAGCGTGGCCGCTGATACATGTTGTGCTCCCTCTCCACGAAGATCTGCTATGCATCTGTTCCTAACTTGGAAATTTGTGGTAATGTCTTATGCGACCAATCTGCTGAGGTCATCGGTCTCTAAGCCTACACACTACTTAATCTAAGTTAAACTAACATACGCTATGGACAACATACACACCCATGCCCGAGGGAGGACTCGGACCTCCGACGGCGGATGCCGCACGGACCGTGATAAGGCGTCTAAGACCGAGCGGTTAACCCCGCGCGGCTGTTTCTAACTAGTTCGGCATCCGTTACGCATGGCAACGAATGAGGAACCCAGTTGACAGACATTGAGGATTTTCAACTTTTTGATTTTCCAGTTGCATTTGCCGATATACTCGCATCATGCAATCATTTTACGGGGCCGGCCGTTGTGGCCGAGCGATTCTAGGCGCTGCAGTCTGGAACCGTGCGACCACTACGTCGCAGGTTCGAATCGTGCCTCGGGCATGGATGTGTGTGATGTCCTTAGGTTAGTTAGGTTTAAGCAGTTCTAAGTTCCAGGGCATTGATGACCTCAGATGTTAAGTCCCATAGTGCTCAGAGGAACTTTTTGTTAAGTCCCATAGTGCTCAGAGCCATTTTCATTTTACGGACGGCGTGCGCCGTGATCAGTTTGTATAATCTGAAGATGCCTACTACAGGCGAAACGCGTCATTGAGATTTAGAAATATAAAACCCCTCAACCAAAACTGTATATTTATCTCAAATTTTACACAGGGTTGCTCTATACCCGAGATGATGGAGAGGATGGAATTTTCTTAAATAGTTCCTCATTACGTTATCATCCTCTGATACACCGGAAATGCTATGATCAGTTTATTAGTTGCGAATTAATTCTATAATGTCACTGCAGTCTCTGCTGTTAGTCTTAAGTTATGATAAGTTAACTGTTTCTCAAGCGAATGTGTTGTCTTCAGAATTGTTAGAAATTAATCTATCCGCTATTGTTATTAATAGGTGTCAATAACGTCGATGGAAGCCTTATAACCTAAATAAGGTGTAAATTATACAAAAACTGAAGTCAGTCCACAACTACCGCAGGAAAATTGGTGTTTAATTACTTGGGGTGTTCAGAAAAGTTTGGCACGACAATTCTTTTGTGTTCACAGGAACCCCTTACTGAACAAACGAATACAGATTGTATTACAAATACTACTTGCCAATATCTGTGCACTTTTCCCATCGCTCTATCAGATTATGTATCGTGTAGCAAACCATTCTTTGGGTGGGGGGGGGGCGGGGGGGGGGGGGAGTATCCCTGCGCCACTGGTCGACAACTGCACGAAATTCGTCGTTGTAGGTTAACTTCTTACCCCCGTATGACCTTTCACATTGCATCGAATAGGGCAAAGTCGCTAGGAGACAGACCCTGCATATATAGAGGGTGTGTCAGCGCAGTAAACCGTAGTTTCACGCACTGTGGCAATGGTCTGGCGACTGGCGTGAGGCCGCGTGTGGGGCGGCGGGTGGAAATTATTGTTTTATAAAATGTTCCTATTATTTATGCTGTTGTTTGCCGTTCTCAACACTGGCTTTCTAACTACAATATTGGCAACCAGAAAGTGATTAGCAAAACGTGAAGCCTGTAATTAGAATTCCTAGTGCCCACTGCATCTGAGAATACACTTATAGTTACAGCTTATAGCTCTGAGGAATTAGGAGATTGTCTGAGATTTATAATCAAAAACGGTCGTGAAAAAACGTTCTGTATTCTGAAAGTCACAGATGAAAACAAAAGAATCCACAAAATCTAACTAACAGAGCAGTTCAGAGTCTAATGCGCTGATGCAACTATAAATGTCCAAATTAAATGTTTAAATGAATGCTCGCCATAATTTGATTATTAGGTTCATCAAACGCCACGTAAATAATGGTAGAATGTTTGTCCCGCGGCGGCACGTGAAAATACGACAATACGCAAACTGAAGATCGATAATTAAAGTCATCCCAGAACTAACACTTCACTCGAAAATGATTTCATGGTTACGCGTATCCCGAGTAACTTAATACGGCATCCGAGGCTGTTTGTAGCAATGATACCGACGCGACGCGACTACCGACACAGATGGCGTGCTATTCAGCATCTGGAGAGAACTGGGGCCTTGCTTCCTCGCGCAGCGTTCTTATATATAAAGCCGCGGTGCGGACGGCTAAGGGAACGCCTGATCAAATCGGCTCTCCCGACTAGCCGCTGGGCTAGTAATGCACCACATTAAGTTACCGAATAAATCATAGCTTCTTTTGCTGATGGCCGATGAAGCTCTTAATTTAAATGTGCATTCAGCACAGAGGTAAGTAATCATAATAAAAGTTTGACATGGCTAAGTTAAATGTTTTGGGCGAGAGAATTAATTTAATTACACTGCACGCAGTAGACGAGCTCTGAACTTGCCCTTTGAGATACGCTATCGCTATAGTTTTATAGTTATTTAAATGAAACTTCTCACATCTTTATGATTATAGCGGATCTCCATTCTACTTAAATATAAACATCCTAGCCTTATTTATTAGCCTACTTAATCAATCTTGCTTCCTTAAGTTTTAAGACAAAAACCAGAAAATATTGAATTTCAACTATAATCTTAATTTGTGGGATCCAAAGTACTGTCTCTATTAAATTATTATGGAAAAGGAATCTAAATGTAAATTTTTAAATCTCTAGCTCTTTTCTGTTGCGCCAATGATTTTTACAGAAAAACGTCCAAATTTCGAAAATGGTTAAAGTTATCGAACTGATATTCAACACATATTAATTTAGTGGAGAGCTGCATCAAACCAGTCTCAGGACTGAAGACCACAACAACTACAACAACATTACTCCTGACATGCTAGAAACATTTTAGGTTATTTACTTGATTTTTAAAGTATTGTGCAACATTTATGACGTCAGAGCTAGTTACAGCGGACTGGCTGGCACACAATGGAAAGACTAATGTGCATTTATTACGGCGTGAGTAGGTTGCTTGCCTACACGCGCATTGACGTGTTGAAGCAGAACGCCACAGCCCCGTTTTCTCTGGGGATGTTGTTGAATGAGTAAGCAGAGTTGGTGCAGTGAAGTGCAGTGCCGATCACTGTTGTGAGACCTATCTGGAGGGAGTCGGTCCGTCAGCAGTACCCCTTCTTAATCCCAGAACACAGTCATTTGTTTCTGCACAGCCGGCTGCTGTGGTCGAGCTCTTCTAGGCGCTTCAGTCCGGAACCGCGCTGTTGCTGCGGTCGCAGGTGCGAATCCTGCCTCGGGCATGGGTGTGTGTGACGTCCTAAGGTTAGTTAGGTTTAAGTAGTTCTAAGTTTAGAAGACTGATGACCTCAGATGTTAAGTCCCAAAGTGCTTAGAGCCATTTGAACCATTTTGTTTCTGCACAAATGGAGTCTCGTGGAAGAACCATGACTCGTCGACAGTGATCATACGCTCAAATAATTCTGCTGGGTCTGCACTACATTGTTGCACCAACTTTTGGTATATTGCCGCACTCTTCTGTTTCTGCGCCATAGTGAGGAATTGGGGCTCTAACTGTGCACACACCTTCTTCATCTTCAAATCGTCGTTGATGATGGTGTTCAGGGTTCTCCGTGGAAGACCTTTTGCCTAACGTAGTTCATCAAATGTGATTCGCATATGCCCTATTATCAAGTCATTGACGTGATGGGCATTGTTTGATTTGCGCGCAGGTGCTGGGTGCCCAGTGCTTTTGCGTTTTTCTGCAGTCCTGCCACCTCTGAACACGAATACCCAACGAAACACGGATCTGCCACCTGGTGCTGTTTCCCCATATATGGCTACCAACCCCTTATGGATGTGTAAAGCAGGTTCTCTTTCCTCTAGAGAAACCACATTGTTCACCCCTACCCATGCTTGTCTGCTTCCATTTTGCCTTATCGATGCCACCAGCGTAATCGCAAGCTGGAACAAGTACTGCTGCAGAGCGCAACCTATGGGAAGCAGCATCAGCATCTGGAGGAGATTAGTGTTTAACGACCCATCGACAAACGGGTCATTTAGAGACGGAGCACAAGTTCGGATTAGTGAAAGATGGGAAGGACATCGGCTGCACCCTTTCAAAGGAATCATCCAGGCATTTTCCTCAAGCGATTTAGGGAAATCACAGAAAACCTAAATCAATATGGTCAGACGAAGGTTTGAACCATCGTCCTCCGGAATGCGAGTCCAGTGTGCTAACTACTGTGCCACATCGCTCTGGTGGCGATAGACAGTCCTGTGCAGCTTATCTTCACACATAAATCGACACACATTTCAAACAGCTACTTTACAGGAGTTATAGAAAGTGTGCCAAACAATGCTGATTGAACTAAACATAAA
The DNA here is from genome assembly GCF_023864345.2 of Schistocerca serialis cubense. Classification (NCBI taxonomy): domain Eukaryota; kingdom Metazoa; phylum Arthropoda; class Insecta; order Orthoptera; family Acrididae; genus Schistocerca; species Schistocerca serialis. The sequence continues at coordinate 256,905,426 of NC_064640.1, forward strand.
CAGCGTCAATTTACGTCTCTGTAGGCGACAGGAGTAACATTGCGTCTTGCTTCCTTACAACGAAGAATTCATCAGTGAGCTCTACGACAGTTTTAGAGAAGATAACTACTTTGGTGAGCAAAACTTAAGGACTAATGTAACTTCCGCATGATGTGTCACTGCCAAGTAACACAGTTCGATGAAACTGGAAGTATACATAGATTTAGCCGTGCGGTCTAACGCACGACATTCTGGATTGGGATGGAGCGCCTGGTCCCCGGCACGAATCCGCTCGGCGGACTTGTGTATAGGTCCGGTGAGCCGGGCGGTCTGTGGATGGTTTTTAGGCGGTTTTCCATGTGCCTCGGTGAATGCGGGCTAGTTCCCCTTATTCTGCCTCAGCTACACTATGTCGGCGATTGCTGCGGAGACAAGTTCTCCAAGTACGCATACACCACCATTGCTCTAGCACGCAAACATAGGGGTTACACTCGTCTGGTGTGAGATGTTTCCTGGGGGGTCCACCGGGGGCCGAACCCCACACTAACTCTGAAAGAGTGGTTCGGTGTGGGGCGGCGGAGGGATGAAGTGGACTGCGGTAGTCGTCGTGGAGTTGTGGACCACTGCGGCTGCGGCGCGGAAGGAGCTTCTCCGTCGTTTCTAGGCCCCCGGTTAACATACAGTACAATACAATACAATACATAGAAAGAACTGCTGTAGTGTAGTATAGTATAGTACAGTATGGAAGGTAACTGAAAGAAATACGCAATGTGACGAGGAGTAATTCCACTGACGTCACTGCGATGTATGATGGTCCCCTGGGCATTACCAACGGAAGGACATGCTTCTTAATAATGCTCCTATTCTGGCCATAAGGTTGGTAACGAGTTCTTGTGGTAGGGGCTTCCATTCCTCCACCAGCTCCACTGAGAACTGCTGGAGGTGGTTGTTGCATGTAGAAATGCTACAGTAGGTCTTTCCAACGCGTCCTACACGTGCCCGATGGTATTCAGATCGAGAGAACGGCCAGACCAGGCCATTCGCCGAATATTGTCTCTTTCCACGAGCTCCCCTACCTGCGCAGTTCGATACGATCGCGCATTGTAATCCATGAAAATGAAGTCGGGCGGAATGCCACCTGAAAAGTGACACGTGGAATAGAAATACATTGTAATAATAATGTGGATCAGTGAATCTACCGTGCTCAAAGATTTGAAGATCAGTATGCAGATGCAACACTATGCTTCCGCACAACATACCATCTGGGTCACCAAAACAATCAAGTTCAGCAGTGTTCCTGGGTGCATTACGCGTTCCCATCTCTCTCTGTATGAAGGTACTTGATGCACCCAGCACCACGTCGCAGAGCACACATTACCGTCCGTGGTGATCACACGCCCCATTAAGAACCATTCCGCGCAGTTTGTAATGTTCAGGGGACTATCAAGAATCGCGGTGATTTCAGTGTAATTATTGTCTTTAAATGAAAGTGTCATTTCTGTTCTTTTCATTGCGTATTTCCTTTAGTTACCTTCTGTACTGTAATCTAGCAGTACTTTCCATGTATGGTTCAAGTTTCTTCGAGCTATGTTTTTTGGCAGTGACAAATTCGTAGCCAGCCGCTGTGGCTGAGCGGTTCTAGGCGCTTCAGTCTGGAACCGCGCGACCGCTGCGGTCGCAGGTTCGAATCCTGCCTTGGGTGTGGATGTGTGTGACGTCCTTAGGTTAGTTAGGTTTAAGTAGTTCAAAGTTCTAGGGGACTGATGACCTCAGATGTTAAGTCCCATAGTGCTCAGAGCCATTTGAACCACTTGAATTCTCGGTTCAAAAGGGAACGCATAAATGACGACAAGCGAAGGTTAGTAGGATTCGTGCGTTTATAAAAAGATATATGCGCGAAGCATACAACTACCACTCTTACACCTTAGCAAAAGATCTGGCAGAGAATCCGAGAAAATTCTGGTCGTATATAAACCATTGCAGGCTGTTAACGAAGGTGGAATAAGTTCACAGATACGTGAGTGGTTCGAAGACTTCTTAAATAATAGAACCCAGTATGTTGTCCTCGACGACGAGTCTTCATCAGAGAAAAGGGTTCCGTCAGGTGTGCCCCAGGGATGTCTGATAGGACCGCTGTTGTTTTCTATAATGATTAGTTTTTTTAATGACGCCGTGGTGTGCGGTAAGTAACTGTATGAAGGTACAAGACGGCTTAGAAAAAATATTCAGTTAGTGAGGTGAATGGCGGATAGCCCTAAATTCGGAAAAATGTAAGTAAATGCGGATTAGTAGGAAGATCACACTTGTTCTGTACAGATACGCTATCACTGGTATGCTGCTCGACACAGTCAAGTCGTTTAAATATCTGGGCAGAATGTTGCAAAATGATATGAAGTGGAACGAGCATGTGATGGCTGTGGTAGGGAAGGTGAACGGTCGACTGCGGTTTGTTGGGAGAATTTTAGGAGGGAGTAGTTCACATGTAAAGGAGACCTCATATAGGACGCTGGTGCGACCTATTCTTGAGCACTGCTAGAGTTTTTGAGATCCGTACCATATCGGATTGAGGTAGGACATCGAGGCAATTCAGAGGCGGGCTTCTAGATTTGTTACCGGTAGGTTCGAACAACACGTAAGTGTTACGGAGGTGCTTCGAACGATTCTACTGCCGTCAACATAAATTGCGCGTAAGGACCACGAAGATAAGATACGAGACATTTGGGCTCATACGGAGGCATACAGACAGTCGCTTTTGCCCCGCTCTGTTTGCGAGTGAAACAGGAAAGCAAATGATAAGTATTGGTACAGGGTACCATCCGCTACGCACCGTACGGTGGCTTGGGGAGTAGTCATGTACATGTCGATGTAGGTGTATATGTAGAATATAACAGAATGAAAAGTAATGGCTACAAGTTTTGGAAAGCTGTCAATGGCTGTGAGAGCGTTGTATTGGCCCTGTGTCCTTCCGTACTCTATCCAATGACGCCTTAGGCTGAGGGAAACACGGCGTTAGTCGGCCTTGTGCGAGCGTCATGTCGTGATCACAGTGTTTACTTTTTTCTGTATCTTATGACAGGAGTCAGTCATCATCTAAGCCTATGCTCTCTCGTCCTCCTCTTCCATCCAATCATTTCTGGTTCTGGTCATCAGCTTCTTATCCAATGGCTGCTTGAAAAAAAAGTAAAAGTCATCATTTCCATGAGGCTACTAATAGAGAGCTAGAGCCACGTGGAAACGTTGACTCCTCACATGCTTTGGCGCAGCCATCGGGTAAGAAGAAATTATGGGCTACTGATAATGACTACTCTGTCGGTACCGTTATATCCATTAAATAGGTGATGTGAGCATTTGACAGAATTAACCTTGATAGTAAAAAATTATGTGCTCGCTGACGTTCGTTGCCATTAACGTGGAAAATACGAACATCTTACAATATAATTGAAACTCCTCCACTCTGCCCTAAAACCTAGGCAAATTAGAGGATTACAGCTCTGCTACACGCCTGTGGACTGCGTATACATTGGATTAACATTTTTGTTCCATTTTGTTTTTGATTTTCCTCTGGAACTGTGTGTCAATTAAGCTATATCACTGTTTCTGAATAGGGTGAACAATGGTCTGTAGCTAACAACACAGTTTTAGAAGACAAGCTTCCTGAAAGAATAGCTCGAAATTTACAAACAGAGAACTTACACTACTTCACGACGCGTAACTTGAACAGATCATGTACGTGCATTTCCGTATATTATGGATTTTGTATTAGTCAGTTATTAGTATGGATCAGTTAGTCGTTTTACTTTCCTATATATTGACTTTACATATAAATTTACAGACCTCCAGCATGCTGCAAGTGAAATACGTCAGCAACTTTTCCTTTACTGAAATAAATAGTTGGAATTCCGTCGAATGCCGCATTAAGAAGTATCCTTTATTTATTGGTGGTGTCTAGCTTAGGACATTATGTCCATTTTTAAACCATCCGTTTTCGTAAGTAATTAAAATACAGTCAAATACCCATGCTTGAAAAAAAGCCGCAACAGATAATCTAGAATGTTAATCAAGATAGTTCAACACACAATAAACAAACCATGCTCAACAATTCAGAGAGCCCTCTGTACTATCAGAAACTAGTCACCACCACCGAGCGAGGTGGCGCAGTGGTAGCACACTGAACTCGCATTCGGGAGGACGACGGTTCAATCCCGCGTCCGGCCATCTTGATTTAAGTTTTCCGTGATTTCCCTAAATCGCTCCAGGCATCTGCTGGGATGGTTCCTTTGAAAGGGCACGGCCGACTTCCTTCCCCATCCTTCCCTAATCCGATGAGACCGATGACCTCACTGTCTGGTCTCTTCCCCAAAACAATCCAATCCTTGTCACCACCAATAAATAAAAGACACTTCTTAATTTGACTTTCTACGTAATTCCAGCCATTTATTTCAGTTATGTATAAATAGGAAAATATACGTAAAATACGTAATATAAAAAACTAACAAGCAAAAAATTTTGTAGCTGAATATCTAGGATGTTTGATTGGGTCCTTCAAGACGCTTCCGTAGCAAATATGCTTCAGTCAGGTGTTGCGTAGTTTGCACAGCAACCCCACAATTGCAAAGCAGGGTATCTTTGAACTGTATTCATGGAAACAGGCACCTTCCATGTCCCGTACGGAATCGATTCAGAGATGTCCGTAGTTTCCTGGGAAGGCCAAATCCATCCACACGTGCTCGTCTGGTAGGATCAGTAATAGGGTGATAATATGCTGAAGGAAACTTCTGCCAAACCATTTTCCATTGCAGCGCATATTATATGCAAGAGGCGTATCTGGCGTTGGCCAGGATAGTTTTCTGGTTTTAAGTCTGCTGGGAAGTATGTTCTGTAGCGTAATGTAAAGAAGTGAGTTCTGATGAGTAGGACGCTTCTGCAACTCTTTGACAGCTACTGTTCTCATCTAATTGATAGTGGTGCAATATTGCATGATAAAGGCAGCCATGGAAATGGTGTGGATTTATAATGCCATCAGTTATTCTCATTGCTTGATTTAGTTTAACATCAACAGTGTGTGCATGCGCACTGAGAACAATAATCTGCCACAGAGTAAACCAATGTCAGTGTAGCAGCTCGAAGAATATCTGCGTCTGTTATTTTCTAAATGGTCCTTAAAAATATCTCTTGTATTTTGGGTATGGATTATGTTTAAGAGTAACATTTTCGCGATTCACCTCACGGTTATTAAGATGGTAAGCATGACCTCTGTTTTAGATGGTTTTGGCTTTGTTCAAATGGTTCAAATGGCTCTGAGCACTATGGGACTTAACTTCTAAGGTCATCAGTCCCCTAGAACTTAGAACTGCTTAAACCTAACTAACCTAAGGACATCACACACATCCATGCCCGAGGCAGGATTCGAACCTGCTACCGTAGCGGTCGCGTGGTACAAGACTGAAGCGCCTAGAACCGCTCGGCCACCCCGGCCGGCATTTGGCTTAGTTCTCTAGTTCTTGAAGTAATCACCTGTTATGTGTAAATCTGTGGTCAAAGCTCGTTCATACTCTTCCAGGTTTCCTGCTTGTTACATCCCAGCAAATCGGATATTTTTAGCATTTGTGTTGGGCATATCACTGGAATGTTTCTTCAAAGGATACTAGAATCGCATGTTCCCTAGCCTGCTATCCATTACATTTTGCATAGTATGATTTCTGCGAACGCAAGTAGCGGGCCGTAGTCCTGTAGAGTATAAAATGTGGGTGCAAGTTCAATAAATACTACTTCAGTCTTTAGTTTACGTTGGTAACCTGCTTCGATATAAGATATTAATGCCAATTTATGACTGCAGCTTTCGAAAACCGGCTTATTGGAGTGGAGTTACTTTGTCAGCTAATGGCTGGATTTGATTTAGCAGCATTCTTTCTAGTAGTTTAAAAACTCCACTAAGTAGTGATATACGTCTGTAATATTATCCTTCATTGCCACCTTTGCCAGGTTTTTTGGCAGCTATTATTGTTGCAGTCGTAATTTTGGTGGAAATTTTCCAGTAATCAAAATCAACTCATACGATATAATCAACACTAAATAGCCTTCGGCTTCGCGTTTTTCATCAACTCTGGATACATTTCATCTAAACCAGCCGCTTCGTTTATGCGCACTCGAGCAAAGCCTTCCTCCAACTCATCAGTTGCGAACTCACGCGAGAGCCGTGGATGGGGAACAAGCTGAGTCCGTTTGATTTGTACATTTCTTTATGCTGTGGTCATTCAGAGCGTGAAGAAGCTCCTCTGCCATTTTAATTGAACGTATAAGTTGATATTCCTCGTAGAGCCCATCACATCCATCAGACCATCCTGGGATAAACTGTTTCCTGCGTCCTCTGGGTATCCTCCGTTTTGCTACTTCTTTGACAGCTTTAGTAGGTCTGTCAGAGTTCTTAATTTGCACGGGAATGAATTCAACAGTCTCGTCGAGTTTACAAGCGCATTGTCGATAGTTCGCTTTTTAAAATTCGAACGAGCTTTAGGAGTTGATCTCACTAGAGGTATCTTGATGTCCCTTTGCTGTGCGAGAAAAGTCTGTTATTTTCCTATTTGCCTGTTATTTCCATCAACATGATTGGTAGTGATAAAATGTAAGGCAGGTGATATGTCTTTCTGCCACCTTGCTGATTCGAATGTTCCTTTGTCCTTTGCGATAAAAACCAGATTCAAGGAAAACCAGTCATGTAAGATGTTCACATTTATATCATTATCGTTATATACCCAGGCATGCTGGTGGCTGTTAAAGTCTAGAGAATAGATGGCTGGATCAGTGAAATGTCTGATCCGATGTGTTGACCAGACTACCACAAAAATTTTGTAGATGTTGATCATAGTAGTTTAATATTTCATTGTTGCCAAGATAAAAATATTGCTTGTAGAGTCCTTGGAAACCACTCTTCAATACGACATGTCCATCCTAACCAGCGTTGGTATTCCATACACATGATGTTCACTGTGAAGCTCTCTGTCTGTTATGTGTATTTCTTGCAGAGTAATTACGTCCACATTGTTCTCACAACACAGACGTGAAAGATATTCGCATTTGCTTTAGAGATTCCTTCGATATTCAGCCACAAATCGTCAGATATGTACCTATTGTCAAATCATTGTGGTCTTTAGGATGACCTTTCGAATTTAACGTTGTAGTAATCCTGTTTGTTGTGTTGAAGCACCAGTTGGATGGATTAGCCAGTGATTCACTGTTACAAGTGAGACACCAGAGTCTGAATATGATATTTAATACGCTCTTCTGGGAGACTGTCTCCTTGTCCCCTTGGCAATGAGAATTTTGTGTAAATGCGAGTTTCAAAGTAGACGTTACACTTATGTACGAATTCCAACTACGACAATACTGAGAAAATTCGGTAAACTGTATATTAAGGCTCAGCATTCATAGTAAAACTTCTATATTCAACTTGAAAAGATATACAGGAATTTAACTGACCCATTATACAGTTCGCCTTCTGGCCACTCATTCTTAGAAATTCTTTAATACTTTGTTGTTGCAAGTAAACTACTTAGCTTAATTAAACGTAACAAAGGAGGCTCCGTTTTTAGAGAAATGAATATAACGGAAAGAGAAGTGAACATTACAAACTAAACAGTCAGTGTGGCTATAATGTCTCGACGAATAACTCGTTGCATAGTGACTTCGTAGCAAACAAACGAAAAGATTAGAGGTTGCTGCTATTATAACGATTGTAAACACTAATCTCTTGACATTTAAAATACAGACGCATCATTACGCACTGTTTCTTAAACTACGAGACAAGCAAATACGAGAAACCAGTCGCATTTGAGGTGCATAAACATCATCTCTGTTTTTGTGGATTGTACGTCCTTAGTGAAGCAGGCAAATTTACAGTCAGGCAACGAGTGGGTATTCTTAAATAACAATAAATCTTCCAGCGTATATTGTGATTTAGAATAGTACCGTACTGTGCTCAGACTTCACATTACAAGACTCATACATAGTCACTTTTCAGTGTGTAATTCCAGAGAGAATCAGATCAAGGGAGTCAAGAACGATTAGGTGTTGCCTCAACTTGTTCCGCTCTTAACGGTACAGCTAGGAACGACGTCTAGCTGACACACACACACTTATATATATATATATAACAGACAGAGAGCTTCACAGTGAACATCATGTGTATGGAATACCAACGCTGGTTAGGATGGACATGTCGTATTGAAGAGTGGTTTCCAAGGACTCTACAAGCAATATTTTTATCTTGGCAACAATGAAATATTAAACTACTATTATCAACATCTACAAAATTTTTGTGGTAGTCTGGTCAACACATCGGATCAGACGTTTCACTGATCCAGCCATCTATTCTCTAGACTTTAACAGCCACCAGCATGCCTGGGTATATAACGATAATGATATAAATGTGAACATCTTACATGACTGGTTTTCCTTGAATCTGGTTTTTATCGCAAAGGACAAAGGAACATTCGAATCAGCAAGGTGGCAGAAAGACATATCACCTGCCTTATATATATATATATATATATATATATATATATATATATATATATATATATATATATATAGTTGGGGAAGCGAAGACGCACACACACACACACACATATACATATATATATATACAGGGTGTTACAAAAAGTACGGCCAAACTTTCAGGAAACATTCCTCACACACTAAGAAAGAAAATATGTTATGTGGACATGTGTCCGGAAACGCTTAATTTCCATGTTAGAGCTCATTTCATTACTTCTCTTCAAATCACATTAATCATGGAATGGAAACACACAGCAACAGAACGTTCCAGCGTGACTTCAAACACTTTGTTACAGGAAATGTTCAAAATGTCCTCCGTTAGCGAGGATACATGCATCCACCCACCGTCTCATGGAATCCCTGATGCGCTAATGCAGCCCTGGAGAATGGCGTATTGTATCACAGCCGTCCACAATACGAGCACGAAGAGTCTCTACATTTGGTACCGGGGTTGCGTAGACAAGACCTTTCAAATGCCCCCATAAATGAAAGTCAAGAGGGTTGAGGTCAGGAGAACGTGGAGACCATGGAATTGGTCCGCCTCTACCAATCCATCGGTCACCGAATCTGTTGTTGAGAAGCGTACGAACACTTCGACTGAAATGTGCAGGAGCTCCATCGCGTATGAACCACATGTTGTGTCGTACTTGTAAAGGCACATGTTCTAGCAGCACAGGTAGAGTATCCCGTATGAAATCATGATAACGTGCTCCATTGAGCGTAGGTGGACGACACTAAAATGAGCTCTGACATGGAAATTAAGCGTTTCCGGACACATGTCCACATAACATATTTTCTTTATTTGTGTGTGAGGAATGTTTAGTGAAAGTTTGGCCGTACCTTTTTGTAACACCCTGTATATAGTTGGGGAAGCGAAGACGATCATAAGGTATAAGGTTCTGACACAGTCTGCATGCCTCTTAAGGCATTACGTACCAGACTGCAGGCGCAAACTGAGCAGGTAGCAATAAATCTGAACACATTCACATCGGAAAGAGTTATATATTACAGTAGTAAAAAACTAATGGTCATATTGTAGGTCAGGATTTCTGCGATCTAGGTCTTCACCCCCCCTCCCTCCCCTCACTCTGCCCCATAAAAACAATACACTACCCTAACAAAGTGACTAGAAATGTTGAGAGCTATGGCTTAATACGCAATTTAAAACAGAGGAGACCAACTTGAGAAAACACATACGCCAGCACACATGCATGAAACGGTAGCAGTAATATGAAAATATTACACTGCGAAACCCATAATTTCGATACGTTTTTGCTAAGTTCTAACTTTATACCCTCATCTCTGGACAATCTCCCTTTCTTTTTTTATCCCATGGTGCCGACAAATGTACATATTTCTCAGGTTCATTTACAAGGAGCGTTCAATAAGTAAAGCAAGACTTGTTTCTGACAGCAGGTTAGTTTTATTCAGGCTTTCAATACACCATGTTGTTCCCTGCTCTTTTGGGAACAAAACCGTATTTTTCAATACAATCTCCATTCAATGCAATGGCCTTATGTCACTGTACTGGGAGGGCCTGTATGCTCCCATGTACACCACTCTGCTGGTAGGCGTCGGATCCAACACCTTGCTACATCAATCTTTCTTTCTTTCGTTTTCGCCGTAGTCCCGCATCGTTCGCAGGGTCGGCATGGCTACAATGAATTTGGCAATGTTAGTCTGCGTCTAGTGTAAATCGTGAAATAGTGCGGACGTGTTTCAAATGTCTGCGACTCGTGTAACTGAGGCGAAACGTGGGGACCAGCCCAGTATTCACCTAGCGGGATATGGAAAACGGCCTAAAAACCACATCCAGGCTGGCCGGCACAGCGGCCCTCGTCGTTAGGGCCGGTGCGCCTACCCGAGTCCAGGAAGCAGCGCGTTAGCACCCTCGGCTACTCTGGCAGGTATCTTGCTACATCAATAACCTTCCCATTATCCACGTACTGCTTCCACCAGAGTACATCCTTCATTGGACCAACAGACGGAAGTCGGAAGGTGTGACACCCAGGCTGTAGGGTGGATGAGAAGGAATGGTCCAATGAAGTTTTGCGAACTCCTCTCGGGCGTGCAGACTTGTGTGAGGTCGTGCGTTGTCATGGAGAAGGTGACGTTTGTTTGCATTTTTGTGGCGACGAACACGCTGAAGCAGTTTCTTCAGTTTCCTGAGGGTAGTACAACGTACTTCAGAGTTGATTGTTTCACCATGAGGGAGGACATCGAACGTAATAACCCCTTCAGCGGCCCAGAAGACAGTCGCCATGACTTTACCGGCTGATGGTGCGGCTTTGATCTTTTTCTTCGGAGGAGGGCGTGGTGTGGTGCCACTCCATAGGTTGCCGTTTTCTTTCCAGTTCGAAGTGATGAACCCATGTTCCGTCACCTGTCACGATGTTCGACAAAAAATTATCACGATCAGCCTCTGAACGGGTAAAAATTCCGCTCATATGGTCCTTCTTTGCTCTTTATGGTCTTCTGTTAGGCAGCGAGGAACCCATCAGGTACACACGCTCGAGTGCCACACAACTGGTGGACCAGTGTGTCAGTATCTAACAGAGACGTCCAGTAGTGCGTCGAGGTGTTTGATTGTGATCCGTCGATCATCTCGAACGAGAGTGTCCACACGTTCCAGCATTGCAGGAGTCACAGCCGTGTGCGGCCGGCCGGCACGCGGGAGATCGGACAGATTTCCGCGGCCGTGTTCCTATGGAGACAGACGCCTCGCCCAACAACTCACCGTGCTTTTGTTTACTGCATTCTGCAAGCGCCTATGAAGATGTGCGATGCTCAGGTTTTCCGGCAAAAGAAACTCAATAACAGCTCTCTGCTTGGAACGCAGCCTAGTTACAGACGCCATTTTGAAGGTTACGTATAGCGCCGCCATTTTTAGAAACTTAATGAAACTATGGTGGCTGAAGTGCGAATATTCCACGATGACTTACAAAAAATTCCACATTTTTTCAATCGAAATCGACAGGAAAAAAAGTGTTGTATTACTAATTGAATGCTCCTCGTACATGTCTCCATCATGTTCGTTCCGTCCTCTGTTGAGAGATGCGCCAATGTTATTCACATCATGACACCTGACTCTCAAAACATCCACGCACACACACACATACACACACACACACACACACACACACACACACACACACACACACGCCTCTAACAGTTAATACATTCACTCTCTTCGCCCTATGTAGTTAATGAACATATGGTAAACGCAACAACACTATGTGTGTTCCGACAAGAGAGTCAGGAACGAGCAAATTTTGCGTCAGAATGTTGTTGAGTAATAACAGACCTGCTTGTGCACTGATTCTAGCAGGTACACACAAGACAGGAAGACGTATTGAGGCCTAAAAGGTATAGTTCTGCACTTGGCGGAGCAGGAAATTAACCCGACACATAATGGAAGAAACTTGACGAGTCCGGACGTTCCACCATAAGATGCGGGAGTACAGCGCTAAGGACTTAAGGAGAGAAGTACTCCCAGATTTTCCACCGAAGGAAAGCCCACATAAAATCTCTATGTTAGTGCTACACATATCCTCCAACAAATAAAGTCATACGTGAGAAGAATTATTCTTTCATGATGTTTCCGAAAAATTGTCATAACAGGTCGGATCTCACAAACATTAGTTCTAGTGTGTGTGAAATCTTATGGGACTTAACTGCTAAAATCATCAGTCCCTAAGCTTACCCACTACTTAACCTAAATTATCCTAAAGACAAACACACACACCCATGCCCGAGGGAGTACTGGAACCACCGCCGGGACTAGCAGCACAGTCCATGACTGCAGCACCATAGACCGCTCGGCTAACCCCGCGCGGCTTCAGAAACATTATCCCTACGACGTACGCACATAAGTAATGCCTGTTGATTTTACAACATATATTTCACTCTAGTTCCAAAGCCTTATAATGATAGACCAGAACGTGAAGTAATCCACTTGGCCCTTAAGAAATGTTCAGTACTGTGTAAAAATGCGTTCAAAGTAACAAGCAGTTCTTTGCTGTCGAAAACATCCGTTTTAATTATGATTTTGGAATCCTCCAATTTTCAAGACTGCAGTAATATATGCTTCCCACGTCTTTATGTCCAGTCATGCGTCATGGCGGTGGTCTAAATTTCACTGAGGTAACCACAGTGCTTGCATGTAATGGGTAGAGAACGAGTGAAAAATGTGGCATGGCGCTCCCAGTACTATGCGTCAATTGTTGTGACAATCATATAACAGGGAACAAAAACTGGTTGTGTTTCTTCAGGAAAAACGCTACAGGAGCTAAGTGTTACTAAGCGAGTGCTTTTACTGAGGCAATATAGTCATTAACGTCGCTACAGTCGATAGTATTCACTACATCCATCGTCTCAGTTGTTAAAAAGTGTGTCCATTCAGTCCAAATCAACAGCTTAAGCACGAACACATGTTAATGCAAGTGAAGTTGTAGGACAATCATTACTTTCACTCCAGAAGCAAGCATATCAGTTGCGCAATATACCTAGACCATCAACATAATAAAGTCGTATTTAAATAAATAGGAGCATAAAATTCAACAGGCAGTATGCTAAAGTTCATCACTGGCAACATAAACCTTGACAAACATAAGACCAAACGAATAAACAGCAGCTTTAAAGTGCCGGTCAAACGCCATCAGATTATCTTACACTCATGTATAACATATTCGAAGAGGATCCGCCCGCGAAAGCATTGATCTGTACATCTGCCTTGCTAAATTGGTTCCCTATTGGAGTGTAACCTAAATGGGAATAGCATACGCATGGAAGGAATCAAACTAGTGATATTGGTAAAGTCATTCTACTTATTATTCCAAGTGATACGTTTTAAAGATACTGAGGCCCCTATACAATAAGGTTTATGGTCCCCACTGAAAGGATGATCTCAACGAGGAGAGGGCTAAAGGTAGTTTACCTACCTTCATTACGGGAACGTCGCCTTAACGAGTTATGGAAGAAAAACCTTGGAGCGAACAGTAAACCGTAGCCTCGTCTGGGTTCTAGAAGCTTCTAAACTGTTTTCATCGTGGATTCAGGCGATATCAATGCACTATCGAGTAACTACCGCTGATAGATTACGATACACAAACAGCCTTTCCTCTGTAGACTGCTTCTAATAGATAAACGTCTGTATCTATCTCAATGTTTACATCGAGCCAACACAGTGACGGAGTTGTATGATCCGCTACATGCATTCGTGTTAGATCTTAGACACATGAAACCAAATTTATACAGTAAAATGAGGTAAAAATCCTTAAAAGCGCATATTGACTTCACTGATGATAATATACTTAATGAATGCTGTGGAAGATATCGAACATCTACTTTACTCGTGTCCCCTCTTCCTATACCCAGTACCTTTCTTTTAGGATCAGGAGAGTGTACATGTACAACACAATATCAGAGTGTGCATGTACAAGACAATATCAAAGTACTTACACGTTCGCAACTTACATATTTAAAATACAGACATTTAAAACACATGAAGACTATTTGATTTAACTTCTGTAGTAAGTTGTCGTTATATATAACTAGTGAACCCGGCAATGCTTCGCTATTGCTAAATACACGGTGTGATCAAAAGCATCCGGACAGCTGACTGTAATTGACTTACAAGTTCGTGGCGCCCTCCATCGGTAATGCTGGAATTCAGTATGGTGTTGACCCACCCTTAGCCTTGATCACAGCTTCCACTCTCGGAGGCATACGTTCCATCAGGTGCTGGAAGGTTTCTTGGGCAGGCAGCCCATTCTTCACGGAGTGCTGCACTGTGGAGAAGTATCGATGTCGATCGATGAGGTCTGGCACGAAGTCGGCGTTCCAAAACATCCCAGAGGTGTTCTATAGGATTATCAGGACTATGCAGGACAGTCCATTACAGGGATGCTACTGTCGTGCAACCACTCCGCCACAGGCTGTGCGTTATGAACAGGTGCTCGATCGTGTCGAAAGATGCAATCGCCATCCTCGAATCGCTCTTCAACACTGGGAAGCATGAAGGTGCTTAAAACATCAATGTCGACCTGTGCTGTGATAGTGTCACGCAAAACAACAAGGGATGCAAGCTCCCTCCACGAAAAACACGACCACACCATAACACCACCGCCTCCGAATTTTACTGTTGGCACTACACATGCTGGAAGATGACGTTCACCGGGCATTCACCATACCCACACCCTGCCTTTGGTTCGCCACATTGTGTACCGTGATTCGTCACTCCACACAACGTTTTTCCACTGTTCAATCGTCCAATGTTTACACTCCTTACACCAAGCAAGGCATCGTTTGGCATTTACCGGCGTGATGTGTGGCTTATGAGCAGCCGCTCGACCATGAAATTCAAGTTTTCCCACCTCCCGCCTAACTGTCATAGTACTTATAGTGGATCCTGATGCAGTCTCGAATTCCTGTGTGATTGTCTGGATAGCTGTCTGCCTATTACACATTACGATCCTCTTTAACAGTCGGTGGTCTCTGTCAGTCAACATAAGAGGTCGGCGTGTGTGCTTTTGTGCTGTACGTGTCCCTTCACGTTTCCACTTCACTACCACATCAGAAACAGTGGACCTAGGGATGTTTAGGAGTGTGGAAATCTTGCGTACGCAAGTGACACCCAACCACCTGACCTCGTTCGAAGTCCATGAATTCCACGGAGCGCGCCATTGTGCTCTCCCACGATGGTAGCTGATATGGAGTACCTAGCAGTAGGTGGCAGCACAATGCACCTAATACGAAAAACGCATGTTTTTGGGGGTGTCCGGATACTTTTGATCACATAGTGTATGTCTCGGAATTACACATACGTCAAATCTCTTTCCGCCCTCTCTCTTTGTCCATCTGCTCTTCACCCCTCTCGTTGTTCATCTCATCCTCCTCGCCCTCTCCCTGTCCTTAACGTCCTTCCACTTCTCCATCTCCATTTCCTTCTCCCTTTCTCTCTGTTCATCTCCTTCGTCCATTTTCATTGTCCGTATTCTCGCACCCCTCCTCCTCTCTGCCCATTGCCTCTGCCACCCTCTCTCTGACCTTGAGCCATGCTTATTGTTACTGCCAACGAAAACTTGATTGGGAGCTGAATTCACTTAAAATTAGTGGGAAAATTGATGGTATCATTGGTATGCGGGATATGAGAGAGACCTCTCTCTCTGCTGGAACTGTGAAGATAGTAGCTTCAGTGACAGGTTTTCGCATAGTTTTAATCTGCAAACGGGTAGGACTACGAGGTTTCAGATGATTCAAGTTTCGTAGTAATATTCTATCGTAAGCTAATTACCCATAGAAACTGCTTCCCTATTTTATTTTAATACGAACTACGAGGAAGAAATTTTTGTTTTAAATTATATATAATGAGAAAGAATATATTTGACCATTGATCTAATTGCTTAAATACCCTGCTTTCGTAGTTAGAACTGACTGGCTAAAAGTTACCGAAACCGCTCAGTGTTTTCTTTCTCGGCGTTATTTTTAACAGAAAACTTGTAAATTGTTGTTTGAAAAAGCAGCCTATGTCAGTGTGAGTATTTATTCAGCCTATGGCAGTAACAGTGTACATGTCAGTATGAGTATTTATTTCGCCTATGCAAGTAAGAGTACATGCCTTGGTTACTCAACGTTTGTGATCGACTATCTTTTCGTTTAGGCATGTGCAACTACTACAGAATACTTCAACAAGGAGGACTGCTACCCAAGAGTGTCCTGACTCACTGCAGTATGTGGCGGATTTTACATCGGCAAGTACTCTATCCATATCATCTTGAGCGAGTGTTAACCCTCAACAGTGCAGACTTACCTCATAGAGAGAATTTCTGCCAATGAGTGCGACAACAGTGTACCCTGAAACCCCTGTTTGTAAGCAGTATTGTGGTGACGGATGAGGCTGTATTTACCCGTGACGGTACTTTTAACTACCATAACTGTCAGCCGGCCGGTGTGGCCGAGCGGTTCTAGGCGCTACAGTCTGGAACCGCGCGACCGCTACGGTCGCAGGTTCGAGTCCTGCCTCGGGCGTGGATGTGTGTGCTGTCCTTAGGTTAGTTAGGTTTAAGTAGTTCTAAGTTCTAGGAGACTGACGACCTCAGATGTTAAGTCCCATAGTGCTCAGAGCTATTGGAACCATAACTGTCACATTTGGGTCCATGTCAATCCTAATGCAACACAGGTATCACGACAGCAGGAGCATTATTCGTTGAATGTCCGGGTAGGACTGCTCGGAGACCGCGTAATTGGGCCACACTTCCTACCACAGAGACTAGCCGGACAGCAGCACACGCAGTTTCAGCGGGCTGTCCTTCCAGATATGAACCAACGCCTAAACATGTTCTTCATGCATGACAGTGCTCCAGCACATGTAAAATAAATATTTTATTTAATTTCAGTGTACTAACATAACCCAAACATCTTTTTACATTGCAAAGTGCACAGTATTGTTGAATGTTTTCTTATTACTGTTATTTATTGACATGAAAACTGCTAAAAACGTTATAAAACGAAAAATTACAAAAAGATTTAAAAATGCAAAATAATAATATTTTATGAAGTGTGAAACTCCACGAAAGAATTTTTTTTTCAGGTAAGACAAAAGACTGGTCCATGGCGTGAACATCTTTTTGTCAGCCCAGTATCCTGCAACATGACCTGCTTTCTTTTATTTCTGGCGAAGTGCTTTTAAACTTTATCGCCAGTGGGGTGTTGGCTAAATTGACGTTCTCTTCCCTTTTTTCTCCTCTTCTCATTCAGCACCTCCCTCTTACTCAGCTTCTGAATTTCCTTTACTGCCGTTTCCTGTTTCAGGACCAAACGCAATATTGTTGAGATTACAAATGAATAAAGTGAAATAATATCGACTGCCAGTTTCTCAGATACTGATGACGTGTAGCCACAGATATTCAACGTATGAAATAATATATATTATACATCTAAAAAAACACAATTTTGAAGGAAAATCTCAGTTTTCACTTTATTTTCTTTGATATATCTTAAATCAGTGAACTATTAACAACATTTTAACTCTGTCTTAGGAGTAAATTAAGCGAAATCGACAATACTAACCTTTCCATCATGAAGCCACGTTCAACTGCTGTGAAATCTATTTGCCGCTAATTCTGATAACTACCAGTTGTTCTGAGAATGTGCTCATTTCCCAGATTTATATAAAATAATATTTAGTCTACGTTCATATGGAATGCATCGCACTTCGCGAACGAACGCAGTTTGAACGGATGTATCGTATATAATACAGGGGACCTGCCCGTGTTGTGGTCACTTCGCAGTAGCGCTCTTCGTTTCGTATTACCATTTTATAACCACTATTTTACATATGCGTCATAACAACAGCAGCTTGTCCTGTTCGCAGCGAAAAGCACGGTATGTCGTACTCATTGCCCGGAAACCGTTCTATCTGACACTTGCTTTCAGATTTGCATCTCGTTTTACAGCTCTCTATTACTGCAGAAGATATACCAGAACAAAGCCTTGTGACTAGTATCTTATTAGGATCATGTATACTACAGATTAAACTATGGCTCAGGTAGTTAACACTGTGAGAAGAAAAGGTTTGCAGATTTGATCAAGTAATCATCAGGGCATTAATCTGAAGTGATACAGGGAAATTATTCACTATAAAATGACGAAAACTGTGTCGTTTGCAAACGTCGGATTGCCATTGCTCTGCTTATAACTTTCCATTCGCACATCACTTCTGTTCATTACACAGGCAGGTGTCATAAACTGGGTGAATTAGTTGAAACTTGTAATACTTAAAAAGCCATAAAATGCAAACTCTGTCCTAATCGCACTCATTCACGCCCATTTTCACTCAAATTCACTCACACAAATCCAGTCAAATTGTGAAACTGAAAACATGGTCTCTGTTCCAAAAAATTGGATACGGTGACAAACAGAATAGTAAAGTAAGAACTCTGGGGGTCATGATTGGCAGATCACAAAAAAAATATCTAGCCACTTTGATAATACGTTAAAATCTACTTCCTAACAATTTAGGAACCAGATCAGTCAGTCCACAAAATGTTAAAAATATTAACTCTACATCTGATGGAATGGAATTTATCTGGTAAGCTAGTGTCTGCGCACTGGTGTCCCGCGTTTTGCCGCGTGGACTCGTGGCACACGTATTGATGATCATCTTTCGTCGTCCAAAAATAACAAACGCCTCAGAATATACCGTGTGTCCAAGAAGTTCCGAGACTGATTTTATTCCTGGCGTAGGCCTATAAGCGACGTCTGCTAATTAACCACGGTCACAAGCTGCACTAATAACTGTAAACAACAGACGTGCATTCGATAAGACAGTTGTGAGCAGGTTGTGTTAAGTAATCCCACAGACATTGACTCCCGAACAAAAACGACACATGGATACCTGCCGCGGATTGAAATGCAAAACATAGACAATTCTTTTCTGGTAAAAATCATCACGGTTGACAACTAGACTTGGGTTCATCAGTATGAGCCTACCACAGAACGACAAAGTGAAGAAATTTACATAAAAAGTCAACACTTTGACAACATAACCGATATTCAAGCCAACGTGACGCACAAGGAGGGACTTTGTGATGGAGTCACATGGTTAGACGAACATTCTGTGAGTCGTGCACTGTACTCCAGTGTTGGGGATGCAAATTAATTAACTGATGAATTTATTACCCACACCCTCTTATGACGTCATGGGCTTTCCCCAGCTGGCACTTGGGTCCCTTGCCCCCCTCACTTGGAAAAAGCGGAAAATTGAAATTTTGGTGGGAAATTCGAAAAAATGGCGGGAAACTCAAATTTATTGGATGGAATATCAAATTTTGTGTGTTCATCTTGAAGTTTCGAGACCAATTGATCTAGTTCACAACACCAGCACTAGAGGGCCGCTGTTCGCCCTCCCCCACCCCCTGTCCGTCCTCCATCTGGAGACTGATGTGTGCATAGCATAATTTCTGAGCCATAATCGGATATGTGTACTGGGCTTTATGCCCCTCTGGAAAGCAATATTTTGCATTTATCGGCCGGCCGGAGTGGCCGAGCGGTTAAAGGCGCTACAGTCTGGAACCGCACGACCGCTGCGGTCGCAGGTTCGAATCCTGCCTCGGGCATGGATGTGTGTGATGTCCTTAGGTTAGTTAGGTTTAAGTAGTTCTAAGTTCTAGGGGACTTATGACCACAGCAGTTGAGTCCCATGGTGCTCAGAGCCATTTGAACCATTTTTTTTTTTTGCATTTATCACAGAATCTATGTTTTTTTATCTGCTTTAGAAGGAAGCAATTTTATCATCCTGAAGTTTGTCACCATAGCGAGTGGGATAGAAAACTTGCCAGGTGGATGTATTTCAGATGTTGGACATATACGTCTTGCATTAGTGTCTCAGGAGAGTTGCACTGTGCATGACTAATATTTCAGAAACCATGGCTTTAACATTATAGCGTATTTGAGTGAAGAACCATGTAGCCTTAGGAGTGTGTGCGTTTATGTTCTATGAGCGTTTCTCTCTTGCCAATACCTTCTCAGTACTGATCCCAGACACTAGAACAATACTTCACAATTGATAGCACAGTTGATTTACACGCATAAACCACATCTCTCTTCTTAACCATTTGTTATATCGCCACAACACTTTCTTACCTACTATATTCGATAAGGTGCGATAACCTCCTCGTCATGCACAAGTCTGCAGAGATCTTTTGCACTTGGATGGGTGCTGTGAGAAAGTCTGTTGCAGAACAGCCTTCGCTTGACAGCAGTTACAGACTCAGCTTGCTCTGTTCCTTCACGAGATATGCGATGTAGAGGACGTAGTACCCTCCTGCTTCTGGTCTGTTGCAAATTAAATCGGTGAAAGTGTTGCAGGAAGGATTGGTCGAAGACAATATGGGGAAATCTTTCAATCTGCAACTTTATCATATGAATGCGAGAATACCCTGTGACTTCCATCCACATAGGGAAAGATGGCCGGTCGTTATCGTTAGTTCTGTACTATGATCGACCTGCTAGAAATATGTAGATAACCTAACTGCATCGATATAAGATGCTGCCTGCTTGGCGTATATGTCCAGGAATTAACCACGGATGGACGTACTTCATATTCATCTATCTACATTTGGAATATAATATACGGTACAAAGTAGTGGACGGGTGGTTTAGCGATGATACAGACATTGGGACATATGCTCCTGTGTCACTGGTTGATGTTGAAATTACGGAAAAACTGGCAAAATTGCTAAAAATGATCGCACTACATCTACATCTACATACATACTCCGCAATCCACCATACGGTGCGTGGCGGAGGGTACTTCGTACCACAACTAGCATCTTCTCTCCCTGTTCCACTCCCAAACAGAACGAGGGAAAAATGACTGCCTATATGCCTCTGTACGAGCCCTAATCTCTCTTATCTTATCTCTGTGGTCTTTCCGCGAAATGTAAGTTGGCGGAAGTAAAATTGTTCTGCAGTCAGCCTCAAATGCTGGTTTTCTAAATTTCCTCAGTAGCGACTCACGAAAAGAACGCCTCCTTTCCGCTAGAGACTCCCACCCGAGTTCCTGAAGCATTTCCGTAACACTCGCGTGATGATCAAACCTACCAGTAACAAATCTAGCAGCCCGCCTCTGAATTGCTTCTATGTCCTCCCTCAATCCGACCTGATAGGGATCCCAAACGCTCGAGCAGTACTCAAGAATAGGTCATATTAGTGTTTTATAAGCGGTCTCTGTTGTGTCGGTAGCTGGGCCGACACCGTGAAGTTTAGATGGCTGAAAATGAACTCTAGACTAACGCTGTAGCCGATAGGGCACGCACGGCTAAAGCAGACGGGCGTGAAGTCTGGAACATGAGAACTTATAAATGAATAAGAAGAAAAGTATGTAGATGCTTATTACTTATCTTTTTATTAGTCCTTGGAATACATCTCTCTTGAATACTCGTAAGCTATAGGCACTGATACAAATGGCGCCTTGCTAGTTCGTAGCCATTAACTTAGCTGATGGCTATTCTGTCTCTCGGCTAATGAGAGAGAAAGGCTTCATACAACTGGCGGTAGCTAGGTTCTCGTACAACTGGGCGGTAGCTAGGTTCTCGTACAACTGGGCGCTAGCTAGGTTCTCGTACAACTGGGGCCGAGTGCTCTCTCGTATCACGAGACCTGCCTTGGTGGTGGCGCTAGGTCTGCGATCACAGTGGCGACACGCGGGTCCGACATGTACTACATGGACCGCGGCCGATTTAAGCTACCACCTAGCAAGTGTGGTGTCTGGCGGTGACACCACATTCCTCCCCCGCAAATCGGCGAACGGTCGTGAGATAAGGCTTCCGCCCGCCGTGGGGAGGACCACATGTTGACGTATGCGATGAGGTGGGGAGCCTAACAACAGGCGAGGCTGTGCCACCCGCACCCGGCCATACGGTCCGAGGGGAGCTAGGAAACGCCTGAAAAACTAGTCCAGGGTGCACGTCAACATGCGGTGGATGCGCCCGTAAAGAGACAGGAGTGACCGAAGGATCAACCTCCATTGCGTCGGGGTAGCCGACGCGCGATGACGTCATGTGGTCCGGAGCGGGCGGGAGTTCCATGGCGGAGGACAGCTGGTCACGGGAAGCGATCGGCGGCGCGTGACCCTGGGAGGCGCTTGGCGGCTGCAACGAAGCGTCGAATGCGGGCGGCGCCGGCGGGAGAACAAGCGGCGGCGGCGGCGGCTGCTGCTGCTGCGGCGGCGGCGGCGCGTCGCCATGGGGCAAAATGGAAGGCATCGTCGGTAACACCTGGGGATGAGGCGAGCCAGTAGATGGGTCCCCAGGGCGCTGACCGGACGGCACCGTCGCTGAAAGCAGACGGGGAGCGGCAGAACCCGAGCGACGACAGAGGCGCAGCTGATTGAGATGCCGACGCACCTCACCAGAGGCCCCCAAAACCAAATACATCGCGCGGCCGAGGCAGCGAAGAATGCGCCCTGCGAGCCAACGCCGTGAACCTCGATAGTTGCGATAAAATACAACGTCGCCTGGAGCAAAAGCAGGAGTCTGCCGCTGCACAGGAACCTGATGCGGCGGATGCAGCAAAGACATCAAGGTGCGATGAGGACGACCGTGGAGCAACTCAGCCGGCGAGCGACCATCTCGGGGCTGAGAGCGATACGAAGACAAAAAGAGCAACAATGCGTCCTCCCGAGAATGCGACTCTTTCAATTTCAACATCTGTGACTTGAAAGTCCGGACCAATCGTTCAGCGGCACCGTTGGACTGAGGCGAAAACGGCGCGGATGTCAGATGTTGAATACCATTGGCCTGGCAGAATGACTGAAATTCTGCGGACATGAATTGTGGGCCATTGTCGGAAACAATAGTCTGCGGAAGACCTTCAATGCAAAAGATAGCAGACAACGCTTGGATGGTGGCGGAGGACGTCGTGGAAGACATCCGGACAACAAAAGGAAAATTACTGAAGGCGTCGACCAGAACCAACCATCGAGCATTCCAGAATGGACCAGCAAAATCAATGTGCAATTGCATCACGCACCATTGTATCTGAATAAGAAAGACCACAGTCACATTCAAAGGCACAGTCCCTAGTAAGTCCTTGCAATGTTGCTACCCACTCCCTATTAGTTTGACCGGCCGTACGTTTTGTACGAAAGAACGTATACCGTTTTGCAACCACATTAACTGTTTCTTTGAAATAGGCATCTAATGCAGACAAAATTTCCTCGTAGGACAGAGTTGCTACGTCTCGTCGGGGAAACAATTTCACTATCACACGGTATGTGGACACACCGACACAAGAAAGCAAAAACGGCTGCCGCTCATTACCTTGAATTCTGTAGGCAGCGAGGTGAAAGTTGAACTGGCGAGACCACTCTTGCCAGGTCTCATCGGCTGCCACGTATGGTCGAAAGGGAGGTGCAACAGCGTTTAGTGGCAGCGGTAGCGAAGAAGCGGCGGCGGCCGCATCGGTTTGAATGGTACGTTGACCCTGGACGAGCTGTCCAAGGGCATCCAGTAACGCCTGCGTCTGCTGAGTCTGCAAGCGATAAAATTCGGACAGTACATCTGGAGAATGTGGCGAAGCCATGACACAATTAAATGTAAGCAATCAGAACACTTTAAATCGTCGCCAATGTTGTAAACGAATTAATACAAACTCTTTTGCTCGTCGCCAATAAATGTTGTGTCGGTAGCTGGGCCGACACCGTGAAGTTTAGATGGCTGAAAATGAACTCTAGACTAACGCTGTAGCCGATAGGGCACGCACGGCTAAAGCAGACGGGCGTGAAGTCTGGAACATGAGAACTTATAAATGAATAAGAAGAAAAGTATGTAGATGCTTATTACTTATCTTTTTATTAGTCCTTGGAATACATCTCTCTTGAATACTCGTAAGCTATAGGCACTGATACAAATGGCGTCTTGCTAGTTCGTAGCCATTAACTTAGCTGATGGCTATTCTGTCTCTCGGCTAATGAGAGAGAAAGGCTTCATACAACTGGCGGTAGCTAGGTTCTCGTACAACTGGGCGCTAGCTAGGTTCTCGTACAACTGGGGCCGAGTGCTCTCTCGTATCACGAGACCTGCCTTGGTGGTGGCGCTAGGTCTGCGATCACAGTGGCGACACGCGGGTCCGACATGTACTACATGGACCGCGGCCGATTTAAGCTACCACCTAGCAAGTGTGGTGTCTGGCGGTGACACCACAGTCTCCTTTACAGATGAACATCACCTTCCCAAAATTCTCCCAATGAACCGAAGACGACCATCCGCCTTTCCCACAACTGCCATGACATGCTTGTCCCACTTCATATCGCTCTGCAATGTTACGCCCAAATATTTAATCGACGTGACTGTGTCAAGCGCTAAGCTAATAATGGAGTATTCAAACATTACAGGATTCTTTTTCCTTTTCATCTGCATTAATTTACATTTATCTATATTTAGAGTTAGCTGCCATTCTTCACACCAATCACAAATCCTGTCCAAGTCATCTTGTATCCTCCTACAGTCACTCAACGACGACACCTTCCCGTACACCACAGCATCATCAGTAAACAGCCGCACATTGCTATCCACCCTATCCAAAAGATCATTTATGTAGATAGAGAACAACAGTGGACCTACCACACTTCCCTGGGGCACTCCAGATGATACCCTCACCTCCGATGAACACTCACCATCGAGGACAACGTACTGGGTTCTATTACTTAAGAAGTCTTCGAGCCACTCACGTACTTGGAAACCAATCCCATATGCTCGTACCTTAGTTAGGAGTCTGCAGTGGGGCACCGAGTCAAACGCTTTCCGGAAGTCGAGGAATATGGCATCCGTCTGATACCCCTCATCCATGGTTCGCAAGATATCATGTGAAAAAGGGCGAGTTGCATTTCGCAGGAGCGATGCTTTCTAAAGCCGTGCTGATGCATGGACAGCAACTTCTCTGTCTCAAGGAAATTCATTATATTCGAACTGAGAATATGTTCGAGAATCCTGCAACAAACCAATGTTAAGGATATTGGTCTGTAATTTTGAGGATCTGTCCTTCTACCCTTCTTATATACAGGCGTCACCTGCGCTTTTTTCCAGTCGCTCGGGACTTTACGTTGGGCAAGAGGTTCGCGATAAATACAAGCTAAGTAAGGAGCCAATGCAGTAGAGTACTCTCTGTAAAACCGAATTGGAATCCCATCAGGACCTGGCGATTTATTTATTTTCAACCCATTCAGCTGCTTCACAACCCCAGGGATGTCTATCACTATGTCCTCCATACAGGAATCTGTACGAGACTCAAACGGCGGTATGTTTGTACGATCCTCCTGCGTGAAAGATTTCTCAAATGCTAAATTTAAAATTTCAGCTTTCTTCCGTTGCCAGGCCAGACTGCTCAGTGAGGGACTGGATGGAAGCCTTCGACCCGCTTACCGATTTTACGTAAGACCAGAATTTCCTTGGGTTTTCAACAAGATCTTTTGCTAAGGTGTAACGGTGGTAGTGGTTGAATGCTTCGCGCATCGCTCTTTTTACAGCAGCACGAATCTCTACCAACTTTTGCCTGTCCTCATTCTCCTGATCTTTCTTGTACTGCGAGTGCAACTGCCTTTGCTTCCTGAGCATTCTCCGAATTGCGCTGTTAAACCACGGAGGGTCTTTTCCGTCCGTAACCCACTTTTTCGGCACATACTTGTCCAATGCGTGATTTGCAATGTGTTTAAAATTTGTCCGTAATTCTTCCACGTCCATCGTACCGGAAGTAAATGAAGTCGATTCATTTACTAAGTGGGATGCTAACAACTGTTTATCTGCTCTTTCCAGTAAGAATACTCTCCTAGCCTTCTTGACCGACTTTTTAACTTTAGTAACCATAACTGTAACTATCAACTATGATGCTTATTATTACACTACATCGACGTTGTCTTTTCCATCCCATCCGTCCTCTGTTGTGCTGTTGATTACCACATAATGACTGACTGACACCACTTGTTTCAGATGGCGAAAGTCTTGGTGGGAGGAACACCTTCTGAGGATGGCCAGTAGTGAAACAGTGATTGCATGCCTGGCTGCAATACAAGGAATCAATGCTCTTGGTATCTTCGAAACAAAATACCGAGACATCTGCTACCCTGTCATTGTGGAAGAGGAGATTAAACGTAGAGGTCATCACCTTTGGACAGCTGTTGGGAAACAATCCACAATGGTACAAACTTTTCCAGTTTCCACATGTTGCGATGTCCTCCACGCTTTTGTCAGTAATAAACACTGCCTCTGCCCTTTATTTCAACCAACCTGTGTGTTGTGGGAGCAGCATAGTTTACACCATGCGATATCCAGCTTTCTGTGAGAGCCAATGGATCAAACAGTGTTAATGTCAGTTCAGTACCTCACACAGAACTTGAAGTCATGGTAGAAAAACAAAATGTATGGCTGTGTACACAGCTGTGGTCATACACTGCTTCGATGTCACAAGAACCTTCTCCATGTGACTGATAACCGATATGCTCTTCCTCCAGTGCAGCCAACAAAACTTTATGCAGGTCCGTGGAAGCAACTTCGATCACTGGTAACCTGCTCCAGTGGAACAATACATGTATATTTAATGCGATCACCACATATGGTCGTTGTCAACGTGCGGATGGTATTTCTTTCCCGATGTATCGGAAGAGAGCGACACGGTAAATTTGTTATTGAGTTCTCTACTAGGTGACATTAGCAAAGTTTTTATGGTTCATAGTTTTATTCTGTTGGATGTTACAAAAATAAGGAGGGGAGAGAGAGAGAGAGAGAGAGAGAGAGAGAGAGAGAGAGAGAGAGAGAGAGAGGAGGGCACTGTGCTGTCACCAAAGGCTCAGTCACCATTACACTGTTGTATTTGTAGAATGGTAATCATAGGAACACGACAAAGGCGTTTAGGACATGTACAGAGTGATATTAATAGATTGTCATTGGATATCAATAAATTGTAGATGTTATGCTTCTGAATTTCTTTGTGCAGTCCATGTATACTCTTCATGGATGTGAATTTCCTTTGGTACATTAGTGTGCTATATTTCTTGTTGTGATAGTTCTCTAGCCTTCAGCCTTCTAACTGATCGAGCAGTGCTGTCGGAACGTGATGGGACTTCAAGAGAATTATCAGGGGTCTGTAACTTGGTGGGGGACATCTCTTACTCGTCGAAATCAGGTGGATTCAAATGCTATTTATCGACAACTGGATGATTCATGAGCAAACAACAGGTAAACAATACTCTGACCATAGGGGAGTTGAGAGGTGAGCTCTGAAGTGTTGGCAGAAGAGCCAACACCGTGTTGCTAGAGGAGGCCGAAATGCACGCGTTTATTTACACGCAGACTGGCGTGAGGTCTGGAACAGATCGTAGAAATAAGACTAGCAAAACAGGAGGTACTGGTAGAATACTTAACTTTAATCCACAATCGGTGTACATCTCTCTTGACTGTACATAATTTCCATTTCAATATACACTGGTAATGGCGCCTTGCTAGGTCGTAGGAAATGACGTAGCTGAAGGCTATGCTAACTATCGTCTCGGCAGGTGAGAGCGTATTTGTCAGTGAACCATTGCTATGAACGTCGGCTGTACAACTGGGGCGAGTGCTAGTAAGTCTCTCTAGGCCTGCCGTGTGGTGGCGCTCGGTCTGCAATCACTGACAGTGGCGACACGCGGGTCCGACGTATACTAACGGACCGCGGCCGATTTAAAGGCTACCACCTAGCAAGTGTGGTGTCTGGCGGTGACACCACAAGCTCCATACCGTTTCCTCTGTGTATTGTGGGCAAACATATTACAATCGCCCCCATACATCTCGCGAGGTGACTGAAATGTGAAAATAAGGGGCTAATACGAAGGTTTTCTACAGAGACACAGTCAGCAGCGAAAGTTCCGTATCTTGTTTTCTCGATAAATAAGAGACAACATTCTTCCATGAGTTTTGTGTGTCTATAAATAGATGGACTGGCAACTTAATATGTTGTTTTTGTTGTGGTCTTCAGTCCTGAGACTGGTTTGATGCAGCTCTCCATGCTACTCTATCCTGTGCAAGCTTCTTCATCTCCCAGCACCTACTGCAACCTACATCCTTCTGAATCTGCTTAATGTATTCATCTCTTGGTCTCCCTCTACGATTTGTACCCTCCACGCTGCCCTACAATGCTAAATTGGTGATCCCTTGATGCCTCAGAACATGTCCTACCAACCGATCCTGTCTTCTGGTCAGGTTGTGCCACAAACTTCTCTTCTCCCCAATCCTATTCAATACTTCCTCATTAGTTATGTGATCTAC
Organism: Schistocerca serialis cubense; assembly: GCF_023864345.2. Classification (NCBI taxonomy): domain Eukaryota; kingdom Metazoa; phylum Arthropoda; class Insecta; order Orthoptera; family Acrididae; genus Schistocerca; species Schistocerca serialis. The sequence continues at coordinate 256,933,754 of NC_064640.1, forward strand.
CCACCTAATCTTCAGCATTCTTCTGTAGCACCACATTTCGAAAGCTTCTATTCTCTTCTTGTCCAAACTATTTATCGTCCATGTTTCACTTCCATACATGGCTACACTCCATACAAATACTTTCAGAAACGACTTCCTGACACTTAAATCTATACTCGATGTTAACAAATTTCTCTTCTTCAGAAACGCTTTCCTTGCCATTGCCAGTCTACATTTTATTTCCTCTCTACTTCGACCATCATCAGTTATTTTGCTCCCCAAATAGCAAAACTCCTTTACTACTTTAAGTGTCTCATTTCCTAATCTAATTCCCTCAGCATCAGCCGGCCGAAGTGGCCGTGCGGTTAAAGGCGCTGCAGTCTGGAACCGCAAGACCGCTACGGTCGCAGGTTCGAATCCTGCCTCGGGCATGGATGTTTGTGATGTCCTTATGTTAGTTAGGTTTAACTAGTTCTAAGTTCTAGGGGACTAATGACCTCAGCAGTTGAGTCCCATAGTGCTCAGAGCCATTTGAACCATTTCCCTCAGCATCACTCGACTTAATTCGACTACATTCCATTATCCTCGTTTTGCTTTTGTTGATGTTCATCTTATATCCTCCTTTCAAGACACTGTCCATTCCATTCAACTGCTCTTCCAAGTCCTTAATAGGTAGACTATATTTACGTTTATATCTGTATGCTTATTTCCCAAGCCATTGTACAGTGTGTGATGGAGGGTATCCTTCTCTATTCCACTCACAAACAGAGAGAGAGAAAAAGACTGCCTATATGCCTCCCTATGAGCGCTAATTTCTCGTATCGTATCTTCATGGTCCTTATGAGAAATGTACGTTGGCGGCGTAGAATCCTGCTGTGGTCGGCTTCAAATGTTGGTACTGAATAGTGTTCCTCGGAAAGAACATCATTTTCCCTCCAGGGATTCGCATTTGAGTTTTCGAATCGTCAGTCCACTAATTTCACAGGAGACAGTGGGAAAATCTCAATAGGGCTGTATTATGAGGGAAACCTAGGTATAAAGACTTGTACATGTTTGGAATGTGACGGTCAGTAGACAGGTATTTTGTTGTTGCTCACTGTGTCAGCTTTCCCGGGATATTTCGAAAATACATCTCAGAACGGTTCAGTTTGCAAAAGAGATGAGGGGAAGCATATTGTTTAACATCCTGGTATTTACTCCAACAACATTTAAGTGCCCAGTCCTTCTGAGAAGGGTAGCACAACTTTTGCGAGTCTGGAATGATTAACAGCTGTTCGGCATGGTGAGCGGTGGGTTGTTGGCTATTAGTGGTACACATCTGATGTGTGGGTGGATGTTTGCGACCTGGTAGCGGTGGTGGCAGCTGTTCAAATGCATTGCGGTGGCGGAGGCATCGCGGGGTTTGAGAGGAGAGTGAAGCTTCCTATAGCCCCCCCCCCCTCCCCCCTCACCAATACACCTACAGGTCTCAGTAGGATTAGTTCCGAAAAAATTTGTGGTAAGGTCTTATGGGACCAAACTGCTGAGGTCATCGGTCCCTAAGCTTACACACTACTTAATCTAACTTAAACTAACTTACGCTAAGGACAACACACACACACACACACATAACCGAGGGAGGACTCGAACCTCCGACGGGGGAGCCGCCAGGGCCGTGACAAGATGCCCAAGACCGCGCGGTTACCCCGCGCGGCATTAGTACAGAAGCACTATACCAGAATTATAAGTGACTTACTTACACCAGCATGGCAAGACAATGGAGTGACAGAATGCAGTCAGCGTTGGATGCCTCCAGCTATTTGACGATGGTCACCACCCATTTTGGTATCGGAGGAAGCAGCTACCCAGACTATGGGAAGCCTCCAGAGACATCATAAGAGCGTCTGTAACAGTTACCTGACGAGTGTAATGGGACTGCAGAAAAAAAATTTCTCATCATGCAAAATACCTCTCATGATCAATTTAATTAATTAGCCTATCAATTTGATATCAATGACATCCCACCGGGCAGTTCGAAGCGAGGACGAGAACATCATGGATATGAGTCAAGAGTTGGAGTATTAACTAGGCAGATCTTTTAATGGAATTTCAATCTCCCGCATACACAGGAAGAGATAATCATCATCATAAATCAGCTGTTTTATCAAATTTATAAAGTGATATGTAGTTTAAACCTAATATTCACAACGTCACTGTGCTGTTACCTTGAAAGACTTCAAATGTGATGAGACATTTGTTTACCGTAAGAGATTTCGAAAGTGAGAAGGTAGCCTGTGACAAATGCAGAGCATGCTCTTAGCACTCCATCATTAGGCAAACGTGAGTTTAATATTCTAGTCCTGTGAGACAAGATGTAACGGATAAGAAAAGATATTTTCCTACCTGATGATAAAATAATTAGAGGAAACGTAGCATATGCCATACCGTTACAGGATTTTCACAACAAGTAACGATACTTCAGCGTTGTGAAAATGCGTGTATGTCTCAATTCGAAAATAACTCGTATAAAAAGGAAAAAATCTACATTTTGCGTGAAAAATTCGAGGTGTATAGTCAACAACGTCCCTGTCTCAGATTGGGTAAAGTGGATGTTTGAAACTAAGGAGTCTATGTCACAGGTGGAACTACTGTTTACATCCAAGCCGCTGGTGCCTTACTCGCAGTGTGCCACAGCTGGCGGCAGGAGTGGTCACGAGGAGTCAGTGACTGGAAGGCGAGGATTCGGTACACAGTACAAAGTACACTCGACAGATGGCGCTGGACTAGACCTGAGGTGACTGGAGGTGACTGGTTAGTTTTCTTTTAGTCTTGAGACACCATGCTCAGGTTAGGTAATGAGTACTACATTCGTCAAAAATATCGTACGATATATTTCCCATGTTTCTGTTGGATAGAATGCTACTTGGTATAAGTGTGTTTCATACCCAAATGATGTTTCTACAGGAGTCCAATGTATAGGGGCAACATGTTCAAAATGTTTCAACCCCTCCCTCCCACCCTTCTTCCGGCCTCCCTCATCTCCTTGCGCCTGGCAGATCCTCCGTTTTGATCATCGTCAGTGTGCCACGTCAGTGTTGTGTTTAGTGCTGTTTCTCCTGTGCGCCAAGAGGTGTGATTTTAATTGCGTACTGCCTTGAGGTCCGCCGTTAGTGTTTGTTATGTGCTACGCCATCCGTCGATAATTTTTATGCTCGTCATACTGTGCCTTGTGTTCTTTTAATTGTCGCACTGTGTGGCTTTTTGTGTGCGCTACTTTTAAACAGTTTGTTTATCTCCATTTTACAGTCACCCCATTTTTAGTCTATTACCTTCCATGATGTTCCCCCTTTTTTATATCTATGTTCACCATATTCTCTCCTTTGTTGTTTTTAAATGTCTTCTATTTGTTTGTTCTATGTCTTTCGGCTGAAGAGCAGCGCATATGCTACTGCCAGCCCGCCCCGATGGGGAATTGAAATACAATAAAGAAAAAAAAAATGTTTCAAATGGCTCTGAGCACTATGGGACTTAACATCTGAGGTCATCAGTCCCCTGACGCCGTGAAGGCCCATGTTCCTACTAAAACCATCCACCTCCACCGTCCATCTCTCCCTCAGAAGGCTGTTCTCCCCCTCCGCGAATCCCGCCGTCTCTATCTCTCCTTCCTGTGCACTCGTGACAGGAACACACTCCAACGCCACCGGAAAATACAGCGACACGTACGGAACCTTATTACAGCATAGAAACGCCGGAACTGGCTACAGACTTGCATACGACTCAATGCCACCCTCCCTATCAACTTCTCCAAGTACTGGTCTGCCTTCCATCTCCTTACTGGTTTCCCATTCCGCACCCCATTACCCCCTTCTCCATTGATCCCCACTTTGATTATTCTGTTTTCCCCACTGTCATGGAACGCGCCGATACGTCGGTCGCTCAACTTGCTCCTAGTCTCCAGTACTTGGGGCAGTTGCTCCCCTCCAACATCAACACTCCAATCACAGCACAAGACATCACACTTATCCTCTGGTCCAAACGTAACACGGCCCCTGGTCATGACTGTGTCACCTTCCGCCACCAGAGAGAAAGCCCCTTCTCCTTCCTGACTGTCATTGCCCATCTCTATAACGTCATCCTCTCTACCGGCTTCTACCCTGAACTGTGGAAGACTTCCTGCATCCCCTTATTCCTCAAGCCCAACAAACCTCCTTCCGTCGCCTCTTCCTATCGTTTCATCTGGCTCACCTCCGTCTTCAGTAAGGTCTTCAAACTAATCCATTCCCATTGTATCCATCAGCACCTTAATCAACACCACCTCCTCCCCCTTACCCAGTGTGGCTTCCGACACTCCTTCTCCGCCGAAGACCAACTCCTTAACCTCGTCCACCTTCTCTCCCTCCAGCTTAATTCCTGTCGCTCCGCCATTTTTGTTTCCCTCAATCACCAAATTGCCTATGCCCGTGTACGGCATCCCGGCCTCCTCTTTAAACTCTAAACCTACGCCCTGCCTATCAATTTTGTCCGTCTGGTTGCTTCCTTCCTCTTGCGCTGTCCTTCCTATGTCACCCTCCACAAGACCAACTCCTGTATGTTTTATCACTGCTGGCGTCCCCCCAGGGCTCTCTCCTCTCCCCTCTGCTTTTTCTCTTGTAGACGGCTGATATGCCCAAGCCACTCCCTCACGTCCACCTCTTCCAATATGCTGATGACACTGCCTTCCTGGCTTTCTATCCTACCCTTCAACGGTCCCAACGCATTCTCCAAACCCACCTTGACCAGTCTCCATGATTTCTACCTCACCCTTTATGGTCATCTCATCCAGCTCACCCCCACCCTGCGATACCTTGGCCTCACCCTCGACCGTCACCTCATCTGGACCCCTCACCTCCTGACTATCCAGCAGAAAGCCCATACCCACCTCCACCTCCTGGAACTCCTGTCTGGCCAGTCATGGGGATTACATCCTTCCACCAACCTCTACACCTACGAATCCCTCATCCGTCCTATACTACGTTATACCAGCATTTCCTGGATCTCCACACCCACCTGCTTTTACAAGGCCCTCCAAATCCTCGAACACCATGCACTTCACCTTGCTTTCCATATCTGCCTTCCTTCCCCCACATGGCTCCCGTATGACCTCCTCCCCTTCCCCCACTTTCTCCTTTTCCTCCAACATCTCTGCATCCTTTACACTGTCCACAGGCTTGATCCCCCCCACCCCCTGTTTTCCTCCTTCCTCCACACACCCCACCCCCCACCTGTTGCCACACACCTATCGCTGTATCCCTCCCTCTCTCCACCTCCACACTCTCCACCTCCTTCATCAGGGCAATTTCCAGCTCCTCCCCCTTCCACTTGTTGAACTTCGCCATGACATCTACCCTTCCTTCTAACTATGACCAGGCCTTGTTCCCTCTCCTAACCAGGACCCAATTTTCCTCTACCCTCCTTCTCCCAGAGCAGATGTTCCTCCTTCCCCCTGCCCCCTGAGTCCCCACCCCCTCAACTGTGTCTCTCCCACGTCCTTCCCTCCCCAGCCCTCTTCAACGCGCTCCTGCCCATCTCCCCCCTCTCCACTCCTCCCTCTTCTTCCATTCTTTCCTCTCCCTCATCTCCGTGCCCCTGGTAGATCCTGTGTTTGCTCATCGTAATCAGTGTGCTACGTCAGTGTTGTATTTGGTGCTGTTCTCCTGTGCGTCCAGAGTTGTGATTTTAATTGTGTGCTGCACTTGTACATAGTGTTACTGTAAGTGATCGTTATGAGCTATGCCGTCCATCGCTACTGTTATGTTCCAGCCGTACTTTCCCTTGTGTTCTTGTAATTGTCCCAGTGTGAGGTTTTTTGTGCGCAATACTGTTTTAAGGTTTTTATCTTCATTTAACAGTCGCCCCCTTTTTCTCTGTTCTCCTCCATTATGTTCCCCCTTTTTTATTTATATGTACGTCCTATTTTGTCCTTTGTAATTTTAAATGTCTTATATTGTATCATTAATGTCTTTTGGCTAAAGAGCAGTGCATATGCTGCTGCCAGCCTGCCCCAGATGGGGCACTGAAATACAATAAAGGAAAAAAATACATACATGCTGTAAGTAGGCTGTTTAGGTTTTTATATTGGTAACGCCACGCAGCGCTCTGTATGAAAATACTGGCTGTGCTGTGTGCAGTCTGTGGCTAGTTTGCATTGTTGTCTGCCATTGTAGTGTTGGGCAGCGGCAGCTGGATGTGAACAGCGCGTAGCGTTGCGCAGTTGGAGGTGAGCCGCCAGCAGTGGTGGATGTGGGGAGAGAGATGGCGGAGTTTTGAAATTTGTAAGACTGGATGTAACTGATATATATATTATGACATTGTTTGTTCTCTATTAGAATCTTTCATTTGCTAAGCCTATCAGTAGTTAGTGCCTTCCGTACTTTGAATCTTTTATTTAGCTGGCAGTAGTGGCGCTCGCTATATTGCAGTAGTTCGAGTAACCAAGATTTTTGTGAGGTAAGTGATTTGTGAAACGTATAGGTTAATGTTAGTCAGGGCCATTCTTTTGTAGGGATTTTTGAAAGTCAGATTGCGTTGTGCTAAGAATATTGTGTGTCAGTATAAGCACAGTCATGTATAAATTATTCTAAGGGGACGTTCCAATGCTAGTCAAGACCCAGGCGATCATCATAGACCACACCACCCGCTCCTTCCCTCTCCATGATTTATACTTCACTGTTTATGGCCATCCTATCTACCTCACTCCTACCCTCAAATACCTTGGCCTCACCCTCGACCGCCACCTCACCTGGACTCCCCATCTCCTTACAATCCAACACAAATCTCACAACAGACTCTGCCTCCTGAAACTCCTGTATGGCCAGACATGGGCACTGCAACTTCCAGCACCTACCACTCCCGGATGATTAGCTTAGCCCTGACGTCTACCCCTCCTATCAACTCTAACCCTACCTTCCTCCTGCCTCCTCCCCAGGGCTCACTCTCCTCGCCCTCCCATCTCCTACACCCCCTCCCTCTCCTGTGCTCCCCTTCAGCGTCTCTGCACTCCCTCCCGCTTTGTCTTCCCTCATCATCTCACACCCTGCCCATCTCCTGCCTCTTGGTGCGCTTCCTGCTCCCTTTTTTTCCCTCTTCCTCCCACACCCCTAGGCCCCACACTGCACCTTCCTCCCCTCTTTTTCCCTCCTCTCCAGCCTCCAGTCCCTCAGCAGATCCTTACAAGCGGTTTTTTATTCTTCATGAGTGCTCCATCATTTCCAGTGGTTTTTTTTAAGTGTCTTGCTCTGTGTGATTTTTATCCTGTGGCTGACTTTTAAATTGTGTTGGCCTCCAGTGATTTTTAAGTGCACTTCGATTTGCCAGCTGTGTTCTTTTAAATTTATGTCGACTTTTTAACTGTTCCCCAGTGCATGTCCCCATCACATCCATTTACAATGTTTTCTTATGTCCCCCTTTTTATCCCCCCTTTTTATGTAATTGCCCTTTTGTATTTCTGTAAAGCCAATTGACTGAATAGCAGTGGACTGTGCCACTGCCAGCCCTCCCCTGCCAATAAAGAAAAAAAAAAAAAGACGCACCTCAGGGCTCCTTCTTCTCCCTCTTCCTTCTCCTGAGTGGCTTTCCCCCTCCTACACCCCCTTCCTCTCCTGTGCTCCCCTTCAGTGTCTCTGCACTCCCTCCTGCCTATCTCCTGCCTCTTGGTGCACCCCCTGTACCCCCCTTTTCCTGTTCTCCCGCCCTCCACGCTTTTTCCCTCCTCTCTGACCTCCAATCCCTCGGCAGGTCCTACCAGCTTGTTTTATTCTTTTTCCGTCATTTCCAGTGGTTTTGTTTCTCTAGTGTTCTGTGTTATTTTTATACTGTGGCCAACTTTTAACCTGTGTGTGGCTACTGTGATTTTAAGTGTGCAATGAATTGCCAGCTGTGCATGTCCCCATATTAGTGTATATCTTAACTCCCATTATCTCCATTTGCTGTGTTTTTTATGTCCTCCTTTTATCATATCATTTTTTAGTAACTGTTCCCCTTTCATGTATGTTGTAAAACCGTTTGGCTGAAGAGCAATGGACTATGCTGCTGGCAGCCCTCCCTTGCCCCATGGGCAGGGGAATGAAATTACAATAAAGAAAAAAGACACACTGACCCACCTACCCTCTCTTTGACTCCATTCTCTCCCCCAAGTCCTTTTGCTTTCACCTCCACTGCCTTCCCCACTCCTTCTCACTTCTGCCCTGCCCCCCATTTTATGAGTCCCTCCATTGGCTCCCCCCCTTTTTCCCCCTCATCGGTCTGGGTCCTCCCTCCTCCTCTCCTCCATCTGCTGTTATGTCTCCTCTATGGTGCCGTTTTAAGTGAGTATTCAGTGTTGTGTCCCCTTTCAGTGTTGCAAACAGACACCATACTGTCGCTACGTGTTTTTCTTACCTCTTGCGAAGAGAAACCAGACTGTCGCTGTGATTTTTAACTGTGCCTGTTTAATTACTATGTGTTTTAATCAGCATCAGAAACCCTTTGTTTTTTCTTTTCACTTCGCAACTTTTCGCCGTGTTCCAGTTTTAACCAGTCACCGTTTTGTCACCTGTTTTTATTGTTTTATTATCTCCTCATTATGTTTTTAACATCTGTAGGCTGCAGAGCGGCATATTACGCTGCTACCAGCATGGAAATTCAATAAATAAAATAAAAAAACAGACATGCTGCCGCCGCCGCCTAATCTTTGTTCTCTTTCCCTTTGGTGGTGCCTGTAGCCTGTAGACTGGACAGTGCACCATGTATACCACCACAATCAGATACACCTCTCCTTCCTTTGCCCCCACCATTACCCCCTGGAGTGCCTCCTCTGGGCTTCCCTGTCTACTCCACCTCCCCTCCCCACAGTCTCCTCCCCTTCTGTCTCCTTCTCACCCCTGTATTGTCACCTGTATTCTGCTCCTGGTCCTGGTCCTGCTCCTGCTCCTCCTCTTGCCCCTGCCACTACCACCTGTTGTGATGACTTTCCCCCTCCCCCCACTTGCCCTGCTATGACCACCCCTGCTTCCCCCATCTGTGTCACCACCTGCCACACCTCACATGTTGGGCCTGCCTCCCGCCACCTCCCAATCCAACTGGCCATAAAAACCTCACTTCCACCCCCTCTTCCAAGTAACCACCACCTGCCTCTCTTACTTCTGATCCCCACATGGACACATTCGCCCCTCCTGCATCCCCAGGCCCTGGCCTGTATACATTCGTCCTTTCCAACCCCAATTCTAAATTCGTCTATGCCCACACATTCAACCTTGAAATCCGCAAGTATATCCCCAGTGTCCCCATTGCTCAACTTATCCCCAACAGAGACTCTGTCCTTGTCAAATCCCCATCTCCTTGTTTCAGCACTGACCTTCTCTGGAAAATTCCCCATATCACCTTTGACCCACATGCATCTCTCACACCTTTCCTTATCTCTCCTGTCCCTGTTAGCCCCAACCCTCTCATCAGCTGCCAACCCTCACTGCCATGAATACAAAACTCAGCCCTGTGGTCATGGAGGCAGAGGTGTTGGTGAAACTGAATGTCCATCCTGCCCTGGAAATCCACTTGGCTCAACGTATCTTTAACAACTCTAGCCCTACCTTCCTGATGCGCGTGTTCTCAGAGTCCACCTCCTTCATAGATCACCTCCTCACTCACGGAGCCCTGATTTTCAACTTTCGCCACCCCATTGACCCCTCCCATTCCCCACCTCAATCCAACCGCTGCAAATGCTGTTTTCTCTACAATGAACAACTCACACAAAACTGAAAAAATCCCTCCACCTACCCCCTCTGTAAAGCCTCCTACTTCCTCAAACAGTGTGCTAACCTCACCTGTCCTCCTTCCTGCAACACCTGCAATGAGTCCCATCCCACTTACTCCTCCAAATGCAAAGCTAAGCTCCCTCCCACCAACTCTATTCTCACTGTTCCCTTTTGCCCCATTGATCAGCCCATCCATCTGAACAATTTCCTCTGCCCTACCCCAGTGGCTTACCTGAAGACATCATCCAGTTTCTGACCATCATCCTCCACAATATCCTCCCCTTATAACACCACCACACCCTCTAGCAGATCTCCTTTGCTGCCGGCTCCATCTTCCATTTGAATGCCTACGCACATAATACCACAACAAGGCCACTTCACACTTCAGCCACCTAGACACCCTTGTTTAACTCTCTCTCCCCCACCCACCATGGTGTGCCAACAGTATCATCTCCTATACCTAAACATTCACTCCCTCCCTGACAACAAATACCTATTCATGCATATTGTGTCCCAGCACCAAGTCGACCCCTCCATCCTTAACAAAACCTTCCTCCAATCTCATCATGTTGCCCACATCTCTCCCTACCTCCTTCCACTCACACGAGGTAGGGTCGCTATTGCCCACCTCAATCATATCCCTGTCCAGCCACAACCCCTGATCAATGACCCAACTGAACACCTTATCCTCAGTGTCTTTTTCCCCTCCCTCACCGTCACCTGTGCCGTTATCTTTGTCTGTCTCGCAGCTCCTCTCCTCTATGACTTCATATCCCATGTTGACTGCCCCTTCTTCACACTTGTGATTGCAACAGACCTCAACATCGACAGCCATGACCCTACCACCCTTCGTCAGTGGCATCAGTTCCTCACCACCCTCCATAGTGACCTTGTTCCCCTCCCACAACACACTTGCCCTGAAAGTAGCACCACACTCCACCCCCGATGTCGTCCTAACTTCCCCCAACCTCCTTGGTTGTATTGCCGTGGACGTCCTCAACCCATTGGTAGCAACCACATCTCAGTCCTTTTCACCATCTCCTCAGCCCATCGCCCCCTCCTGACACCCATCCTACTGCCCCTCCGTAGTCCATCCATGACTATCACCATAACGACTGGGATGCCTACTGATGTCATCAATGCCTCATCATTCCTCCAGAAGACCGTCACTGATGCTGCAGAGGCCCACATTCTTATCAAATTTATCCATCCTCACTTCCCTACCCTTCCTCCACAGGCCATCCTTCTTACTGTAAATCCTGTAGGCTCTACCACTCCTTCTTGTGCACCTGTGGGGGGGGGGGGGGGTACGCTCTTCCATCATCGGCAATTACAGCAACACATCTGAAACCTCTTAACAGCAAAGAAACGCAGAGACTGTGCCAGTTACGTACATGCCTTAACTCCACCCTCCCTGTCAACTCCTCCAAGTACCGACCTGCCTTCCACTGCCTTACTAGTAGCCATCCAGCCCCACATTATCCCCTTCTCCATGCTGACCTCACCTGGACTCCCCATCTCCTTACAATCCAACACAAAGCCCACAATAGACTCTGGCTCCTGAAACTCATGTCCAGCCAGACATGGGGACTGCATCCTTCCACCATCCTTCACATCTACAAATCCACGAGCCATCTCATCCTTTGTTATGCCAGCATCTCCTGGATTTCTGCACCGCCCAGATTCTATAAGGCCCTCATTGTCTCCATGCCTGCACGTTGGCTTGACATTTCGCTCTTCGAACACGCCCATTATGTTGCTGGATGGAAACTTGTTCGCCACTGTCCACCAACAACGAGTAATAGTCTTTTGGAGACTCGCAGGCAAACTACGTGGAAAGTGATCGTATTTAAGCCCTCTTCCACTCCATGCGACGACGTTTACACTTTATAATAGGGGTTCCAAGACTTTTTGTCACCATGTAGCATCTGATATTTTTTAAAGATTTGGTTGTAACACTACAGCTTATTCACTTTGTAACGAACGCTGAGGTGGAGGAGGGGGATTCGGAAGGTCGAGCGACGACTATCACAGCGATTTGGAATGGCACGGGGGAACTAATTTTCGACATCTTGCTGTACGCTGACACATGAGGCTTATACGAAGTGTCGATAAACTACTATGTATGGTAGAAATGCGACACACACAAGCAATAATGCTTCGTGGAAGTACTTTTTTACAGAGTCGTTCATGTTCACATACGGTACTAACTTGTTGCAAATAATATAAAATTAAATTAAGCCAGTTCTAATAAAGTCTCCAGTAAGTAAGAGAGGAATGACATTTAAATATTTAAAATAGTTTCATCATTTTTGCGGATAGGTGTTGGTTTAGATATTTTAACTGCATCTTCGGAAGTAGTAGCTTCCTGCCTTTAAAATCGCTTCACGGTTAACTTAAAATACAATCACGCATAAGTCAAACTATCAAGTTTAACTTCTCATCACAACTATAGTATTCAAGAATCAGCTCGCTGTACATAATACTCACATTCCAATTCCAGATGCAATATTTTTCGTATCACGATGCTATTCAACGTAACGCCCAACAAGGCAACAACAACGCAAACATTTGGGGCTACACTCGTCTGGTGTGAGACGTACCTGGGAGGGGGTGGGGGGGGGGGGGCTCCACTGCGTAAGACTACTGAAGTGACACACATTGACACAGCGCATAAGTTGATGGAAACGGCAAAGCGGCACGAAAACATTCAACTGACCACCGACAAGACCCGATCAAAGTACCCCTAATGTCGCCTGCCCGGTTAGCCGTGCTGTCTAACGCACTTCTCTCCTCGCGGGAAGGCGTGCCGGTCCCCGGCACCAATCCGCCCGGCGGATTAGTGCCGAGGTCCGATGTGCCGGCCAGTCTGTGGATGGTTTTTAAGGCTGTTTTCCATCTGCCTCGGCGAATGCGGGCTGGTTCCCCTTATTCCACCTCAGTTACACTATGTCGGCGATTGATGCGCAAACACTTTCTCCATGTACGCGTACACCATAATTACTCTACCACGCAAACATTTGGGGTTATACTCGTCTGGTGTGAGACGTTTCCTGGCGGGGGGGTTCCACTGGCGGCCGAACCGCACAATAACCCTGGGTTGGGTGTGGGGCGGCGGTGGGGTGTGTGGACTGCTGTAGCCTGTTGTGGGGTTGTGAACCACTGAGGGCTACGGTGGGGACGAAGACTCTCCGTCCTTTCTAGGTCCCCAGCTTCATACAATACAATACCATACCCCTATGTCAAAACACGATGAATCATTCCCGGCACAGGCAGCGATGACTAATGAAAGGAGGGTGGAGAGGGTACAGTCCAACCTTTCTATGTCCTGCGTACAGTCTGAGACAAATATTCTGTGGTAAGTCTCTTTTCTTTAACATTATACAGTTGCTCCTTTTTATCAATCAACATAACTTTACTTTACAAATAAAGTGACATAAGAGAAGAATTTTACTTATATTAGTATGTGTTTTGTTTATCTGTACACGCACCACCTGAAATGTCCTCGTTAATCACCAGTAGTACACATACCACCATCTGAGAAGCCCTGCTTTAGAGTGTCTGACTGCACACGGGGGGCTCCACAGCGTTTTGAATTCTCGAGGTCGCGAATGATGTACAATTTTGTAACCTTAATCGTTTGCGTATTAATATGGACCTGATCTGTGGTACATACTTAATTTCAGTCGCTTCTCCCCTTCTAGGTGTTCTACTTTCCCCCAACCCTGTGAGCATTTAAATGATATAGAAGTACTTCACATAAACACACTGGCTTCTACATCTACATCTGCATCCATACTCCGCAAGCCACCAGACGGTGTGTGGCGGAGGGTATCTTGAGTACCTCTATCGGTTCTCCCTTCTATTCCAGTCTTGTATTGTTCATGGAAAGAAAGATTGTCGGTATGCCTCTATGTGGGCTCTAATCTCTCTGATTTTATCCTCATGGTCTCTTCGCGAGATATATGTAAGAGGGAGCAATATACTGCTTGACTCCTCGGTGAAGGTATGTTCTCGAAACTTTAACAAAAACCCGTACCGAGCTACTGAGCATCTCTCTTGCAGAGTCTTCCACTGGAGTTTATCTATCATCTCCGTAACGCTTTCGCGATTACTAAATGATGCTCTAACGAAGCGCGCTGCTCTCAGTTGGATCTTCCCTATCTCTTCTATCAACCCTATCTGGTACAGATCCCACACTGGTGAGCAGTATTCAAGCAGTGGGCGAACATGTGTACTGTAACCTACTTCCTTTGTTTTCGGACTGCATTTCCTGAGGATTCTTCCAATGAATCTCAGTCTGGCCTCCGCTTTACCGACGATTTATTTTATATGGTCACTCCATTTTAAATCACTCCTAAAGCCTACTCCCAGATAATTTATGGAATTAACTGCTTCCAGTTGCTGACCTGCTATATTGTAGCTAAATGAAAAAGGATCATTCATTCTATGTATTCTCAGGACATTACACTTGTCTACATTGAGATTCAGTTGCTATTCCCTGCACCATACGTCAATTCGTTGCAGATCCTCCTGCATTTCAGAACAATTTCCCATTGTTACAACCTCTCGATATGCTACAGCATCATCCGCAAAAAGCTTCAGTGAACTTCCGATGTTATCCACATGGTCATTTATACATATTGTGAATAGCAACGGTCCTAGTACACTCCCCTGTGGCACACTTGAAATCACTCTTACTTCGGAAGACTTCTCTCCATTGAGAATGACATGCTGCGTTCTGTTACCTAGAAACTCTTCAATCCAATCACACAGTTGGTCTGATAGTCCATATGCTCTTACTTTGTTCATTAAACGACTGTGGGGAGCTGTATCAAACGCCTTGCGGAAGTCAAGAAACACGGCATCTACCTGGGAACCCGTGTCTATGGCCCTCTGACTCTCGTTGACGAATAGCGCGAGCTGTGTTTCACACGATCGTCTTTTTCGAAACCCATGCTGATTCCTACAGAGTAGATTTCTAGTCTCCAGAAAAGTCATTATACTCGAACATATACGTGTTCCAAAATTCCACAACTGATCGACGTTAGAGATATAGGTCTATAGATCTGCACATCTGTTCGACGTTCCTTCTTGAAAACGGGGATGACCTGTGTCCTTTTCCAATCTTTTGGAACGCTACGCTCTTCTAGAGACCTACGGTACACCGCTGCAAGAAGGGGGGCAAGTTCCTTCGCGTACTCTGTGTAAAATCGAACTGGTATCCCATCAGGTCCAGCGGCCTTTCCTCTTTTGTGCGATTTTAATTGTGTCATCTATTTCGATATTTACCACTTTGTCATATGTGCGGCGATCTACAGAAGGAACTACAGTGCAGTCTTCCTCTGTGAAACAGCTTTGGAAAAAGACATTTAGTATTTCGGCCTTCATCCTCTGTTTAAGTACCATTTTGGTCGCGGAGTGTCTGGACATTTTGTTTTGATCCACCTACCGTTTTGACGTAAGACCAGAATTTCTTGGGATTTTCTGCCAAGTCAGTACATAGAACTTTACTTTCGAATTCGTTGAACGCCTGTCGCATAGCCCTCCTCACACTACATTTCGCTTCGTGTAATTTTTTTTGGCTGCAAGGCTTTGGCTATGTTTATGTTTGCTGTGAAGTTCCATTTGCTTCCGTAGCAGTTTTCTAACTCGGTTGCTGTACCACAGTGGCTCTTTTCCATCTCTTACGATCTTGCTTGGCACATACTTATCTAATGCATATTGTACGATGGTTTTGAACTTTGTCCACTGATCCTCAACACTATCTGTACTTGAGATAAAACTTTTGTGTTGAGCCGTCAAGTAATCTGAATTCTGCTTTTTGTCACTTTTGCTAAACAGAAAAATCTTCCTACCTTTTTTAATATTTCTATTTACGGCTGAAATCGCCGATGCTGTAACCGCTTTATGATCGCTGATTATCTGATCTGCGTTAACTGTTTCAAATAGCACGGGTCTGTTTGTCACCAGAAGGTCTAATACGTTATCGCCACGAGTCGGTTCTCTGTTTAACTGCTCATGGTAGTTTTCAGATAATGCACTTAAACAAATTTCACTGGATTCTTTGTCCCTGCCACCCGTTATAAAAGTTTGAGTCTCCCTGTCTATATCTGGTACATTAAAATCTCCACCAAAAACTATAACATGGTCGGGAAATCTACTCGAAATATTTTACAAATTTTCCTTCAGATGTTCTGCCGCAACAGCTGCTGAGCCAGGCTGTCTATAGATACATCCAGTTACCATATTTGAGCCGGCTTTAACCGTGACCTACACCCAAATTATTTCACATTTCCGATCTCCGTCAATTTCCTTCGATATTATTGTACTTTTATCGCTATAAACACGCCTCCCCCTTCACTGTCCAGCTTGTCTCTGCGGTATACATTCCAATCTGAGTTTAGAATTTCATTACTGTTTACATCTGGTTTCAGCCCATTTTCCGTTCCTAGTACTATGTGGGCATTGTGACCTTTTATTAATGAGAGCAATCCTGGGATCTTTCTATAGACGCTCATGCAGTTTACTATTACCACATTAATATTGTCATTCCCTGATGCGTTTTGCCTACTGCTACCTTGTCGCGTATGAGGAGGCGTTGTCGGGCCTAGGGAGGGAATTCTCTAACCTAAAAAACCCACATGTGCACCCCACACGTACTCCGCTACCCTTGTAGCCGCTTCCTGCGTGTAGTGCACGCCTGACCTATTCAGGGGGACCCTACATTTCTCCACGCGATAGCGGAGGTCGAGAAATTTGCACCCCAGATCTCCGCAGAATCGTCTGAGCCTCTGGTTTCAAATGGTTCAAATGGCTCTGAGCACTATGCGACTTAATTTCTCAGGTCATCAGTCGCCTAGAACTTAGAACTAATTAAACCTAACTAACCTAAGGACATCACACACATCCATGCCCGAGGCAGGATTCGAACCTGCGATCGTAGCGGTTGCTCGGTTCCAGACTGTAGCGCCTAGAACCGCACGGCCACTCCAGCCGGCGCCTCTGGTTTAAGCCTTCCACTCGGCTCCAAACCAGAGGACCGCGATCGTTTCTGGGAGCGACACTATAAATAGTTAGCTCAGATTCCACCCCGCGAGCGAGGCTTTCCGCCTTCACCAACGCCGCCAACCGCCTGTACGAACTGAGGATGACCTCTGAAACCGGACGGCAGGAGTCATTGGTGCCGACATGAGCAACAATTTGCAGTCGGGTGCGCCCAGTGCTCTCTATCGCCGCCGGCAGGGCCTCCTCCACATCTCGGATTAGACCCCCCGGCAAGCAGACAGAGTGAACACTGGCCTTCTTCCCCGACCTTTCCGCTATTTCCGTAAGGGGCTCCGTCACCTACCTAACATTGGAGCTCCCAATCACTAATAAATCCCTCCCCCCGTGTGCCTGCTCGGACCTTGCTGAAGGAGCGGCCACCTGTCGACTCAGGCACAGCGGGCGATGCCACACGGACAATTTCCACATTGACCCTCCGCCTCGTGCGACGCGAACGCCGCTGAACCCGCCACTCCCCTTGGGGAGAAGGTGGCCCAACCGCACCCGGTATCCGCGAAGATGTCTCGACAGCAGGGACCGTGGGTGAAGCATGTAACACCTGGGGTGTACCGTGCGACGCACCAGACTCCCCACTGCCGCTACACTCAGAGGCAGCAGCCTGAAAATGGCTGACCACGGCCATCAACACGTTCAGCTGTTCGGGAACAGTGGCCAGCTCCTCCTGCGTCCGTACACAGCAGTCACACATCCTATCCATCCTAAGAAATCAACAATTTACTGTAGGGAATGTAAGTAGGCTATTTAGGTTTTTATGTTGGAAACGTCACGTAGCGCTCTGTATGAAAATCACTGGCTGTGCTGTGTGCAGTCTGTGGCTGGTTGGCATTGTTGGAATATTCGCTATTGTAGTGTTGGGCAGTTGGATGTGAACAGAGCGTAGCGTTGCGCAGTTGGAGGTGAGCCGCCAGCAGTGGTGGATGTAGGGAGAGAGATGGCAGAATTTTGAGAGCGGACGATCTGGACGTGTGTCCATCTGAAAGAGTAAATTTGTAATATTGGACATCATGAACTGATATATATACATTTTTGTTCTCTATCAAAATCTTCCATTTGCTAAGTATGCCTCTCAGCAGTTAGTGCCTTCAGTAGTTAGAATCCTTCATTTAGCTGGCAGTATTGGCGCTCGCTGTATTGCAGTAGTTCGAGTAACGAAGATTTTTGTGAGGTAAGTGATTCATGAAAGATATAGGTTATTGTTAGTCAGGGCCATTCTTTTGTAGGGATTATTGAAAGTTAGATTGCGTTGTGCTAAAAAAAAAAATAATAATAATTGTGTGTCAGTTTAGTGATGATCAGAATAAGTAAAGAGAGAAATTTCTGAGTACGTTCAGTTTTGCTCAGCTGTTTGAAAATCAAATAACGTAAGAGGATTACCAACACAGTAATTCATTTATAATATTTATAAGGGGATGTTGCAAGATTTAAGTAATCAACTTTTAACTAGACTGCTAATTCACTAAATGCGGCTGATAGCTGACTAAACTGTGGTTACTAGACACTTCTTGTTGGATACAATGAAAATAAGCACTAACTGTCTCTGGACTGTATTCAAAACGGAAACGAAATCTACGGAACAGTATTACTAGTACTCGAAAATTAAAGCTTCCTAAAAGCAAAAACACACGGAAAAAAAAGTGACAAGTAAGAAAAACACAGTTAATACTTAAATTTACGTAGCTCGCTGCGTAACGCAGTAAAATTATTTAGGGTGAATTTTTTTGCTATAAAAGTGTTTTATCGCAATTAATTTCGTCATTAGCTTCATTTATGGTTATGAAGTACAAAAAGATACAATAACTTTCTGTTTTATTAATTACAAATCGTTGACGCCACGTATGTGTGCGAGAACGGTTTTTATGAAATTCAGAAAAGCGACGTAACTTTGTTCCTAACAAATTTTTGTTGGTGTCGATCCCCGTCTGTTGGGAAGAACCGATGAAGCGAAAGGACGGCTCGCAAACGAAACAGGTCTGGATAATGGCGCGTTAGCGCGCGTCTGTCCGCCACCTGCACGCCCACCTCCCGCCTCTTTCCCACTGTCCTTTTCTTACTCTGTCTTTACAGCCGCCCTAATGCGGCCACCTAATTAAGCTCTTTCGCCTCTATACTTTCAGGACTCTGGCGGCTGCTATCTTTCACAAAGGTCTTCCTTGCGCCACTCCCGCTTGTGACAGTGACGCACTACCCGTATTCTTTATTGCGGAAGAAGCTCCTTCTTTGTTTCTCGTTTCGGAATTCCGTCAATTACTTTTACTTCTTCAGTATTTCAAACAAGTATTTTCTTGAAAATGACAGGGTGGTCACCTGTCGAAATATCGGCGGTTGTCGACGACTTCAGCCGGCTGCATACCCGTAAGTTATATGAACATTCTGTACGCCGCGAGAAACTCAGGTTTCACACGAATTAATTTTCTGCATCGTGTCATATATCGGTTAGGAATACACGGAAACAACTGAAAACTACTGCTGGTCTTTTTGAAATTGAAAATTATTAAATCAGCATGCTTTGTGTTACCATACTGCAAAGACGCAATGACTCGTCTTCCAAGCGTACACAAAATTTAATATTATATGACGGTAGTATTTGTTCCCGAAAGAACAGTTACCGTAGATGACCATGCAGCTTTGCTAGAAATGAAATGATAATTAAATTGACATTAGGCGCACTACGAATGTAGTGGTGTCGACATGTTGGGAATGTGGGTCTCACGGGGAGCGTGCAAGGGATAAGTCCCTGCCGGCGCACTATCCTCTGTGCCCTCGGTGGCTCAGATGGATAGAGCGTCTGCCATGTAAGCAGGAGATCCCAATGAAGTACATCAACGCCTGTTTGCAGCTAGGGTGTCCATTTAATTATCAAAATTTAACACTTCAGAAGCAAGAGTTATGTTTTAGTTGATTAGTTCTTTCGCTCTTATCGAGGGTCATTCAAAGTGTTCAGCACAAATTGAAGGCGCGATGCATTGTTTGTATTTGTTATTCCCAACATTGCAGAACTTCCACTAGTCCATGATTACTTCTAATACCATCCATTCCTATTCCAAAGTAGACGTATTTCGACTCCTCTATCAGCTCCATCAATTTGTGCGGAACTTTCCGAATCGTCCTATGTAGGAAACCACCGCAGTTTGGCTTTTGATATTGTAACGTTGGCACTGAAACGTTTCAGTCAGAGTCGCTTCATAATGCACGCATTCGCGCCACATCTTGATTGCTTATGCTGATTTGCATGATACAAGATATTCTATTCGAGTTACCAGTTGCCTCTGGAGAAGGAAAGGACCAATCTATTCATTTATTTTATAAATAAACCTCATTTCCTGTCTGTACCCATCCTACATTTGATCAAGAGTGAGTAAATATGTGTGTCTGCAACTCGAATGTTTCTGTGGGCAACCACAGCACGGACGGTGTTTAATCATTACTATCTTAACCTCGTGGGATAGTTTAGTAAAGAACGAAAGTTGAGTACAGAACCAAAGATCAACGCAAGGTTCAGATTTTGTCCTGCTGCAGTTGCTCAGAGGCAATATACGGGTACACACAAAGCATTTATCGTACACAAGTACTGTAATTTCAAACGCATTTCCTTCCCCATAAAACTCCAGGAGCTACCAAAATTCGAGAGGCAGATTCCGAAACATTCAGTAACAGCTTGGGTGTAAACGACTGCGAGCCAGAAGAAGATAACCAGGAGGACGCTGTGCAGAGCAAAGAAGTCGAGCATAAACGTACTTGGACCCTTACACTTTTCAAAATGAGCGTATCAGCACCTGAAACACGTAGATTTGTTGCTATTCTCTGAGAAGAAACACTATGTCTGGATCAAAAGCATGACCCACCTTCTTTCCACCCAATTGAGTAAAAAAGAACATAAACGAGATTTTTACTTTAGATGCCTCAACCCACTTACCGAGTGAGAGTATCTTGAAAGGTATTGCTCAAACCAGGAACCGGTACCTGTGGTAATGCCTACCGAGAAGAAAACATATTTAAAACTTAAGAATGCCCACCACCTTCGTCGTGTACTCAGACTTCGAATGCCTCCCAGCTCCTGTGGTGCGTTGTGAAGGCGACTCCCATGTCTCTGATGCCATCTTCACAGACCAGCACGTACTTTACGCAGCAATGTATCAATTTGTATCTTCATATGACGGATTCGCAACAAATTCGAATCGTACATACATCGGGGATAAACCTGCGAAATTTTTGCTCTCCATCCTCGAAAAATTTGCGTGCTAAGATGATGGGATTTATCACAACATCTTTCGCATGACAGACTCACAGGAAAATGGTGCCTTGTACGAGCACGCAGTTGATTGTCATGTTTCTGGGCTGAAAAGCGGTAACTACACATATGGATCATTGTCATCTAATGGGGAAGTTATGAGGTGCAGCTCATAATGCGTGCAACTTGAAGTATCAACTGCCTGGCTCATAGCTGTCTTCTTCCATAAATTCAGAAGGTATGATGTTCACTTTCTTGTTGAGCACTTAAGTGATTTCAGTCTGAAAGATGATAAGCTCAGTGTCATTACTGACACAATTGAAAAGTACATTTCATTCTCCAAGAGACTCACACTAAGAATAAAACTCCACTTTCTGGATTCGCTACGCTGGATACACACGTCTCTTCAGAAACTTGTTGAGACGATGCGCCAGGATAATATGCATATAACCCTACCCGTATATCCTAATGACGCAAAGTTTCAGCTTGTGATGAAGAACGGGGTTTTCCTTATGAATAATTGGATTTAGATGAGAAAGCCCATGAAACCACGTTGTCCGGCATAACCGCATTCTTCAGTAAACTGACAGAGACAGCCATAATGGATGCGGAGTATGAGCACGCAGTGAATGTTTGGCAGGAGTTCGATATCCTTGATTTAGGGCAATCTGCAAGATTATACATGAACACCAATATACATCTTCTCACGAACATCCTTCAGAAGTTCCAATCTATGTGGCTGGGCACATACTTCCTGGATCCTGTCTTCTATTTCACCATGCCATGTTTTTGTCGGATGTAGTGCTAAGGAGAAAGCGGATTGACGCCGGACTGTTGACCGATTTTGACATGTTGCTCCTTTTCGAAATTGAAATTCGTGGGGAGCTTTGCCAGTGCTCGCACGGGTTATGTCAAGGCGAATAATCTGTGAATGAGAGAGGAGGATTACAAACTATCTGATAATTTAAGTTACATCCTTTGCCTGAATGCAAACAACCTCTGCGGGAAAGCCATGCAGCAATCTCAGGTCTATGTCCAAAGGGGATATCGCCAGATTGAAGAAAAAGATCCCAAATATGGCTGAGGATTCTGGTGAGGGATCTGTCCCAGTTTCAGACCTGGAATATCTCACACATTTGCATGACACACACAGCGACTTGCTGCAGTGCCCATTTGGAATGGGCGTTTGGGCAAAGAGATTACAACGCCAGGCCAAATTCCAAGCGGGCTACCATCTTTAATCAAGGAATAGTCACTGCAGAAATTGCTAAAGTTTCAGTACAGCTCACAAGTCTGTCTGTATCGGTATGTGTATTTTTGAGCTCTACAAACGCCACACGTACCGCTTTCATTATGAGTTTGCAAAAATAAACTTAGCTGATCTAAAGTTTCTTTCTGTGGATACAGACAGTATCATCAACATGAGTGAAAGGCTGTGATCCGTATGGCGTAATTAGTTACAATCCCAAAAACTTTCGACAGTTCTTAATATACGGCTGACAATCCTTACAGAATAACACCACAAAACAGGACAGTCATCAGTCTGCTGAAAGACAAGGCGAATGGGTCGCAGATTGTGGAGTTTGTGGGGCTCAGGTCAAAGATGTATGCATACCGCATAGACGCAAGTGCCATCCAAAGATGGGTTAAGCTGCCTCAAACACCATCTCGATAGAGGCTTACAATAGTTGTGTTCGATGGTGTTACCACTGCTCCACACATGGTGCGCCAAGTTGCCTTTCTATAGACAGGTCTTGAGATGCATACTGCACTGCAGCTGAAAGTAGGGCTACTATGTCATGATGACAAAAGGGTTCATCTATGAGGAAGGGATGAAGACCCTCCCATACTGAAACCATACTTCGAGTGATCGAGTGTGTGACAGGTTAATTTATGGTGAATAGTTGCCTGAACCACTTGTCATAGGTGTGTGTGTGTGTGTGTGTGTGTGTGTGTGTGTGTGTGTGTGTGTGCATATACGTGAGGGAGGGAAGTTTATAGAGTTAATAGTTATACTTCGTTGGATGTTACAACGATAACGAGGGGGCGGCGGGCAGGAGGGAGAGAGAGAGAGAGAGAGAGAGAGAGAGAGAGAGAGAGAGAGAGAGAGAGAGAGAGAGAGTATGCTCGAATGGCTGCACATTGCACATTAAGTGTGCATTTAAATATTGTATTTTTCTTCACCTGATGTTGCTCGTCCCCATTTACTGTATATTGCAAAAAAATGGTTCAAATGGCTCTGAGCACTATGGGACTCAACTGCTGTGGTCAACAGTTCCCTAGAACTTAGAACTACTTAAACCTACCTAACCTAAGGACATCACACACATCCATGCCCGAGGCAGGATTCGAACCTGCGGCCGTAGCAGCAGCGCGGCTCCGGACTGGAGCGCCTAGACCGCACGGTGTATATTGCACACTGAGGTGTTAAATGTCATAGTATATTGTATCAGACCTCCTTTTTTCCCAGCGTAATGCAAGAACTCGATATGGCACACACTCAACAAGGCGTTGGAAGTCCCTTGCAGAGAAATTGAGCCATTCTGCATCTACAGCCGTCCATGATGGCGGAAGTGTTGCTGGTTCAGGCTTTTGTGCACCAACTGACCTCTCGATTATGTCCCATATATGTTTGATGGGATTCATGTAGGGCGATCTGGGTGCCAAATCATTCTCTGAAACAGTCCACAATGTTCTTCAAACCAAACGCGAAAAATTGTGACTGGGTGACATGGTGCACTGCCATCCATAAAGATTCCATCGTTGTTTTAGAACATGAAGTCCATGAATGGCTGTAAATGGTCTCCAAGTAGCTGCACATAACCATTTCCAGTCAATGATCGGTTCAGTTGGACCAGAGGATCCAGTCCATTCCATGTAAAGAGAGCCAACTCCATTATGAAGCCACCAATAGCTTCCACAGTGCCTTGTTGACAACTAGGATCCATTGCTTCATGGGGTCTGCACCACATTCGAACCCTACAATCAGCTCTTACCAACTGAAATCGGGACTCATCTGACCAGGGCATGGTTTTCCCATCGTCTAGGGTCCAACCCTTATATGGTCACGAGCCCAGGAGAGATGCTGCAGGCAATGTCGTACTGTTAGCAAAGGCACTCGCGTCTGACGTCTGTTGCCACAGCCCATTAATGCCAAATTTTGCCGCACTGTCTTAATGGATGTCCCATGCATCTTGCTCCAGCTACCATTCTGGGTTCTATGTCTGTTAATCCTTGTATTGTGGCTATAATCGCTTCAGAAAGATTTTCACATGAATCCCCTGAGTAGAAATGGCAGCTCTGCCAATGCACTGCCCTTTTATAGCTTGTGCACATGATACTACCGTCACCTGTATATGTGCTGTTGATGGGCAGGGAGAGGGAAGAAGGTTGTTGGATTCGGCTTGCGGCGACAACGTACAGGAAGACGAGCAGTCAGGGCTTGTGGGTGGGCCTCCAGGGCTACCATTAAATGACTGAATAGAAAATTAGGTAAAATAAAGAGAATATATTTCAATGTATAGCATACAAAGTGCACCCCTAGGGTCAGAACTTACCAGGTTTAGGCCAGTCTAGGTGGTCGAACAGCTAAATAAGTGGTCAGCAGAATGGGAGGCGGTTCATGTTAACTGATGTCGATGGCCAGTCATGGAACGCAGAGTCATAAGCTCTGCCTCCCAAAAAGACGTCTGTTCTTTTCGAAGTCTGGATCACACTAGAGAGAAGCAACTGTGTTCTGCACTGCAGAATGCTCCAGCGTCCACACACGTGACGTATATCCTACGCACGGTATTAGCTAAAACCGGTGGCGTGAATTCTCTAGCAGTTTCAGCAGAGGGCTCAAGGTGTCTCTTGTCAGCAGCTTTTAATGAACAGAACTGCCTCATTTCTGATAGACAGGCAACTTGTGTCACGTAGGCACCGTGGAAGTTGTTCTGGGAGAAAACTTTTAAAGATTTGACTGGGCCTTTGAAATAAATTTTTAAACCAATTCTCTAAAATATTCCTTGACTGGCTGCCACCCAGTACAGGGTATATCGCTATTATTAAAGATTTTGTTACAACCTGACACACCTTGAGTGAGACTAGAAAGTTAACAGCATGAGCAGACATTGATGAAGCCTGGTAGGGTGCTAAAAGCATGAGGTATTTTTATGGTTCTTAGCTTGTAGAAACGGCATGTTGGGAGTTTGATGCAACTGATGGCGAGCCCATCCCTCAGTAAATCTTGACGGACAGACCCACAGCCATACAGGGCAGACAGAGCAGCCCCTTGTCGAGATAGGTCTCCAGCACAACATTGCCGTTATACCTGCATTGGCACCAGCTGAAGGCTGGGCTGGGGGCGACAGACTGAAGGGACGTGTCTTCACAGAGGAGTCGTAAAACAGGCATTGTGTGCAGAGCCACGTGAAATGAAAATTCACAAGTTTTTGTGTTCGCCGATACTACAACTAGCCTGTGAGCCACGGCATCTGAGAAACGTTTAGAGATAGAATCTTTATTGTTCAAACAAATTTCGGGCTTGCAGCCTGTCGTTGTTCAATACCGCGGCACGATGTTTCAACTGGGCACCTGCCAGTTATCTTCAGGTGAGCTGTCGCAGACTGGCGAACACGTCCTCCGTTCATTTTCCGCCAGACGTATTTCTACGGATTCTTTAATAATGGAGTCCCATAAAGATGTTGCTGTGGACAAAATCATTGTTTTCACATACTCCATTGAATGTCTAGTAGAAATACAATGTTCAGCAATAGCGGACTTGCTTCCTCGTGCGCCGGAGATCATCGCCGTGCTCGTGTGTGTCTTCGCGTCAGTGCTTCAGTGTCTCTCCGTTTGTGCTCCTCCGTCCGCGTGTGTAAACTCGTTCTTCCCCGTTGTGTTTAGTGATGAACGTTTTTTATTCAAACAGTGCGCCTGTGAACGGCTTCATTTATTTTTCTATGTCTGTCTCCCGTTTTTGTCCACCATGTTTGTTTGTTTTTCTGTCTTTCTGTTTCCTGTATGTGTTCACTGTGGCCAAAAAGCGCATACATAGGCCGTTGCAGGCCTACCTTTATTGTAAAGGTATTAAAATAACAATAAAGAAAAAATGGCGGACTTGCTTGACTGAGAAAGGCGGGTACAACGTTGATGTTCAGTGCAGCGTTCTTTCACGGTGCGTGTGGTTTTACCTATATATCTTTATTACACCTTATAGCTAGGACTAACAAGCTCCAAGGCACAGGCGATTTAGATAAAGATCTTTAAGACTGTATCTGTTCGCTTTTTGCTGCGAGAAGCGACGCGACTTCAGAGGAAAGCATCTTCCCCTCCGTGAAAACTTAGAAAAACCAGTAATTGGC
This sequence comes from Schistocerca serialis cubense, assembly GCF_023864345.2. NCBI lineage: Eukaryota > Metazoa > Arthropoda > Insecta > Orthoptera > Acrididae > Schistocerca > Schistocerca serialis. The sequence continues at coordinate 256,960,120 of NC_064640.1, forward strand.
AGTTTCTTCTTTTTTCACAGACGCAGGTTTCTTAACTCCCGCCTTGGTTCGACAGGAGTTTGTGCTGTTGTGCGGGAGGGGAGATTTAGCGGCGCTAGAGCCCGGTGATTGGCTCAAAACGGCGTGCACTTTGCGGGTAAACGGATTTTTTTTTTTTTTTTCTGAAGAGGTGCGAGGCACTCGGGTGCTGGACTTTGGTCTGGTAAGAAGACTTCGGGTCGATGCTCTGGCATGTGTGGTTGGTGCTTGGGACCTGTCCTGAGACTGACTTGATTTGCGAGTAGTTTATACTGGGGAGCCTGTGGTGAAGTTCTTACTGTACCAATAGTGTGACTTCAAATGTCTCAGACTACTCGTTTGCCGAGGGCACACTTATTCGTTTTTGGTTTACCAGTCTTGACGTTTGGTATCCTTGTGCACTCTGTCGTATAAGTGAGCCAAATTGGTCCATGGTACGACCAGTGAACGGGTGTAGCACACACTTAAATCTACAATGATTTCAGGGCTCTGGTAGAAAGTAAATTGCTATCCATATACCTCATCGCTAGACTGTGAGATTTTTGCTTTTCTTTCGTGGGCGCGATCGAATCACAGGTGCCGCCTCACGTCTCGCCTCCGCCGCACACATCTCGCCAGCTGCAAGTTACATTGCCGCACGAAGCAAAGAGGGTAACGTACTGCAGCTCCGGCCTTGTCAGGGCGCATAGATCTCAGTCACCTCTTGCACTCAGCTGCGCGCCTGTGTAGAGAAAATTCTGTAGGTTTACCTATCAAAGTCTGCTCAGCGTCAGATCAATTCAGATTGCGTTATCCACATTTTTAGAGCCAGAGTACTTGACTCATTTCTGCCACCCAGGACCCTTGTCCACTGCGGTTTTAAACCAACTGTTAGTTTTTTACGGTATTCAGTCATAACTTGTTTAGTATAATTAACGTCTGTCTTTGTTTTTGGAAAATAAATGTTGTCAGTAAACTAGATTTTGCATACATTTTCATTCATTTTTATATAGTCAGCCTCACGGGTTAACTTTCAAGTTTATGTAGAAAATGTTCAAATGTGTGTGAATTCCTAAGGGACCAAACTGCTGAGGTCATCGATCCCTATACTTACACACTACTTAAACCAACTTATGCTAAGAACAACACACACACCCATACCCGAGGAAGGACTCGAACCTCCGGCGGGAGGGACTGGGCAATCCGTGACATGGCGCCTCAAACTGCGCGGCCACTCCGCGCAGCAGTTTATATAGAACAATGATTTGAAAGAAATGATTAAAATGTGAATATTGTAAAAATCTATTTGTAAAAAAATTATAAATGAATTATTGTCCACTAATTTTATTGTGAAAAATTATTAAAAACTACATGTTAATTTGGTACAACATTGCCGGCCGCGGTGGTCTCGCGGTTCTAGGCGCGCAGTCCGGAACCGTGCGACTGCTACGGTCGCAGGTTCGAATCCTGCCTTGGGCATGGATGTGTGTGATGTCCTTAGGTTAGTTAGGTTTAATTAGTTCTAAGTTCTAGGGGACTGATGACCACAGCAGTTGAGTCCCATAGTGCTCAGAGCCATTTGAACCATTTGGTACAACATTGTTATTATTTCCTAACACTTTTAGTGAAATTTAGTATCTGTAACAAACCACATACTCTCCCTATGGTGTCCAGCACTAGAATGAAGACACCCACTCAAGTACTCTAGTTATAAAAGCAGGAGAGGAGGAGGAGGTGGAGGAGGAGGAGGAGGGAGATCTCAAATCGTATTGGTCCAGAGTGTGACCTTCATTTTCCCACTTGGAAGACCATATAACAGGGTTTCTGGATGTCTGTATTAATGGGGCTGACATTCAGTCTGCAATAGTATGCCCAAGGTGAAGTGTAACTTGACGCTGGCAGTGCCTTAGGTGTATGGGCAGGCCTGGGAGGGGAGAGATAGGTGTGTGGGCAGAAAGTGTAGCCTGATACTCGTAGTCAAGACATCTATTGTGCCCAATTGCCTCATATGTAACCTAATATCCCCTCTCAAGGCCAATGTAACCTGACACCAAAAGTGATGTCATCAGGCATATGATAACTGATTCTAGGCGAGAACCGGTAGTACCCCAAGTGTGTGGGTTGTGGGCGATGAATGAAAGGCAGGGGGTGGGAGGATGTGGGTAGGCTGCGTGGGCAGGATGTGTAACATGATACTCCCTCTCAAGATGAAGATCATCTTGTATGACCAGTTGCCTAGTTGCCTCAGTCCTTACATGAAACCCCCTCTCAATGTCAAGGTCATCTCGTATCTCAAGGTAAGTATAACCTGACGCTGGAAGTGACATAATCAGGGTCAAAGGTCAAGGTCATCTCAGGCCCCTCCTGACTAGCTACTGTCCCTTTAAATTACACTATCTTATCACCAGAAGCGCAGGTTGCTGATCCCTCTTGCCCCTGGGCCCAAATCAGTCCTGTTATCCCACTCAATTCCTCATTGTTCTTAAGGTATGCATTTTAGTGTCCATGTTTACTGGCCATTTTTGTCTTGTTTTGGTCCATACTACCACGTCTCAACATACGGAATACATTTTTAACACCTCCATGTCCTGCCAAGCGCGTATCCCTGATCTCTATTAAAATTGTTGTTGTTAATTCTAATTTTTTTTTCTTTTTGGACATCGAGTGAAAGCAAAGACGGAGGTTTGACACTTGCAGGAGGGCAGGAACTACAGTTTCAAACATGACGACTGTCACTAGCGCCTCCTGGCGTCACTCGGTCTCGCAGCGGGACGGAGCTTCTATGAGCTGAAAATCTGTCTTCCACACATGCGTCACTTCACCCCTCTCTGGAAGGTTCCAGACGTTGCTATTGCATCTATATAAGCAGAAAACCGTGCCAGCTCCGGGAATTAGTGAGTTTAGCTTCTGATGACGATGGCAGGGACAGCTATCGAAAAGTCGAGTGTTTTATTCGAAGTGACGCGGTTTGTAAGCCGAGAGGATTTTATTGAATCATGCCGCCTCGAAAGACTTTAAGTACACCCTGTATATTGTTACATCGTTTACAGTTATAAACACACCTCCAATAGCGGCGTACAGACTTTCTTTCCGGAACATATCTCAATCGCAATTTAATACACTACTGGCCGCCATTAAAATTGCTACACCAAGAAGAAATGCAGATGATAAAGGGGTATTCATTGGACAAATATATTATACTAGAACTGACATGTGATTACAATTTCACGCAATTTGGGTGTATAGATCCTGAGAAATCAGTACCCAGAACAACCACCTCTGGCCGTAATAACGGCCTTGATACGCCTGGTTTTGAGCCAAACAGAGCTTGGATGGGGTGTGCAGGTAAAGCTGCCCATTCAGCTACAACACGATATCACAGTTCATCAAGAGTACTGACTGACGTATTGTGAGAGGTCTGGAGAATGTGCTGGCCAGGGCAGCAGTCGAACATTTTCTGTATCCGGAGACGCCTGTACAGGACCTCCAGCATGCGGTCGTGCATTATCCGGCTGAAATGTAGGGTTTCGCAGGGATCGAATGAAGGGTAGAGCCACGGGTCGTAACACATCTGGAATGTAACGTCCACTGTTCAAAGTGCCGTCAGTGCGAACAAGAGGTGACCGAGACGTGTAACCAATGGCACCCCATTACGTCACGCCAGGTGATACGCCAGTATGGCGATGACGAATACACGCTTCCAATGTGCGATCACCGCGATGTCGCCAAACACGGATGCGACCATCATGATGCTGTAAACAGAACCTGGATTCATCCGAAAAAATGACGTTTTGCCATTCGTGCACGCAGGTACGTCGTTGAGTACACCATCGCAGGCGCTCCTGTCTGTGATTCAGCGTCAAGGGTAATCGCAGCCATGGTCTCCGAGCTGATAGTCCATGCTGCTGCAAACGTCGTCGAACTGTTCGTGCAGATGGTTGTTGTCTTGCAAATGTCCCCACCTGTTGACTCAGGAATCGAGAAGTGGCTGCACGATCCGTTACAGCCATGCGGATAACATGCCTGTCATCTCGACTGCTAGTGATACGAGGCCGTTGGCATCCAGCACGGCGTTCCGTATTACCCTCCTGAACCCACCGATTCCATATTCTGCAAACAGTCATTGGATCTCGACCAACGCGATCAGCAATGTCGCAATATGATAAACCGCAATCGCAATAGGCTTCAATCCGACGTTTATCAAAGTCGGAAACGTGACGGAACGCATTTCTCCTCCTTACACGAGGTATCACAACAACGTTTCATGCGGCAACGTTGGTGAACTGCTGTTTGTGTATGAGAAGTCGGTTGGAAGCTTTGCTCATGTCAGCTCGTTGTAGGTGTCGCCACCGGCGCCAACCTTGTGTGAATGCTCTGAAAAGCTAATCATTTGCATATCACAGCATCTTCTTCCCGTCGGTTAAATTTCACGTCTGTAGCACATCATCTTCGTGGTGTAGCAATTTTAATGGCCAGTAGTGGATATAATCAGAAAATCGTGCCAGCTCCGGGAATTAGTTCATTTAGCTCCTGATGACGATGGCAGGGACAGCTATCGAAAGGTCTAGTGTTTTATTCGAAGTGTCACGGTTTGTAAACCGAGAAGGATTTATTGAATCATGCCACCTCGAAAGACTTCAAGTCCACCCTTATATTGTTACATTGTTTACAGCTATAACCACACCTCCACCAGCGGCGTACAGACTTTCTTTCCGGTACATACTCCGATCGGAATTTAATATTTCGTCTCTATTCACTTCTAATTCCAGTCAAGTTTTTTTTCTTGGTGCTATGTGACCGCTGTTACTGCTTATGAGCCAGTCTAGATGTGGGCGCTTCCCATACTCACTCCTGCAGTTAACTAACATTATATTAACTTTCTCTTTCTCCGGTATGCAATGACGAATGTAACGCTTACATGTCTTCATATTTTGAGATGTTGTGCACTCTGGACGTGGGGAGCACACGAAGCCTGCCTGCTCCATTTTTGTAGTGATTTGTGCTGCCCCAACTTGATTATGGATGTATGTTGTATGGATCTGCGACGCCATCATAGCTTAAGATATTGGGCACACCATAAGGGAAGTTGCTTTGTCTCGGTGGCATTTGCAACGAACTCCATACCCAGGCTCTGCTCCAAACATGGTGAGACATGACTTCATACCAGGGGGCTACTACTCATACTGCGACAACATAAAAAATGTGCAAGCTGAAACCATCTCCTACTACAAAATTTATGACGTTTTTAGCGACGTTTTCCGAGTAATTGTTACAGAATAAATGTATTTTCCCATTTATATTCGAATTCGTATTACATTGAAAGTACCTATTCAAAGATCGACGGTATGCCCCGTGTGTCTTGATGGGAATCAAACGTGTTCGTGATCCATTCAAGTCACGGAACTTGCATTTGACAACAGTTATTCCTACTTTATTCTTCGCCCTCAAGTTAGCGTTCGGAATATTTCGTTCCGTCTCTGCTTTGTTTCTCCGGCAGTGTTAGTAGTATGTTAACAGTGACACACGAATGGATGAAGACTTGATCGATATCAACAACACAGAAGGACTGAACCAAAGTATGGTGCTGCTGCGTTCGAAGGCGACAGGGACCCTGTTCCCACACCTCGAATCGGCCAGGACTGGCCTTGTGAACACGAGGATAAATTTTTGCATCTCCCCTGGCCACCATAGTCACCAGATACCAATATTAGTGAGCCAACGGCCAACGGCCTTGCCGCAGTGGTCAGATTACCAAAGATAAGCGCTGTCGGGCTAGGCTAGCACTTGGATGGGTGACCATCCAGTCTGCCAAGCGCTGTTGGCAAGCGGGGTGTACTCAGCCCTTGTGAGGCAAACTGAAGAGCTACTTGATTGAGCAGTAGCGGCTCCGGTCTCGGAAACTGACATATGGGCAGGAGAGCGGTGTGCTGACCACATGCCGTCCATATCCGCATCCAGTGACGCCTATGGACAGGATGACACGGCGGCCGGTCGGTACCGTTGGGCCTTCATGGTCCGTTCTGATGGAGTCCTTTTTTTTTTTTTTTTTTTTTTTACTTTGGAGAGAAGGGCGCGTGATCGTCATCCATTTTCATTTTTCTTACCTGAAAGTGCTACAATTTTGCAGCAAGAATGGTATAAGATTCCTTTGAAAACAATACAGGACCTGTATTTATCCATTCCGAGATGACTGGAAGCTGTTTTGAATGCCAACGCTTTTCCTATACCATATGGAATGCAAATGAGCGTTTGGTGTCATTGGCCGGGAGGCCCCTTGGGGGGGCCGGTCCGGCTGCCTTGGTGCAGGTCTTTTTACATTCGACGCCACATTGGGACCTGTGCGCCGGATGGGGATGAAATGATGATGAAGACAGAACAACAGCCAGTCCCTGACCAGAGAAAATCCCCGAACCCCGGCCTGTAGGACGGCAATCCGTCACGATGACCACTCAGCTACCAGGGCGGACTCCTATACCATATTAGGTATAGTAATGTGTTGTGTTTGTAGTGTTGAACATCAACGGTTTTCTTACATCGTGTTAGGTATGGTAATGTGTTGTGTTTTTGATGTTTCCATATTTTTGTCTACCTCATGTGTATGGATTCACTGTATTCACGACACAACGACGCTATGTTGAACCGTTCTTGCATTTACAGCACCCACGCGTGTATCGTTTGAAGGTTGTTTCATTGCTCTGTGTTTTACATTGTACGTTTCGGTCATTGCATACTACAGGCTTTTTCACTGTAATAAAAATACATCCACAGAAAGAAAGGAAACTGAGATAACAAATCGAATAAATCATGACATCATTACATTATTTGTCAGTGACGAGCCACCAGAGAGCATGGATTTCTTATACCAAAATGCTTAGAAGATATCCCTGCTAAATCTCCGAAATTTTGTCGATGGCTTTTGGGTTCACCTTGTAATCGGTTCCCCAAACGCCTGCATACCATATCATTGCTCACCTACAACTCCAGTAGTCATCTTCGAGGAACGGGGCCATTTGGTATCGGTGCAAAGAGCAACATTTTAGAAATTGACGTGCGGAATATTACTCTTTTACGCTAAGGGTAATGTAAATTACTTCATTGGCCTTTTAAGAGATCCAGAATTGTTTCACATATACCTAATTTTAGAAAAGAAAGCACTACAGTTGTGGTTTTTAGATATTTGTTTAGTAATATTTTAGATAATCATCACAGTTTTAAAGAAGTGTTCGCAGACGGATCCAAACAGACAGACTCCCTTGACGGTTCAGTAGTTATCGCTGATTGCGTCTTCAGGATTAGCCTACCAGATATGTTTATACTGAGCCACTCTGAGTTGTGTGTGATTTTTGAGGCACTGCGGCAGATGAGGTGAAACTAAGGGAAGATGAATTTTATATGCGCCAATTCACTCTGTGTGCTGCGCGGGATTAGCCGAGCGGTCTGAGGCGCTGCAGTCATGGACTGAGCGGCTGGTCCCTGCGGAGGTTCGAGTCGTCCCTCGGGCATGGATGTGTGTGTTTGTACTTAGGATAATTTAGGTTAAGTAGTGTGGAAGCTTAGGGACTGATGACCTTAGCAGTTAAGTCCCATAAGGTTTCACACACATTTGAACTTTTTTTTCATTCTGTGCTCTATTGGTCCTTCAACAAATGTAACCAGTAGGAAAAGTATACAGCTCTTACTGCAACAAAATGGGAATGTAGTGGTTTTCTGTCGGCTACGGGGGCACTTGGGAATAAAAGGAAACGAGCAAGCTGACATAGCAGCCAAGGAGACCTTGTTTATACTCTGGAAGCTACCTTACCGTGTTACAGAGTGTACCTAGTGTACCGGTGTCACTTCCCCATTTTCAGAACGAGTGATGGTAAGCTTTCATGTGAGCTCGAATCTCTCTGATTTTACCTCCATGGTCTTATCTCGAGGTACACTCAGGAGGAAGCAACATATGGTTGACTCCGCTAGGAACGTGGGCACACGGAACTTTAACAGTAAGCCAACACGTGGTGCACAATGCCTCTCTTGCAGCGTCTGCCACTAGAGTTGACTGATCATCTCCTTGACCCTTATGCGCTAACTAAATGAACCAGTAACGAAACACGCTGCTCTTCTCTGGATCTTCTCTATTTCTCATGTCAAACATACCCTCCCTCACTGAAAAGCAATATTCAAGTATTGGTAGAACTGGTTCTTTGGGGATGGTCTACACTTCCTGATAATTGTACCGATCAATCTCAGCCTTGCTTGTGATTAGTTTTATATGGTCGTTCCACTTTATATCGCTCCGTTCGTGTACTCGCAGATATTTTATTAATTTGACTGCTGGCGGTGATTGGTTTGCAAACGTATAATCATACAATAATGGGCCTTTCTGCCTATTTATGCAAATACTTTACATTTGTTTACGTTTAAGGTCAATTGCCACTCCCTATAGCAAGCGTTGATCCTCTGCAGGCCTTCCTGCATTTTGCTACAATTTTCTAGCGTTGAACAGCATCATCTGCGAAAATTTTTGGTAGAACTTCCGACGTTATCAAAAAAATGTTCAAATGTGTGTGAAATCTTATGGGACTTAACTGCTAAGGTCATCAGTCCCTAAGCTTCCACACTACTTAACCTAAATTATCCTAAGGACAAACACGCTTACCCATGCCCGAGGGGGGACTCGAACCTCCGCCGGGACCAGCCGCACAGTCCATGACTGCAGAGCCTGAGACCGCTCAGCCAATCCCGCACTGCCCGACGTTAACCCTTAGGTCATTTATATGTACTGAGAGAAGGAAAGATCCTATGAAACTACCCTGAAGTACGCCGAAACGTCTGAAGATTTCTCTCCGTTGAAAATGAAGTGCTGTGCTCTGTTTGCTAGAACAACTTCAATACAATCACATAGCTGATCCGTACGCTCGTTTTTCATTCATTAGTCGAAAGTATGGAACTTTATCAAACGTCATCGGGAAGTCTAGAAACAGCGCATCAATCTGGGCTCCGGTATCTACTGCTTTGTGGGTCTCGGGGACGAACAGAGCGAGCTGGGTTTCACACGATCATTGTTTCCGGAACCCATGTTGATTTCTACAGTGAAGATTTTCGATCTAAAGCAATGTCATAATACGCGAGCGTAAAAAAGACGATTGTCTGGTTGAAGGCATATGCGACACTCATCGGTGAATAGAACGTGATGCCAATCCTGAGCGGTCCATTCGGCATGTTGTTGGCCTCAGCTGTAGCGCGCTGCATGGTGTCGTGGTTGCCAAGATGGACCTCGCCATGGACGTCGGGAGTGAAGTTGCGCATATGCAGCATGTTGCGCACAGTTTGAGTCATAACACGACGTCCTGTGGCTGTACGAAAAGCATTATTCAATATGATGGCGTTGCTGCCAGGGTTCCTCCGAGCTATAATGTGTAGGTAGCGGTCATCCACTGCAGTAGTAGCCCTTGGGCGACCTGAGCGAGGCATGTCATCGACAGTTCCTGTCTCTCTGTATCTCCTCCATGTCCGAACAATATCGCTTTGGTTCACTCCGAGACGCCTGGACACTTCCCTTGTTGAGAGCCCTTCCTGGCACAAAGTAACAATGCGGACGCGATCGAAACGCAGTATTGACCGTCTAGACATGGTTGAACTACAGACAACACGAGCCGTGTACCTCCTTCCTAGAGGAATGATTGGAACTGATCGACCCTCGGCCCCCTCCGTCTAATCGGCTCTGCTCATGCATGGTTGTTTACACCTTTGGGCGGGTTTAGCGACATCTATGAACAATCAAAGGGACTGTATCTGTGATACAACATCCATAGTCAACGTCTATCTTCAGGAGTTCTGGAAACCGGGGTGATGCAAAACGTTTTTTGATGTGTGTAGGTTGTAATAAACAAGTAAAATCTGTTCCTTCTTTTTAAATCACCCGGTATACTAATATACAGGATTACTCCGGGATGATGTTACAAAATTACAGGAACGGTGGAGGAGGATATATGTATCAATTTGTGGTAAGGGCCCTTGGCCCGGAAATGACCGAGTGAAAACTGTGAAAATCGTTGTGGTATCTCTAACACTGGAATACAAGGACCAGTACTGTTGTCTCTAAGACTGTACGGCTGGCAACGCCGAAAGGTGGTAGTATGGACCAAAACCAGAAAAAATGTCCAGTAAATACGGGCTCTTAAATGCCTACCTTGAGAACTATGAGCACTTGTCCAGTAGAAGAGCCGTGTTTCACAATAGCGAAGATGAAAAAATGATCATAGCTCTTCAGGTATGCATTTTAAAGCCCACGTTTACTAGATATTTTTTCTTGTCTTGATCCTTACTATACCTCAATCGCCTACACTACAGTCTTAGCAACAACAGTACCGATATAAGTATTCCATTGTCAGAGGTATCAGAACGATTTGCTCTTATAACTTCCTACTCGGTCGTTTCCGCAACAGAGTCCCTTACATCAAATTGATGCATATACCATTCTCCATGATCCGTCACAATGTTATAAGCACTCAGAGTGCTTATAACGTCATGATAGAGTTACCCTGTACTCTTTCTCTGATCTACACGACGAATACTGCTCTCTTTAATTGATGGGGATAGTACTCTTCCCTGTCTGAAATCAGTACTCATGTTATCGGGCCTGTGGATGGATCTCTATTTCCTAAAAGAAAAAAAAATTACGCACTCAAAACATACTCTGTTACCCTAGAATCCCTTTCCTGCGTGAAGTGTGCCACTACTCAGTTAATGAGGACCCTCTCTTCTCCACTCGATATCGGTGGCAGAGAAATCCAAAATTCAAATCCAATATCGTCGCAGAATCGCCCGAGCCTCTGGTTTCAGCTTTCCAGTAGTCTCCAAACCAAAGGACTGCAATCGGTTCTGGTAACAATGATGCAAATCGCTAGCTCGTCTGCCAACCCACGAGCTATCTTCAGCAAAGAAGCAAGCCACCTATAGGAACCAAGGATGGCCTCTGGACCCAGGTGGCATGCACCATTCTTGTCGCCATAAGCCACGATATGCAGCCGGGTGCACTCACTGCTCTCACTCGCTGTCGGCAGAGCCTTCTCCACATCTTTGACGTCATCCAAGGCAAGCAAACAGAATGGACACTAGCTTTCTTTCAAGATCTGCCTGCTGTTTCCCTAAGGGGTCCGTCACCCGTCTAACGTTGGAGCTCCCGATGATTAGCAACCCCACCCTCTGCGCTTTTTCAGAGCTCTCTGAAAGATTCGGCCCCAGTCCCAACAGACGAGGCTCCCAGTGCTGGCTCAGATGTACCTTCAGCTGTGGGAAATACTTCAAACGTGTTTTTAAGGCACAGGGTGACAGCCGTGTGGCCAATAACCACTTTGGCCTTCCGCCCAGAAATTCACGACCCCGGTCCTGTTCGCCACTCACTCTCAGGTACGTGTCGACCGGATGGGACGAGCGTCTAAAAATATTTCAGTGTAAAATTACATTACTTAACACCAGCAAGACGCAGTGCTTACTCGTATGTGTATAACGCTCACTGCATTCCAAGTTTTCCTTATCACTTAAGCTTCCGTAGTGTTAAGTGGAAGTTTCTTCTTTTAGTGACATTGTTTTAGTTCATATTTGCTCTACTTTTCCCATGCATCTGTAAAACGGTCCCTTGTAAATAGAACTCTATCTTCTCCACGCTGAATTAACGTACAGTATTACTCTGTCAGCAAATGTATTAGAGATTTTGTACGTAATGTATACCTGTAAATTTATTGAATTTACTCCGGCCGAGTTGGCCGAGCGGTTACAGGCGCTACAGTCTGGAACCGCACGACCGCTACGGTCGCAGGTTCGAATCCTGCCACGGGCATGGATGTGTGTGATGTCCTTAGGTTAGTTAGGTTTAAGTAGTTCTAAGTTCTAGGGAACTTATGACCACAGCAGTTGAGCCCCATAGTGCTCAGAGCCATTTGAACCATTTTTTTATTGAATTTACATTCTTACTTTAATGTAAAATGCTGTTACTGAACACAAGCAAGACGTAGTTCTTACGCCCATGTATTTAGCGCCCTCTGCATCCAAATTTTTCCTTATCCCTTGAGCCTGTACCTTTGAACAGTTGGCCTTTGTCTCTGGCATGGTGAATACTTAGTTTATGCAAATATTTTATCCTTTGGACGCCAGTTATAATTTTATGTAGACAAGAGTCTTTACCAGTGGGCGAATACATTTGTGTATTTACAATGAAGAGCCAAAGAAATTGATACACCTGCCTAATATCGTGTAGGACCCCTCCCAGCACGCAGAAGAGCCGCAACACAACGTGGTATGGACTCGACTAATCAGTGAAGTAGTGCTGGAGGGAACTGACACCATGAATCCTGCAGCGCTGTCCATAAATTCATAAGAGTACGAGGGGGTGGAGATCTCTTCTGACAAGCACATTGAAAGGAATCCCAGATATACTCAATAATGTTCATGCCTCAGGAGTTTGGTGGCAGCGGAAGAGTTTAAACTCAGAAGAGTGTTCCTGGGGCCACCCTGTAGCAATTCTGGACGTGTGGCCTGTCGCATTGTCCTGCTGGAATTGCCCAAGTCCGTCGCAATGCACAATTGGCATGAATGGACGCAAGTGATCAGATAGGATGCTTACGTACGTGTCACCTGTCAGAGTCGTATCTAGACGTATCACTCCAACTGCACACGCCCCACACCATTACAGAGCCTCCAAAAGTTTGAAACGTCCCATGCAAACATGCAGGGTCCATGGATTCATGATAACGTCTCCATTACCCGTGCACGTACATTCGCTCGATACAATCTGAAACGAGACTCGTCCGAACAGGCAACATGTTTCCAGTCATTAACAGTACAATGTCGGTGTTGATGGGCCCAGGCGACGCGTAAAACTCTGTGTCGTGCAGTCATCAAGGGTACACGAGTGGACCTTCGGCCCCGAAAGCCCATATCGATGATGTTGAATGGTTTGCACGCTGACACTTGTTGATGGCCCAGCATTGAAATCTGCAGCAATTTGCGGAAGGATTGCACTTCCGTCACGTTGAACGGTTCTCCTCGGTCGTCGTTGGTCCCGTTCATGCAGGATCTTTCTCCAGCCGCAGCGATGTCGGAAGTTTGACGTTTTACCGGACCCCTGATATTCGCGGGAAAATCCTCCGTTCATCGCTACCTCGGAGATGCTGTGTCGTATTGCTCGTGCGCCAACTATAACAGCACGTTCATACTCACTTAAATCTTCATAACCTGCTATTGTAGCAGCAGTAACGGATCAAACAACTGCGCCAGACGCTTGTTGTCTTATACATATAGGCATTGCCGACCGCAGCGCCGTATTCTCCCCGTACACATATCTCTGTATTTGAATACGCATGCCTGTACCAGTTTCTGTGGCGCATCAGTGTGTTTTGACGTACACTGAATGCAATCTAGCTGCTGTCTTAAGCCATGCCATGTGACGTTCTGGTTTTTATACCAATTTTATATATGACAAGAGCCGCTCGGCGTCAGCTTATGTAATTTACCACCATGTGATGTAACAAATGAGTAAGCGTACCTCACAAATATTTTTCTGTTATTAATATTTTTAATGTATTTAAAAATAATTTGTAACCCTTTATATACATTTTTAGAGTACACTCCTTCAGAAGAAGATATTATTTAGAAATATTGAAACATATGTCAAGAGTTAAATAAACCTTTGGTTTGCAACTGGTTGACTGATTTTTTTCAACCTCTGCAAATGTATACAATTGCTGGATCGCAGCCATGTTTAAGATCTCCTCAAAAATCGTGTTTTAGTGCGAGAAATATTTTATTTTCAGTTTTCTAGTTTTATTTCCTGATCGAAAGACTGTGTGGCATCACAAAATGACCAAAATATTGACGTGAGTAATTTATTATTATAGTTATCTCTCCAGATGGGTAACCAACTTTCAGGCGATAACTCGTGTGATGGAAAGTGTTTCTCGCTCTATATCTAAAATGAGAGAAAGTTGTGTTCACATCATTAGGCGACAGACTGCTTAACCATTTAGATACAAACAGAGTAAAAAAACTTTAAAATTAATATGAATCACTTAGAAGGCCGCTATGTTAGCAATTTTCGGACACGAAAGGAAGGAGTTGGTCGAATTAGTAACATGTGTAAGCATTAAATTTTGTTTTGCATTTATTATTTTGTTTCACTCAGTATAGGCTACGTTTACATGTCTCACACTGACATATATAATAAGCTTTCCCAACCTTTGTCTTATGCCAGAGGAGCTGCCCCGTGCAGCAGCTGTTCCTTTCTTTGTTTCTACTTTTAACTTAATTTGACGATAACAGCAGCAATACGTCGTATTAACCGTGATTCATGCATGTCTTCACAATCAACTGCAGAGACCAGCGTATGTGCTCTGTTTTGTGCATTGGCTTGTTGATCACAGGAACAACATACAGAATTAATAACAAGCTTGTTTGTGTTGTCACAATTGAAAGAGAACAGCAACAGGCATTATCATTCCCAAATCCTTGAACTATCCACACTCGCAAAAGCAAGCAGCACTTCGACACATGTTCCATAGACTCAACACAGTACCACTCACCAAAGAAAGCTACCAAAAAGAAATGGACATAATAATGCAGATAGCACAAAATAATGGTTACAATAATAACACAGTCACAAACACAGTCACAACAAAGTTAAAAGTAAAATAAAAGCAGAAAGCTCCAAGCCACAGACAACAACACAACAGAACCAAACACAAACATGCAATCCCATAACGACTACGCAGGGTAATCAGAAAAAGATGAAAGCAAGCACAAGATGGTACACAATGTCATACATCAAAAACTCACCCATAAAATCACCAACATTTTCAAAAGACAGGGAATAAACATAGCATACACAACAGACAATTCTATACAAAAAATACACCCCAAAACTGACAAAAAACAAAGACATACCAGAAAGCAGGTATATATCAACTACTGTGTAACACTTGTGAAGGCAGATACTGAGGACAAACAGGTAGAACATTTGATGTCAGATACAAAGAACACATGAGAGCCAGGAAGTATGGGACAAACCAATCCACATTTGCAGAACAACTAATAGAAAATGACCACAATCCAACAATTAGAGAAGATGACATGAAAATAATTAGAATCAACAAAAAAAAAAATCTCCTAACCATGCAAGAAAATTACCACATACAGAAAACCAAAGCAGAAGGGAAAATCATGTTGAATGACCAAGTACACATGCCAAGCAATTCATTATTTACACTAATAGATAAAATAATAGAATAACGCTCCCAAAAAGGATTAATATGATAATACTGTCCAATATAATAATAATAGCACCCAACATCTTTACACTCACTCATTCATGAACTCCTCCACAGAAGATTGAAACGAAAAGTCAAATCAGCTGTCACAAAAAAAAAATCTCGTCGGCTCTATCCCTCTCTCTCTCGCGCGCGCGCTCATACACAAAGACGGCATAAACATTATGAATAGAAGTTAGTCTCGAACATATACGTCTTTAGGTTGGCAACAAATAGGTAAACATACCAAAAAGGAGAAAACACGTAATGGAGTCGCAATATTTACGTTGTGAAAAGCGGTGTCCGGCGAAATTGTTGTGTCGAGTGACAGAACAATAATACTCCACAAAAACGAGTGAGAAACATGGTGAACAGTGTGAGGAAGGCCAGAATACAAAGTTGTGATTATATGGCAGTAATAAAAGTGATAGTGCGACCTCCAGACCAGTTGTGAGGAAACGCAGATCAGCAAATCGTAAGTAACTACTTTTTTACAAAAAATCGCGACGTGAACTGTTTAATAATCTAAAACTAACAAAACTGTATCATTGTAGATCCCACTGATAATGCCTTAGAAAAGTAAAAGGCGAAACGCGTATGGGATACATAAAGTAACTAGCACCAGGGAAAGGCAGTTTTATTTACAAAACAAAAATTAATAAGCCTGTCATAAAAATGCTTTCAACGTAAATGTCACCAGAGCAGAACGAAAGTGTTTTCTGTGTTCTGTACTTTTTTAAATATTGCTTCAGATGTATGTAGCAAACCACCTCCGTCATCCTTGGTAATAAAAGCAGATGGATTTGCCACAGGCGTCTTGCAATATATGTGATCGTCTGCGCACATGTAGGGTACAGTAATAAATTCTTTACACTCTCCAAATCTTAAGATCAGAAGAAGCTTTTGGAGAACATATCCTGATATATAGTAAGTGTTGATTCACTAAGTGTTGATGGTACAACAGCCTCAAAGTAACTAAGATCTACACTGTCATAACTGTGCTCATCACTTTACTTCTTATGCCTCATGAATTCACTAATACAGGGAGAGCTCACTTTTTCAATGTCATCTACATTACTGTTAGCACCTGCAGTAACAATGTTTTGAGTAGCATTGTTCTTAGAGCAGACTGAAACACTGATATGTTTGGATTATTGTTCCAACCATACCTAGAACTTACGCAATAAAAAAAGAAGGATTTCTAGATGATCTTGAGAGAAATTGCGTGTTGAGAAATACTTCAGACGTTCACTGTCCCGATACAGAGACTCCTGAGAGTGCCTTCTAACACCATGTAAGCATGTTAAAAATCCCAACACAAATGTTTTTCGATGATGTACTAACGCATGCACACCATCAAACTTCATTGTTCGATTGATTCTCTCCAATAATTTATATTTTCAGCTCACAATGATTGTTTGAAGCCTTTAGTATACACATTCCGAGAGCCGAATATGTCAAACATTATATCCAATAATTCTGATGAATTCTGTAGTGGCAGAGACGTCCTGAAAATCTGGGTGCTGAGAACTCTCTAGAAATTCAGTGGCATCAGTAACACCTGAGCTCATTGTTTGAACTGCTAAGTAAACATTCATTTTCTTATTTTTGAACATAGTTAATTAGTTTATTCACTAGGAAATATGAAAATCAGCATTAAAATTTTTCGGTATATGACACTATACCGAGGTCAGATTAGCCTGAATACACTTTTTCTTGTTCCACACAAGATAAATCCCCACATACACAAATACAATAACAAAGCAGCATTAAACAATACCACAACACAGCCAAAAGAAAAATACGTAAGCTTGCCATTTGTAGGAAAGCTGTCATATAAAATAGCAAACCTGTTCCGAGGAACAGATATCAAAATCAGCTACTATACAAATAACAAAATAAAGGACAAAGCTATCCATAACATTAAAAATAATACCAAAGCGTACAATCAATCAGGAATATATAAACTTAACTGCAACTCATGTCCAAAAACATACATAGGCCAAACAAGGAGAAACTTCAACATACGGTATCGAGAACACATGGATGCTCTTCGTTTCAAAAACTTAAATAAATCCACATTCGCCCAACATGTAGCAGAAGAAGAACATCAAGTAACAGACATATCCCATAAACTACAAGTTCTCCACCTAGCCAACAAAGGAAAAAGAATGAACCTCCTAGAAGAAATCGAAATTTATTCACATAAACATGCATCCCCTTCTGACATACTTAACGACCAAACAGAGCTACCAAACCAAATATTTCTGAACAACTTCCACACTCTACTTATCAAACCACTTACTAGCACAATCAAGAAATAACTTAATCTAATATAAACCCAACAAATGCATGTAATAATATAAAACATAAAAATCTTAATTCTAAAATCTTAATTCTATCTTTTTTATATTGTAAATGTATGAATTACTGCTTTCTATAAATGTGTTATGTTAGTTTACTATCTTCAATACTGCAAAAAAAAAAAACAAAAAAAATTGTATACATCGTACTTAGAATACTTCTATCACCCAAGTCAAGGTTTAGAAAACTGTAGCTTATCTTAGAACCTCAAAATTTTCGTAAAATATAACTCTGTCCACAGATTAACCGTTTGTATGTGAACAAAAACTGTCAGTCGACAACATGGCGGATAACGCAGTGCGCCTGTGTAAAATACGTGATAAAAAGTGTTTGTGTTGTTGCAAAAAAGAAGAAAAGCCAAGAAAAAACAAGGAGAGGAGAATGTAAGTAAAATGAACAACTGATAATGCGTAACTTTAAACTCGCGAAATTGAAGTAAATGATTGGAATCGTTGCTTTTGCACAGGTCTGCTGCAGCATCCAAACTGCTGTCGAGATTGTACTACTGTAGAAACTGAAGATCCATGTAATTTGCCAGCTGAAGATGGGTGCAAACCCGAAATGCATATTGGCATAAATAAAACGCATTAAAAAGTGGCTGGTTGCTGTATTTTTACAGTGAAATATCATTATCCACGGCCACGGAGCTCAACAGTCCAAATAAAATGGACAAATTGTTATCCACACGAGGTGCTTCCTAATTGGCATATTATCAGAAATTAAGGCACACTCTTTAAGACACCGTTTGTCGCAGTTTTATTTACATCTACATCTACGTAGATACTCTACAATCCACCGATTGGCGCGTGTTCGAGGGTGCCCCATACCACTAATAGTCGTTTCCTTTCCTGTTCCACCGCAAACACAGCGAGGGAAAAGGCTATCTATATGCCTCCGTATGAGCCCTAATTTCTCGTACCTCATCTTTGTGATCCTTACGCGCTATGTATGTTGGATTCAGTATAATCGTTTTGTAGTCAGCTTCAAATGCCGGTTCTCTAAATTTTCTCAAGTGTTCCTCGAAAAGAATGTTGCCTTCCCTCCAGCGATTTCCATTTCTTTTCCCGAAGCATTTTCTTGACACTTGCTTGTTGTTACTACCAGTAACAAATCTAGCAGCCCACTCCGGAAATGCTTCGCTGACTTCCTTTAATCCGACCTGGTACGGATCCCAAACACTCGAGCAGTACTCAAGAATCGGTCGCACTTGCGTCCTATATGCAGTCACCTCTACAGATGAACAATACTTTCCTGGAATCCTCGCAACAAACAGGAATCGACCATTCGCCTTCCCTATCACAGTCCTCACAGTCTCGTTTCATTTCATATGGTTTTGCACCATTACGCCCAGCCCAGCACAACTGTGTCGAGCGGGACATTACTAATGCTGTATCCGAACATTAAGGTTTTTTTTTGTTTTTGCTACTTATCCCCATTAACTTCCATTTTTCTACATTTAGAGTCACTCAATTTCCACACCTTACCGCACACCACAGCATAATCAACAAACAACCGCAGACTCCCGCCCACCCTGTCCGCCAAATATTTTATGCACATAGAGAATAATAGCGGTCCTATCACACTTCACTGGGGCACTCTTGACAGTATCCTTGTCTCTGATGAAAGCTCGCCTTCGAGGACAACGTACTGGGTTCTATAACTTCACATTTGTGAGCGTATTCCATATGGTCGTACCTTCTTTAACAGCCTGCAATGGGACACTGTTTCAAACGCTTTTCGGAAGTCTAGAAATACGAAATCTGTATGTTGCTCTTCATCCATAGTTCGCAGTATACAATGTGAGGAAAGAACTTTCTGAAACCGTACTGATTCGTGGGCATAAAATTCTCGGTGTCAAGAAAATTGATAATATTCGAACTGAGAATGTGTTCGAGGATTCTGCTGCAAATCGATGTTGGGTATATTGGTCTGTAATTATGCGGGTCAGTTTTTTTTCCCTTTTTGTATACAGGAGTCACCTGCGCTTTTTTTCCAGTCGCTTGACACTTTGTGCGAGAGATTCGAGATAAATGTAAGGAGCCAATGCTGTAGAGTACTTTTAGAAAAACTAAATTAGGATTCCATCCGGACCTGATGACATATTTGTTTTCATCTGTTTCAGTTGTTTCTCTATGACATCCATACCGGAGTCTGTTCGGTGGACAAACGACAATGTGTTTGTATGATTCTCCTGCGTGAGTGACTTCTTAGACGTGAAATTTAGAATTTCGGCTTGCGTTTTGCTATTTTCGATTGCCATACCAGACAAGTCAACAAGTAGCTGGATGGAAGACACAGACCAACTTAGCGATTTTACATAGAATCAAAATTT
Source organism: Schistocerca serialis cubense (assembly GCF_023864345.2). NCBI lineage: Eukaryota > Metazoa > Arthropoda > Insecta > Orthoptera > Acrididae > Schistocerca > Schistocerca serialis. Next base: position 256,980,097 of record NC_064640.1, read on the forward strand.
TGTCGGGTTCTCTGTCAGCTCTTTAGGTAAGGTATGACAGTGGTAGTTGTTGTATGCTTCGCGCATTGACCCTTTCACAAACTCATGTATCTCTACTAACCTTTCGTTTTCATCATTTGTGGGTTCTCTTTTGACTTGAGAGTGCAAGAGCCTCTGCTTCCTCAGGATTTTGCGAATATATTATTGAACCATTATGGTCTTTTGCTTGTTTAATCTACTTACTAGACACATAGGTCTGCAGACCACAATATACAGTCTGCTTAAACTTTGCCCATAATTCCTCCACGTGCATGTTACTGGAACTAAACAGCACAAACAATATAGCAGGTCAGCAACTGGAAGCAGTTAATTCAACAAATTATCTGGGAGTAGGCATTATGAGTATTTAAAATGGAATGATCATATAAACTTGGTCGTTGGTAAAGCAGATACCAGACTGAGATTCATTGGAAGAATCCTAAGGAAATGCAATCCGAAAACAAAGGAAGTAGGTTACAGTACACTTGTTCGCCCACTGCTTGAGTATTGCTCACCAGTGTGGGATCCGTACCAGATGGGGTTGATAGAAGAGATAGAGAAGATCCAACAGAGCGCAGCGCGCTTCGTTACAGGATCATTTAGTAATCGCGAAAGCGTTACGGAGATGATAGATAAAACTCCAGTGGAAGACTTTGCAGGAGAGACGCTCAGTAGCTCGGTACGGTTTTCGAGAACACACCTTCACCGAGGAGTCAAGCAGTATATTGCTCCTTCCTACGTATATCTCGCGAAGAGACCATGAGGATAAAATCAGACAGAGTAGAGCCCACACAGACGCATACCGACAATCTTTCTTTCCACGAACAATACGAGACTGGAATAGAAGGGAGAACCGATAGAGGTACTCAAAGTACCCTGCGCCACACACTGTCAGGTGGCTTGTGGAGTATGGATGTAGATGTAGATGTAATTCACTGTCCAAGTGAGATGTTAACAACTGCTTATCTTCTCTTTCTGGCAAAAACACTCCCCTAGCCTTCTTAACTGATTTATTAACTTCCGTAACCATAGTTGCTATAATGACGTCATGATCGCTAATCCCCGTTTATATACTGACCTTGTCGATGAAGTCCGGCGTATTTGTAGCTATAAGGTGTAAGATATTTCCATTGCGTATCGGTTGCCGAACTAGCTGCGCAAGACAGTTTTCAGAAAACGTGTTCAAAAGTACTTCGCATGATTGTTTTAGATAGTAGAAAACTTCCTTTAGCCAGCCGAGGTGGCCGAGCGGTTCTAGGCGCTACAGTCTGGTACTGCGCGACCGCTACGGTCGCAGGTTCGAATTCTGCCTTGGGCATGGATGTGTATGATGTCCTTAGGTTAGTTAGGTTTAAGTAGCTATAAGTTCTAGGGGACTGATTACCTCAGACTTTAAGTCCCATAGTGCTCAGAGCCATTTGAACCATTTTAGAACTTCCTTTAGATAGCCGGATTCACAATTTGTATATGATACCCAACCACGAATAATACTGGAGTAGGGCAAAAGAAACATAGAGCGCAAAAATCTATATGCCCTAGGCGAACAGAAATGCAGACTGAGGGCAAATTGTTTAGTTAATTCACTATATCGCCTTGATTGCTTCTTTTCATTTGGGTAACTATAACATCTAAAACAAAACCACTAAAACGTTCTTGAATTACATTTTCCAGATCCTCATTTACACAATTTCTTTTCTTCGGCATTGTAATCAATTCTGCCAACGTGTCTACCTTTTTTCTCACGTCACTTAAGTATCATCTAAAATCTTCTCACTTATTTCCTAAGGGCCACAGTTTTGTGAGATACTTCAGTCTGAACACTTACATCATATTTGTCGTGACTACTGTCAGATTCACACAAGTATATATTGTCTGAATCTTATTCATTTCCTGAAACTAAATTAAAATAGTCCGTCAGTAACAATTATGAGCGCCGGTCGTTGTGGCCGAGCGGTTCTAGGCGCTTCAGTCCTGAACCGCGCTGCTGCTACGGTCGCAGGTTCGAATCCTGCCTCGGGCATGGATGTGTGTGATGTCCTTAGGTTAGTTAGGTTTAAGTAGTTCTAAGTTCTAGGGGACTGATGACCTTAGATGTAAAGTCCCATAGTGCTTAGAGCCATTTGATTCATTTTTGAATTATGAGCTACTGCAAGTACATAAAGACGCACGAACGTTAACGCGTATCCTTGTAGCTAGTTAAATACATGGTTTTACCTTAGAAACGAGTGTTGAATTCCGAACAAGTAGCCTTCTTCGAGTAAACTTGGTGCAACGTCATCTTTAAGCTGCCCCTTGTCGAAACGTGCAGCTGTCTTTTGCAAAATGATCGCTTTAAATGACACTTTATTTCGATACAGTCCAGTATTCCCTTCGTACTGCGCGCACCCATTCCTTTATAAGTTCTGGACACAAGTAAGGAAAAATGAAAATATTTTAAATATCATTGCGCACTTTTAACTTTTCACAAATATCATTTCTTTAAAATGTACGAGGGCGTGCTGAAAAGTAATGCCTCCGAATTTTTTGTTCTGTTCTCAATATCGGTTGAGGTATTGCATGTCACGTATATCAGTCGTCGAATCTCCCGCTTAGATGACGCAAGTTATAACCCTCTACCGCTGGAGAGCTCCGAATTGTAGCGCGTAACATAGCGGTGTGTGACGTATGTCGGTGCGAGAGAAACAGAGTGCTGCAATCGAGAGAAAACGCGCCTCCACTTGAAATCCATAGAAGAATTAAAGCTGCGTATGGTGATGATTGTATCGACATCAGTAATGTGCGACGCTTGGTTGTTCTTGGTCATAATGAAGGAAACGGTGTTGCTAACCTCAACGTGTGTGAAGTGGATGACCGCGTGTGGCAGCCGACGAGGAGAGTAATCTAAATCGGGTAGCTGAACTCATAAGAGAAAATCGTTGGATAACACAGACAGAGCTGTCAGGTAAGTGTGGCATATTACGAGAGTGTGTACAGGCCATCATTACAGAACTTCGGTACAGAAAACTATGTGCACTGTTGGTGCCTCGAATGTTCACTCCTAGGAGACATATTGAGTCTCAACTTTATCTTCTATAAGGATAGAAGCTGAGGTAATGAATTAAAATTTGTGCCAAGGTCGGGACTTCATCTGCGGTCTCCTTCTTACTGGGTAGATGTGTTATCCACTATTTTTATCTATTTTTGTAGGGTCTCCTTCCTCCCCTTCAGCCCCTCCTTGCCCTCTTCAAATGCCCCTTCTACGGCTTAGGATTTAGTGCCTTTGAAATGAAAATAACTTATTTGGCATTCCGTTACCATACAGTGTTTTCTTCGCCTTTCATGAGGCGGCGTATTTTCTATTATTCTTCTGGCAATCCTCACATTAGGAAGTTAATAACGAGTGTAGGAGACACATACATTATAACTGAAAACTCTTCACATATTACAAATAAATGTCATTCTCTTGACTAAAACTTTTTTGAGAATGAAGTACACGTTATAAAATGAATAGGACTGAATATTTCTTATGTTATTTACGTATTTTAGGTGTACTGCATGGTGTAATACTAAACGCACTAACTTTCATTCTGTTACTATTAACTTGTCTATGTTCTTTCTGAAGACTATAACGATCAAGATTAAGGTGGAAAATTAAATAATAAATAAACGATAAACACACTGTTCCGTAATGCAACACAAATAGTGATTCAGCCTTACACAAATGTATATTTCAAAAAAATTGGATATTTATCCTTATATTTCTTTGTCTTGGGTAGTTTGTGATGCTGCGTCCGTCTGCTTAGCTGAATGGTAACGTGCTTGCCTCCCACGCAGCGGGCCCGGGTTCGGTTGCCGGCTGGGTTGGAGGTTTTCTCCGCTCGTGGACTGGGTGTTGTGTTGTCTTCGTCATCATTTCATCCTCATCACCAGCACGCGAGTCGCCCAATGTGGCGTCGACTGTAATAAGACTCGCACTCGGCGGCCGAAATTCCCCGAATGGGTCCTTCTGATCAGCAATGCCATAAGATCATTTCTTTTTTTTTTTTTTTTTGTGATGCTACGTTGTAAGATATAGCCAAATCTTCCTTGCATGTGGTATCTGCTGTCAGGATGTAATGGATAGAATGTCTCTTGAGCCAACTGACGGCATTTGTCCTCGTGACGGGGTATGCAACTCCATCTGGCTACAAAAATTCTACTTGTGTGATCTTTTTGGTGCTGTCGTGGATATGTAAGCTAACTTCCGCCTAATCGTTTGCCAGACGTCTTATACCTTTGCACACACTAATCCGTGTTCCTCAGTACCCGTTAAGCCATAAGAAGCACACAGCAGGGACTCTGTTAGGTGAATGGTGTAAAGTTTGGAGTTGGCCGGTACTTTTCTGTTGACGGTCTCGTACTACGTCGCTTTCCCATCCGAAAGTAAAGTCTGGTGGCTAATGTTTCTCCAAATCTCCTTCCAGTCGTAATGTGGGTATTTCTCTTCTATCGTATTTCCATCTTTGTCTTCTCTTAATTTCTGATATATATCTATCACTTTTGCCGTACTTTTAGCGGTGAGTTTCAGTTAGCTGTAACTAAAGTCTATTAATAATTGCTTAAAATGATAAAACCCGTTTGGAATGTGCTGCACATCTGCGGGCGGGTTCAGATATACAGGTGTGATCTCATTCATCAAATGGACGGTAAACTAATGGGCAATTTTGTCCACAGCTTGAAGGTGTTACGCAGGTATAAAGCTTGCGATTTAAAACTGGCGTCAGTGAGGTTTAATCCTCCATTTTCTGCTGAAAGAGAGAGAATGTCAAATTTCACTTAGAAAATATGTTTACGGTGTATGTAGTGTCCTATTGTCGACATTATTTTCGTGGCTGCGTCTTTAGGTATTGGTAACACGTGGGCCACATTTCAATTTGAATATTATGGGCGTATTTGCAACTCCTGTTGTCTGAACTTTATCCAGCTTCCTAATACCGTGTGCCTGGACTGGAGCACATTTGCGTATGTAGTTGGCAGCGATGGTGTGTTTTATGTTACATCTATTCTCAGTGCCTAACGTATGCATGTGGGAGACCACTTTTATTTCCCCGATGTTTTGCATAGGAAGTCCTCATCCTACGTTCATTATACGTGAATTACGTCTTGTTCGGTTTTGCACGCGACGCCAATTCGCATACTGCGTATAATTTGTAGTGCGATCTGTTCGTCATTTTAGTTTTTTAGCAAGAGACCTAAATCGTCGACGTACGCTTTGCAGGCAGTTGGCCATGTATGTGTAATCATCGATGCGTTTGTTGTAAAGTGGTGAGCAGAGTTTCAATAACGATGGAAAACAAGACCATCGACATTTGGCAGCCCTGCTTCGCTGAACTACTGAAATCAAAACTCCTCGATAACTAACCGTTAATCATAGTTCTTGATGACATATTATTTAGTATTCTATATTTCGTGTTGAGGAACCGTAGTGGACACCCTCTTGCGCTCATTACCTCCAGCAGGTACTTACAGTTGACCATTTCAAACGCCTTTTCAAAACTCTAGCGACATTATTGCACATATAAGTTTAAGAACGTACGCTGTTGCTATATGTCTGTATAATCGCACACGACGTGGAGAGTAGATCTGTCCTTGCCTATAGTAGTTTTACAGGCTCCGGTGACCTCATGTCTTGTGGCTTTGTGCAAGGATGTGGGCGATTATTTTCTAGTCTAGTTAAGCAGTGTGATGGATCGTGGGCTTCCGAGAGAAAAACTGTGTGGGCTTTTCGGAATGAGCACAACCGCCCATTCCGAGAAATATTTTGGGGTTTCGATTAAGGATTCATAAGTTCGTTATATGTTGAAATTTTAAGTGTTTACGTGTCAGTTGCGCCTGGAATGCCTGGTAAAGCTCTGCAGGTATGCCATCAGGGCCAGGCAATTTTTTTTCCGGACTAAGTGCTATTACATCATGATACCATCTTATTCAATCTCCTGTATCATGCTGTGAGTTGCTGTAATACTAAATTTCCCTTGAAAATTTCGGAGCAATTATGCCCGTGCGTTGTTATTAACAGCATTTGGGAATAAAAGTTGTGCAAAATGTCAGTATATTCCTTCTTTAATTTCATGTTGGTTGGTTAAAACGGTTCCATCATTCATTTTGACTTCTACAAAAATTTTCGCTTGCCCCTTCTTTTCGTGTGCAACATGAGAAACAGAGTACAAGTGTGTCTGAACACATAGCCCACCCAACACGATGGCCCACGATGGCCCTCCGCAGCCGACGACCCACGTACACTATGCGATCAAAAGTATCTGGACACCCCCAAAAACATACGTTTTTCATATTAGATGCATTTTGCAGCCACCTACTGCCAGGTACTCCATATCAGCGACCTCAGTAGTCATTAGACATCGTGAGAGAGCAGAATGGGGCGCTCCGCGGAACTCACGGACTTCGAACGTGGTCAGATGATTGGGTGTCACTTGTGTCATACGTCTGCACGCGAGATTTCCACACTCCTAAATATCCCTAGGTCCACTGTTTCCGATGTGATAGAGAAGTGGAAACGTGTAGGGACACGTACAGCGCAAAAGCGTACAGGTCGACCTCGTCTGTTGACAGACAGATACCGCCGACAGTTGAAGATGGTCGTAATGTGTAATAGGTAGACATCTATCCAGACCATCACACAGGAATTCGAAACTGCATCAGGATCCACTGCAAGTACTATGGCAGTTAGGCGGGAGGTGAGAAAAATTGGATTTCATGGTCGAGTGGGTTCTCATGAGGCACACATCACACCGGTAGAGGCCAAACGACGTATCGCTTGGTGTTAGGAGCGTAAACATTGGACGACTGAAGAAACGTCGTGTGGAGTAACGAATCACGGTACACAATGTGGTGACCCTATGGCAGGGCGTGGGTATGGCGAATGCTCGGGGAACGTAATCTGCCAGCATTTGTAGTGCCAACAGTAAAATTCGGAGGCGATGTTGTTATGGTGTGGTAGTGTTTTTCATGGAGGGGGCCTACACCCCGTGTTGTTTTGCGTGGCACTATCACAGCACAGGCCTACATTGATGTTTTTAGCCCCTTCTTGCTTCCCACTGTTGAAGAGCAATTCCGGAATGGCGATTGCATCTTTCAACACGATCGAGCCCCTGTTCATAATGCACGGCCTGTGGCGGAGTGGTTACACAAAAATAACATGCCTGTAATGGACTGGCCTGCACAGAGTCATAATCTGAATCCTACAGCATACCTTTGGGATGTTTTGGAACGCCGATTTCGTGCCAGGCCTTACCGACCGACATCGATATCTCTCCTCAATGCAGCACTCCGTGAAAGATGGACTGCCATTCCCCAAGAAACCTTCCAGCACCTGGTTGAACGTATGCCTACGAGAGTGGAAGCTGTCATCAAGGCTAAGGGTGGGCCAACACCATACTGAATTCCAGCATTACCGATGGAAGGCGCCACGAACTTGTAAGTCATGGTACTTATGATCACATAGTGTATGTGCCAATCTTAACACCACGACATCGACAACTACGATCAAAATAGACAGGTGACGACCGGCAATGGACATCGACGCAGTGGCAGAGCGTTGCATAGCCTGATGAATCCTGATACGTTCTTCATCATAGCGATGGGAGAGTGCGAATCCGTCATCTTCCAGGTGAACAGCCCTTTGACACATGTGCTAAGGGGCAGAGACAAGTTTGCAGCGTCTAGGCTCCATTATGCTATGGGGAACATTCACGTGGGCATCCATGGATCCAGTGCAGTACGTGCAAGGCATCATGACGGCGAAGGAGTATTGTACACTTGTTGCAAATCACGTACACCCCTTCATGACGACCATGTTTCCAGACGGCAGTGGCATTTTTAACAAGACAGTGCGCTATGTCACAAGGCCAGGAGTGTGATGGAGTGGTTCGAGGAACACAGTGGCGAGTTCCAGTTGCTCTGAAAGCGCTCCAACTAGCCAGATCTGAACCCGATCGAACACGTCGGGGACGCGACTGCACGTGGCGTCAGGCCTCATCGCCTCCCTCCATGGAATTTACGGGAATTAGGTGACTTCTTTGTGCAGATGAGGTGTCAACTCCCTCCAGCAACCTACCAAGGTCTTATTGCTTCCATGTTATCTTTGCCAAAGGTGAACATATCAGCTACTATGTTGTTGTTGTGGTCTTCAGTCCAGAGTCTGGTTTGATGTAGCTCTCCATGCAACTCTATCCTGTGCAAACTTCTTCAACTCCCAGTACCTATTGCAACCTACAACCTTCTGAATCTGTTTAGTGTATTGATCTCTTGGTCTCCCTCTACGATTTTTACCCTCCACGCTGCCCTCCAATACTAAATTGATGATCCTTTGATGCCTCAGAATATGCCCTACCAACCGATCCCTTCTTCTAGTCAAGTTGTGCCACAAATTTCTCTTCTCTCCAATTCTATTCAATGTCTCCTCATTAGTTATGTGATCTACCCATCTGATCTTCAGCATTCTTCTGTAGCACCACATTTCGAAAGCTTCTATTCTCTTCTTGTCTAAACTATTTATCGTGAACGTTTCACTTCCATACATGGCTACACTCCATACAAACACGTTCAGAAACGACTTCCTGACACTTAAATCTATACTAGATATTAACAAATTTCTCTTCTTCAGAAACGCTTTCCTTGCCATTGCCAGTCTACATTTTATATCCTCTCTACTTCGACCATCATGAGTTATTTTGCTCCCCAAATAGCAAAGCTCATTTACTACTTTAAGCGTCTCATTTTCTAATATAATTCCCGCAGCATCACCCGATTTAATTCGATTACATTCCATTATCCTCGTTTTGCTTTCGTTGAGGTTCATCTTATATCCTCCTTTCAAAACACTGTCCACTCCGTTCAGCTGCTCTTCCAGGTCCTCTGCTGTTTCTGACAGAATTACAATGTCATCGGCGAACCTCAAAGTTTTTATTTCTTCTCCGTGGATTACAATTCCTACTCCTAATTTTTATTGTGTTTCCTTTACTGCTTGCTCAATATACAGATTGAATAACATCAGGGATAGGCTACAACACTGTCTCACTCCCATCCCAACCACTGCTACCATTTCATGTCCCTCGACTCTTATAACTACCATCTAGTTTCTGTACAAATTGTAAATAGCCTTTCGCTCCCTGTATTTTATCCCTGCCACCTTCAGAATTTGAAAGAGAGTATTCCAGTCAACATTGTCAAAAGCTTTCTCTAAGTCTACAAATGCTAGAAACGTAGGTTTTCCTTTCCTTAGTCTATTTTCTAAGACAAGTCGTAGGGTCAGTATTGCCTCACGTGTACCAACATTTCTACCGAATCCAAACTGATCTTCCCCGAGCTCGGCTTCTACCAGTTTTTCCATTCGTCTGTAAAGAATTCGTGTTAGTATTTTGCAGCCGTGGCTTATTAAACTGATATTTCGGTAATTTTCACATCTGTCAACACCTGCTTTCTTTGGGATTGGAATTATTATATTCTTCTTGAATTCTGAGGGTATTTAGCGTATCTCACACATGTTGCTCACTAGATGGTAGAGTTTTGTTAGGCCTGGCTGTCCCAAGGCTGTCAGTAGTTCTAATGGAATGTTGTCTACTTCCGGGGGCCTCGTTTCGACTTACTATTATGTAGATGATCGTAATGTTCTTGCTCATCAGTGTAGACAGCAGGTCGGAAAAGCTTGTAGGCCACACTTCGGTCTGCAATATTCTGTTCTTCAAGTTGTAACAGATGTATATCCAGTGTAAACGGCTCGCTGAAGTGTTCGCAATGAAAGTAAAGCCAGGCGCGTCGCCGTTTTTAATCTCCCACTCGTGTCAGCCTACACTCTATCACTATGTATGCTAACTCTATGGACGTACTGAAATTGGGGCCTTGCTCTTTGGGATCAAAAAACGCAGTTAAAGTGTCTCGCAATATGATATTGTCATGGCACATAACAAATAGGGGAGCAATTTTGTGTTTGAAAACCTCTGCTCTATTACGCCGATTGCTACCTCCTGATGGTCCGTATATTTTGATGATCCGCGTCTTATAGAATGTGCAAGCAATGCCTCTAGCATTAGAAAGAGACTCAATGTCGTTAACGACAGTGCCCTCTTTTATTACCATCGCTGTCCCTGTTTCATTTCCATCTACAGATTTTAAAAACAGTATTATACCAATTTATGTCATTTAATTCAATGTCTTTTACTTCTTGAAGTAAGGCAAAGTCGATATCGGCGGCATATAAAAAACATACAGACTATACTACTTCAGACAACTGCGCTTAATGTTTATATTCAAGGTTGCAATTCTGTAGGCTTGAAGGTGAAGCACAGTATTTCGAGCATTGTTGATTTAAGAGCTCTTCTCAATGCCAGGCATGCGTTGGCATTTAAAATATGTATCTGTCACACAGCCGCATCTCACTGTCTGATCCGCTTGAGTCTCACTTTCACTTAGGCAGTGAAAGTGTGCACCTGTGATGTGGCTCAGTTTACACTGCTGGCCATTAAATTTGCTACACCAAGAAGAAATGAAGATGATAAACGGGTATTCATTGGACAAATATATTTTACAAGAACTGACATGTGATTACATTTTCACGAAATTTGGGTGCATAGATCCTGAGAAATCAGTACTCAGAACAACCACCTCTGGCCGTAATAACGGCCTTGATACGCCTGGGCATTCAGTCATACAGAGCTTGGATGGAGTGTACAGGTACAACTGCCCATGCAGCATCAACACGATACCACAGTTCATCAAGAGTAGTGACTAGCGTATTGTGACGAGCCCGTACTCGGTCGCCATTGACCAGACATTTTCAGTTGGTGAGAGATCTGGAGAATGTGTTGGCCAGGGCAGCATTCGAACATTTTTTGTATCCAGAAAGGCCCGTACAGGACCTGCAACATGCGGCCGTGCATTATCCTGCTGCAATGTAGGGTTTCGCAGGGATCGAATGAAGGGTAGAACCACGGGTCGTAACACATCTGAAATGTAACGTCCACTGTTTAAAGTGCCGTCAATGTGAACAAGAGGTGACCGAGACGTGTAACCAATGGCACCCCATACCATCACGCCGGGTGGTACGCCAGTATGGCGATGACGAATACACGCTTCCAATGTGCGTTCACCGTGATGTCGCCAAACACGGATGCGACCATCATGATGCTGTAAACAGAACCTGGATTCATCCGAAAGAATGACGTTTAGCCATTCGTGCACCCAGGTTCGTCGTTGAGTACACCATCGCAGGCGCTCCTGTCTGTGATTCAGCGTCAAGGGTAATCGCAGCCATGGTCTCCGAGCTGATAGTCCATGCTGCTGCAAACGTCGTCGAACTGTTCGTGCAGACGGTTGTTGTCTTGCAAATGTCCCCACCTGTTGACTCAGGGATCGAGACGTGGCTGCACGATCCGTTACAGCCATGCGGATAACATGCCTGTCATCTCGACTGCTAGTGATACGAGGCCGTTGGCATCCAGCACGGCGTTCCGTATTACCCTCCTGAACCCACCGATTCCATATTCTGCAAACAGTCATTGGATCTCGACCAACGCGATCAGCAATGTCGCAATATGATAAACCGCAATCGCAATAGGCTTCAATCCGACGTTTATCAAAGTCGGAAACGTGACGGTACGCATTTCTCCTCCTTACACGAGGTATCACAACAACGTTTCATGCGGCAACGTTGGTGAACTGCTGTTTGTGTATGAGAAGTCGGTTGGAAGCTTTCCTCATGTCAGCACGTTGTAGGTGTCGCCACCGGCGCCAACCTTGTGTGAATGCTCTGAAAAGCTAATCATTTGCATATCACAGCATCTTCTTCCCGTCGGTTAAATTTCACGTCTGTAGCACATCATCTTCGTGGTGTAGCAATTTTAATGGCCAGTAGTGGATATAATCAGAAAATCGTGCCAGCTCCGGGAATTAGTTCATTTAGCTCCTGATGACGATGGCAGGGACAGCTATCGAAAGGTCTAGTGTTTTATTCGAAGTGTCACGGTTTGTAAACCGAGAAGGATTTATTGAATCATGCCACCTCGAAAGACTTCAAGTCCACCCTTATATTGTTACATTGTTTACAGCTATAACCACACCTCCACCAGCGGCGTACAGACTTTCTTTCCGGTACATACTCCGATCGGAATTTAATATTTCGTCTCTATTCACTTCTAATTCCAGTCAAGTTTTTTTTCTTGGTGCTATGTGACCGCTGTTACTGCTTATGAGCCAGTCTAGATGTGGGCGCTTCCCATACTCACTCCTGCAGTTAACTAACATTATATTAACTTTCTCTTTCTCCGGTATGCAATGACGAATGTAACGCTTACATGTCTTCATATTTTGAGATGTTGTGCACTCTGGACGTGGGGAGCACACGAAGCCTGCCTGCTCCATTTTTGTAGTGATTTGTGCTGCCCCAACTTGATTATGGATGTATGTTGTATGGATCTGCGACGCCATCATAGCTTAAGATATTGGGCACATCATAAGGGAAGTTGCTTTGTCTCGGTGGCATTTGCAACGAACTCCATACCCAGGCTCTGCTCCAAACATGGTGAGACATGACTTCATACCAGGGGGCTACTACTCATACTGCGACAACATAAAAAATGTGCAAGCTGAAACCATCTCCTACTACAAAATTTATGACGTTTTTAGCGACGTTTTCCGAGTAATTGTTACAGAATAAATGTATTTTCCCATTTATATTCGAATTCGTATTACATTGAAAGTACCTATTCAAAGATCGACGGTATGCCCCGTGTGTCTTGATGGGAATCAAACGTGTTCGTGATCCATTCAAGTCACGGAACTTGCATTTGACAACAGTTATTCCTACTTTATTCTTCGCCCTCAAGTTAGCGTTCGGAATATTTCGTTCCGTCTCTGCTTTGTTTCTCCGGCAGTGTTAGTAGTATGTTAACAGTGACACACGTATGGATGAAGACTTGATCGATATCAACAACACAGAAGGACTGAACCAAAGTATGGTGCTGCTGCGTTCGAAGGCGACAGGGACCCTGTTCCCACACCTCGAATCGGCCAGGACTGGCCTTGTGAACACGAGGATAAATTTTTGCATCTCCCCTGGCCACCATAGTCACCAGATACCAATATTAGTGAGCCAACGGCCAACGGCCTTGCCGCAGTGGTCAGATTACCAAAGATAAGCGCTGTCGGGCTAGGCTAGCACTTGGATGGGTGACCATCCAGTCTGCCAAGCGCTGTTGGCAAGCGGGGTGTACTCAGCCCTTGTGAGGCAAACTGAAGAGCTACTTGATTGAGCAGTAGCGGCTCCGGTCTCGGAAACTGACATATGGGCAGGAGAGCGGTGTGCTGACCACATGCCATCCATATCCGCATCCAGTGACGCCTATGGACAGGATGACACGGCGGCCGGTCGGTACCGTTGGGCCTTCATGGTCCGTTCTGATGGAGTCCTTTTTTTTTTTTTTTTTTTTTTTTTACTTTGGAGAGAAGGGCGCGTGATCGTCATCCATTTTCATTTTTGTTACCTGAAAGTGCTACAATTTTGCAGCAAGAATGGTATAAGATTCCTTTGAAAACAATACAGGACCTGTATTTATCCATTCCGAGATGACTGGAAGCTGTTTTGAATGCCAACGCTTTTCCTATACCATATGGAATGCAAATGAGCGTTTGGTGTCATTGGCCGGGAGGCCCCTTGGGGGGGCCGGTCCGGCTGCCTTGGTGCAGGTCTTTTTACATTCGACGCCACATTGGGACCTGTGCGCCGGATGGGGATGAAATGATGATGAAGACAGAACAACAGCCAGTCCCTGACCAGAGAAAATCCCCGAACCCCGGCCTGTAGGACGGCAATCCGTCACGATGACCACTCAGCTACCAGGGCGGACTCCTATACCATATTAGGTATAGTAATGTGTTGTGTTTGTAGTGTTGAACATCAACGGTTTTCTTACATCGTGTTAGGTATGGTAATGTGTTGTGTTTTTGATGTTTCCATATTTTTGTCTACCTCATGTGTATGGATTCACTGTATTCACGACACAACGACGCTATGTTGAACCGTTCTTGCATTTACAGCACCCACGCGTGTATCGTTTGAAGGTTGTTTCATTGCTCTGTGTTTTACATTGTACGTTTCGGTCATTGCATACTACAGGCTTTTTCACTGTAATAAAAATACATCCACAGAAAGAAAGGAAACTGAGATAACAAATCGAATAAATCATGACATCATTACATTATTTGTCAGTGACGAGCCACCAGAGAGCATGGATTTCTTATACCAAAATGCTTAGAAGATATCCCTGCTAAATCTCCGAAATTTTGTCGATGGCTTTTGGGTTCACCTTGTAATCGGTTCCCCAAACGCCTGCATACCATATCATTGCTCACCTACAACTCCAGTAGACATCTTCGAGCAACGGGGCCATTTGGTATCGGTGCAAAGAGCAACATTTTAGAAATTGACGTGCGGAATATTACTCTTTTACGCTAAGGGTAATGTAAATTACTTCATTGGCCTTTTAAGAGATCCAGAATTGTTTCACATATACCTAATTTTAGAAAAGAAAGCACTACAGTTGTGGTTTTTAGATATTTGTTTAGTAATATTTTAGATAATCATCACAGTTTTAAAGAAGTGTTCGCAGACGGATCCAAACAGACAGACTCCCTTGACGGTTCAGTAGTTATCGCTGATTGCGTCTTCAGGATTAGCCTACCAGATATGTTTATACTGAGCCACTCTGAGTTGTGTGTGATTTTTGAGGCACTGCGGCAGATGAGGTGAAACTAAGGGAAGATGAATTTTATATGCGCCAATTCACTCTGTGTGCTGCGCGGGATTAGCCGAGCGGTCTGAGGCGCTGCAGTCATGGACTGAGCGGCTGGTCCCTGCGGAGGTTCGAGTCGTCCCTCGGGCATGGATGTGTGTGTGTTTGTCCTTAGGATAATTTAGGTTAAGTAGTGTGGAAGCTTAGGGACTGATGACCTTAGCAGTTAAGTCCCATAAGGTTTCACACACATTTGAACTTTTTTTTCATTCTGTGCTCTATTGGTCCTTCAACAAATGTAACCAGTAGGAAAAGTATACAGCTCTTACTGCAACAAAATGGGAATGTAGTGGTTTTCTGTCGGCTACGGGGGCACTTGGGAATAAAAGGAAACGAGCAAGCTGACATAGCAGCCAAGGAGACCTTGTTTATACTCTGGAAGCTACCTTACCGTGTTACAGAGTGTACCTAGTGTACCGGTGTCACTTCCCCATTTTCAGAACGAGTGATGGTAAGCTTTCATGTGAGCTCGAATCTCTCTGATTTTACCTCCATGGTCTTATCTCGAGGTACACTCAGGAGGAAGCAACATATGGTTGACTCCGCTAGGAACGTGGGCACACGGAACTTTAACAGTAAGCCAACACGTGGTGCACAATGCCTCTCTTGCAGCGTCTGCCACTAGAGTTGACTGATCATCTCCGTGACCCTTATGCGCTAACTAAATGAACCAGTAACGAAACACGCTGCTCTTCTCTGGATCTTCTCTATTTCTCAAGTCAAACTTACCCTCCCTCACTGAAAAGCAATATTCAAGTATTGGTAGAACTGGTTCTTTGGGGATGGTCTACACTTCCTGATAATTGTACCGATCAATCTCAGCCTTGCTTGTGATTAGTTTTATATGGTCGTTCCACTTTATATCGCTCCGTTCGTGTACTCGCAGATATTTTATTAATTTGACTGCTGGCGGTGATTGGTTTGCAAACGTATAATCATACAATAATGGGCCTTTCTGCCTATTTATGCAAATACTTTACATTTGTTTACGTTTAAGGTCAATTGCCACTCCCTATAGCAAGCGTTGATCCTCTGCAGGCCTTCCTGCATTTTGCTACAATTTTCTAGCGTTGAACAGCATCATCTGCGAAAATTTTTGGTAGAACTTCCGACGTTATCAAAAAAATGTTCAAATGTGTGTGAAATCTTATGGGACTTAACTGCTAAGGTCATCAGTCCCTAAGCTTCCACACTACTTAACCTAAATTATCCTAAGGACAAACACGCTTACCCATGCCCGAGGGGGGACTCGAACCTCCGCCGGGACCAGCCGCACAGTCCATGACTGCAGAGCCTGAGACCGCTCAGCCAATCCCGCACTGCCCGACGTTAACCCTTAGGTCATTTATATGTACTGAGAGAAGGAAAGATCCTATGAAACTACCCTGAAGTACGCCGAAACGTCTGAAGATTTCTCTCCGTTGAAAATGAAGTGCTGTGCTCTGTTTGCTAGAACAACTTCAATACAATCACATAGCTGATCCGTACGCTCGTTTTTCATTCATTAGTCGAAAGTATGGAACTTTATCAAACGTCATCGGGAAGTCTAGAAACAGCGCATCAATCTGGGCTCCGGTATCTACTGCTTTGTGGGTCTCGGGGACGAACAGAGCGAGCTGGGTTTCACACGATCATTGTTTCCGGAACCCATGTTGATTTCTACAGTGAAGATTTTCGATCTAAAGCAATGTCATAATACGCGAGCGTAAAAAAGACGATTGTCTGGTTGAAGGCATATGCGACACTCATCGGTGAATAGAACGTGATGCCAATCCTGAGCGGTCCATTCGGCATGTTGTTGGCCTCAGCTGTAGCGCGCTGCATGGTGTCGTGGTTGCCAAGATGGACCTCGCCATGGACGTCGGGAGTGAAGTTGCGCATATGCAGCATGTTGCGCACAGTTTGAGTCATAACACGACGTCCTGTGGCTGTACGAAAAGCATTATTCAACGTGATGGCGTTGCTGCCAGGGTTCCTCCGAGCTATAATGTGTAGGTAGCGGTCATCCACTGCAGTAGTAGCCCTTGGGCGACCTGAGCGAGGCATGTCATCGACAGTTCCTGTCTCTCTGTATCTCCTCCATGTCCGAACAATATCGCTTTGGTTCACTCCGAGACGCCTGGACACTTCCCTTGTTGAGAGCCCTTCCTGGCACAAAGTAACAATGCGGACGCGATCGAAACGCAGTATTGACCGTCTAGACATGGTTGAACTACAGACAACACGAGCCGTGTACCTCCTTCCTAGAGGAATGATTGGAACTGATCGACCCTCGGCCCCCTCCGTCTAATCGGCTCTGCTCATGCATGGTTGTTTACACCTTTGGGCGGGTTTAGCGACATCTATGAACAATCAAAGGGACTGTATCTGTGATACAACATCCATAGTCAACGTCTATCTTCAGGAGTTCTGGAAACCGGGGTGATGCAAAACGTTTTTTGATGTGTGTAGGTTGTAATAAACAAGTAAAATCTGTTCCTTCTTTTTAAATCACCCGGTATACTAATATACAGGATTACTCCGGGATGATGTTACAAAATTACAGGAACGGTGGAGGAGGATATATGTATCAATTTGTGGTAAGGGCCCTTGGCCCGGAAATGACCGAGTGAAAACTGTGAAAATCGTTGTGGTACCTCTAACACTGGAATACAAGGACCAGTACTGTTGTCTCTAAGACTGTACGGCTGGCAACGCCGAAAGGTGGTAGTATGGACCAAAACCAGAAAAAATGTCCAGTAAATACGGGCTCTTAAATGCCTACCTTGAGAACTATGAGCACTTGTCCAGTAGAAGAGCCGTGTTTCACAATAGCGAAGATGAAAAAATGATCATAGCTCTTCAGGTATGCATTTTAAAGCCCACGTTTACTAGATATTTTTTCTTGTCTTGATCCTTACTATACCTCAATCGCCTACACTACAGTCTTAGCAACAACAGTACCGATATAAGTATTCCATTGTCAGAGGTATCAGAACGATTTGCTCTTATAACTTCCTACTCGGTCGTTTCCGCAACAGAGTCCCTTACATCAAATTGATGCATATACCATTCTCCATGATCCGTCACAATGTTATAAGCACTCAGAGTGCTTATAACGTCATGATAGAGTTACCCTGTACTCTTTCTCTGATCTACACGACGAATACTGCTCTCTTTAATTGATGGGGATAGTACTCTTCCCTGTCTGAAATCAGTACTCATGTTATCGGGCCTGTGGATGGATCTCTATTTCCTAAAAGAAAAAAAAATTATGCACTCAAAACATACTCTGTTACCCTAGAATCCCTTTCCTGCGTGAAGTGTGCCACTACTCAGTTAATGAGGACCCTCTCTTCTCCACTCGATATCGGTGGCAGAGAAATCCAAAATTCAAATCCAATATCGTCGCAGAATCGCCCGAGCCTCTGGTTTCAGCTTTCCAGTAGTCTCCAAACCAAAGGACTGCAATCGGTTCTGGTAACAATGATGCAAATCGCTAGCTCGTCTGCCAACCCACGAGCTATCTTCAGCAAAGAAGCAAGCCACCTATAGGAACCAAGGATGGCCTCTGGACCCAGGTGGCATGCACCATTCTTGTCGCCATAAGCCACGATATGCAGCCGGGTGCACTCACTGCTCTCACTCGCTGTCGGCAGAGCCTTCTCCACATCTTTGACGTCATCCAAGGCAAGCAAACAGAATGGACACTAGCTTTCTTTCAAGATCTGCCTGCTGTTTCCCTAAGGGGTCCGTCACCCGTCTAACGTTGGAGCTCCCGATGATTAGCAACCCCACCCTCTGCGCTTTTTCAGAGCTCTCTGAAAGATTCGGCCCCAGTCCCAACAGACGAGGCTCCCAGTGCTGGCTCAGATGTACCTTCAGCTGTGGGAAATACTTCAAACGTGTTTTTAAGGCACAGGGTGACAGCCGTGTGGCCAATAACCACTTTGGCCTTCCGCCCAGAAATTCACGACCCCGGTCCTGTTCGCCACTCACTCTCAGGTACGTGTCGACCGGATGGGACGAGCGTCTAAAAATATTTCAGTGTAAAATTACATTACTTAACACCAGCAAGACGCAGTGCTTACTCGTATGTGTATAACGCTCACTGCATTCCAAGTTTTCCTTATCACTTAAGCTTCCGTAGTGTTAAGTGGAAGTTTCTTCTTTTAGTGACATTGTTTTAGTTCATATTTGCTCTACTTTTCCCATGCATCTGTAAAACGGTCCCTTGTAAATAGAACTCTATCTTCTCCACGCTGAATTAACGTACAGTATTACTCTGTCAGCAAATGTATTAGAGATTTTGTACGTAATGTATACCTGTAAATTTATTGAATTTACTCCGGCCGAGTTGGCCGAGCGGTTACAGGCGCTACAGTCTGGAACCGCACGACCGCTACGGTCGCAGGTTCGAATCCTGCCACGGGCATGGATGTGTGTGATGTCCTTAGGTTAGTTAGGTTTAAGTAGTTCTAAGTTCTAGGGAACTTATGACCACAGCAGTTGAGCCCCATAGTGCTCAGAGCCATTTGAACCATTTTTTTATTGAATTTACATTCTTACTTTAATGTAAAATGCTGTTACTGAACACAAGCAAGACGTAGTTCTTACGCCCATGTATTTAGCGCCCTCTGCATCCAAATTTTTCCTTATCCCTTGAGCCTGTACCTTTGAACAGTTGGCCTTTGTCTCTGGCATGGTGAATACTTAGTTTATGCAAATATTTTATCCTTTGGACGCCAGTTATAATTTTATGTAGACAAGAGTCTTTACCAGTGGGCGAATACATTTGTGTATTTACAATGAAGAGCCAAAGAAATTGATACACCTGCCTAATATCGTGTAGGACCCCTCCCAGCACGCAGAAGAGCCGCAACACAACGTGGTATGGACTCGACTAATCAGTGAAGTAGTGCTGGAGGGAACTGACACCATGAATCCTGCAGCGCTGTCCATAAATTCATAAGAGTACGAGGGGGTGGAGATCTCTTCTGACAAGCACATTGAAAGGAATCCCAGATATACTCAATAATGTTCATGCCTCAGGAGTTTGGTGGCAGCGGAAGAGTTTAAACTCAGAAGAGTGTTCCTGGGGCCACCCTGTAGCAATTCTGGACGTGTGGCCTGTCGCATTGTCCTGCTGGAATTGCCCAAGTCCGTCGCAATGCACAATTGGCATGAATGGACGCAAGTGATCAGATAGGATGCTTACGTACGTGTCACCTGTCAGAGTCGTATCTAGACGTATCACTCCAACTGCACACGCCCCACACCATTACAGAGCCTCCAAAAGTTTGAAACGTCCCATGCAAACATGCAGGGTCCATGGATTCATGATAACGTCTCCATTACCCGTGCACGTACATTCGCTCGATACAATCTGAAACGAGACTCGTCCGAACAGGCAACATGTTTCCAGTCATTAACAGTACAATGTCGGTGTTGATGGGCCCAGGCGACGCGTAAAACTCTGTGTCGTGCAGTCATCAAGGGTACACGAGTGGACCTTCGGCCCCGAAAGCCCATATCGATGATGTTGAATGGTTTGCACGCTGACACTTGTTGATGGCCCAGCATTGAAATCTGCAGCAATTTGCGGAAGGATTGCACTTCCGTCACGTTGAACGGTTCTCCTCGGTCGTCGTTGGTCCCGTTCATGCAGGATCTTTCTCCAGCCGCAGCGATGTCGGAAGTTTGACGTTTTACCGGACCCCTGATATTCGCGGGAAAATCCTCCGTTCATCGCTACCTCGGAGATGCTGTGTCGTATTGCTCGTGCGCCAACTATAACAGCACGTTCATACTCACTTAAATCTTCATAACCTGCTATTGTAGCATCAGTAACGGATCAAACAACTGCGCCAGACGCTTGTTGTCTTATACATATAGGCATTGCCGACCGCAGCGCCGTATTCTCCCCGTACACATATCTCTGTATTTGAATACGCATGCCTGTACCAGTTTCTGTGGCGCATCAGTGTGTTTTGACGTACACTGAATGCAATCTAGCTGCTGTCTTAAGCCATGCCATGTGACGTTCTGGTTTTTATACCAATTTTATATATGACAAGAGCCGCTCGGCGTCAGCTTATGTAATTTACCACCATGTGATGTAACAAATGAGTAAGCGTACCTCACAAATATTTTTCTGTTATTAATATTTTTAATGTATTTAAAAATAATTTGTAACCCTTTATATACATTTTTAGAGTACACTCCTTCAGAAGAAGATATTATTTAGAAATATTGAAACATATGTCAAGAGTTAAATAAACCTTTGGTTTGCAACTGGTTGACTGATTTTTTTCAACCTCTGCAAATGTATACAATTGCTGGATCGCAGCCATGTTTAAGATCTCCTCAAAAATCGTGTTTTAGTGCGAGAAATATTTTATTTTCAGTTTTCTAGTTTTATTTCCTGATCGAAAGACTGTGTGGCATCACAAAATGACCAAAATATTGACGTGAGTAATTTATTATTATAGTTATCTCTCCAGATGGGTAACCAACTTTCAGGCGATAACTCGTGTGATGGAAAGTGTTTCTCGCTCTATATCTAAAATGAGAGAAAGTTGTGTTCACATCATTAGGCGACAGACTGCTTAACCATTTAGATACAAACAGAGTAAAAAAACTTTAAAATTAATATGAATCACTTAGAAGGCCGCTATGTTAGCAATTTTCGGACACGAAAGGAAGGAGTTGGTCGAATTAGTAACATGTGTAAGCATTAAATTTTGTTTTGCATTTATTATTTTGTTTCACTCAGTATAGGCTACGTTTACATGTCTCACACTGACATATATAATAAGCTTTCCCAACCTTTGTCTTATGCCAGAGGAGCTGCCCCGTGCAGCAGCTGTTCCTTTCTTTGTTTCTACTTTTAACTTAATTTGACGATAACAGCAGCAATACGTCGTATTAACCGTGATTCATGCATGTCTTCACAATCAACTGCAGAGACCAGCGTATGTGCTCTGTTTTGTGCATTGGCTTGTTGATCACAGGAACAACATACAGAATTAATAACAAGCTTGTTTGTGTTGTCACAATTGAAAGAGAACAGCAACAGGCATTATCATTCCCAAATCCTTGAACTATCCACACTCGCAAAAGCAAGCAGCACTTCGACACATGTTCCATAGACTCAACACAGTACCACTCACCAAAGAAAGCTACCAAAAAGAAATGGACATAATAATGCAGATAGCACAAAATAATGGTTACAATAATAACACAGTCACAAACACAGTCACAACAAAGTTAAAAGTAAAATAAAAGCAGAAAGCTCCAAGCCACAGACAACAACACAACAGAACCAAACACAAACATGCAATCCCATAACGACTACGCAGGGTAATCAGAAAAAGATGAAAGCAAGCACAAGATGGTACACAATGTCATACATCAAAAACTCACCCATAAAATCACCAACATTTTCAAAAGACAGGGAATAAACATAGCATACACAACAGACAATTCTATACAAAAAATACACCCCAAAACTGACAAAAAACAAAGACATACCAGAAAGCAGGTATATATCAACTACTGTGTAACACTTGTGAAGGCAGATACTGAGGACAAACAGGTAGAACATTTGATGTCAGATACAAAGAACACATGAGAGCCAGGAAGTATGGGACAAACCAATCCACATTTGCAGAACAACTAATAGAAAATGACCACAATCCAACAATTAGAGAAGATGACATGAAAATAATTAGAATCAACAAAAAAAAAAATCTCCTAACCATGCAAGAAAATTACCACATACAGAAAACCAAAGCAGAAGGGAAAATCATGTTGAATGACCAAGTACACATGCCAAGCAATTCATTATTTACACTAATAGATAAAATAATAGAATAACGCTCCCAAAAAGGATTAATATGATAATACTGTCCAATATAATAATAATAGCACCCAACATCTTTACACTCACTCATTCATGAACTCCTCCACAGAAGATTGAAACGAAAAGTCAAATCAGCTGTCACAAAAAAAAAATCTCGTCGGCTCTATCCCTCTCTCTCTCGCGCGCGCGCTCATACACAAAGACGGCATAAACATTATGAATAGAAGTTAGTCTCGAACATATACGTCTTTAGGTTGGCAACAAATAGGTAAACATACCAAAAAGGAGAAAACACGTAATGGAGTCGCAATATTTACGTTGTGAAAAGCGGTGTCCGGCGAAATTGTTGTGTCGAGTGACAGAACAATAATACTCCACAAAAACGAGTGAGAAACATGGTGAACAGTGTGAGGAAGGCCAGAATACAAAGTTGTGATTATATGGCAGTAATAAAAGTGATAGTGCGACCTCCAGACCAGTTGTGAGGAAACGCAGATCAGCAAATCGTAAGTAACTACTTTTTTACAAAAAATCGCGACGTGAACTGTTTAATAATCTAAAACTAACAAAACTGTATCATTGTAGATCCCACTGATAATGCCTTAGAAAAGTAAAAGGCGAAACGCGTATGGGATACATAAAGTAACTAGCACCAGGGAAAGGCAGTTTTATTTACAAAACAAAAATTAATAAGCCTGTCATAAAAATGCTTTCAACGTAAATGTCACCAGAGCAGAACGAAAGTGTTTTCTGTGTTCTGTACTTTTTTAAATATTGCTTCAGATGTATGTAGCAAACCACCTCCGTCATCCTTGGTAATAAAAGCAGATGGATTTGCCACAGGCGTCTTGCAATATATGTGATCGTCTGCGCACATGTAGGGTACAGTAATAAATTCTTTACACTCTCCAAATCTTAAGATCAGAAGAAGCTTTTGGAGAACATATCCTGATATATAGTAAGTGTTGATTCACTAAGTGTTGATGGTACAACAGCCTCAAAGTAACTAAGATCTACACTGTCATAACTGTGCTCATCACTTTACTTCTTATGCCTCATGAATTCACTAATACAGGGAGAGCTCACTTTTTCAATGTCATCTACATTACTGTTAGCACCTGCAGTAACAATGTTTTGAGTAGCATTGTTCTTAGAGCAGACTGAAACACTGATATGTTTGGATTATTGTTCCAACCATACCTAGAACTTACGCAATAAAAAAAGAAGGATTTCTAGATGATCTTGAGAGAAATTGCGTGTTGAGAAATACTTCAGACGTTCACTGTCCCGATACAGAGACTCCTGAGAGTGCCTTCTAACACCATGTAAGCATGTTAAAAATCCCAACACAAATGTTTTTCGATGATGTACTAACGCATGCACACCATCAAACTTCATTGTTCGATTGATTCTCTCCAATAATTTATATTTTCAGCTCACAATGATTGTTTGAAGCCTTTAGTATACACATTCCGAGAGCCGAATATGTCAAACACTATATCCAATAATTCTGATGAATTCTGTAGTGGCAGAGACGTCCTGAAAATCTGGGTGCTGAGAACTCTCTAGAAATTCAGTGGCATCAGTAACACCTGAGCTCATTGTTTGAACTGCTAAGTAAACATTCATTTTCTTATTTTTGAACATAGTTAATTAGTTTATTCACTAGGAAATATGAAAATCAGCATTAAAATTTTTCGGTATATGACACTATACCGAGGTCAGATTAGCCTGAATACACTTTTTCTTGTTCCACACAAGATAAATCCCCACATACACAAATACAATAACAAAGCAGCATTAAACAATACCACAACACAGCCAAAAAAAAAATACGTAAGCTTGCCATTTGTAGGAAAGCTGTCATATAAAATAGCAAACCTGTTCCGAGGAACAGATATCAAAATCAGCTACTATACAAATAACAAAATAAAGGACAAAGCTATCCATAACATTAAAAATAATACCAAAGCGTACAATCAATCAGGAATATATAAACTTAACTGCAACTCATGTCCAAAAACATACATAGGCCAAACAAGGAGAAACTTCAACATACGGTATCGAGAACACATGGATGCTCTTCGTTTCAAAAACTTAAATAAATCCACATTCGCCCAACATGTAGCAGAAGAAGAACATCAAGTAACAGACATATCCCATAAACTACAAGTTCTCCACCTAGCCAACAAAGGAAAAAGAATGAACCTCCTAGAAGAAATCGAAATTTATTCACATAAACATGCATCCCCTTCTGACATACTTAACGACCAAACAGAGCTACCAAACCAAATATTTCTGAACAACTTCCACACTCTACTTATCAAACCACTTACTAGCACAATCAAGAAATAACTTAATCTAATATAAACCCAACAAATGCATGTAATAATATAAAACATAAAAATCTTAATTCTAAAATCTTAATTCTATCTTTTTTATATTGTAAATGTATGAATTACTGCTTTGTATAAATGTGTTATGTTAGTTTACTATCTTCAATACTGCAAAAAAAAAAAAACAAAAAAAATTGTATACATCGTACTTAGAATACTTCTATCACCCAAGTCAAGGTTTAGAAAACTGTAGCTTATCTTAGAACCTCAAAATTTTCGTAAAATATAACTCTGTCCACAGATTAACCGTTTGTATGTGAACAAAAACTGTCAGTCGACAACATGGCGGATAACGCAGTGCGCCTGTGTAAAATACGTGATAAAAAGTGTTTGTGTTGTTGCAAAAAAGAAGAAAAGCCAAGAAAAAACAAGGAGAGGAGAATGTAAGTAAAATGAACAACTGATAATGCGTAACTTTAAACTCGCGAAATTGAAGTAAATGATTGGAATCGTTGCTTTTGCACAGGTCTGCTGCAGCATCCAAACTGCTGTCGAGATTGTACTACTGTAGAAACTGAAGATCCATGTAATTTGCCAGCTGAAGATGGGTGCAAACCCGAAATGCATATTGGCATAAATAAAACGCATTAAAAAGTGGCTGGTTGCTGTATTTTTACAGTGAAATATCATTATCCACGGCCACGGAGCTCAACAGTCCAAATAAAATGGACAAATTGTTATCCACACGAGGTGCTTCCTAATTGGCATATTATCAGAAATTAAGGCACACTCTTTAAGACACCGTTTGTCGCAGTTTTATTTACATCTACATCTACGTAGATACTCTACAATCCACCGATTGGCGCGTGTTCGAGGGTGCCCCATACCACTAATAGTCGTTTCCTTTCCTGTTCCACCGCAAACACAGCGAGGGAAAAGGCTATCTATATGCCTCCGTATGAGCCCTAATTTCTCGTACCTCATCTTTGTGATCCTTACGCGCTATGTATGTTGGATTCAGTATAATCGTTTTGTAGTCAGCTTCAAATGCCGGTTCTCTAAATTTTCTCAAGTGTTCCTCGAAAAGAATGTTGCCTTCCCTCCAGCGATTTCCATTTCTTTTCCCGAAGCATTTTCTTGACACTTGCTTGTTGTTACTACCAGTAACAAATCTAGCAGCCCACTCCGGAAATGCTTCGCTGACTTCCTTTAATCCGACCTGGTACGGATCCCAAACACTCGAGCAGTACTCAAGAATCGGTCGCACTTGCGTCCTATATGCAGTCACCTCTACAGATGAACAATACTTTCCTGGAATCCTCGCAACAAACAGGAATCGACCATTCGCCTTCCCTATCACAGTCCTCACAGTCTCGTTTCATTTCATATGGTTTTGCACCATTACGCCCAGCCCAGCACAACTGTGTCGAGCGGGACATTACTAATGCTGTATCCGAACATTAAGGTTTTTTTTTGTTTTTGCTACTTATCCCCATTAACTTCCATTTTTCTACATTTAGAGTCACTCAATTTCCACACCTTACCGCACACCACAGCATAATCAACAAACAACCGCAGACTCCCGCCCACCCTGTCCGCCAAATATTTTATGCACATAGAGAATAATAGCGGTCCTATCACACTTCACTGGGGCACTCTTGACAGTATCCTTGTCTCTGATGAAAGCTCGCCTTCGAGGACAACGTACTGGGTTCTATAACTTCACATTTGTGAGCGTATTCCATATGGTCGTACCTTCTTTAACAGCCTGCAATGGGACACTGTTTCAAACGCTTTTCGGAAGTCTAGAAATACGAAATCTGTATGTTGCTCTTCATCCATAGTTCGCAGTATACAATGTGAGGAAAGAACTTTCTGAAACCGTACTGATTCGTGGGCATAAAATTCTCGGTGTCAAGAAAATTGATAATATTCGAACTGAGAATGTGTTCGAGGATTCTGCTGCAAATCGATGTTGGGTATATTGGTCTGTAATTATGCGGGTCAGTTTTTTTTCCCTTTTTGTATACAGGAGTCACCTGCGCTTTTTTTCCAGTCGCTTGACACTTTGTGCGAGAGATTCGAGATAAATGTAAGGAGCCAATGCTGTAGAGTACTTTTAGAAAAACTAAATTAGGATTCCATCCGGACCTGATGACATATTTGTTTTCATCTGTTTCAGTTGTTTCTCTATGACATCCATACCGGAGTCTGTTCGGTGGACAAACGACAATGTGTTTGTATGATTCTCCTGCGTGAGTGACTT
Organism: Schistocerca serialis cubense; assembly: GCF_023864345.2. Taxonomy (NCBI): domain Eukaryota; kingdom Metazoa; phylum Arthropoda; class Insecta; order Orthoptera; family Acrididae; genus Schistocerca; species Schistocerca serialis. The sequence goes on from NC_064640.1 coordinate 257,007,379, forward strand.
CTTAGACGTGAAATTTAGAATTTCGGCTTGCGTTTTGCTATTTTCGATTGCCATACCAGACAAGTCAACAAGTAGCTGGATGGAAGACACAGACCAACTTAGCGATTTTACATAGAATCAAAATTTTGTCGGGTTCTCTGTCAGCTCTTTAGGTAAGGTATGACAGTGGTAGTTGTTGTATGCTTCGCGCATTGACCCTTTCACAAACTCATGTATCTCTACTAACCTTTCGTTTTCATCATTTGTGGGTTCTCTTTTGACTTGAGAGTGCAAGAGCCTCTGCTTCCTCAGGATTTTGCGAATATATTATTGAACCATTATGGTCTTTTGCTTGTTTAATCTACTTACTAGACACATAGGTCTGCAGACCACAATATACAGTCTGCTTAAACTTTGCCCATAATTCCTCCACGTGCATGTTACTGGAACTAAACAGCACAAACAATATAGCAGGTCAGCAACTGGAAGCAGTTAATTCAACAAATTATCTGGGAGTAGGCATTATGAGTATTTAAAATGGAATGATCATATAAACTTGGTCGTTGGTAAAGCAGATACCAGACTGAGATTCATTGGAAGAATCCTAAGGAAATGCAATCCGAAAACAAAGGAAGTAGGTTACAGTACACTTGTTCGCCCACTGCTTGAGTATTGCTCACCAGTGTGGGATCCGTACCAGATGGGGTTGATAGAAGAGATAGAGAAGATCCAACAGAGCGCAGCGCGCTTCGTTACAGGATCATTTAGTAATCGCGAAAGCGTTACGGAGATGATAGATAAAACTCCAGTGGAAGACTTTGCAGGAGAGACGCTCAGTAGCTCGGTACGGTTTTCGAGAACACACCTTCACCGAGGAGTCAAGCAGTATATTGCTCCTTCCTACGTATATCTCGCGAAGAGACCATGAGGATAAAATCAGACAGAGTAGAGCCCACACAGACGCATACCGACAATCTTTCTTTCCACGAACAATACGAGACTGGAATAGAAGGGAGAACCGATAGAGGTACTCAAAGTACCCTGCGCCACACACTGTCAGGTGGCTTGTGGAGTATGGATGTAGATGTAGATGTAATTCACTGTCCAAGTGAGATGTTAACAACTGCTTATCTTCTCTTTCTGGCAAAAACACTCCCCTAGCCTTCTTAACTGATTTATTAACTTCCGTAACCATAGTTGCTATAATGACGTCATGATCGCTAATCCCCGTTTATATACTGACCTTGTCGATGAAGTCCGGCGTATTTGTAGCTATAAGGTGTAAGATATTTCCATTGCGTATCGGTTGCCGAACTAGCTGCGCAAGACAGTTTTCAGAAAACGTGTTCAAAAGTACTTCGCATGATTGTTTTAGATAGTAGAAAACTTCCTTTAGCCGGCCGAGGTGGCCGAGCGGTTCTAGGCGCTACAGTCTGGTACTGCGCGACCGCTACGGTCGCAGGTTCGAATTCTGCCTTGGGCATGGATGTGTATGATGTCCTTAGGTTAGTTAGGTTTAAGTAGCTATAAGTTCTAGGGGACTGATTACCTCAGACTTTAAGTCCCATAGTGCTCAGAGCCATTTGAACCATTTTAGAACTTCCTTTAGATAGCCGGATTCACAATTTGTATATGATACCCAACCACGAATAATACTGGAGTAGGGCAAAAGAAACATAGAGCGCAAAAATCTATATGCCCTAGGCGAACAGAAATGCAGACTGAGGGCAAATTGTTTAGTTAATTCACTATATCGCCTTGATTGCTTCTTTTCATTTGGGTAACTATAACATCTAAAACAAAACCACTAAAACGTTCTTGAATTACATTTTCCAGATCCTCATTTACACAATTTCTTTTCTTCGGCATTGTAATCAATTCTGCCAACGTGTCTACCTTTTTTCTCACGTCACTTAAGTATCATCTAAAATCTTCTCACTTATTTCCTAAGGGCCACAGTTTTGTGAGATACTTCAGTCTGAACACTTACATCATATTTGTCGTGACTACTGTCAGATTCACACAAGTATATATTGTCTGAATCTTATTCATTTCCTGAAACTAAATTAAAATAGTCCGTCAGTAACAATTATGAGCGCCGGTCGTTGTGGCCGAGCGGTTCTAGGCGCTTCAGTCCTGAACCGCGCTGCTGCTACGGTCGCAGGTTCGAATCCTGCCTCGGGCATGGATGTGTGTGATGTCCTTAGGTTAGTTAGGTTTAAGTAGTTCTAAGTTCTAGGGGACTGATGACCTTAGATGTAAAGTCCCATAGTGCTTAGAGCCATTTGATTCATTTTTGAATTATGAGCTACTGCAAGTACATAAAGACGCACGAACGTTAACGCGTATCCTTGTAGCTAGTTAAATACATGGTTTTACCTTAGAAACGAGTGTTGAATTCCGAACAAGTAGCCTTCTTCGAGTAAACTTGGTGCAACGTCATCTTTAAGCTGCCCCTTGTCGAAACGTGCAGCTGTCTTTTGCAAAATGATCGCTTTAAATGACACTTTATTTCGATACAGTCCAGTATTCCCTTCGTACTGCGCGCACCCATTCCTTTATAAGTTCTGGACACAAGTAAGGAAAAATGAAAATATTTTAAATATCATTGCGCACTTTTAACTTTTCACAAATATCATTTCTTTAAAATGTACGAGGGCGTGCTGAAAAGTAATGCCTCCGAATTTTTTGTTCTGTTCTCAATATCGGTTGAGGTATTGCATGTCACGTATATCAGTCGTCGAATCTCCCGCTTAGATGACGCAAGTTATAACCCTCTACCGCTGGAGAGCTCCGAATTGTAGCGCGTAACATAGCGGTGTGTGACGTATGTCGGTGCGAGAGAAACAGAGTGCTGCAATCGAGAGAAAACGCGCCTCCACTTGAAATCCATAGAAGAATTAAAGCTGCGTATGGTGATGATTGTATCGACATCAGTAATGTGCGACGCTTGGTTGTTCTTGGTCATAATGAAGGAAACGGTGTTGTTAACCTCAACGTGTGTGAAGTGGATGACCGCGTGTGGCAGCCGACGAGGAGAGTAATCTAAATCGGGTAGCTGAACTCATAAGAGAAAATCGTTGGATAACACAGACAGAGCTGTCAGGTAAGTGTGGCATATTACGAGAGTGTGTACAGGCCATCATTACAGAACTTCGGTACAGAAAACTATGTGCACTGTTGGTGCCTCGAATGTTCACTCCTAGGAGACATATTGAGTCTCAACTTTATCTTCTATAGGGATAGAAGCTGAGGTAATGAATTAAAATTTGTGCCAAGGTCGGGACTTCATCTGCGGTCTCCTTCTTACTGGGTAGATGTGTTATCCACTATTTTTATCTATTTTTGTAGGGTCTCCTTCCTCCCCTTCAGCCCCTCCTTGCCCTCTTCAAATGCCCCTTCTACGGCTTAGGATTTAGTGCCTTTGAAATGAAAATAACTTATTTGGCATTCCGTTACCATACAGTGTTTTCTTCGCCTTTCATGAGGCGGCGTATTTTCTATTATTCTTCTGGCAATCCTCACATTAGGAAGTTAATAACGAGTGTAGGAGACACATACATTATAACTGAAAACTCTTCACATATTACAAATAAATGTCATTCTCTTGACTAAAACTTTTTTGAGAATGAAGTACACGTTATAAAATGAATAGGACTGAATATTTCTTATGTTATTTACGTATTTTAGGTGTACTGCATGGTGTAATACTAAACGCACTAACTTTCATTCTGTTACTATTAACTTGTCTATGTTCTTTCTGAAGACTATAACGATCAAGATTAAGGTGGAAAATTAAATAATAAATAAACGATAAACACACTGTTCCGTAATGCAACACAAATAGTGATTCAGCCTTACACAAATGTATATTTCAAAAAAATTGGATATTTATCCTTATATTTCTTTGTCTTGGGTAGTTTGTGATGCTGCGTCCGTCTGCTTAGCTGAATGGTAACGTGCTTGCCTCCCACGCAGCGGGCCCGGGTTCGGTTGCCGGCTGGGTTGGAGGTTTTCTCCGCTCGTGGACTGGGTGTTGTGTTGTCTTCGTCATCATTTCATCCTCATCACCAGCACGCGAGTCGCCCAATGTGGCGTCGACTGTAATAAGACTCGCACTCGGCGGCCGAAATTCCCCGAATGGGTCCTTCTGATCAGCAATGCCATAAGATCATTTCTTTTTTTTTTTTTTTTTGTGATGCTACGTTGTAAGATATAGCCAAATATTCCTTGCATGTGGTATCTGCTGTCAGGATGTAATGGATAGAATGTCTCTTGAGCCAACTGACGGCATTTGTCCTCGTGACGGGGTATGCAACTCCATCTGGCTACAAAAATTCTACTTGTGTGATCTTTTTGGTGCTGTCGTGGATATGTAAGCTAACTTCCGCCTAATCGTTTGCCAGACGTCTTATACCTTTGCACACACTAATCCGTGTTCCTCAGTACCCGTTAAGCCATAAGAAGCACACAGCAGGGACTCTGTTAGGTGAATGGTGTAAAGTTTGGAGTTGGCCGGTACTTTTCTGTTGACGGTCTCGTACTACGTCGCTTTCCCATCCGAAAGTAAAGTCTGGTGGCTAATGTTTCTCCAAATCTCCTTCCAGTCGTAATGTGGGTATTTCTCTTCTATCGTATTTCCATCTTTGTCTTCTCTTAATTTCTGATATATATCTATCACTTTTGCCGTACTTTTAGCGGTGAGTTTCAGTTAGCTGTAACTAAAGTCTATTAATAATTGCTTAAAATGATAAAACCCGTTTGGAATGTGCTGCACATCTGCGGGCGGGTTCAGATATACAGGTGTGATCTCATTCATCAAATGGACGGTAAACTAATGGGCAATTTTGTCCACAGCTTGAAGGTGTTACGCAGGTATAAAGCTTGCGATTTAAAACTGGCGTCAGTGAGGTTTAATCCTCCATTTTCTGCTGAAAGAGAGAGAATGTCAAATTTCACTTAGAAAATATGTTTACGGTGTATGTAGTGTCCAATTGTCGACATTATTTTCGTGGCTGCGTCTTTAGGTATTGGTAACACGTGGGCCACATTTCAATTTGAATATTATGGGCGTATTTGCAACTCCTGTTGTCTGAACTTTATCCAGCTTCCTAATACCGTGTGCCTGGACTGGAGCACATTTGCGTATGTAGTTGGCAGCGATGGTGTGTTTTATGTTACATCTATTCTCAGTGCCTAACGTATGCATGTGGGAGACCACTTTTATTTCCCCGATGTTTTGCATAGGAAGTCCTCATCCTACGTTCATTATACGTGAATTACGTCTTGTTCGGTTTTGCACGCGACGCCAATTCGCATACTGCGTATAATTTGTAGTGCGATCTGTTCGTCATTTTAGTTTTTTAGCAAGAGACCTAAATCGTCGACGTACGCTTTGCAGGCAGTTGGCCATGTATGTGTAATCATCGATGCGTTTGTTGTAAAGTGGTGAGCAGAGTTTCAATAACGATGGAAAACAAGACCATCGACATTTGGCAGCCCTGCTTCGCTGAACTACTGAAATCAAAACTCCTCGATAACTAACCGTTAATCATAGTTCTTGATGACATATTATTTAGTATTCTATATTTCGTGTTGAGGAACCGTAGTGGACACCCTCTTGCGCTCATTACCTCCAGCAGGTACTTACAGTTGACCATTTCAAACGCCTTTTCAAAACTCTAGCGACATTATTGCACATATAAGTTTAAGAACGTACGCTGTTGCTATATGTCTGTATAATCGCACACGACGTGGAGAGTAGATCTGTCCTTGCCTATAGTAGTTTTACAGGCTCCGGTGACCTCATGTCTTGTGGCTTTGTGCAAGGATGTGGGCGATTATTTTCTAGTCTAGTTAAGCAGTGTGATGGATCGTGGGCTTCCGAGAGAAAAACTGTGTGGGCTTTTCGGAATGAGCACAACCGCCCATTCCGAGAAATATTTTGGGGTTTCGATTAAGGATTCATAAGTTCGTTATATGTTGAAATTTTAAGTGTTTACGTGTCAGTTGCGCCTGGAATGCCTGGTAAAGCTCTGCAGGTATGCCATCAGGGCCAGGCAATTTTTTTTCCGGACTAAGTGCTATTACATCATGATACCATCTTATTCAATCTCCTGTATCATGCTGTGAGTTGCTGTAATACTAAATTTCCCTTGAAAATTTCGGAGCAATTATGCCCGTGCGTTGTTATTAACAGCATTTGGGAATAAAAGTTGTGCAAAATGTCAGTATATTCCTTCTTTAATTTCATGTTGGTTGGTTAAAACGGTTCCATCATTCATTTTGACTTCTACAAAAATTTTCGCTTGCCCCTTCTTTTCGTGTGCAACATGAGAAACAGAGTACAAGTGTGTCTGAACACATAGCCCACCCAACACGATGGCCCACGATGGCCCTCCGCAGCCGACGACCCACGTACACTATGCGATCAAAAGTATCTGGACACCCCCAAAAACATACGTTTTTCATATTAGATGCATTTTGCAGCCACCTACTGCCAGGTACTCCATATCAGCGACCTCAGTAGTCATTAGACATCGTGAGAGAGCAGAATGGGGCGCTCCGCGGAACTCACGGACTTCGAACGTGGTCAGATGATTGGGTGTCACTTGTGTCATACGTCTGCACGCGAGATTTCCACACTCCTAAATATCCCTAGGTCCACTGTTTCCGATGTGATAGAGAAGTGGAAACGTGTAGGGACACGTACAGCGCAAAAGCGTACAGGTCGACCTCGTCTGTTGACAGACAGATACCGCCGACAGTTGAAGATGGTCGTAATGTGTAATAGGTAGACATCTATCCAGACCATCACACAGGAATTCGAAACTGCATCAGGATCCACTGCAAGTACTATGGCAGTTAGGCGGGAGGTGAGAAAAATTGGATTTCATGGTCGAGTGGGTTCTCATGAGGCACACATCACACCGGTAGAGGCCAAACGACGTATCGCTTGGTGTTAGGAGCGTAAACATTGGACGACTGAAGAAACGTCGTGTGGAGTAACGAATCACGGTACACAATGTGGTGACCCTATGGCAGGGCGTGGGTATGGCGAATGCTCGGGGAACGTAATCTGCCAGCATTTGTAGTGCCAACAGTAAAATTCGGAGGCGATGTTGTTATGGTGTGGTAGTGTTTTTCATGGAGGGGGCCTACACCCCGTGTTGTTTTGCGTGGCACTATCACAGCACAGGCCTACATTGATGTTTTTAGCCCCTTCTTGCTTCCCACTGTTGAAGAGCAATTCCGGAATGGCGATTGCATCTTTCAACACGATCGAGCCCCTGTTCATAATGCACGGCCTGTGGCGGAGTGGTTACACAAAAATAACATGCCTGTAATGGACTGGCCTGCACAGAGTCATAATCTGAATCCTACAGCATACCTTTGGGATGTTTTGGAACGCCGATTTCGTGCCAGGCCTTACCGACCGACATCGATATCTCTCCTCAATGCAGCACTCCGTGAAAGATGGACTGCCATTCCCCAAGAAACCTTCCAGCACCTGGTTGAACGTATGCCTACGAGAGTGGAAGCTGTCATCAAGGCTAAGGGTGGGCCAACACCATACTGAATTCCAGCATTACCGATGGAAGGCGCCACGAACTTGTAAGTCATGGTACTTATGATCACATAGTGTATGTGCCAATCTTAACACCACGACATCGACAACTACGATCAAAATAGACAGGTGACGACCGGCAATGGACATCGACGCAGTGGCAGAGCGTTGCATAGCCTGATGAATCCTGATACGTTCTTCATCATAGCGATGGGAGAGTGCGAATCCGTCATCTTCCAGGTGAACAGCCCTTTGACACATGTGCTAAGGGGCAGAGACAAGTTTGCAGCGTCTAGGCTCCATTATGCTATGGGGAACATTCACGTGGGCATCCATGGATCCAGTGCAGTACGTGCAAGGCATCATGACGGCGAAGGAGTATTGTACACTTGTTGCAAATCACGTACACCCCTTCATGACGACCATGTTTCCAGACGGCAGTGGCATTTTTAACAAGACAGTGCGCTATGTCACAAGGCCAGGAGTGTGATGGAGTGGTTCGAGGAACACAGTGGCGAGTTCCAGTTGCTCTGAAAGCGCTCCAACTAGCCAGATCTGAACCCGATCGAACACGTCGGGGACGCGACTGCACGTGGCGTCAGGCCTCATCGCCTCCCTCCATGGAATTTACGGGAATTAGGTGACTTCTTTGTGCAGATGAGGTGTCAACTCCCTCCAGCAACCTACCAAGGTCTTATTGCTTCCATGTTATCTTTGCCAAAGGTGAACATATCAGCTACTATGTTGTTGTTGTGGTCTTCAGTCCAGAGTCTGGTTTGATGTAGCTCTCCATGCAACTCTATCCTGTGCAAACTTCTTCAACTCCCAGTACCTATTGCAACCTACAACCTTCTGAATCTGTTTAGTGTATTGATCTCTTGGTCTCCCTCTACGATTTTTACCCTCCACGCTGCCCTCCAATACTAAATTGATGATCCTTTGATGCCTCAGAATATGCCCTACCAACCGATCCCTTCTTCTAGTCAAGTTGTGCCACAAATTTCTCTTCTCTCCAATTCTATTCAATGTCTCCTCATTAGTTATGTGATCTACCCATCTGATCTTCAGCATTCTTCTGTAGCACCACATTTCGAAAGCTTCTATTCTCTTCTTGTCTAAACTATTTATCGTGAACGTTTCACTTCCATACATGGCTACACTCCATACAAACACGTTCAGAAACGACTTCCTGACACTTAAATCTATACTAGATATTAACAAATTTCTCTTCTTCAGAAACGCTTTCCTTGCCATTGCCAGTCTACATTTTATATCCTCTCTACTTCGACCATCATGAGTTATTTTGCTCCCCAAATAGCAAAGCTCATTTACTACTTTAAGCGTCTCATTTTCTAATATAATTCCCGCAGCATCACCCGATTTAATTCGATTACATTCCATTATCCTCGTTTTGCTTTCGTTGAGGTTCATCTTATATCCTCCTTTCAAAACACTGTCCACTCCGTTCAGCTGCTCTTCCAGGTCCTCTGCTGTTTCTGACAGAATTACAATGTCATCGGCGAACCTCAAAGTTTTTATTTCTTCTCCGTGGATTACAATTCCTACTCCTAATTTTTATTGTGTTTCCTTTACTGCTTGCTCAATATACAGATTGAATAACATCAGGGATAGGCTACAACACTGTCTCACTCCCATCCCAACCACTGCTACCATTTCATGTCCCTCGACTCTTATAACTACCATCTAGTTTCTGTACAAATTGTAAATAGCCTTTCGCTCCCTGTATTTTATCCCTGCCACCTTCAGAATTTGAAAGAGAGTATTCCAGTCAACATTGTCAAAAGCTTTCTCTAAGTCTACAAATGCTAGAAACGTAGGTTTTCCTTTCCTTAGTCTATTTTCTAAGACAAGTCGTAGGGTCAGTATTGCCTCACGTGTACCAACATTTCTACCGAATCCAAACTGATCTTCCCCGAGCTCGGCTTCTACCAGTTTTTCCATTCGTCTGTAAAGAATTCGTGTTAGTATTTTGCAGCCGTGGCTTATTAAACTGATATTTCGGTAATTTTCACATCTGTCAACACCTGCTTTCTTTGGGATTGGAATTATTATATTCTTCTTGAATTCTGAGGGTATTTAGCGTATCTTACACATGTTGCTCACTAGATGGTAGAGTTTTGTTAGGCCTGGCTGTCCCAAGGCTGTCAGTAGTTCTAATGGAATGTTGTCTACTTCCGGGGGCCTCGTTTCGACTTACTATTATGTAGATGATCGTAATGTTCTTGCTCATCAGTGTAGACAGCAGGTCGGAAAAGCTTGTAGGCCACACTTCGGTCTGCAATATTCTGTTCTTCAAGTTGTAACAGATGTATATCCAGTGTAAACGGCTCGCTGAAGTGTTCGCAATGAAAGTAAAGCCAGGCGCGTCGCCGTTTTTAATCTCCCACTCGTGTCAGCCTACACTCTATCACTATGTATGCTAACTCTATGGACGTACTGAAATTGGGGCCTTGCTCTTTGGGATCAAAAAACGCAGTTAAAGTGTCTCGCAATATGATATTGTCATGGCACATAACAAATAGGGGAGCAATTTTGTGTTTGAAAACCTCTGCTCTATTACGCCGATTGCTACCTCCTGATGGTCCGTATATTTTGATGATCCGCGTCTTATAGAATGTGCAAGCAATGCCTCTAGCATTAGAAAGAGACTCAATGTCGTTAACGACAGTGCCCTCTTTTATTACCATCGCTGTCCCTGTTTCATTTCCATCTACAGATTTTAAAAACAGTATTATACCAATTTATGTCATTTAATTCAATGTCTTTTACTTCTTGAAGTAAGGCAAAGTCGATATCGGCGGCATATAAAAAACATACAGACTATACTACTTCAGACAACTGCGCTTAATGTTTATATTCAAGGTTGCAATTCTGTAGGCTTGAAGGTGAAGCACAGTATTTCGAGCATTGTTGATTTAAGAGCTCTTCTCAATGCCAGGCATGCGTTGGCATTTAAAATATGTATCTGTCACACAGCCGCATCTCACTGTCTGATCCGCTTGAGTCTCACTTTCACTTAGGCAGTGAAAGTGTGCACCTGTGATGTGGCTCAGTTTACACTGCTGGCCATTAAATTTGCTACACCAAGAAGAAATGAAGATGATAAACGGGTATTCATTGGACAAATATATTTTACAAGAACTGACATGTGATTACATTTTCACGAAATTTGGGTGCATAGATCCTGAGAAATCAGTACTCAGAACAACCACCTCTGGCCGTAATAACGGCCTTGATACGCCTGGGCATTCAGTCATACAGAGCTTGGATGGCGTGTACAGGTACAACTGCCCATGCAGCATCAACACGATACCACAGTTCATCAAGAGTAGTGACTAGCGTATTGTGACGAGCCCGTACTCGGTCGCCATTGACCAGACATTTTCAGTTGGTGAGAGATCTGGAGAATGTGTTGGCCAGGGCAGCATTCGAACATTTTTTGTATCCAGAAAGGCCCGTACAGGACCTGCAACATGCGGCCGTGCATTATCCTGCTGCAATGTAGGGTTTCGCAGGGATCGAATGAAGGATAGAACCACGGGTCGTAACACATCTGAAATGTAACGTCCACTGTTTAAAGTGCCGTCAATGTGAACAAGAGGTGACCGAGACGTGTAACCAATGGCACCCCATACCATCACGCCGGGTGGTACGCCAGTATGGCGATGACGAATACACGCTTCCAATGTGCGTTCACCGTGATGTCGCCAAACACGGATACGACCATCATGATGCTGTAAACAGAACCTGGATTCATCCGAAAGAATGACGTTTAGCCATTCGTGCACCCAGGTTCGTCGTTGAGTACACCATCGCAGGCGCTCCTGTCTGTGATTCAGCGTCAAGGGTAATCGCAGCCATGGTCTCCGAGCTGATAGTCCATGCTGCTGCAAACGTCGTCGAACTGTTCGTGCAGACGGTTGTTGTCTTGCAAATGTCCCCACCTGTTGACTCAGGGATCGAGACGTGGCTGCACGATCCGTTACAGCCATGCGGATAACATGCCTGTCATCTCGACTGCTAGTGATACGAGGCCGTTGGCATCCAGCACGGCGTTCCGTATTACCCTCCTGAACCCACCGATTCCATATTCTGCAAACAGTCATTGGATCTCGACCAACGCGATCAGCAATGTCGCAATATGATAAACCGCAATCGCAATAGGCTACAATCCGACGTTTATCAAAGTCGGAAACGTGACGGTACGCATTTCTCCTCCTTACACGAGGCATCACAACAACGTTTCATGCGGCAACGTTGGTGAACTGCTGTTTGTGTATGAGAAGTCGGTTGGAAGCTTTCCTCATGTCAGCACGTTGTAGGTGTCGCCACCGGCGCCAACCTTGTGTGAATGCTCTGAAAAGCTAATCATTTGCATATCACAGCATCTTCTTCCCGTCGGTTAAATTTCACGTCTGTAGCACATCATCTTCGTGGTGTAGCAATTTTAATGGCCAGTAGTGGATATAATCAGAAAATCGTGCCAGCTCCGGGAATTAGTTCATTTAGCTCCTGATGACGATGGCAGGGACAGCTATCGAAAGGTCTAGTGTTTTATTCGAAGTGTCACGGTTTGTAAACCGAGAAGGATTTATTGAATCATGCCACCTCGAAAGACTTCAAGTCCACCCTTATATTGTTACATTGTTTACAGCTATAACCACACCTCCACCAGCGGCGTACAGACTTTCTTTCCGGTACATACTCCGATCGGAATTTAATATTTCGTCTCTATTCACTTCTAATTCCAGTCAGGTTTTTTTTCTTGGTGCTATGTGACCGCTGTTACTGTTTATGAGCCAGTCTAGTTGTGGGCCCTTCCCATACTCACTCCTGCAGTTAACTAACATTATATTAACTTTTTCTTTCTCCGGTATGCAATGACGAATGTGACCCTTACATGCCTTCATATTTTGAGATGTTGTGCACTCTGGACGTGGGGAGCACACGAAGCCTGCCTGCTCCATTTTTGTAGTGATTTGTGCCGCCCCAACTTGATTATGGATGTATGTTGTATGGATCTGCGACGCCATCATAGCTTAAGATATTGGGCACACCATAAAGGAAGTTGCTTTGTCTCAGTGGCATTTGCAACGAACTCCATACCCAGCCTCTGCTCCAAACATGGTGAGACATGACTTCATACCAGGGGGCTACTACTCATACTGCGACAACATAAAAAATGTGGAAGCTGAAACCAAACTCCTACTACAAAATTTATGACGTTTTTTAGCGACGTTTTCGGAGTAATTGTTACAGGATAAATGTATGTTCCCATTTATATTCGAATTCGTATTACATTGAAAGTACCTATTCAACAGCCAAAGTTCGACGGTATGCGCCGTGTGTCTTGATGGGATACAAACGTGTTCGTGATCCATTCAAGTCACGGAACTTGCATTTGACAACAGTTATTCCTACTTTATTCTTCGCCCTCAAGCTAGCGTTCGGAATATTTCAAATGGCTCTGAGCACTATGGGACTCAACTGCTGAGGTCATAAGTCCCCTAGAACTCAGAACTACTTAAACCTAACTAACCTAAGGACAACACACACATCCATTCCCGAGGCAGGATTCGAACCTGCGACTGTAGCGGTCGCGCGGTTCCAGACTGTAGCGCCAGAACCGCTCGGCCACCAGCGGCCGGCTCGGAATATTTCGTTCCGTCTCTGCTTTGTTTCTCCGGCAGTGTTAGTGGTACGTTAACAGTGACACACGTATGGATGAAGACTTGGTCGATATCAACAACACAGAAGGACTGAACCAAAGTATGGTGCTGCTGCGTTCGAAGGCGACAGGGACCCTGTTCCCACAGCTCAAATCGGCCAGGACTGGCCTTGTGAACACGAGGATAAATTTTTGCATCTCCCCTGGCCACCGTAGTCACCAGATACCAATATTAGTGAGCCAACGGCCTTGCCGCAGTGGTCAGATTACCGAATATAAGCGCTGTCGGGCTAGGCTAGCACTTGGATGGGTGACCATCCAGTCTGCCAAGCGCTGTTGGCAAGCGGGGTGTACTCAGCCCTTGTGAGGCAAACTGAAGAGCTACTTGATTGAGCAGTAGCGGCTCCGGTCTCGGAAACTGACATATGGGCAGGAGAGCGGTGTGCTGACCACATGCCCATCCATATCCGCATCCAGTGACGCCTATGGACTGAGGATGACACGGCGGCCGGTCGGTACAGTTGGGCCTTCATGGTCCGTTCTGATGGAGTCCTATTTTTTTTTTTTTTTACTTTGGAGAGAAGGGCGCGTGATCGCCATCCATTTTCATTTTTGTTACCTGAAATTGCTACAATTTAGCAGCAAGAATGGTATAAGATTCCTTTGAAAACAATACAGGACCTGTATTTATCCATTCCGAGATGACTGGAAGCTGTTTTGAATGCCAACGCTTTTCCTATACCATATGGAATGCAAATGAGCGTTTGGTGTCATTGGCCGGGAGGCCCCTTGGGGGGGCCGGTCCGGCTGCCTTGGTGCAGGTCTTTTTACATTCGACGTCACATTGGGCGACCTGTGCGCCGGATGGGGATGAAATGATGATGAAGACAGCACAACAGCCAGTCCCTGACCAGAGAAAATCCCCGAACCCCGGACCGTAGGACGGCAATCCGTCACGATGACCACTCAGCTATCAGGGCGGACTCCTATACCATATTAGGTATAGTAATGTGTTGTGTTTGTAGTGTTGAACATCAACGGTTTTCCTACACCGTGTTAGGTATGATAATGTGTTGTGTTTTTGATGTTTCCATATTTTTGTCTACCTCCTGTGTATGGATTCACTGTATTCACGACACAACGACGCTATGTTGAACTGTTCTTGCATTTACAGCACCCACGCGTGTATCGTTTGAAGGTTGTTTCATTGCTCTGTGTTTTACATTGTACGTTTCGGTCATTGCATACTACAGGCTTTTTCACTGTAATAAAAATACATCCACAGAAAGAAAGGAAACTGAGATAACAAATCGAATAAATCATATCATCATTACATTATTTGTCAGTGACGAGCCACCAGAGAGCATGGATTTCTTATACCAAAATGCTTAGAAAATATCCCTGCTAAATCTCCGAAATTTTGTCGATGACTTTTGGGTTCACCTTGTAATCGGTTCCCCAGACGCCTACATACCATATCATTGCTCACCTACAACACCAGTAGTCATCTTCGAGCAACGGGGCCATTTGGTATCGATGCAAAGAGCAACATTTTAGAAATTGACGTGCGGAATATTACTCTTTTATGCTAAAGGTAATGTAAATTACTTCATTGGCCTTTTAAGAGGTCCAGAATTGTTTCACATATACCTAATTTTAGAAAAGAAAGCACTGCAGTTGTGGTTTTTAGATATTTGTTTAGTAATATTTTAGATAATCATCACAGTTTTAAAGAAGTGTTCGCAGACGGATCCAAACAGACAGACTCCCTTGACGGTTCAGTAGTTATCGCTGATTGCGTCTTCAGGATTAGCCTACCAGATATGTTTATACTGAGCCACTCTGAGTTGTGTGTGATTCTTAAGGCACTGCGGCAGATGAGGTGAAACTAAGGGAAGATGAATTTTATATGCGCCAATTCACTCTGTGTGCTGCGCGGGATTAGCCGAGCGGTCTGAGGCGCTGCAGTCATGGACTGAGCGGCTGGTCCCTGCGGAGGTTCGAGTCGTCCCTCGGGCATGGATGTGTGTGTGTTTGTCCTTAGGATAATTTAGGTTAAGTAGTGTGGAAGCTTAGGGACTGATGACCTTAGCAGTTAAGTCCCATAAGATTTCACACACATTTGAACTTTTTTTTCATTCTGTGCTCTATTGGTCCTTCAACAAACGTAACCAGCAGGAAAAGTATACAGCTCTTACTGCAACAAAATGGGAATGTAGTGGTTTTCTGTCGGTTACGGGGGCACTTGGGAATAAAAGGAAACGACCAAGCTGACATAGCAGCCAAGGAGACCTTGTTTATACTCTGGAAGCTACCTTACCGTGTTACAGAGTGTACCTAATGTACCGGTGTCACTTCCCCATTTTCAGAACAAGTGATGGTAAGCTTTCATTTGAGCTCGAATCTCTCTGATTTTACCTCCATGGTCTTATCTCGAGGTACACTCAGGAGGAAGCAACATATGGTTGACTCCGCTAGGAACATGGGCACACGGAACTTTAACAGTAAACCAATACGTGGTGCACAATGCCTCTCTTGCAGCGTCTGCCACTAGAGTTGACTGATCATCTCCTTGACCCTTATGCGCTAACTAAATGAACCAGTAACGAAACACGCTGCTCTTCTCTGGATCTTCTCTATTTTCCATGTCAAACATACCCTCCCTCACTGAAAAGCAATATTCAAGTATTGGTAGAACTGGTTCTTTGGGGATGGTCTACACTTCCTGATAATTGTACCGATCAATCCCAGCCTTGCTTGTGGATTAGTTTTATGTGGTCGTTCCACTTTATATCGCTCCGTTCGTGTACTCGCAGATATTTTATTAATTTGACTGCTGGCGGTGATTGGTTTGCAAACGTGTAATCATACAATAATGGGCCTTTCTGCCTATTTATGCAAATACTTTACATTTGTTTACGTTTAAGGTCAATTGCCACTCCCTATAGCAAGCGTTGATCCTCTGCAGGCCTTCCTGCACTTTGCTACAATTTTCTAGCGTTGAACAGCATCATCTGCGAAAATTTTTGGTAGAACTTCCGACGTTATCAAAAAAATGTTCAAATGTGTGTGAAATCTTATGGGACTTAACTGCTAAGGTCATCAGTCCCTAAGCTTCCACACTACTTAACCTAAATTATCCTAAGGACAAACACGCTTACCCATGCCCGAGGGAGGACTCGAACCTCCGCCGGGACCAGCCGCACAGTCCATGACTGCAGAGCCTGAGACCGCTCAGCCAATCCCGCACTGCCCGACGTTAACCCTTAGGTCATTTATATGTACTGAGAGAAGGAAAGATCCTATGAAACTACCCTGAAGTACGCCGAAACGTCTGAAGATTTCTCTCCGTTGAAAATGAAGTGCTGTGCTCTGTTTGCTAGAACAACTTCAATACAATCACATAGCTGATCCGTACGCTCGTTTTTCATTCATTAGTCGAAAGTATGGAACTTTATCAAACGTCATCGGGAAGTCTAGAAACAGCGCATCAATCTGGGCTCCGGTATCTACTGCTTTGTGGGTCTCGGGGACGAACAGAGCGAGCTGGGTTTCACACGATCATTGTTTCCGGAACCCATGTTGATTTCTACAGTGAAGATTTTCGATCTAAAGCAATGTCATAATACGCGAGCGTAAAAAAGACGATTGTCTGGTTGAAGGCATATGCGACACTCATCGGTGAATAGAACGTGATGCCAATCCTGAGCGGTCCATTCGGCATGTTGTTGGCCCCATCTGTAGCGCGCTGCATGGTGTCGTGGTTGCCAAGATGGACCTCACCATGGACGTCGGGAGTGAAGTTGCGCATCATGCAGCATGTTGCGCACAGTTTGAGTCATAACACGACGTCCTGTGGCTGTACGAAAAGCATTATTCAACATGATGGCGTTGCTGCCAGGGTTCCTCCGAGCTATAATGTGTAGGTAGCGGTCATCCACTGCAGTAGTAGCCCTTGGGCGACCTGAGCGAGGCATGTCATCGACAGTTCCTGTCTCTCTGTATCTCCTCCATGTCCGAACAATATCGCTTTGGTTCACTCCGAGACGCCTGGACACTTCCCTTGTTGAGAGCCCTTCCTGGCACAAAGTAACAATGCGGACGCGATCGAAACGCAGTATTGACCGTCTAGACATGGTTGAACTACAGACAACACGAGCCGTGTACCTCCTTCCTAGAGGAATGATTGGAACTGATCGACCATCGGCCCCCTCCGTCTAATCGGCTCTGCTCATGCATGGTTGTTTACATCTTTGGGCGGGTTTAGTGACATCTATGAACAATCAAAGGGACTGTATCTGTGATACAACATCCATAGTCAACGTCTATCTTCAGGAGTTCTGGAAACCGGGGTAATGCAAAACGTTTTTTGATGTGTGTAGGTTGTAATAAACAAGTAAAATCTGTTCCTTCTTTTTGAATCACCCGGTATACTAATATACAGGATTACTCCGGGATGATGTTACAAAATTACAGGAACGGCGGAGGAGGATATATGTATCAATTTGTTGTAAGGGCCCGTGGCCCGGAAATGACCGAGTGAAAATTGTGAAAATCGTTGTGGTACCTCTAACACTGGAATACAAGGACCAGTACTGTTGTCTCTAAGACTGTACGGCTGGCAACGCCGAAAGGTGGTAGTATGGACCAAAACCAGAAAAAATGTCCAGTAAATACGGGCTCTTAAATGCCTACCTTGAGAACTATGAGCACTTGTCCAGTAGAAGAGCCGTGTTTCACAATAGCGAAGATGAAAAAATGATCATAGCTCTTCAGGTATGCATTTTAAAGCCCACGTTTACTAGATATTTTTTCTTGTCTTGATCCTTACTATACCTCAATCGCCTGCACTACAGTCTTAGCAACAACAGTACCGGTATAAGTATTCCATTGTCAGAGGTATCAGAACGATTTGCTCTTATAACTTTCTACTCGGTCGTTTCCGCAACAGAGTCCCTTACATCAAATTGATGCATATACCATTCTCCATGATCCGTAACAATGTTATAAGCACTCAGAGTGCTTATAACGTCATGACAGAGTTACCCTGTACTCTTTCTCTGATCTACACGACGAATACTGCTCTCTTTAATTGATGGGGATAGTACTCTTCCCTGTCTGAAATCAGTACTCATGTTATCGGGCCTGTGGATGGATCTCTATTTCCTAAAAGAAAAAAAAATACGCACTCAAACCATACTCCGTTACCCTAGAATCCCTTTCCTACGTGAAGTGTGCCACTACTCAGTTAATGAGGACCCTCTCTTCTCCACTCGATATCGGTGGCGGAGAAATCCAAAATTCAAATCCAATATCGTCGCAGAATCGTCCGAGCCTCTGGCTTCAGCTTTCCGGTAGTCTCCAAACCAAAGGACTGCAATCGGTTCTGGTAACAATGATGCAAATCGCTAGCTCGTCTGCCAACCCACGAGCGACGCTAGCTATCTGCAGCAAAGAAGCAAGCCACCGATAGGAACCAAGGATGGCCTCTGGACCCAGGTGGCATGCACCATTCTTGTCGCCATAAGCCACGATATGCAGCCGGGTGCACTCACTGCTCTCACTCGCTGTCGGCAGAGCCTTCTCCACATCTTTGACGTCATCCAAGGCAAGCAAACAGAATGGACACGTCTTTCTTTCAAGATCTGCCTGCTGTTTCCCTAAGGGGTCCGTTACCCGTCTAACGTTGGAGCTCCCGATGACTAGCAACCCCACCCTCTGTGCTTTTTCAGAGCTCTCTGAAAGATTCGGCCCCAGTCCCAACAGACGAGGCTCCCAGTGCTGGCTCAGATGTACCTTCAGCTGTGGGAAATATTTCAAACGTGTTTTTAAGGCACAGGGTGACAGCCGTGTGGCCAATAACCACTTTGGCCTTCCGCCCAGAAATTCACGACCCCGGTCCTGTTCGCCACTCACTCTCAGGTACGTGTCGACCGGATGGGACGAGCGTCTAAAAATATTTCAGTGTAAAATTACGTTACTTAACACCAGCAAGACGCAGTGCTTACTCGTATGTGTATAACGCTCACTGCATTCCAAGTTTTCCTTATCACTTAACCTTCCGTAGTGTTAAGTGGAAGTTTCTTCTTTTAGTGACATTGTTTTAGTTCATATTTGCTCTACTTTTCATATGCATTTGTAAAACGGTCCCTTGTAAATAGAAGTCTATCTTCTGCACGCTGAATTAACGTACAGTATTACTCTGTCAGCAAATGTATTAGAGATTTTGTACGTAATGTATACCTGTAAATTTATTGAATTTACGCCGGCCGAAGTGGCCGAGCGGTTACAGGCGCTACAGTCTGGAACCGCACGACCACTACGGTCGCAGGTTCGAATCCTGCCTCGGGCATGGATGTGTGTGATGTCCTTAGGTTGGTTAGGTTTAAGTAGTTCTAAGTTCTAGGGGACTTATGACCACAGCAGTTGAGTCCCATAGTGCTCAGAGCCATTTGAACCATTTTTTTATTGAATTTACATTCTTACTTTAATGTAAAATGCTGTTACTGAACACAAGCAAGACGTAGTTCTTACGCCCATGTATTTAGCGTCCTCTGCATCCAAATTTTTCCTTATCCCTTGAGCCTGTACCTTTGAACAGTTGGCCTTTGTCTCTGGCATGGTGAATACTTAGTTTGTGCAAATATTTTATCCTTTGGACGCCAGTTATAATTTTATGTAGACAAGAGTCTTTACCAGTGGGCGAATACATTTGTGTATTTACAATGAAGAGCCAAAGAAATTGATACACCTGCCTAATATCGTGTAGGACCCCTGCCAGCACGCAGAAGAGCCGCAACACAACGTGGTATGGACTCGACTAATCAGTGAAGTAGTGCTGGAGGGAACTGACACCATGAATCCTGCAGCGCTGTCCATAAATTCATAAGAGTACGAGGGGGTGGAGATCTCTTCTGACAAGCACATTGAAAGGAATCCCAGATATACTCAATAATGTTCATGCCTCAGGAGTTTGGTGGCAGCGGAAGAGTTTAAACTCAGAAGAGTGTTCCTGGGGCCACCCTGTAGCAATTCTGGACGTGTGGCCTGTCGCATTGTCCTGCTGGAATTGCCCAAGTCCGTCGCAATGCACAATTGGCATGAATGGACGCAAGTGATCAGATAGGATGCTTACGTACGTGTCACCTGTCAGAGTCGTATCTAGACGTATCACTCCAACTGCACACGCCCCACACCATTACAGAGCCTCCAAAAGTTTGAACCGTCCCATGCAAACATGCAGGGTCCATGGATTCATGATAACGTCTCCATTACCCGTGCACGTACATTCGCTCGATACAATCTGAAACGAGACTCGTCCGAACAGGCAACATGTTTCCAGTCATTAACAGTACAATGTCGGTGTTGATGGGCCCAGGCGACGCGTAAAACTCTGTGTCGTGCAGTCATCAAGGGTACACGAGTGGACCTTCGGCCCCGAAAGCCCATATCTATGATGTTGAATGGTTTGCACGCTGACACTTGTTGATGGCCCAGCATTGAAATCTGC
Source organism: Schistocerca serialis cubense (assembly GCF_023864345.2). Taxonomy (NCBI): domain Eukaryota; kingdom Metazoa; phylum Arthropoda; class Insecta; order Orthoptera; family Acrididae; genus Schistocerca; species Schistocerca serialis. Next base: position 257,028,124 of record NC_064640.1, read on the forward strand.
AGCAATTTGCGGAAGGATTGCACTTCCGTCACGTTGAACGGTTCTCCTCGGTCGTCGTTGGTCCCGTTCATGCAGGATCTTTCTCCAGCCGCAGCGATGTCGGAAGTTTGACGTTTTACCGGACCCCTGATATTCGCGGGAAAATCCTCCGTTCATCGCTACCTCGGAGATGCTGTGTCGTATTGCTCGTGCGCCAACTATAACAGCACGTTCATACTCACTTAAATCTTCATAACCTGCTATTGTAGCAGCAGTAACGGATCAAACAACTGCGCCAGACGCTTGTTGTCTTATACATATAGGCATTGCCGACCGCAGCGCCGTATTCTCCCCGTACACATATCTCTGTATTTGAATACGCATGCCTGTACCAGTTTCTGTGGCGCATCAGTGTGTTTTGACGTACACTGAATGCAATCTAGCTGCTGTCTTAAGCCATGCCATGTGACGTTCTGGTTTTTATACCAATTTTATATATGACAAGAGCCGCTCGGCGTCAGCTTATGTAATTTACCACCATGTGATGTAACAAATGAGTAAGCGTACCTCACAAATATTTTTCTGTTATTAATATTTTTAATGTATTTAAAAATAATTTGTAACCCTTTATATACATTTTTAGAGTACACTCCTTCAGAAGAAGATATTATTTAGAAATATTGAAACATATGTCAAGAGTTAAATAAACCTTTGGTTTGCAACTGGTTGACTGATTTTTTTCAACCTCTGCAAATGTATACAATTGCTGGATCGCAGCCATGTTTAAGATCTCCTCAAAAATCGTGTTTTAGTGCGAGAAATATTTTATTTTCAGTTTTCTAGTTTTATTTCCTGATCGAAAGACTGTGTGGCATCACAAAATGACCAAAATATTGACGTGAGTAATTTATTATTATAGTTATCTCTCCAGATGGGTAACCAACTTTCAGGCGATAACTCGTGTGATGGAAAGTGTTTCTCGCTCTATATCTAAAATGAGAGAAAGTTGTGTTCACATCATTAGGCGACAGACTGCTTAACCATTTAGATACAAACAGAGTAAAAAAACTTTAAAATTAATATGAATCACTTAGAAGGCCGCTATGTTAGCAATTTTCGGACACGAAAGGAAGGAGTTGGTCGAATTAGTAACATGTGTAAGCATTAAATATTGTTTTGCATTTATTATTTTGTTTCACTCAGTATAGGCTACGTTTACATGTCTCACACTGACATATATAATAAGCTTTCCCAACCTTTGTCTTATGCCAGAGGAGCTGCCCCGTGCAGCAGCTGTTCCTTTCTTTGTTTCTACTTTTAACTTAATTTGACGATAACAGCAGCAATACGTCGTATTAACCGTGATTCATGCATGTCTTCACAATCAACTGCAGAGACCAGCGTATGTGCTCTGTTTTGTGCATTGGCTTGTTGATCACAGGAACAACATACAGAATTAATAACAAGCTTGTTTGTGTTGTCACAATTGAAAGAGAACAGCAACAGGCATTATCATTCCCAAATCCTTGAACTATCCACACTCGCAAAAGCAAGCAGCACTTCGACACATGTTCCATAGACTCAACACAGTACCACTCACCAAAGAAAGCTACCAAAAAGAAATGGACATAATAATGCAGATAGCACAAAATAATGGTTACAATAATAACACAGTCACAAACACAGTCACAACAAAGTTAAAAGTAAAATAAAAGCAGAAAGCTCCAAGCCACAGACAACAACACAACAGAACCAAACACAAACATGCAATCCCATAACGACTACGCAGGGTAATCAGAAAAAGATGAAAGCAAGCACAAGATGGTACACAATGTCATACATCAAAAACTCACCCATAAAATCACCAACATTTTCAAAAGACAGGGAATAAACATAGCATACACAACAGACAATTCTATACAAAAAATACACCCCAAAACTGACAAAAAACAAAGACATACCAGAAAGCAGGTATATATCAACTACTGTGTAACACTTGTGAAGGCAGATACTGAGGACAAACAGGTAGAACATTTGATGTCAGATACAAAGAACACATGAGAGCCAGGAAGTATGGGACAAACCAATCCACATTTGCAGAACAACTAATAGAAAATGACCACAATCCAACAATTAGAGAAGATGACATGAAAATAATTAGAATCAACAAAAAAAAAAAAAAAATCTCCTAACCATGCAAGAAAATTACCACATACAGAAAACCAAAGCAGAAGGGAAAATCATGTTGAATGACCAAGTACACATGCCAAGCAATTCATTATTTACACTAATAGATAAAATAATAGAATAACGCTCCCAAAAAGGATTAATATGATAATACTGTCCAATATAATAATAATAGCACCCAACATCTTTACACTCACTCATTCATGAACTCCTCCACAGAAGATTGAAACGAAAAGTCAAATCAGCTGTCACAAAAAAAAAATCTCGTCGGCTCTATCCCTCTCTCTCTCGCGCGCGCGCTCATACACAAAGACGGCATAAACATTATGAATAGAAGTTAGTCTCGAACATATACGTCTTTAGGTTGGCAACAAATAGGTAAACATACCAAAAAGGAGAAAACACGTAATGGAGTCGCAATATTTACGTTGTGAAAAGCGGTGTCCGGCGAAATTGTTGTGTCGAGTGACAGAACAATAATACTCCACAAAAACGAGTGAGAAACATGGTGAACAGTGTGAGGAAGGCCAGAATACAAAGTTGTGATTATATGGCAGTAATAAAAGTGATAGTGCGACCTCCAGACCAGTTGTGAGGAAACGCAGATCAGCAAATCGTAAGTAACTACTTTTTTACAAAAAATCGCGACGTGAACTGTTTAATAATCTAAAACTAACAAAACTGTATCATTGTAGATCCCACTGATAATGCCTTAGAAAAGTAAAAGGCGAAACGCGTATGGGATACATAAAGTAACTAGCACCAGGGAAAGGCAGTTTTATTTACAAAACAAAAATTAATAAGCCTGTCATAAAAATGCTTTCAACGTAAATGTCACCAGAGCAGAACGAAAGTGTTTTCTGTGTTCTGTACTTTTTTAAATATTGCTTCAGATGTATGTAGCAAACCACCTCCGTCATCCTTGGTAATAAAAGCAGATGGATTTGCCACAGGCGTCTTGCAATATATGTGATCGTCTGCGCACATGTAGGGTACAGTAATAAATTCTTTACACTCTCCAAATCTTAAGATCAGAAGAAGCTTTTGGAGAACATATCCTGATATATAGTAAGTGTTGATTCACTAAGTGTTGATGGTACAACAGCCTCAAAGTAACTAAGATCTACACTGTCATAACTGTGCTCATCACTTTACTTCTTATGCCTCATGAATTCACTAATACAGGGAGAGCTCACTTTTTCAATGTCATCTACATTACTGTTAGCACCTGCAGTAACAATGTTTTGAGTAGCATTGTTCTTAGAGCAGACTGAAACACTGATATGTTTGGATTATTGTTCCAACCATACCTAGAACTTACGCAATAAAAAAAGAAGGATTTCTAGATGATCTTGAGAGAAATTGCGTGTTGAGAAATACTTCAGACGTTCACTGTCCCGATACAGAGACTCCTGAGAGTGCCTTCTAACACCATGTAAGCATGTTAAAAATCCCAACACAAATGTTTTTCGATGATGTACTAACGCATGCACACCATCAAACTTCATTGTTCGATTGATTCTCTCCAATAATTTATATTTTCAGCTCACAATGATTGTTTGAAGCCTTTAGTATACACATTCCGAGAGCCGAATATGTCAAACACTATATCCAATAATTCTGATGAATTCTGTAGTGGCAGAGACGTCCTGAAAATCTGGGTGCTGAGAACTCTCTAGAAATTCAGTGGCATCAGTAACACCTGAGCTCATTGTTTGAACTGCTAAGAAAACATTCATTTTCTTATTTTTGAACATAGTTAATTAGTTTATTCACTAGGAAATATGAAAATCAGCATTAAAATTTTTCGGTATATGACACTATACCGAGGTCAGATTAGCCTGAATACACTTTTTCTTGTTCCACACAAGATAAATCCCCACATACACAAATACAATAACAAAGCAGCATTAAACAATACCACAACACAGCCAAAAGAAAAATACGTAAGCTTGCCATTTGTAGGAAAGCTGTCATATAAAATAGCAAACCTGTTCCGAGGAACAGATATCAAAATCAGCTACTATACAAATAACAAAATAAAGGACAAAGCTATCCATAACATTAAAAATAATACCAAAGCGTACAATCAATCAGGAATATATAAACTTAACTGCAACTCATGTCCAAAAACATACATAGGCCAAACAAGGAGAAACTTCAACATACGGTATCGAGAACACATGGATGCTCTTCGTTTCAAAAACTTAAATAAATCCACATTCGCCCAACATGTAGCAGAAGAAGAACATCAAGTAACAGACATATCCCATAACCTACAAGTTCTCCACCTAGCCAACAAAGGAAAAAGAATGAACCTCCTAGAAGAAATCGAAATTTATTCACATAAACATGCATCCCCTTCTGACATACTTAACGACCAAACAGAGCTACCAAACCAAATATTTCTGAACAACTTCCACACTCTACTTATCAAACCACTTACTAGCACAATCAAGAAATAACTTAATCTAATATAAACCCAACAAATGCATGTAATAATATAAAACATAAAAATCTTAATTCTAAAATCTTAATTCTATCTTTTTTATATTGTAAATGTATGAATTACTGCTTTCTATAAATGTGTTATGTTAGTTTACTATCTTCAATACTGCAAAAAAAAAAAAAACAAAAAAAATTGTATACATCGTACTTAGAATACTTCTATCACCCAAGTCAAGGTTTAGAAAACTGTAGCTTATCTTAGAACCTCAAAATTTTCGTAAAATATAACTCTGTCCACAGATTAACCGTTTGTATGTGAACAAAAACTGTCAGTCGACAACATGGCGGATAACGCAGTGCGCCTGTGTAAAATACGTGATAAAAAGTGTTTGTGTTGTTGCAAAAAAGAAGAAAAGCCAAGAAAAAACAAGGAGAGGAGAATGTAAGTAAAATGAACAACTGATAATGCGTAACTTTAAACTCGCGAAATTGAAGTAAATGATTGGAATCGTTGCTTTTGCACAGGTCTGCTGCAGCATCCAAACTGCTGTCGAGATTGTACTACTGTAGAAACTGAAGATCCATGTAATTTGCCAGCTGAAGATGGGTGCAAACCCGAAATGCATATTGGCATAAATAAAACGCATTAAAAAGTGGCTGGTTGCTGTATTTTTACAGTGAAATATCATTATCCACGGCCACGGAGCTCAACAGTCCAAATAAAATGGACAAATTGTTATCCACACGAGGTGCTTCCTAATTGGCATATTATCAGAAATTAAGGCACACTCTTTAAGACACCGTTTGTCGCAGTTTTATTTACATCTACATCTACGTAGATACTCTACAATCCACCGATTGGCGCGTGTTCGAGGGTGCCCCATACCACTAATAGTCGTTTCCTTTCCTGTTCCACCGCAAACACAGCGAGGGAAAAGGCTATCTATATGCCTCCGTATGAGCCCTAATTTCTCGTACCTCATCTTTGTGATCCTTACGCGCTATGTATGTTGGATTCAGTATAATCGTTTTGTAGTCAGCTTCAAATGCCGGTTCTCTAAATTTTCTCAAGTGTTCCTCGAAAAGAATGTTGCCTTCCCTCCAGCGATTTCCATTTCTTTTCCCGAAGCATTTTCTTGACACTTGCTTGTTGTTACTACCAGTAACAAATCTAGCAGCCCACTCCGGAAATGCTTCGCTGACTTCCTTTAATCCGACCTGGTACGGATCCCAAACACTCGAGCAGTACTCAAGAATCGGTCGCACTTGCGTCCTATATGCAGTCACCTCTACAGATGAACAATACTTTCCTGGAATCCTCGCAACAAACAGGAATCGACCATTCGCCTTCCCTATCACAGTCCTCACAGTCTCGTTTCATTTCATATGGTTTTGCACCATTACGCCCAGCCCAGCACAACTGTGTCGAGCGGGACATTACTAATGCTGTATCCGAACATTAAGGTTTTTTTTTTGTTTTTGCTACTTATCCCCATTAACTTCCAGTTTTCTACATTTAGAGTCACTCAATTTCCACACCTTACCGCACACCACAGCATAATCAGCAAACAACCGCAGACTCCCGCCCACCCTGTCCGCCAAATATTTTATGCACATAGAGAATAATAGCGGTCCTATCACACTTCACTGGGGCACTCTTGACAGTATCCTTGTCTCTGATGAAAGCTCGCCTTCGAGGACAACGTACTGGGTTCTATAACTTCACATTTGTGAGCGTATTCCATATGGTCGTACCTTCTTTAACAGCCTGCAATGGGACACTGTTTCAAACGCTTTTCGGAAGTCTAGAAATACGAAATCTGTATGTTGCTCTTCATCCATAGTTCGCAGTATACAATGTGAGGAAAGAACTTTCTGAAACCGTACTGATTCGTGGGCATAAAATTCTCGGTGTCAAGAAAATTGATAATATTCGAACTGAGAATGTGTTCGAGGATTCTGCTGCAAATCGATGTTGGGTATATTGGTCTGTAATTATGCGGGTCAGTTTTTTTTCCCTTTTTGTATACAGGAGTCACCTGCGCTTTTTTTCCAGTCGCTTGACACTTTGTGCGAGAGATTCGAGATAAATGTAAGGAGCCAATGCTGTAGAGTACTTTTAGAAAAACTAAATTAGGATTCCATCCGGACCTGATGACATATTTGTTTTCATCTGTTTCAGTTGTTTCTCTATGACATCCATACCGGAGTCTGTTCGGTGGACAAACGACAATGTGTTTGTATGATTCTCCTGCGTGAGTGACTTCTTAGACGTGAAATTTAGAATTTCGGCTTGCGTTTTGCTATTTTCGATTGCCATACCAGACAAGTCAACAAGTAGCTGGATGGAAGACACAGACCAACTTAGCGATTTTACATAGAATCAAAATTTTGTCGGGTTCTCTGTCAGCTCTTTAGCTAAGGTATGACAGTGGTAGTTGTTGTATGCTTCGCGCATTGACCCTTTCACAAACTCATGTATCTCTACTAACCTTTCGTTTTCATCATTTGTGGGTTCTCTTTTGACTTGAGAGTGCAAGAGCCTCTGCTTCCTCAGGATTTTGCGAATATATTATTGAACCATTATGGTCTTTTGCTTGTTTAATCTACTTACTAGACACATAGGTCTGCAGACCACAATATACAGTCTGCTTAAACTTTGCCCATAATTCCTCCACGTGCATGTTACTGGAACTAAACAGCACAAACAATATAGCAGGTCAGCAACTGGAAGCAGTTAATTCAACAAATTATCTGGGAGTAGGCATTATGAGTATTTAAAATGGAATGATCATATAAACTTGGTCGTTGGTAAAGCAGATACCAGACTGAGATTCATTGGAAGAATCCTAAGGAAATGCAATCCGAAAACAAAGGAAGTAGGTTACAGTACACTTGTTCGCCCACTGCTTGAGTATTGCTCACCAGTGTGGGATCCGTACCAGATGGGGTTGATAGAAGAGATAGAGAAGATCCAACAGAGCGCAGCGCGCTTCGTTACAGGATCATTTAGTAATCGCGAAAGCGTTACGGAGATGATAGATAAAACTCCAGTGGAAGACTTTGCGGGAGAGACGCTCAGTAGCTCGGTACGGTTTTCGAGAACACACCTTCACCGAGGAGTCAAGCAGTATATTGCTCCTTCCTACGTATATCTCGCGAAGAGACCATGAGGATAAAATCAGACAGAGTAGAGCCCACACAGACGCATACCGACAATCTTTCTTTCCACGAACAATACGAGACTGGAATAGAAGGGAGAACCGATAGAGGTACTCAAAGTACCCTGCGCCACACACTGTCAGGTGGCTTGTGGAGTATGGATGTAGATGTAGATGTAATTCACTGTCCAAGTGAGATGTTAACAACTGCTTATCTTCTCTTTCTGGCAAAAACACTCCCCTAGCCTTCTTAACTGATTTATTAACTTCCGTAACCATAGTTGCTATAATGACGTCATGATTGCTAATCCCCGTTTATATACTGACCTTGTCGATGAAGTCCGGCGTATTTGTAGCTATAAGGTGTAAGATATTTCCACTGCGTATCGGTTGCCGAACTAGCTGCGCAAGACAGTTTTCAGAAAACGTGTTCAAAAGTACTTCGCATGATTGTTTTAGATAGTAGAAAACTTCCTTTAGCCGGCCGAGGTGGCCGAGCGGTTCTAGGCGCTACAGTCTGGTACTGCGCGACCGCTACGGTCGCAGGTTCGAATTCTGCCTCGGGCATGGATGTGTATGATGTCCTTAGGTTAGTTAGGTTTAAGTAGCTATAAGTTCTAGGGGACTGATTACCTCAGACTTTAAGTCCCATAGTGCTCAGAGCCATTTGAACCATTTTAGAACTTCCTTTAGATAGCCGGATTCACAATTTGTATATGATACCCAACCACGAATAATACTGGAGTAGGGCAAAAGAAACATAGAGCGCAAAAATCTATATGCCCTAGGCGAACAGAAATGCAGACTGAGGGCAAATTGTTTAGTTAATTCACTATATCGCCTTGATTGCTTCTTTTCATTTGGGTAACTATAACATCTAAAACAAAACCACTAAAACGTTCTTGAATTACATTTTCCAGATCCTCATTTACACAATTTCTTTTCTTCGGCATTGTAATCAATTCTGCCAACGTGTCTACCTTTTTTCTCACGTCACTTAAGTATCATCTAAAATCTTCTCACTTATTTCCTAAGGGCCACAGTTTTGTGAGATACTTCAGTCTGAACACTTACATCATATTTGTCGTGACTACTGTCAGATTCACACAAGTATATATTGTCTGAATCTTATTCATTTCCTGAAACTAAATTAAAATAGTCCGTCAGTAACAATTATGAGCGCCGGTCGTTGTGGCCGAGCGGTTCTAGGCGCTTCAGTCCTGAACCGCGCTGCTGCTACGGTCGCAGGTTCGAATCCTGCCTCGGGCATGGATGTGTGTGATGTCCTTAGGTTAGTTAGGTTTAAGTAGTTCTAAGTTCTAGGGGACTGATGACCTTAGATGTAAAGTCCCATAGTGCTTAGAGCCATTTGATTCATTTTTGAATTATGAGCTACTGCAAGTACATAAAGACGCACGAACGTTAACGCGTATCCTTGTAGCTAGTTAAATACATGGTTTTACCTTAGAAACGAGTGTTGAATTCCGAACAAGTAGCCTTCTTCGAGTAAACTTGGTGCAACGTCATCTTTAAGCTGCCCCTTGTCGAAACGTGCAGCTGTCTTTTGCAAAATGATCGCTTTAAATGACACTTTATTTCGATACAGTCCAGTATTCCCTTCGTACTGCGCGCACCCATTCCTTTATAAGTTCTGGACACAAGTAAGGAAAAATGAAAATATTTTAAATATCTTTGCGCACTTTTAACTTTTCACAAATATCATTTCTTTAAAATGTACGAGGGCGTGCTGAAAAGTAATGCCTCCGAATTTTTTGTTCTGTTCTCAATATCGGTTGAGGTATTGCATGTCACGTATATCAGTCGTCGAATCTCCCGCTTAGATGACGCAAGTTATAACCCTCTACCGCTGGAGAGCTCCGAATTGTAGCGCGTAACATAGCGGTGTGTGACGTATGTCGGTGCGAGAGAAACAGAGTGCTGCAATCGAGAGAAAACGCGCCTCCACTTGAAATCCATAGAAGAATTAAAGCTGCGTATGGTGATGATTGTATCGACATCAGTAATGTGCGACGCTTGGTTGTTCTTGGTCATAATGAAGGAAACGGTGTTGCTAACCTCAACGTGTGTGAAGTGGATGACCGCGTGTGGCAGCCGACGAGGAGAGTAATCTAAATCGGGTAGCTGAACTCATAAGAGAAAATCGTTGGATAACACAGACAGAGCTGTCAGGTAAGTGTGGCATATTACGAGAGTGTGTACAGGCCATCATTACAGAACTTCGGTACAGAAAACTATGTGCACTGTTGGTGCCTCGAATGTTCACTCCTAGGAGACATATTGAGTCTCAACTTTATCTTCTATAAGGATAGAAGCTGAGGTAATGAATTAAAATTTGTGCCAAGGTCGGGACTTCATCTGCGGTCTCCTTCTTACTGGGTAGATGTGTTATCCACTATTTTTATCTATTTTTGTAGGGTCTCCTTCCTCCCCTTCAGCCCCTCCTTGCCCTCTTCAAATGCCCCTTCTACGGCTTAGGATTTAGTGCCTTTGAAATGAAAATAACTTATTTGGCATTCCGTTACCATACAGTGTTTTCTTCACCTTTCATGAGGCGGCGTATTTTCTATTATTCTTCTGGCAATCCTCACATTAGGAAGTTAATAACGAGTGTAGGAGACACATACATTATAACTGAAAACTCTTCACATATTACAAATAAATGTCATTCTCTTGACTAAAACTTTTTTGAGAATGAAGTACACGTTATAAAATGAATAGGACTGAATATTTCTTATGTTATTTACGTATTTTAGGTGTACTGCATGGTGTAATACTAAACGCACTAACTTTCATTCTGTTACTATTAACTTGTCTATGTTCTTTCTGAAGACTATAACGATCAAGATTAAGGTGGAAAATTAAATAATAAATAAACGATAAACACACTGTTCCGTAATGCTACACAAATAGTGATTCAGCCTTACACAAATGTATATTTCAAAAAAATTGGATATTTATCCTTATATTTCTTTGTCTTGGGTAGTTTGTGATGCTGCGTCCGTCTGCTTAGCTGAATGGTAACGTGCTTGCCTCCCACGCAGCGGGCCCGGGTTCGGTTGCCGGCTGGGTTGGAGGTTTTCTCCGCTCGTGGACTGGGTGTTGTGTTGTCTTCGTCATCATTTCATCCTCATCACCAGCACGCGAGTCGCCCAATGTGGCGTCGACTGTAATAAGACTCGCACTCGGCGGCCGAAATTCCCCGAATGGGTCCTTCTGATCAGCAATGCCATAAGATCATTTCTTTTTTTTTTTTTTTTTTGTGATGCTACGTTGTAAGATATAGCCAAATCTTCCTTGCATGTGGTATCTGCTGTCAGGATGTAATGGATAGAATGTCTCTTGAGCCAACTGACGGCATTTGTCCTCGTGACGGGGTATGCAACTCCATCTGGCTACAAAAATTCTACTTGTGTGATCTTTTTGGTGCTGTCGTGGATATGTAAGCTAACTTCCGCCTAATCGTTTGCCAGACGTCTTATACCTTTGCACACACTAATCCGTGTTCCTCAGTACCCGTTAAGCCATAAGAAGCGCACAGCAGGGACTCTGTTAGGTGAATGGTGTAAAGTTTGGAGTTGGCCGGTACTTTTCTGTTGACGGTCTCGTACTACGTCGCTTTCCCATCCGAAAGTAAAGTCTGGTGGCTAATGTTTCTCCAAATCTCCTTCCAGTCGTAATGTGGGTATTTCTCTTCTATCGTATTTCCATCTTTGTCTTCTCTTAATTTCTGATATATATCTATCACTTTTGCCGTACTTTTAGCGGTGAGTTTCAGTTAGCTGTAACTAAAGTCTATTAATAATTGCTTAAAATGATAAAACCCGTTTGGAATGTGCTGCACATCTGCGGGCGGGTTCAGATATACAGGTGTGATCTCATTCATCAAATGGACGGTAAACTAATGGGCAATTTTGTCCACAGCTTGAAGGTGTTACGCAGGTATAAAGCTTGCGATTTAAAACTGGCGTCAGTGAGGTTTAATCCTCCATTTTCTGCTGAAAGAGAGAGAATGTCAAATTTCACTTAGAAAATATGTTTACGGTGTATGTAGTGTCCTATTGTCGACATTATTTTCGTGGCTGCGTCTTTAGGTATTGGTAACACGTGGGCCACATTTCAATTTGAATATTATGGGCGTATTTGCAACTCCTGTTGTCTGAACTTTATCCAGCTTCCTAATACCGTGTGCCTGGACTGGAGCACATTTGCGTATGTAGTTGGCAGCGATGGTGTGTTTTATGTTACATCTATTCTCAGTGCCTAACGTATGCATGTGGGAGACCACTTTTATTTCCCCGATGTTTTGCATAGGAAGTCCTCATCCTACGTTCATTATACGTGAATTACGTCTTGTTCGGTTTTGCACGCGACGCCAATTCGCATACTGCGTATAATTTGTAGTGCGATCTGTTCGTCATTTTAGTTTTTTAGCAAGAGACCTAAATCGTCGACGTACGCTTTGCAGGCAGTTGGCCATGTATGTGTAATCATCGATGCGTTTGTTGTAAAGTGGTGAGCAGAGTTTCAATAACGATGGAAAACAAGACCATCGACATTTGGCAGCCCTGCTTCGCTGAACTACTGAAATCAAAACTCCTCGATAACTAACCGTTAATCATAGTTCTTGATGACATATTATTTAGTATTCTATATTTCGTGTTGAGGAACCGTAGTGGACACCCTCTTGCGCTCATTACCTCCAGCAGGTACTTACGGTTGACCATTTCAAACGCCTTTTCAAAACTCTAGCGACATTATTGCACATATAAGTTTAAGAACGTACGCTGTTGCTATATGTCTGTATAATCGCACACGACGTGGAGAGTAGATCTGTCCTTGCCTATAGTAGTTTTACAGGCTCCGGTGACCTCATGTCTTGTGGCTTTGTGCAAGGATGTGGGCGATTATTTTCTAGTCTAGTTAAGCAGTGTGATGGATCGTGGGCTTCCGAGAGAAAAACTGTGTGGGCTTTTCGGAATGAGCACAACCGCCCATTCCGAGAAATATTTTGGGGTTTCGATTAAGGATTCATAAGTTCGTTATATGTTGAAATTTTAAGTGTTTACGTGTCAGTTGCGCCTGGAATGCCTGGTAAAGCTCTGCAGGTATGCCATCAGGGCCAGGCAATTTTTTTTCCGGACTAAGTGCTATTACATCATGATACCATCTTATTCAATCTCCTGTATCATGCTGTGAGTTGCTGTAATACTAAATTTCCCTTGAAAATTTCGGAGCAATTATGCCCGTGCGTTGTTATTAACAGCATTTGGGAATAAAAGTTGTGCAAAATGTCAGTATATTCCTTCTTTAATTTCATGTTGGTTGGTTAAAACGGTTCCATCATTCATTTTGACTTCTACAAAAATTTTCGCTTGCCCCTTCTTTTCGTGTGCAACATGAGAAACAGAGTACAAGTGTGTCTGAACACATAGCCCACCCAACACGATGGCCCACGATGGCCCTCCGCAGCCGACGACCCACGTACACTATGCGATCAAAAGTATCTGGACACCCCCAAAAACATACGTTTTTCATATTAGATGCATTTTGCAGCCACCTACTGCCAGGTACTCCATATCAGCGACCTCAGTAGTCATTAGACATCGTGAGAGAGCAGAATGGGGCGCTCCGCGGAACTCACGGACTTCGAACGTGGTCAGATGATTGGGTGTCACTTGTGTCATACGTCTGCACGCGAGATTTCCACACTCCTAAATATCCCTAGGTCCACTGTTTCCGATGTGATAGAGAAGTGGAAACGTGTAGGGACACGTACAGCGCAAAAGCGTACAGGTCGACCTCGTCTGTTGACAGACAGATACCGCCGACAGTTGAAGATGGTCGTAATGTGTAATAGGTAGACATCTATCCAGACCATCACACAGGAATTCGAAACTGCATCAGGATCCACTGCAAGTACTATGGCAGTTAGGCGGGAGGTGAGAAAAATTGGATTTCATGGTCGAGTGGGTTCTCATGAGGCACACATCACACCGGTAGAGGCCAAACGACGTATCGCTTGGTGTTAGGAGCGTAAACATTGGACGACTGAAGAAACGTCGTGTGGAGTAACGAATCACGGTACACAATGTGGTGACCCTATGGCAGGGCGTGGGTATGGCGAATGCTCGGGGAACGTAATCTGCCAGCATTTGTAGTGCCAACAGTAAAATTCGGAGGCGATGTTGTTATGGTGTGGTAGTGTTTTTCATGGAGGGGGCCTACACCCCGTGTTGTTTTGCGTGGCACTATCACAGCACAGGCCTACATTGATGTTTTTAGCCCCTTCTTGCTTCCCACTGTTGAAGAGCAATTCCGGAATGGCGATTGCATCTTTCAACACGATCGAGCCCCTGTTCATAATGCACGGCCTGTGGCGGAGTGGTTACACAAAAATAACATGCCTGTAATGGACTGGCCTGCACAGAGTCATAATCTGAATCCTACAGCATACCTTTGGGATGTTTTGGAACGCCGATTTCGTGCCAGGCCTTACCGACCGACATCGATATCTCTCCTCAATGCAGCACTCCGTGAAAGATGGACTGCCATTCCCCAAGAAACCTTCCAGCACCTGGTTGAACGTATGCCTACGAGAGTGGAAGCTGTCATCAAGGCTAAGGGTGGGCCAACACCATACTGAATTCCAGCATTACCGATGGAAGGCGCCACGAACTTGTAAGTCATGGTACTTATGATCACATAGTGTATGTGCCAATCTTAACACCACGACATCGACAACTACGATCAAAATAGACAGGTGACGACCGGCAATGGACATCGACGCAGTGGCAGAGCGTTGCATAGCCTGATGAATCCTGATACGTTCTTCATCATAGCGATGGGAGAGTGCGAATCCGTCATCTTCCAGGTGAACAGCCCTTTGACACATGTGCTAAGGGGCAGAGACAAGTTTGCAGCGTCTAGGCTCCATTATGCTATGGGGAACATTCACGTGGGCATCCATGGATCCAGTGCAGTACGTGCAAGGCATCATGACGGCGAAGGAGTATTGTACACTTGTTGCAAATCACGTACACCCCTTCATGACGACCATGTTTCCAGACGGCAGTGGCATTTTTAACAAGACAGTGCGCTATGTCACAAGGCCAGGAGTGTGATGGAGTGGTTCGAGGAACACAGTGGCGAGTTCCAGTTGCTCTGAAAGCGCTCCAACTAGCCAGATCTGAACCCGATCGAACACATCGGGGACGCGACTGCACGTGGCGTCAGGCCTCATCGCCTCCCTCCATGGAATTTACGGGAATTAGGTGACTTCTTTGTGCAGATGAGGTGTCAACTCCCTCCAGCAACCTACCAAGGTCTTATTGCTTCCATGTTATCTTTGCCAAAGGTGAACATATCAGCTACTATGTTGTTGTTGTGGTCTTCAGTCCAGAGTCTGGTTTGATGTAGCTCTCCATGCAACTCTATCCTGTGCAAACTTCTTCAACTCCCAGTACCTATTGCAACCTACAACCTTCTGAATCTGTTTAGTGTATTGATCTCTTGGTCTCCCTCTACGATTTTTACCCTCCACGCAGCCCTCCAATACTAAATTGATGATCCTTTGATGCCTCAGAATATGCCCTACCAACCGATCCCTTCTTCTAGTCAAGTTGTGCCACAAATTTCTCTTCTCTCCAATTCTATTCAATGTCTCCTCATTAGTTATGTGATCTACCCATCTGATCTTCAGCATTCTTCTGTAGCACCACATTTCGAAAGCTTCTATTCTCTTCTTGTCTAAACTATTTATCGTGAACGTTTCACTTCCATACATGGCTACACTCCATACAAACACGTTCAGAAACGACTTCCTGACACTTAAATCTATACTAGATATTAACAAATTTCTCTTCTTCAGAAACGCTTTCCTTGCCATTGCCAGTCTACATTTTATATCCTCTCTACTTCGACCATCATGAGTTATTTTGCTCCCCAAATAGCAAAGCTCATTTACTACTTTAAGCGTCTCATTTTCTAATATAATTCCCGCAGCATCACCCGATTTAATTCGATTACATTCCATTATCCTCGTTTTGCTTTCGTTGAGGTTCATCTTATATCCTCCTTTCAAAACACTGTCCACTCCGTTCAGCTGCTCTTCCAGGTCCTCTGCTGTTTCTGACAGAATTACAATGTCATCGGCGAACCTCAAAGTTTTTATTTCTTCTCCGTGGATTACAATTCCTACTCCTAATTTTTATTGTGTTTCCTTTACTGCTTGCTCAATATACAGATTGAATAACATCAGGGATAGGCTACAACACTGTCTCACTCCCATCCCAACCACTGCTACCATTTCATGTCCCTCGACTCTTATAACTACCATCTAGTTTCTGTACAAATTGTAAATAGCCTTTCGCTCCCTGTATTTTATCCCTGCCACCTTCAGAATTTGAAAGAGAGTATTCCAGTCAACATTGTCAAAAGCTTTCTCTAAGTCTACAAATGCTAGAAACGTAGGTTTTCCTTTCCTTAGTCTATTTTCTAAGACAAGTCGTAGGGTCAGTATTGCCTCACGTGTACCAACATTTCTACCGAATCCAAACTGATCTTCCCCGAGCTCGGCTTCTACCAGTTTTTCCATTCGTCTGTAAAGAATTCGTGTTAGTATTTTGCAGCCGTGGCTTATTAAACTGATATTTCGGTAATTTTCACATCTGTCAACACCTGCTTTCTTTGGGATTGGAATTATTATATTCTTCTTGAATTCTGAGGGTATTTAGCGTATCTTACACATGTTGCTCACTAGATGGTAGAGTTTTGTTAGGCCTGGCTGTCCCAAGGCTGTCAGTAGTTCTAATGGAATGTTGTCTACTTCCGGGGGCCTCGTTTCGACTTACTATTATGTAGATGATCGTAATGTTCTTGCTCATCAGTGTAGACAGCAGGTCGGAAAAGCTTGTAGGCCACACTTCGGTCTGCAATATTCTGTTCTTCAAGTTGTAACAGATGTATATCCAGTGTAAACGGCTCGCTGAAGTGTTCGCAATGAAAGTAAAGCCAGGCGCGTCGCCGTTTTTAATCTCCCACTCGTGTCAGCCTACACTCTATCACTATGTATGCTAACTCTATGGACGTACTGAAATTGGGGCCTTGCTCTTTGGGATCAAAAAACGCAGTTAAAGTGTCTCGCAATATGATATTGTCATGGCACATAACAAATAGGGGAGCAATTTTGTGTTTGAAAACCTCTGCTCTATTACGCCGATTGCTACCTCCTGATGGTCCGTATATTTTGATGATCCGCGTCTTATAGAATGTGCAAGCAATGCCTCTAGCATTAGAAAGAGACTCAATGTCGTTAACGACAGTGCCCTCTTTTATTACCATCGCCGTCCCTGTTTCATTTCCATCTACAGATTTTAAAAACAGTATTATACCAATTTATGTCATTTAATTCAATGTCTTTTACTTCTTGAAGTAAGGCAAAGTCGATATCGGCGGCATATAAAAAACATACAGACTATACTACTTCAGACAACTGCGCTTAATGTTTATATTCAAGGTTGCAATTCTGTAGGCTTGAAGGTGAAGCACAGTATTTCGAGCATTGTTGATTTAAGAGCTCTTCTCAATGCCAGGCATGCGTTGGCATTTAAAATATGTATCTGTCACACAGCCGCATCTCACTGTCTGATCCGCTTGAGTCACACTTTCACTTAGGCAGTGAAAGTGTGCACCTGTGATGTGGCTCAGTTTACACTGCTGGCCATTAAATTTGCTACACCAAGAAGAAATGAAGATGATAAACGGGTATTCATTGGACAAATATATTTTACAAGAACTGACATGTGATTACATTTTCACGAAATTTGGGTGCATAGATCCTGAGAAATCAGTACTCAGAACAACCACCTCTGGCCGTAATAACGGCCTTGATACGCCTGGGCATTCAGTCATACAGAGCTTGGATGGCGTGTACAGGTACAACTGCCCATGCAGCATCAACACGATACCACAGTTCATCAAGAGTAGTGACTAGCGTATTGTGACGAGCCCGTACTCGGTCGCCATTGACCAGACATTTTCAGTTGGTGAGAGATCTGGAGAATGTGTTGGCCAGGGCAGCATTCGAACATTTTTTGTATCCAGAAAGGCCCGTACAGGACCTGCAACATGCGGCCGTGCATTATCCTGCTGCAATGTAGGGTTTCGCAGGGATCGAATGAAGGGTAGAACCACGGGTCGTAACACATCTGAAATGTAACGTCCACTGTTTAAAGTGCCGTCAATGCGAACAAGAGGTGACCGAGACGTGTAACCAATGGCACCCCATACCATCACGCCGGGTGGTACGCCAGTATGGCGATGACGAATACACGCTTCCAATGTGCGTTCACCGTGATGTCGCCAAACACGGATGCGACCATCATGATGCTGTAAACAGAACCTGGATTCATCCGAAAGAATCACGTTTAGCCATTCGTGCACCCAGGTTCGTCGTTGAGTACACCATCGCAGGCGCTCCTGTCTATGATGCTGCGTCAAGGGTAATCGCAGCCATGGTCTCCGAGCTGATAGTCCATGCTGCTGCAAACGTCGTCGAACTGTTCGTGCAGACGGTTGTTGTCTTGCAAATGTCCCCACCTGTTGACTCAGGGATCGAGACGTGGCTGCACGATCCGTTACAGCCATGCGGATAACATGCCTGTCATCTCGACTGCTAGTGATACGAGGCCGTTGGCATCCAGCACGGCGTTCCGTATTACCCTCCTGAACCCACCGATTCCATATTCTGCAAACAGTCATTGGATCTCGACCAACGCGATCAGCAATGTCGCAATATGATAAACCGCAATCGCAATAGGCTACAATCCGACGTTTATCAAAGTCGGAAACGTGACGGTACGCATTTCTCCTCCTTACACGAGGCATCACAACAACGTTTCATGCGGCAACGTTGGTGAACTGCTGTTTGTGTATGAGAAGTCGGTTGGAAGCTTTCCTCATGTCAGCACGTTGTAGGTGTCGCCACCGGCGCCAACCTTGTGTGAATGCTCTGAAAAGCTAATCATTTGCATATCACAGCATCTTCTTCCCGTCGGTTAAATTTCACGTCTGTAGCACATCATCTTCGTGGTGTAGCAATTTTAATGGCCAGTAGTGGATATAATCAGAAAATCGTGCCAGCTCCGGGAATTAGTTCATTTAGCTCCTGATGACGATGGCAGGGACAGCTATCGAAAGGTCTAGTGTTTTATTCGAAGTGTCACGGTTTGTAAACCGAGAAGGATTTATTGAATCATGCCACCTCGAAAGACTTCAAGTCCACCCTTATATTGTTACATTGTTTACAGCTATAACCACACCTCCACCAGCGGCGTACAGACTTTCTTTCCGGTACATACTCCGATCGGAATTTAATATTTCGTCTCTATTCACTTCTAATTCCAGTCAGGTTTTTTTTCTTGGTGCTATGTGACCGCTGTTACTGTTTATGAGCCAGTCTAGTTGTGGGCCCTTCCCATACTCACTCCTGCAGTTAACTAACATTATATTAACTTTTTCTTTCTCCGGTATGCAATGACGAATGTGACCCTTACATGCCTTCATATTTTGAGATGTTGTGCACTCTGGACGTGGGGAGCACACGAAGCCTGCCTGCTCCATTTTTGTAGTGATTTGTGCCGCCCCAACTTGATTATGGATGTATGTTGTATGGATCTGCGACGCCATCATAGCTTAAGATATTGGGCACACCATAAAGGAAGTTGCTTTGTCTCAGTGGCATTTGCAACGAACTCCATACCCAGCCTCTGCTCCAAACATGGTGAGACATGACTTCATACCAGGGGGCTACTACTCATACTGCGACAACATAAAAAATGTGGAAGCTGAAACCAAACTCCTACTACAAAATTTATGACGTTTTTTAGCGACGTTTTCGGAGTAATTGTTACAGGATAAATGTATGTTCCCATTTATATTCGAATTCGTATTACATTGAAAGTACCTATTCAACAGCCAAAGTTCGACGGTATGCGCCGTGTGTCTTGATGGGATACAAACGTGTTCGTGATCCATTCAAGTCACGGAACTTGCATTTGACAACAGTTATTCCTACTTTATTCTTCGCCCTCAAGCTAGCGTTCGGAATATTTCAAATGGCTCTGAGCACTATGGGACTCAACTGCTGAGGTCATAAGTCCCCTAGAACTCAGAACTACTTAAACCTAACTAACCTAAGGACAACACACACATCCATGCCCGAGGCAGGATTCGAACCTGCGACTGTAGCGTTCGCGCGGTTCCAGACTGTAGCGCCAGAACCGCTCGGCCACCAGCGGCCGGCTCGGAATATTTCGTTCCGTCTCTGCTTTGTTTCTCCGACAGTGTTAGTGGTACGTTAACAGTGACACACGTATGGATGAAGACTTGGTCGATATCAACAACACAGAAGGACTGAACCAAAGTATGGTGCTGCTGCGTTCGAAGGCGACAGGGACCCTGTTCCCACAGCTCAAATCGGCCAGGACTGGCCTTGTGAACACGAGGATAAATTTTTGCATCTCCCCTGGCCACCGTAGTCACCAGATACCAATATTAGTGAGCCAACGGCCAACGGCCTTGCCGCAGTGGTCAGATTACCGAAGATAAGCACTGTCGGGCTAGGCTAGCACTTGGATGGGTGACCATCCAGTCTGCCAAGCGCTGTTGGCAAGCGGGGTGTACTCAGCCCTTGTGAGGCAAACTGAAGAGCTACTTGATTGAGCAGTAGCGGCTCCGGTCTCGGAAACTGACATATGGGCAGGAGAGCGGTGTGCTGACCACATGCCCATCCATATCCGCATCCAGTGACGCCTATGGACTGAGGATGACACGGCGACCGGTCGGTACCGTTGGGCCTTCATGGTCCGTTCTGATGGAGTCCTTTTTTTTTTTTTTTTACTTTGGAGAGAAGGGCGCGTGATCGCCATCCATTTTCATTTTTGTTACCTGAAATTGCTACAATTTAGCAGCAAGAATGGTACAAGATTCCTTTGAAAACAATACAGGACCTGTATTTATCCATTCCGAGATGACTGGAAGCTGTTTTGAATGCCAACGCTTTTCCTATACCATATGGAATGCAAATGAGCGTTTGGTGTCATTGGCCGGGAGGCCCCTTGGGGGGGCCGGTCCGGCTGCCTTGGTGCAGGTCTTTTTACATTCGACGCCACATTGGGCGACCTGTGCGCCGGATGGGGATGAAATGATGATGAAGACAGCACAACAGCCAGTCCCTGATCAGAGAAAATCCCCGAACCCCGGCCCGTAGGACGGCAATCCGTCACGATGACCACTCAGCTATCAGGGCGGACTCCTATACCATATTAGGTATAGTAATGTGTTGTGTTTGTAGTGTTGAACATCAACGGTTTTCCTACACCGTGTTAGGTATGGTAATGTGTTGTGTTTTTGATGTTTCCATATTTTTGTCTACCTCCTGTGTATGGATTCACTGTATTCACGACACAACGACGCTATGTTGAACTGTTCTTGCATTTACAGCACCCACGCGTGTATCGTTTGAAGGTTGTTTCATTGCTCTGTGTTTTACATTGTACGTTTCGGTCATTGCATACTACAGGCTTTTTCACTGTAAGAAAAATACATCCACAGAAAGAAAGGAAACTGAGATAACAAATCGAATAAATCATAACATTATTACATTATTTGTCAGTGACGAGCCACCAGAGAGCATGGATTTCTTATACCAAAATGCATAGAAAATATCCCTGCTAAATCTCCGAAATTTTGTCGATGGCTTTTGGGTTCACCTTGTAATCGGTTCCCCAGACGCCTACATACCATATCATTGCTCACCTACAACTCCAGTAGACATCTTCGAGCAACGGGGCCATTTGGTATCGGTGCAAAGAGCAACATTTTAGAAATTGCCGTGCGGAATATTACTCTTTTATGCTAAGGGTAATGTAAATTACTTCATTGGCCTTTTAAGAGGTCCAGAATTGTTTCACATATACCTAATTTTAGAAAAGAAAGCACTGCAGTTGTGGTTTTTAGATATTTGTTTAGTAATATTTTAGATAATCATCACAGTTTTAAAGAAGTGTTCGCAGACGGATCCAAACAGACAGACTCCCTTGACGGTTCAGTAGTTATCGCTGATTGCGTCTTCAGGATTAGCCTACCAGATATGTTTATACTGAGCCACTCTGAGTTGTGTGTGATTTTTGAGGCACTGCGGCAGATGAGGTGAAACTAAGGGAAGATGAATTTTATATGCGCCAATTCACTCTGTGTGCTGCGCGGGATTAGCCGAGCGGTCTGAGGCGCTGCAGTCATGGACTGAGCGGCTGGTCCCTGCGGAGGTTCGAGTCGTCCCTCGGGCATGGATGTGTGTGTGTTTGTCCTTAGGATAATTTAGGTTAAGTAGTGTGGAAGCTTAGGGACTGATGACCTTAGCAGTTAAGTCCCATAAGGTTTCACACACATTTGAACTTTTTTTTCATTCTATGCTCTATTGGTCCTTCAACAAATGTAACCAACAGGAAAAGTATACAGCTCTTACTGCAACAAAATGGGAATGTAGTGGTTTTCTGTCGGCTACCGGGGCACTTGGGAATAAAAGGAAACGAGCAAGCTGACATAGCAGCCAAGGAGACCTTGTTTATACTCTGGAAGCTACCTTACCGTGTTACAGATTGTACCTAGTGTACCGGTGTCACTTCCCCATTTTCAGAACGAGTGATGGTAAGCTTTCATGTGAGATCGAATCTCTCTGATTTTACCTCCATGGTCTTATCTCGAGGTACACTCAGGAGGAAGCAACATATGGTTGACTCCGCTAGGAACGTGGGCACACGGAACAATAACAGTAAGCCAAAACGTGGTGCACAATGCCTCTCTTGCAGCGTCTGCCACTAGAGTTGACTGATCATCTCCGTGACCCTTATGCGCAAACTAAATGAACCAGTAACGAAACACGCTGCTCTTCTCTGGATCTTCTCTATTTCCCATGTCAAACATACCCTCTCTCACTGAAAAGCAATATTCAAGTATTGGTAGAGCTGGTTCTTTGGGGATGGTCTACACTTCCTGATAATTGTACCGATCAATCCCAGCCTTGCTTGTGATTAGTTTTATGTGGTCGTTCCACTTTATATCGCTCCGTTCGTGTACTCGCAGATATTTTATTAATTTGACTGCTGGCGGTGATTGGTTTGCAAACGTATAATCATACAATAATGGGCCTTTCTGCCTATTTATGCAAATACTTTACATTTGTTTACGTTTAAGGTCAATTGCCACTCCCTATAGCAAGCGTTGATCCTCTGCAGGCCTTCCTGCATTTTGCTACAATTTTCTAGCGTTGAACAGCATCATCTGCGAAAAATTTTGGTAGAACTTCCGACGTTATCAAAAAAATGTTCAAATGTGTGTGAAATCTTATGGGACTTAACTGCTAAGGTCATCAGTCCCTAAGCTTCCACACTACTTAACCTAAATTATCCTAAGGACAAACACGCTTACCCATGCCCGAGGGAGGACTCGAACCTCCGCCGGGACCAGCCGCACAGTCCATGACTGCAGAGCCTGAGACCGCTCAGCCAATCCCGCACTGCCCGACGTTAACCCTTAGGTCATTTATATGTACTGAGAGTTGGAAAGATCCTATGAAACTACCCTGAAGTACGCCGAAACGTCTGAAGATTTCTCTCCGTTGAAAATGAAGTGCTGTGCTCTGTTTGCTAGAACAACTTCAATACAATCACATAGCTGATCCGTACGCTCGTTTTTCATTCATTAGTCGAAAGTATGGAACTTTATCAAACGTCATCGGGAAGTCTAGAAACAGCGCATCAATCTGGGCTCCGGTATCTACTGCTTTGTGGGTCTCGGGGACGAACAGAGCGAGCTGGGTTTCACACGATCATTGTTTCCGGAACCCATGTTGATTTCTACAGTGAAGATTTTCGATCTAAAGCAATGTCATAATACGCGAGCGTAAAAAAGACGATTGTCTGGTTGAAGGCATATGCGACACTCATCGGTGAATAGAACGTGATGCCAATCCTGAGCGGTCCATTCGGCATGTTGTTGGCCCCATCTGTAGCGCGCTGCATGGTGTCGTGGTTGCCAAGATGGACCTCGCCATGGACGTCGGGAGTGAAGTTGCGCATCATGCAGCATGTTGCGCACAGTTTGAGTCATAACACGACGTCCTGTGGCTGTACGAAAAGCATTATTCAACGTGATGGCGTTGCTGCCAGGGTTCCTCCGAGCTATAATGTGTAGGTAGCGGTCATCCACTGCAGTAGTAGCCCTTGGGCGACCTGAGCGAGGCAGGTCATCGACAGTTCCTGTCTCTCTGTATCTCCTCCATGTCCGAACAATATCGCTTTGGTTCATTCCGAGACGCCTGGACACTTCCCTTGTTGAAGCCCTTCCTGGCACAAAGTAACAATGCGGACGCGATCGAAACGCAGTATTGACCGTCTAGACATGTTTGAACTACAGACAACACGAGCCGTGTACCTCCTTCCTAGAGGAATGATTTGAACTGATCGACCCTCGGCCCCCTCCGTCTAATCGGCTCTGCTCATGCATAGTTGTTTACATCTTTGGGCGGGTTTAGTGACATCTATGAACAATCAAAGGGACTGTATCTGTGATACAACATCCATAGTCAACGTCTATCTGCAGGAGTTCTGGAAACCAGGGCGATGCAAAACGTTTTTTGATGTGTGTAGGTTGTAATAAACAAGTAAAATCTGTTCCTTCTTTTTAAATCACCCGGTATACTAATATACAGGATTACTCCGGGATGATGTTACAAAATTACAGGAACGGTGGAGGAGGATATATGTATCAATTTGTGGTAAGGGCCCTTGGCCCGGAAATGACCGAGTGAAAATTGTGAAAATCGTTGTGGTACCTCTAACACTGGAATACAAGGACCAGTACTATTGTCTCTAAGACTGTACGGCTGGCAACGCCGAAAGGTGGTAGTATGGACCAAAACCAGAAAAAATGTCCAGTAAATAGGGGCTCTTAAACGCCTACCTTGAGAACTATGAGCACTTGTCCAGTAGAAGAGCCGTGTTTCACAATAGCGAAGATGAAAAAATGATCATAGCTCTTCAGGTATGCATTTTAAAGCCCACGTTTACTAGATATTTTTTCTTGTCTTGATCCTTACTATACCTCAATCGCCTACACTACAGTCTTAGCAACAACAGTACCGATATAAGTATTCCATTGTCAGAGGTATCAGAACGATTTGCTCTTATAACTTCCTACTCGGTCGTTTCCGCAACAGAGTCCCTTACATCAAATTGATGCATATACCATTCTCCATGATCCGTCACAATGTTATAAGCACTCAGAGTGCTTATAACGTCATGACAGAGTTACCCTGTACTCTTTCTCTGATCTACACGACGAATACTGCTCTCTTTAATTGATGGGGATAGTACTCTTCCCTGTCTGAAATCAGTACTCATGTTATCGGGCCTGTGGATGGATCTCTATTTCCTAAAAGAAAAAAAAATTACGCACTCAAAACATACTCTGTTACCCTAGAATCCCTTTCCTGCGTGAAGTGTGCCACTACTCAGTTAATGAGGACCCTCTCTTCTCCACTCGATATCGGTGGCAGAGAACTCCAAAATTCAAATCCAATATCGTCGCAGAATCGCCCGAGCCTCTGGTTTCAGCTTTCCAGTAGTCTCCAAACCAAAGGACTGCAATCGGTTCTGGTAACAATGATGCAAATCGCTAGCTCGTCTGCCAACCCACGAGCTATCTTCAGCAAAGAAGCAAGCCACCTATAGGAACCAAGGATGGCCTCTGGACCCAGGTGGCATGCACCATTCTTGTCGCCATAAGCCACGATATGCAGCCGGGTGCACTCACTGCTCTCACTCGCTGTCGGCAGAGCCTTCTCCACATCTTTGACGTCATCCAAGGCAAGCAAACAGAATGGACACTAGCTTTCTTTCAAGATCTGCCTGCTGTTTCCCTAAGGGGTCCGTCACCCGTCTAACGTTGGAGCTCCCGATGATTAGCAACCCCACCCTCTGCGCTTTTTCAGAGCTCTCTGAAAGATTCGGCCCCAGTCCCAACAGACGAGGCTCCCAGTGCTGGCTCAGATGTACCTTCAGCTGTGGGAAATACTTCAAACGTGTTTTTAAGGCACAGGGTGACAGCCGTGTGGCCAATAACCACTTTGGCCTTCCGCCCAGAAATTCACGACCCCGGTCCTGTTCGCCACTCACTCTCAGGTACGTGTCGACCGGATGGGACGAGCGTCTAAAAATATTTCAGTGTAAAATTACATTACTTAACACCAGCAAGACGCAGTGCTTACTCGTATGTGTATAACGCTCACTGCATTCCAAGTTTTCCTTATCACTTAAGCTTCCGTAGTGTTAAGTGGAAGTTTCTTCTTTTAGTGACATTGTTTTAGTTCATATTTGCTCTACTTTTCCCATGCATCTGTAAAACGGTCCCTTGTAAATAGAACTCTATCTTCTGCACGCTGAATTAACGTACAGTATTACTCTGTCAGCAAATGTATTAGAGATTTTGTACGTAATGTATACCTGTAAATTTATTGAATTTACTCCGGCCGAGTTGGCCGAGCGGTTACAGGCGCTACAGTCTGGAACCGCACGACCACTACGGTCGCAGGTTCGAATCCTGCCACGGGCATGGATGTGTGTGATGTCCTTAGGTTAGTTAGGTTTAAGTAGTTCTAAGTTCTAGGGAACTTATGACCACAGCAGTTGAGCCCCGTAGTGCTCAGAGCCATTTGAACCATTTTTTATTGAATTTACATTCTTACTTTAATGTAAAATGCTGTTACTGAACACAAGCAAGACGTAGTTCTTACGCCCATGTATTTAGCGCCCTCTGCATCCAAATTTTTCCTTATCCCTTGAGCCTGTACCTTTGAACAGTTGGCCTTTGTCTCTGGCATGGTGAATACTTAGTTTATGCAAATATTTTATCCTTTGGACGCCAGTTATAATTTTATGTAGACAAGAGTCTTTACCAGTGGGCGAATACATTTGTGTATTTACAATGAAGAGCCAAAGAAATTGATACACCTGCCTAATATCGTGTAGGACCCCTCCCAGCACGCAGAAGAGCCGCAACACAACGTGGTATGGACTCGACTAATCAGTGAAGTAGTGCTGGAGGGAACTGACACCATGAATCCTGCAGCGCTGTCCATAAATTCATAAGAGTACGAGGGGGTGGAGATCTCTTCTGACAAGCACATTGAAAGGAATCCCAGATATACTCAATAATGTTCATGCCTCAGGAGTTTGGTGGCAGCGGAAGAGTTTAAACTCAGAAGAGTGTTCCTGGGGCCACCCTGTAGCAATTCTGGACGTGTGGCCTGTCGCATTGTCCTGCTGGAATTGCCCAAGTCCGTCGCAATGCACAATTGGCATGAATGGACGCAAGTGATCAGATAGGATGCTTACGTACGTGTCACCTGTCAGAGTCGTATCTAGACGTATCACTCCAACTGCACACGCCCCACACCATTACAGAGCCTCCAAAAGTTTGAACCGTCCCATGCAAACATGCAGGGTCCATGGATTCATGATAACGTCTCCATTACCCGTGCACGTACATTCGCTCGATACAATCTGAAACGAGACTCGTCCGAACAGGCAACATGTTTCCAGTCATTAACAGTACAATGTCGGTGTTGATGGGCCCAGGCGACGCGTAAAACTCTGTGTCGTGCAGTCATCAAGGGTACACGAGTGGACCTTCGGCCCCGAAAGCCCATATCTATGATGTTGAATGGTTTGCACGCTGACACTTGTTGATGGCCCAGCATTGAAATCTGCAGCAATTTGCGGAAGGATTGCACTTCCGTCACGTTGAACGGTTCTCCTCGGTCGTCGTTGGTCCCGTTCATGCAGGATCTTTCTCCAGCCGCAGCGATGTCGGAAGTTTGACGTTTTACCGGACCCCTGATATTCGCGGGAAAATCCTCCGTTCATCGCTACCTCGGAGATGCTGTGTCGTATTGCTCGTGCGCCAACTATAACAGCACGTTCATACTCACTTAAATCTTCATAACCTGCTATTGTAGCAGCAGTAACGGATCAAACAACTGCGCCAGACGCTTGTTGTCTTATACATATAGGCATTGCCGACCGCAGCGCCGTATTCTCCCCGTACACATATCTCTGTATTTGAATACGCATGCCTGTACCAGTTTCTGTGGCGCATCAGTGTGTTTTGACGTACACTGAATGCAATCTAGCTGCTGTCTTAAGCCATGCCATGTGACGTTCTGGTTTTTATACCAATTTTATATATGACAAGAGCCGCTCGGCGTCAGCTTATGTAATTTACCACCATGTGATGTAACAAATGAGTAAGCGTACCTCACAAATATTTTTCTGTTATTAATATTTTTAATGTATTTAAAAATAATTTGT
The DNA here is from genome assembly GCF_023864345.2 of Schistocerca serialis cubense. NCBI lineage: Eukaryota > Metazoa > Arthropoda > Insecta > Orthoptera > Acrididae > Schistocerca > Schistocerca serialis. The sequence goes on from NC_064640.1 coordinate 257,056,346, forward strand.
AACCCTTTATATACATTTTTAGAGTACACTCCTTCAGAAGAAGATATTATTTAGAAATATTGAAACATATGTCAAGAGTTAAATAAACCTTTGGTTTGCAACTGGTTGACTGATTTTTTTCAACCTCTGCAAATGTATACATTTGCTGGATCGCAGCCATGTTTAAGATCTCCTCAAAAATCGTGTTTTAGTGCGAGAAATATTTTATTTTCAGTTTTCTAGTTTTATTTCCTGATCGAAAGACTGTGTGGCATCACAAAATGACCAAAATATTGACGTGAGTAATTTATTATTATAGTTATCTCTCCAGATGGGTAACCAACTTTCAGGCGATAACTCGTGTGATGGAAAGTGTTTCTCGCTCTATATCTAAAATGAGAGAAAGTTGTGTTCACATCATTAGGCGACAGACTGCTTAACCATTTAGATACAAACAGAGTAAAAAAACTTTAAAATTAATATGAATCACTTAGAAGGCCGCTATGTTAGCAATTTTCGGACACGAAAGGAAGGAGTTGGTCGAATTAGTAACATGTGTAAGCATTAAATTTTGTTTTGCATTTATTATTTTGTTTCACTCAGTATAGGCTACGTTTACATGTCTCACACTGACATATATAATAAGCTTTCCCAACCTTTGTCTTATGCCAGAGGAGCTGCCCCGTGCAGCAGCTGTTCCTTTCTTTGTTTCTACTTTTAACTTAATTTGACGATAACAGCAGCAATACGTCGTATTAACCGTGATTCATGCATGTCTTCACAATCAACTGCAGAGACCAGCGTATGTGCTCTGTTTTGTGCATTGGCTTGTTGATCACAGGAACAACATACAGAATTAATAACAAGCTTGTTTGTGTTGTCACAATTGAAAGAGAACAGCAACAGGCATTATCATTCCCAAATCCTTGAACTATCCACACTCGCAAAAGCAAGCAGCACTTCGACACATGTTCCATAGACTCAACACAGTACCACTCACCAAAGAAAGCTACCAAAAAGAAATGGACATAATAATGCAGATAGCACAAAATAATGGTTACAATAATAACACAGTCACAAACACAGTCACAACAAAGTTAAAAGTAAAATAAAAGCAGAAAGCTCCAAGCCACAGACAACAACACAACAGAACCAAACACAAACATGCAATCCCATAACGACTACGCAGGGTAATCAGAAAAAGATGGAAGCAAGCACAAGATGGTACACAATGTCATACATCAAAAACTCACCCATAAAATCACCAACATTTTCAAAAGACAGGGAATAAACATAGCATACACAACAGACAATTCTATACAAAAAATACACCCCAAAACTGACAAAAAACAAAGACATACCAGAAAGCAGGTATATATCAACTACTGTGTAACACTTGTGAAGGCAGATACTGAGGACAAACAGGTAGAACATTTGATGTCAGATACAAAGAACACATGAGAGCCAGGAAGTATGGGACAAACCAATCCACATTTGCAGAACAACTAATAGAAAATGACCACAATCCAACAATTAGAGAAGATGACATGAAAATAATTAGAATCAACAAAAAAAAAAAAATCTCCTAACCATGCAAGAAAATTACCACATACAGAAAACCAAAGCAGAAGGGAAAATCATGTTGAATGACCAAGTACACATGCCAAGCAATTCATTATTTACACTAATAGATAAAATAATAGAATAACGCTCCCAAAAAGGATTAATATGATAATACTGTCCAATATAATAATAATAGCACCCAACATCTTTACACTCACTCATTCATGAACTCCTCCACAGAAGATTGAAACGAAAAGTCAAATCAGCTGTCACAAAAAAAAAAAATCTCGTCGGCTCTATCCCTCTCTCTCTCGCGCGCGCGCTCATACACAAAGACGGCATAAACATTATGAATAGAAGTTAGTCTCGAACATATACGTCTTTAGGTTGGCAACAAATAGGTAAACATACCAAAAAGGAGAAAACACGTAATGGAGGCGCAATATTTACGTTGTGAAAAGCGGTGTCCGGCGAAATTGTTGTGTCGAGTGACAGAACAATAATACTCCACAAAAACGAGTGAGAAACATGGCGAACAGTGTGAGGAAGGCCAGAATACAAAGTTGTGATTATATGGCAGTAATAAAAGTGATAGTGCGACCTCCAGACCAGTTGTGAGGAAACGCAGATCAGCAAATCGTAAGTAACTACTTTTTTACAAAAAATCGCGCCGTGAACTGTTTAATAATCTAAAACTAACAAAACTGTATCATTGTAGATCCCACTGATAATGCCTTAGAAAAGTAAAAGGCGAAACGCGTATGGGATACATAAAGTAACTAGCACCAGGGAAAGGCAGTTTTATTTACAAAACAAAAATTAATAAGCCTGTCATAAAACTGCTTTCAAAGTAAATGTCACCAGAGCAGAACGAAAGTGTTTTCTGTGTTCTGTACTTTTTTAAATATTGCTTCAGATGTATGTAGCAAACCACCTCCGTCATCCTTGGTAATAAAAGCAGATGGATTTGCCACAGGCGTCTTGCAATATATGTGATCGTCTGCGCACATGTAGGGTACAGTAATAAATTCTTTACACTCTCCAAATCTTAAGATCAGAGGAAGCTTTTGGAGAACATATCCTGATATATAGTAAGTGTTGATTCACTAAGTGTTGATGGTACAACAGCCTCAAAGTAACTAAGATCTACACTGTCATAACTGTGCTCATCACTTTACTTCTTATGCCTCATGAATTCACTAATACAGGGAGAGCTCACTTTTTCAATGTCATCTACATTACTGTTAGCACCTGCAGTAACAATGTTTTGAGTAGCATTGTTCTTAGAGCAGACTGAAACACTGATATGTTTGGATTATTGTTCCAACCATACCTAGAACTTACGCAATAAAAAAAAGAAGGATTTCTAGATGATCTTGAGAGAAATTGCGTGTTGAGAAATACTTCAGACGTTCACTGTCCCGATACAGAGACTCCTGAGAGTGCCTTCTAACACCATGTAAGCATGTTAAAAATCCCAACACAAATGTTTTTCGATGATGTACTAACGCATGCACACCATCAAACTTCATTGTTCGATTGATTCTCTCCAATAATTTATATTTTCAGCTCACAATGATTGTTTGAAGCCTTTAGTATACACATTCTGAGAGCCGAATATGTCAAACACTATATCCAATAATTCTGATGAATTCTGTAGTGGCAGAGACATCCTGAAAATCTGGGTGCTGAGAACTCTCTAGAAATTCAGTGGCATCAGTAACACCTGAGCTCACTGTTTGAACTGCTAAGAAAACATTCATTTTCTTATTTTTGAACATAGTTAATTAGTTTATTCACTAGGAAATATGAAAATCAGCATTAAAATTTTTCGGTATATGACACTATACCGAGGTCAGATTAGCCTGAATACACTTTCTCTTGTTCCACACAAGATAAATCCCCACATAAACAAATACAATAACAAAGCAGCATTAAACAATACCACAACACAGCCAAAAGAAAAATACGTAAGCTTGCCATTTGTAGGAAAGCTGTCATATAAAATAGCAAACCTGTTCCGAGGAACAGATATCAAAATCAGCTACTATACAAATAACAAAATAAAGGACAAAGCTATCCATAACATTAAAAATAATACCAAAGCGTACAATCAATCAGGAATATACAAACTTAACTGCAACTCATGTCCAAAAACATACATAGGCCAAACAAGGAGAAACTTCAACATACGGTATCGAGAACACATGGAAGCTCTTCGTTTCAAAAACTTAAATAAATCCACATTCGCCCAACATGTAGCAGAAGAAGAACATCAAGTAACAGACATATCCCATAACCTACAAGTTCTCCACCTAGCCAACAAAGGAAAAAGAATGAACCTCCTAGAAGAAATCGAAATTTATTCACATAAACATGCATCCCCTTCTGACATACTTAACGACCAAACAGAGCTACCAAACCAAATATTTCTGAACAACTTCCACACTCTACTTATCAAACCACTTACTAGCACAATCAAGAAATAACTTAATCTAATATAAACCCAACAAATGCATGTAATAATATAAAACATAAAAATCTTAATTCTAAAATCTTAATTCTATCTTTTTTATATTGTAAATGTATGAATTACTGCTTTCTATAAATGTGTTATGTTAGTTTACTATCTTCAATACTGCAAAAAAAAAAAAACAAAAAAAATTGTATACATCGTACTTAGAATACTTCTATCACCCAAGTCAAGGTTTAGAAAACTGTAGCTTATCTTAGAACCTCAAAATTTTCGTAAAATATAACTCTGTCCACAGATTAACCGTTTGTATGTGAACAAAAACTGTCAGTCGACAACATGGCGGATAACGCAGTGCGCCTGTGTAAAATACGTGATAAAAAGTGTTTGTGTTGTTGCAAAAAAGAAGAAAAGCCAAGAAAAAACAAGGAGAGGAGAATGTAAGTAAAATGAACAACTGATAATGCGTAACTTTAAACTCGCGAAATTGAAGTAAATGATTGGAATCGTTGCTTTTGCACAGGTCTGCTGCAGCATCCAAACTGCTGTCGAGATTGTACTACTGTAGAAACTGAAGATCCATGTAATTTGCCAGCTGAAGATGGGTGCAAACCCGAAATGCATATTGGCATAAATAAAACGCATTAAAAAGTGGCTGGTTGCTGTATTTTTACAGTGAAATATCATTATCCACGGCCACGGAGCTCAACAGTCCAAATAAAATGGACAAATTGTTATCCACACGAGGTGCTTCCTAATTGGCATATTATCAGAAATTAAGGCACACTCTTTAAGACACCGTTTGTCGCAGTTTTATTTACATCTACATCTACGTAGATACTCTACAATCCACCGATTGGCGCGTGTTCGAGGGTGCCCCATACCACTAATAGTCGTTTCCTTTCCTGTTCCACCGCAAACACAGCGAGGGAAAAGGCTATCTATATGCCTCCGTATGAGCCCTAATTTCTCGTACCTCATCTTTGTGATCCTTACGCGCTATGTATGTTGGATTCAGTATAATCGTTTTGTAGTCAGCTTCAAATGCCGGTTCTCTAAATTTTCTCAAGTGTTCCTCGAAAAGAATGTTGCCTTCCCTCCAGCGATTTCCATTTCTTTTCCCGAAGCATTTTCTTGACACTTGCTTGTTGTTACTACCAGTAACAAATCTAGCAGCCCACTCCGGAAATGCTTCGCTGACTTCCTTTAATCCGACCTGGTACGGATCCCAAACACTCGAGCAGTACTCAAGAATCGGTCGCACTTGCGTCCTATATGCAGTCACCTCTACAGATGAACAATACTTTCCTGGAATCCTCGCAACAAACAGGAATCGACCATTCGCCTTCCCTATCACAGTCCTCACAGACTCGTTTCATTTCATATGGTTTTTCACCATTACGCCCAGCCCAGCACAACTGTGTCGAGCGGGACATTACTAATGCTGTATCCGAACATTAAGGTTTTTTTTTTGTTTTTGCTACTTATCCCCATTAACTTCCAGTTTTCTACATTTAGAGTCACTCAATTTCCACACCTTACCGCACACCACAGCATAATCAGCAAACAACCGCAGACTCCCGCCCACCCTGTCCGCCAAATATTTTATGCACATAGAGAATAATAGCGGTCCTATCACACTTCACTGGGGCACTCTTGACAGTATCCTTGTCTCTGATGAACGCTCGCCTTCGAGGACAACGTACTGGGTTCTATAACTTCACATTTGTGAGCGTATTCCATATGGTCGTACCTTCTTTAACAGCCTGCAATGGGACACTGTTTCAAACGCTTTTCGGAAGTCTAGAAATACGAAATCTGTATGTTGCTCTTCATCCATAGTTCGCAGTATACAATGTGAGGAAAGAACTTTCTGAAACCGTACTGATTCGTGGGCATAAAATTCTCGGTGTCAAGAAAATTGATAATATTCGAACTGAGAATGTGTTCGAGGATTCTGCTGCAAATCGATGTTGGGTATATTGGTCTGTAATTATGCGGGTCAGTTTTTTTTCCCTTTTTGTATACAGGAGTCACCTGCGCTTTTTTTCCAGTCGCTTGACACTTTGTGCGAGAGATTCGAGATAAATGTAAGGAGCCAATGCTGTAGAGTACTTTTAGAAAAACTAAATTAGGATTCCATCCGGACCTGATGACATATTTGTTTTCATCTGTTTCAGTTGTTTCTCTATGACATCCATACCGGAGTCTGTTCGGTGGACAAACGACAATGTGTTTGTATGATTCTCCTGCGTGAGTGACTTCTTAGACGTGAAATTTAGAATTTCGGCTTGCGTTTTGCTATTTTCGATTGCCATACCAGACAAGTCAACAAGTAGCTGGATGGAAGACACAGACCAACTTAGCGATTTTACATAGAATCAAAATTTTGTCGGGTTCTCTGTCAGCTCTTTAGCTAAGGTATGACAGTGGTAGTTGTTGTATGCTTCGCGCATTGACCCTTTCACAAACTCATGTATCTCTACTAACCTTTCGTTTTCATCATTTGTGGGTTCTCTTTTGACTTGAGAGTGCAAGAGCCTCTGCTTCCTCAGGATTTTGCGAATATATTATTGAACCATTATGGTCTTTTGCTTGTTTAATCTACTTACTAGACACATAGGTCTGCAGACCACAATATACAGTCTGCTTAAACTTTGCCCATAATTCCTCCACGTGCATGTTACTGGAACTAAACAGCACAAACAATATAGCAGGTCAGCAACTGGAAGCAGTTAATTCAACAAATTATCTGGGAGTAGGCATTATGAGTATTTAAAATGGAATGATCATATAAACTTGGTCGTTGGTAAAGCAGATACCAGACTGAGATTCATTGGAAGAATCCTAAGGAAATGCAATCCGAAAACAAAGGAAGTAGGTTACAGTACACTTGTTCGCCCACTGCTTGAGTATTGCTCACCAGTGTGGGATCCGTACCAGATGGGGTTGATAGAAGAGATAGAGAAGATCCAACAGAGCGCAGCGCGCTTCGTTACAGGATCATTTAGTAATCGCGAAAGCGTTACGGAGATGATAGATAAAACTCCAGTGGAAGACTTTGCAGGAGAGACGCTCAGTAGCTCGGTACGGTTTTCGAGAACACACCTTCACCGAGGAGTCAAGCAGTATATTGCTCCTTCCTACGTATATCTCGCGAAGAGACCATGAGGATAAAATCAGACAGAGTAGAGCCCACACAGACGCATACCGACAATCTTTCTTTCCACGAACAATACGAGACTGGAATAGAAGGGAGAACCGATAGAGGTACTCAAAGTACCCTGCGCCACACACTGTCAGGTGGCTTGTGGAGTATGGATGTAGATGTAGATGTAATTCACTGTCCAAGTGAGATGTTAACAACTGCTTATCTTCTCTTTCTGGCAAAAACACTCCCCTAGCCTTCTTAACTGATTTATTAACTTCCGTAACCGTAGTTGCTATAATGACGTCATGATCGCTAATCCCCGTTTATATACTGACCTTGTCGATGAAGTCCGGCGTATTTGTAGCTATAAGGTGTAAGATATTTCCACTGCGTATCGGTTGCCGAACTAGCTGCGCAAGACAGTTTTCAGAAAACGTGTTCAAAAGTACTTCGCATGATTGTTTTAGATAGTAGAAAACTTCCTTTAGCAGGCCGAGGTGGCCGAGCGGTTCTAGGCGCTACAGTCTGGTACTGCGCGACCGCTACGGTCGCAGGTTCGAATTCTGCCTTGGGCATGGATGTGTATGATGTCCTTAGGTTAGTTAGGTTTAAGTAGCTATAAGTTCTAGGGGACTGATTACCTCAGACTTTAAGTCCCATAGTGCTCAGAGCCATTTGAACCATTTTAGAACTTCCTTTAGATAGCCGGATTCACAATTTGTATATGATACCCAACCACGAATAATACTGGAGTAGGGCAAAAGAAACATAGAGCGCAAAAATCTATATGCCCTAGGCGAACAGAAATGCAGACTGAGGGCAAATTGTTTAGTTAATTCACTATATCGCCTTGATTGCTTCTTTTCATTTGGGTAACTATAACATCTAAAACAAAACCACTAAAACGTTCTTGAATTACATTTTCCAGATCCTCATTTACACAATTTCTTTTCTTCGGCATTGTAATCAATTCTGCCAACGTGTCTACCTTTTTTCTCACGTCACTTAAGTATCATCTAAAATCTTCTCACTTATTTCCTAAGGGCCACAGTTTTGTGAGATACTTCAGTCTGAACACTTACATCATATTTGTCGTGACTACTGTCAGATTCACACAAGTATATATTGTCTGAATCTTATTCATTTCCTGAAACTAAATTAAAACAGTCCGTCAGTAACAATTATGAGCGCCGGTCGTTGTGGCCGAGCGGTTCTAGGCGCTTCAGTCCTGAACCGCGCTGCTGCTACGGTCGCAGGTTCGAATCCTGCCTCGGGCATGGATGTGTGTGATGTCCTTAGGTTAGTTAGGTTTAAGTAGTTCTAAGTTCTAGGGGACTGATGACCTTAGATGTAAAGTCCCATAGTGCTTAGAGCCATTTGATTCATTTTTGAATTATGAGCTACTGCAAGTACATAAAGACGCACGAACGTTAACGCGTATCCTTGTAGCTAGTTAAATACATGGTTTTACCTTAGAAACGAGTGTTGAATTCCGAACAAGTAGCCTTCTTCGAGTAAACTTGGTGCAACGTCATCTTTAAGCTGCCCCTTGTCGAAACGTGCAGCTGTCTTTTGCAAAATGATCGCTTTAAATGACACTTTATTTCGATACAGTCCAGTATTCCCTTCGTACTGCGCGCACCCATTCCTTTATAAGTTCTGGACACAAGTAAGGAAAAATGAAAATATTTTAAATATCTTTGCGCACTTTTAACTTTTCACAAATATCATTTCTTTAAAATGTACGAGGGCGTGCTGAAAAGTAATGCCTCCGAATTTTTTGTTCTGTTCTCAATATCGGTTGAGGTATTGCATGTCACGTATATCAGTCGTCGAATCTCCCGCTTAGATGACGCAAGTTATAACCCTCTACCGCTGGAGAGCTCCGAATTGTAGCGCGTAACATAGCGGTGTGTGACGTATGTCGGTGCGAGAGAAACAGAGTGCTGCAATCGAGAGAAAACGCGCCTCCACTTGAAATCCATAGAAGAATTAAAGCTGCGTATGGTGATGATTGTATCGACATCAGTAATGTGCGACGCTTGGTTGTTCTTGGTCATAATGAAGGAAACGGTGTTGCTAACCTCAACGTGTGTGAAGTGGATGACCGCGTGTGGCAGCCGACGAGGAGAGTAATCTAAATCGGGTAGCTGAACTCATAAGAGAAAATCGTTGGATAACACAGACAGAGCTGTCAGGTAAGTGTGGCATATTACGAGAGTGTGTACAGGCCATCATTACAGAACTTCGGTACAGAAAACTATGTGCACTGTTGGTGCCTCGAATGTTCACTCCTAGGAGACATATTGAGTCTCAACTTTATCTTCTATAAGGATAGAAGCTGAGGTAATGAATTAAAATTTGTGCCAAGGTCGGGACTTCATCTGCGGTCTCCTTCTTACTGGGTAGATGTGTTATCCACTATTTTTATCTATTTTTGTAGGGTCTCCTTCCTCCCCTTCAGCCCCTCCTTGCCCTCTTCAAATGCCCCTTCTACGGCTTAGGATTTAGTGCCTTTGAAATGAAAATAACTTATTTGGCATTCCGTTACCATACAGTGTTTTCTTCACCTTTCATGAGGCAGCGTATTTTCTATTATTCTTCTGGCAATCCTCACATTAGGAAGTTAATAACGAGTGTAGGAGACACATACATTATAACTGAAAACTCTTCACATATTACAAATAAATGTCATTCTCTTGACTAAAACTTTTTTGAGAATGAAGTACACGTTATAAAATGAATAGGACTGAATATTTCTTATGTTATTTACGTATTTTAGGTGTACTGCATGGTGTAATACTAAACGCACTAACTTTCATTCTGTTACTATTAACTTGTCTATGTTCTTTCTGAAGACTATAACGATCAAGATTAAGGTGGAAAATTAAATAATAAATAAACGATAAACACACTGTTCCGTAATGCAACACAAATAGTGATTCAGCCTTACACAAATGTATATTTCAAAAAAATTGGATATTTATCCTTATATTTCTTTGTCTTGGGTAGTTTGTGATGCTGCGTCCGTCTGCTTAGCTGAATGGTAACGTGCTTGCCTCCCACGCAGCGGGCCCGGGTTCGGTTGCCGGCTGGGTTGGAGGTTTTCTCCGCTCGTGGACTGGGTGTTGTGTTGTCTTCGTCATCATTTCATCCTCATCACCAGCACGCGAGTCGCCCAATGTGGCGTCGACTGTAATAAGACTCGCACTCGGCGGCCGAAATTCCCCGAATGGGTCCTTCTGATCAGCAATGCCATAAGATCATTTCTTTTTTTTTTTTTTGTGATGCTACGTTGTAAGATATAGCCAAATCTTCCTTGCATGTGGTATCTGCTGTCAGGATGTAATGGATAGAATGTCTCTTGAGCCAACTGACGGCATTTGTCCTCGTGACGGGGTATGCAACTCCATCTGGCTACAAAAATTCTACTTGTGTGATCTTTTTGGTGCTGTCGTGGATATGTAAGCTAACTTCCGCCTAATCGTTTGCCAGACGTCTTATACCTTTGCACACACTAATCCGTGTTCCTCAGTACCCGTTAAGCCATAAGAAGCACACAGCAGGGACTCTGTTAGGTGAATAGTGTAAAGTTTGGAGTTGGCCGGTACTTTTCTGTTGACGGTCTCGTACTACGTCGCTTTCCCATCCGAAAGTAAAGTCTGGTGGCTAATGTTTCTCCAAATCTCCTTCCAGTCGTAATGTGGGTATTTCTCTTCTATCGTATTTCCATCTTTGTCTTCTCTTAATTTCTGATATATATCTATCACTTTTGCCATACTTTTAGCGGTGAGTTTCAGTTAGCTGTAACTAAAGTCTATTAATAATTGCTTAAAATGATAAAACCCGTTTGGAATGTGCTGCACATCTGCGGGCGGGTTCAGATATACAGGTGTGATCTCATTCATCAAATGGACGGTAAACTAATGGGCAATTTTGTCCACAGCTTGAAGGTGTTACGCAGGTATAAAGCTTGCGATTTAAAACTGGCGTCAGTGAGGTTTAATCCTCCATTTTCTGCTGAAAGAGAGAGAATGTCAAATTTCACTTAGAAAATATGTTTACGGTGTATGTAGTGTCCTATTGTCGACATTATTTTCGTGGCTGCGTCTTTAGGTATTGGTAACACGTGGGCCACATTTCAATTTGAATATTATGGGCGTATTTGCAACTCCTGTTGTCTGAACTTTATCCAGCTTCCTAATGCCGTGTGCCTGGACTGGAGCACATTTGCGTATGTAGTTGGCAGCGATGGTGTGTTTTATGTTACATCTATTCTCAGTGCCTAACGTATGCATGTGGGAGACCACTTTTATTTCCCCGATGTTTTGCATAGGAAGTCCTCATCCTACGTTCATTATACGTGAATTACGTCTTGTTCGGTTTTGCACGCGACGCCAATTCGCATACTGCGTATAATTTGTAGTGCGATCTGTTCGTCATTTTAGTTTTTTAGCAAGAGACCTAAATCGTCGACGTACGCTTTGCAGGCAGTTGGCCATGTATGTGTAATCATCGATGCGTTTGTTGTAAAGTGGTGAGCAGAGTTTCAATAACGATGGAAAACAAGACCATCGACATTTGGCAGCCCTGCTTCGCTGAACTACTGAAATCAAAACTCCTCGATAACTAACCGTTAATCATAGTTCTTGATGACATATTATTTAGTGAGAAAAATTGGATTTCATGGTCGAGTGGCTTCTCATGAGGCACACATCACACCGGTAGAGGCCAAACGACGTATCGCTTGGTGTTAGGAGCGTAAACATTGGACGACTGAAGAAACGTCGTGTGGAGTAACGAATCACGGTACACAATGTGGTGACCCTATGGCAGGGTGTGGGTATGGCGAATGCTCGGGGAACGTAATCTGCCAGCATTTGTAGTGCCAACAGTAAAATTCGGAGGCGATGTTGTTATGGTGTGGTAGTGTTTTTCATGGAGGGGGCCTACACCCCGTGTTGTTTTGCGTGGCACTATCACAGCACAGGCCTACATTGATGTTTTTAGCCCCTTCTTGCTTCCCACTGTTGAAGAGCAATTCCGGAATGGCGATTGCATCTTTCAACACGATCGAGCCCCTGTTCATAGTGCACGGCCTGTGGTGGAGTGGTTACACAAAAATAACATGCCTGTAATGGACTGGCCTGCACAGAGTCATAATCTGAATCCTACAGCATACCTTTGGGATGTTTTGGAACGCCGATTTCGTGCCAGGCCTTACCGACCGACATCGATATCTCTCCTCAGTGCAGCACTCCGTGAAAGATGGACTGCCATTCCCCAAGAAACCTTCCAGCACCTGGTTGAACGTATGCCTACGAGAGTGGAAGCTGTCATCAAGGCTAAGGGTGGGCCAACACCATACTGAATTCCAGCATTACCGATGGAAGGCGCCACGAACTTGTAAGTCATGGTACTTATGATCACATAGTGTATGTGCCAATCTTAACACCACGACATCGACAACTACGATCAAAATAGACAGGTGACTACCGGCAATGGACATTGACGCAGTGGCAGAGCGTTGCATAGCCTGATGAATCCTGATACGTTCTTCATCATAGCGATGGGAGAGTGCGAATCCGTCATCTTCCAGGTGAACAGCCCTTTGACACATGTGCTAAGGGGCAGAGACAAGTTTGCAGCGTCTAGGCTCCATTATGCTATGGGGAACATTCACGTGGGCATCCATGGATCCAGTGCAGTACGTGCAAGGCATCATGACGGCGAAGGAGTATTGTACACTTGTTGCAAATCACGTACACCCCTTCATGACGACCATGTTTCCAGACGGCAGTGGCATTTTTAACAAGACAGTGCGCTATGTCACAAGGCCAGGAGTGTGATGGAGTGGTTCGAGGAACACAGTGGCGAGTTCCAGTTGCTCTGAAAGCGCTCCAACTAGCCAGATCTGAACCCGATCGAACACATCGGGGACGCGACTGCACGTGGCGTCAGGCCTCATCGCCTCCCTCCATGGAATTTACGGGAATTAGGTGACTTCTTTGTGCAGATGAGGTGTCAACTCCCTCCAGCAACCTACCAAGGTCTTATTGCTTCCATGTTATCTTTGCCAAAGGTGAACATATCAGCTACTATGTTGTTGTTGTGGTCTTCAGTCCAGAGTCTGGTTTGATGTAGCTCTCCATGCAACTCTATCCTGTGCAAACTTCTTCAACTCCCAGTACCTATTGCAACCTACAACCTTCTGAATCTGTTTAGTGTATTGATCTCTTGGTCTCCCTCTACGATTTTTACCCTCCACGCTGCCCTCCAATACTAAATTGATGATCCTTTGATGCCTCAGAATATGCCCTACCAACCGATCCCTTCTTCTAGTCAAGTTGTGCCACAAATTTCTCTTCTCTCCAATTCTATTCAATGTCTCCTCATTAGTTATGTGATCTACCCATCTGATCTTCAGCATTCTTCTGTAGCACCACATTTCGAAAGCTTCTATTCTCTTCTTGTCTAAACTATTTATCGTGAACGTTTCACTTCCATACATGGCTACATTCCATACAAACACGTTCAGAAACGACTTCCTGACACTTAAATCTATACTAGATATTAACAAATTTCTCTTCTTCAGAAACGCTTTCCTTGCCATTGCCAGTCTACATTTTATATCCTCTCTACTTCGACCATCATGAGTTATTTTGCTCCCCAAATAGCAAAACTCATTTACTACTTTAAGCGTCTCATTTTCTAATATAATTCCCGCAGTATCACCCGATTTAATTCGATTACATTCCATTATCCTCGTTTTGCTTTCGTTGAGGTTCATCTTATATCCTCCTTTCAAGACACTGTCCACTCCGTTCAGCTGCTCTTCCAGGTCCTCTGCTGTTTCTGACAGAATTACAATGTCATCGGCGAACCTCAAAGTTTTTATTTCTTCTCCGTGGATTACAATTCCTACTCCTAATTTTTATTGTGTTTCCTTTACTGCTTGCTCAATATACAGATTGAATAACATCAGGGATAGGCTACAACACTGTCTCACTCCCATCCCAACCACTGCTACCATTTCATGTCCCTCGACTCTTATAACTACCATCTAGTTTCTGTACAAATTGTAAATAGCCTTTCGCTCCCTGTATTTTATCCCTGCCACCTTCAGAATTTGAAAGAGAGTATTCCAGTCAACATTGTCAAAAGCTTTCTCTAAGTCTACAAATGCTAGAAACGTAGGTTTTCCTTTCCTTAGTCTATTTTCTAAGACAAGTCGTAGGGTCAGTATTGCCTCACGTGTACCAACATTTCTACCGAATCCAAACTGATCTTCCCCGAGCTCGGCTTCTACCAGTTTTTCCATTCGTCTGTAAAGAATTCGTGTTAGTATTTTGCAGCCGTGGCTTATTAAACTGATATTTCGGTAATTTTCACATCTGTCAACACCTGCTTTCTTTGGGATTGGAATTATTATATTCTTCTTGAATTCTGAGGGTATTTAGCGTATCTTACACATGTTGCTCACTAGATGGTAGAGTTTTGTTAGGCCTGGCTGTCCCAAGGCTGTCAGTAGTTCTAATGGAATGTTGTCTACTTCCGGGGGCCTCGTTTCGACTTACTATTATGTAGATGATCGTAATGTTCTTGCTCATCAGTGTAGACAGCAGGTCGGGAAAGCTTGTAGGCCACACATCGGTCTGCAATATTCTGTTCTTCAAGTTGTAACAGATGTATATCCAGTGTAAACGGCTCGCTGAAGTGTTCGCAATGAAAGTAAAGCCAGGCGCGTCGCCGTTTTTAATCTCCCACTCGTGTCAGCCTACACTCTATCACTATGTATGCTAACTCTATGGACGTTCTGAAATTGGGGCCTTGCTCTTTGGGATCAAAAAACGCAGTTAAAGTGTCTCGCAATATGATATTGTCATGGCACATAACAAATAGGGGAGCAATTTTGTGTTTGAAAACCTCTGCTCTATTACGCCGATTGCTACCTCCTGATGGTCCGTATATTTTGATGATCCGCGTCTTATAGAATGTGCAAGCAATGCCTCTAGCATTAGGAAGAGACTCAATGTCGTTAACGACAGTGCCCTCTTTTATTACCATCGCTGTCCCTGTTTCATTTCCATCTACAGATTTTAAAAACAGTATTATACCAATTTATGTCATTTAATTCAATGTCTTTTACTTCTTGAAGTAAGGCAAAGTCGATATCGGCGGCATATAAAAAACATACAGACTATACTACTTCAGACAACTGCGCTTAATGTTTATATTCAAGGTTGCAATTCTGTAGGCTTGAAGGTGAAGCACAGTATTTCGAGCATTGTTGATTTAAGAGCTCTTCTCAATGCCAGGCATGCGTTGGCATTTAAAATATGTATCTGACACACAGCCGCATCTCACTGTCTGATCCGCTTGAGTCACACTTTCACTTAAAAAAAATGGTTCAAATGGCTCTGAGCACTATGGGACTCAACTGCTGTGGTCATAAGTCCCCTAGAACTTAGAACTACTTAAACCTAACTAACCTAAGGACAGCACACAACACCCAGCCATCACGAGGCAGAGAAAATCCCTGACCCCGCCGGGAATCGAACCCGGGAACCCGGGCGTGGGAAGCGAGAACGCTACCGCACGACCACGAGATGCGGGCACACTTTCACTTAGGCAGTGAAAGTGTGCACCTGTGATGTGGCTCAGTTTACACTGCTGGCCATTAAATTTGCTACACCAAGAAGAAATGAAGATGATAAACGGGTATTCATTGGACAAATATATTTTACAAGAACTGACATGTGATTACATTTTCACGAAATTTGGGTGCATAGATCCTGAGAAATCAGTACTCAGAACAACCACCTCTGGCCGTAATAACGGCCTTGATACGCCTGGGCATTCAGTCATACAGAGCTTGGATGGCGTGTACAGGTACAACTGCCCATGCAGCTTCAACACGATACCACAGTTCATCAAGAGTAGTGACTAGCGTATTGTGACGAGCCCGTACTCGGTCGCCATTGACCAGACATTTTCAGTTGGTGAGAGATCTGGAGAATGTGTTGGCCAGGGCAGCATTCGAACATTTTTTGTATCCAGAAAGGCCCGTACAGGACCTGCAACATGCGGCCGTGCATTATCCTGCTGCAATGTAGGGTTTCGCAGGGATCGAATGAAGGGTAGAACCACGGGTCGTAACACATCTGAAATGTAACGTCCACTGTTTAAAGTGCCGTCAATGCGAACAAGAGGTGACCGAGACGTGTAACCAATGGCACCCCATACCATCACGCCGGGTGGTACGCCAGTATGGCGATGACGAATACACGCTTCCAATGTGCATTCACCGTGATGTCGCCAAACGCGGATGCGACCATCATGATGCTGTAAACAGAACCTGGATTCATCCGAAAGAATGACGTTTAGCCATTCGTGCACCCAGGTTCGTCGTTGAGTACACCATCGCAGGCGCTCCTGTCTATGATGCTGCGTCAAGGGTAACCGCACCCGTGGTCTCCGAGCTGACAGTCCATGCTGCTGCAAACGTCGTCGAACTGTTCGTGCAGATGGTTATTGTCTTGCAAACGTCCCCATCTGTTGACTCAGGGATCGAGACGTGGCTGCACAATCCGTTACAGCCATGTGGATAAGATGCCTGTCATCTCGACTGCAAGTGATTCGAAGCCATTGGGATCCAGCACGGCGTTCCGTATTACCCTCCTGAACCCACCGATTCCATATTCTGCAAACAGTCATTGGATCTCGACCAACGCGAGCAGCAATGTCGCGATACGATAAACGGCAATCCGACCTTTATCAAAGTCGGAAACGTGATGGTACGCATATCTCTTCCTTACACGAGGCATCACAACATCGTTTCACCAGGCAACGCCGGTCAAGTGCTGTTTGTGTATGAGATATTGGTTGGAAACTTTCCTCATGTCAGCACGTTGTAGGTGTCGCCACCGGCGCCAGCCTTGTGTGAATGCTCTGAAAAGCTAATCATTTGCATATCCCAACATCTTCTTCCTGTCGGTTAAATTTGACGTCTGTAGCACGTCATCTTCGTGGTGTAGCAATTCTAATGGCCAGTAGTGTAATACGGGTGGAGGCACTTTTGATGAATGGTACTGAAGGATTTTGGGCAGAGGTCCCTGCAGACCCTTCATTGACTTTTTTAGCTGCTTGTTTAGCCTTTGCACGCATTATCTGAACAATTTGCTCAGTCCCTTCATGTACAAGCCTTTGCTTTTAGTGTTTTTAAGGGGAACGGCTTTTTGGTGGAGTTCCTGAAGGGTCCGCTGCAGTTTCCTGGTCCTCATAGAAATGTTATCGTCAGCAGATGCTGCTTCAGAAACATTCGAGTGATTTGGGATGTTGGTGACTGGGGCTTTCGCCATAGGTTCTGTGAGTTGTGGTCTGCTCAAGAACGTCCCCGTGATTTCAGTGGTCTCCATTGGAATGTGACTTGCATTAACATTGCCATTCGTGAGTGTTACAGATATCGGGGTGGGTAGTTCCTGCCCAGTGACAGCAGCTACCTTAGTGTTTTCTGGAACATTGGCTTTTGGAACATTCGTCACACGTTGTGTAGATTTCGCTGAGGTCAGGGACAACTCCGCAGTATCTATAGTCTCCTTCGGTATGACTTGGGCGCGCACGTGACCCGTTCTACCCCATTGTTTCCCACAGCTCGAGACTGCTTGATTAATATATTCGGCAGGCACTTCAAACGGCAACTCAAAAACTCTGACAGCTCTGATATCGAATCCAAAATGTGAAACAATAACATCACCAGTATTGCCATCACGAAGTTTAAAATTTAGACTAACTCCACACGATTCTACTACTTTCTCACAAAGTTCTGGGTCTTCAATTTGAAAAAAACAAACGCTGCTGACATCGCCATTGCAAAAATATCGTCAAAATTCAATTTTAATTTTTCTTCTAACAACTTTTCAACATCAAAGGAAGCAGGTCTAATATAATTTCCATCTAAAGTGAAATTCGAAGTTTCTTTCCTACATGCCTGAGACATCACGGCGTTTTCTATTATTCAAACGGTTCCTAATACTGACAGCTGTAAGCTGCAAAGCGCACAGACTCACTAAGCCGCGGGTGAGGCCGGCCGCTGCACATCGGAGACAACCGTTCACCGCTGAGAACTGCTACATCATATTAATAAAATATTTCGGGCTTTTACTTGAAAAACCGACGTTTCATCCCCATCTGCGGAGGATATTTTCAAGGGGAATCGGAGCTTTGTTGAACGTCCGATTCACACCCGGGCTCGCTATAGTCACTTTTTATATGGAACAATGCCTGTTAACATTAAGAAACTAAAAGTAGGTAAGTTAGAATGTCAGTGGTGTTTGTTGCAGGATTCTAGTGCGAACAGTTTACGAGATATCATATTTTGAAAAGTTCCCACACCGACACTTGTACAATGCCTGTGATAGCACGCTAGCTATGTGGATTCTCACCAGTAACGAGACAACTGCCGGCCGGTGTGGCCGTGCGGTTAAAGGCGCTTCAGTCTGGAACCGCGTGACCGCTACGGTCGCAGATTCGAATCCTGCCTCCGGCATGGATGTGTGTGATGTCCTTAGGTTAGTTAGGTTTAATTAGTTCTAAGTTCTAGGCGACTGATGACCTCAGAAGTTAAGTCGCATAGTGCTCAGAGCCATTTGAACGAGACAACTGACCATCACAGATTGTGCTCAGAATTACCATGGGCAGTGGCGGTATTCGCTTTGTGGCGGAACAAGCATTGTATCATTGTGAAAGATACAGAAGCAATCGAGTGCCGGGAGTCAACCCAGTTCACTACTACTAGCGCCACGTCAGCGTAACGCGCCAGTCTGTAGCATACAAAGTATTGTGTCATAATCCGAGATTGAAATTAAAATAACTTTTCCAGACGCTGTTAGTGTATGCTTCAGTATAATAATACTAACATTGTGGAGCCCCAGAATGATGTAATGAATATGTTTCGCTAAATATATTATTTTAAGAAAAAAATAAGTGGCACTAAATAATAAAGCTAGAAAGTAAAATATTGTTCTGAACGTGCAAATATGTCACAATCAAACGTTACAAGTCTCAACTTGATCGGGCAATATTTTGGTCAAAATCGGTGTTTTTACGAAAAAGTGAAGGCGTTAAATTATAGAATCAGAAAGATAAAAATTCGTGTGCAGCTTCAGTTTCATATAAAAACATTAACTATGTGACTCCATTAAGCTACCTCTATTAGCTTTCAAGTTATTTACTAAAAACTAAATTTGGAACAAAAATGTCCCTGACACCAAGCTGCCGACAGGCGTTGATATACATCAACGGGGACTGTTGAAAATGCGTGCCTCGACCGGGACTCGAACCCGGGCTCTCCTGCTTACAAGGCAGACGCTCTGTCCATCTGAGCCACCGACGGCACAGAGGATAGTGCGACTGCAGTGATTTATCTCTTACAAGCTCCCCGTGAGATCCACATTCCCAACTTAATGTCCACACACTACATTCGTAGTGCCCCTGCCCATTACACTCATTACTTGCGGCAGACAGTCTTAAGAGTTCGGGCAATGCTTGTGCATCCGCACAGAAGAAGGTCAATGGCCGGTTAGCCTTAACTATATGAAGATGGTATCTGTTCTTTCGGACATGTCCGGAAGAACAGATACCATCTTCATATACTCATATAAAAATGTCCCTATTCATAATTGATTAAGTATCATTTGTATTTGTGATAGAAAGTTCTAATTACATTACTAGATTACATTGATGAAACAATACAACGGTACCGAGTTTCAAGACTTTACTGTAAATAACAATCATTACAACGAATCTAAAAGAGGCAGTTCAGAGGTCAAGTTCTGCTGTTGGTTCCGTTCTAAAAATTCTAGCCGGTAAAGTTAAAATGCAGTTGCGCTAAAACTTTTTCAAGAACTACAGACAATTTTACTACATTCATGCAAAAATTAAAAAGATTGTAAATTATTAAACGTCAGAGATATTAATCATTACATGTCCAA
This sequence comes from Schistocerca serialis cubense, assembly GCF_023864345.2. Taxonomy (NCBI): domain Eukaryota; kingdom Metazoa; phylum Arthropoda; class Insecta; order Orthoptera; family Acrididae; genus Schistocerca; species Schistocerca serialis. The sequence goes on from NC_064640.1 coordinate 257,076,504, forward strand.
GAAAGGTGCATGTAGATGCTGCTACCTGTGCTTAGAGCAGATGATAGTAGATGTTGCGTTAGGCCGTCCATTGCGCCCATATATAAATACAGGCAGAGAGGTAGTCGGAGGAGACATTCCCCACCAAGATATCAATCTGTCCGCGTTAGTCAAACGCCTGTATGCGCTGTGCCTCGGATGACGTCACAGCCAAGTAGCTACCAAACATGTTTTCCGTAAAAGTAGGAAGTGAACTTGCGAGGACTGCACACCGTCCTGGACCGTTTAGTTTTCACAGAAGTAGCTGTTTGGTGCCGCCCGTAATGTTGACAAAATCTCGTGGCAAGTGGAGAGGTTATTTTCCACTTTGTGCACCTGCTTAGCTGCGTGGTTGCGTGTTTGCCTATCATGCAGCAGGCCCAGGGTCAATTCCCGGCCGGGTTGGAGATTTTCTCCGCTTGTGGACTCGCTGTTGTGTTGTCCTCATCATTCCATATTTATCAACATGCAAGGCGTCCACTGTGGTGTCACCTGAAATAAGGCTTGTAAATCGGCGGCTGAACTTACCCGGATCGAGCGTCCCGAACATCAATGCTACACGACAATTTCATTTTATTTTCCACTTTTAAGGCGAGCAATTAATTTCAATGATTAGAAGTCAGGGTGATGACCATTTTACTTGGAGCTTACCGTAGAGTTCGCCTCTGAACTGCTAATACTGCTGTCTCCGATAGGGACATTATTATCATTATCAGGAAAATTATTATGTTTGTGCATGTGAACTTTTACTGAATATATTAATCAGTTACAACTCAAAACTTTTATTTACAGTCACAGTTCCTGGACCCACTGAGTAAATAGCAAGTAGGAACAGTTTCTTTCCATGAGTACAAGAGTAATTTGGACTTGCTGACGAAAGTATGGCCAGTATGTTCTCCATCGCTTTCTGGCTGACCACAGAAATAGTTTTCAGTATCTTGTAAACAGTGAAGCTTATACACCTAATTTATCCACCGTCTCGTATTTCCAGTCTGGTATGGAACGACTGCTGCATACGTGCTAGCATTTAAGCGGAGATCCCAGAAGGTTTCAGTAATACCTCGTTGCATGTCATCGGGTGTAGCTGGTATATCCTTGTACACATCGTTTTTCAGTACTCCCAACAAAAAGAAAGTCTACAGGTGTGAAATTCGAGGAACGGGCCGGCCAAGGTACAGTTTCTCAATACCCAATCCAATGATTTGGGAACAATTCGTGAAGATGTACTGTAGTACTTTGCACACTGACGGCTGGACAGCCATCGTAATGATACCATAGGTTCCTCCTAGTCAGCAGAGGAACGTCTTTTAGCGTCCGTGGAAGATAGTCTGTTAGAAGACTGCGATATTTGTGCACGCTCACTGTTCCCTCTATGAAAAACAGGCTTATGAGTTAATGGTTCTCTATCCACGTCACATGTTTACACTCCATGGACTCTCGCGTCCCTTCTGACGAAGCCAACGGGGATTATCAACAGACCAATAGTGTATGTTTCGGCGGTTTATCTGGCCATGATTGGTAAATGTGACTTCATCAATAAACAAGATACATGAAACATCTGGAATATTCAGTCTTAATGCCCATGTACAGAAGTTAACACGATTCTGATAATCGTTTTCGTGCAGCTCTTGATGGAGAGAGATATGATGTGGAAAAACGTGATAGGGAAAAATATGAAAAATGTGTAGGACACTTGCCTGACTTCTGCACTTCCTCGTGCTATTGCGCAGGAGCTAACGAGCGGATCAATTGCAACAACAACAAGAGCATTAATTTCCCACTATTCTGTCGTCACTTGTTCCCTTCTGTTACGTTGTATAGGTGCTACAGAACCATTTCGCGTAACGGGTTGAAGAGTTTAATAAATATTTGCCGAGATGGTTGACGTCTGTTGGAACATCTTGCCGCATATAAGGTACAACAACGAAATACAGTCTCCCTACACTCTCCATACACCATGAACATGTCGGCTTTTTCTGCTTTCGTAAATCCCATCGTCCACTCACGACCTACTACTTGGACTGTCACACATTAACTGACTAGCTAGTCGCAGTGCACTCAAGAAACATACACAAGCACACTATGAACAAACATAACAACACCGTACCTAGCAATTGCGCAGGTTGAAAGACATAAACAAGCGTCGGTGTGGAAAGTTTTCAAAATACGATATCAGGTAAATGACTCACACTAGAATTCTGCAACAAACACCACTGACATTCTAATATGTACTTCTTTTAGTTCGTTAATGTCAATAGGCATTGTTCCATTTAAAAAGTGCATGTTTGCACAAAAAACACACTTTCTAAGTATTAGAACATCAATAGCACTTTCCATTTCCGCCATATATGCGGTGCAAGTTTTAGCTGATTCACCCTGTATGTCCGTTTACAGGAGATCATCCTACTTCGCAAAGTACGTTTGTATAAACTGATAGCTTGGAAATTACTACTATAGCTTCGAAACTAATTTAAACATGGTGATGGGGCACGTTTATGCAGTTCTGTTGGGGCACGTATAAGCATTATTTTGCACTGCCACCCTAAATAGAACCTCAGTCAAGGAAACTTTAAGACGACGTCAGTTGGAAACACAGTCTAAAAAAATGAAGGCATGGGAGAGTAAAAGGTAGAAACTGTCACAAAAAGCTGATTGAATCTGATGAATCTCAAGCAAAATGAATTAATTCTGTGAAAGCAAAGACTGATAAGGGGAAGAAATTTCTAATAGCAAGAACAAAATAACATGTGGGTAAGCCCACTTCTGATGTCACCATAAGTGTTCTGTCCAACGGCTGCTTTCATGTGATCACTCCCCATAATTCCCCGTCTTCTGCCATCCTCTTCAGGTCCACGTAATTCCCGCTTCCCTTTATGTCGTCTATAATCTCGTATGTCCTCCTTGAGCTCCATTTCCTCTCACATATTAGTCCTTCCAAAGCGTCTGCTAGAAAGCACTTCCATCTCAACAAATATCCCAACCAGTTCTTCCTCCTTTCTCTTAGAACCTGCGGCAGATTGATGAAGAGACGAAAATTTCTTTTGTAGTTACTGCCTGAAACGATCCAACCAACCGAAAAGAAGTCAAGAATGGGTCAAGTGCCTGAATGTAAAAGGTGGGCTCACAACGGTTTAACCATAGGAAACGCATTTTGTGTGTGCATAAATTGTAGCTCTCTCAATGATGAATGGGGTTTTAATTAACATTCAAACCTGCATGTAGGCTGTATTATGCTAACAGGTTGAAGTGAGTAAAAAATTCGTTTACTGACAGTAAAATTTTTGCATTTTAACCATGCTAATTGGTGGAAGTAAAAATGTAATTCTGTCTGCTGCAAATAAAGCATGTTTAAAAATTTTAGTAGTGTGTTTTGTTTACTCGTTATTGTGTTCTATGATATGCGCAAACGCGCCCCCATAGGTGCGTAAACTTACCCCATACACGAGGCACGTTTGTACACTCGGCTTGAGCCTATATATAATTATTTTGCACTCTTAAATGTAAGATTGAGTTAGAAGCATATATGCCAAGCTATAATTTAAAATCGTGTTGTAAGACTAAACAACTTTAAACATCATTAATCTAACCAAAAAATTTTAAAATATCCGAAAAGAAATCCGCCAAAATGTGCCTCGTTCTCCCCTACCTAATTACCAGATTGTGTTCCCGTGTTTTGGATTAAATCCCGGACATCTTTATAATGTTACATGCAGTGACGATGTTGATGTTGACTCATCAGTAGAATGGAAATGTTTAACCCCGAAGCTCACTTTTAGATATCATCATAATACTACTAATCTCCACTAATCAACGTCCATTTCATTATACATAGAAAAAAATCAGATGGATCTGTTGTCATTAAATGCTCAGTGTTCTGGCGTGAACTACGTGGCACATCTTTTGCATCAACTAGATCGTTGCTTGAGTACTAGATCAGTTCGTCCAAAACTGCAGCTCCAATAACTGCCACCTTAAGAGTATGAAAATGTAATGAAAATCTTCCTCTCTCGTTTAAACTTGTAGCAGCAAAAAGACGCCATATATTGTTACTCATATGGCTGGTGCCTTGGATGTCTGTTTGAACAAAATAATATATTTCTTATTTATTTTTTATTTACGTTATCCTTTGGTTTAAAGCTACCAGCTAGATAACAATAGCGGGTAGTATCTGTACCTTTGTACTACATTTAATGCTGTGTAATATGACACTATCACGAACACGAGCTTGAATGCAAATATAAGAGTAAAACTGTATTTATACAGGAAGACACAGAATTTTTAAAATGGAAAATATACCCAATTACCTTTTGAATCAGATTAGAATTTAGGATCAAGTTCCAGTAGCTGACTAAATCTACAATGACAAAATACCTGTGTCATCTGCCACTACTAGAGGAATGTGTGTTATGCCCTGCTACAACTCATGGCGGAGCGCTTGTCAATTATGTCCGTAGTGCATGGAGCACTGATAATTTTTCTTGTTGAATTCTCAAAAAACTAATCAATTATTTCCCCGTTCTGGATCACTACGAGAAATACTTCATGTCGCATGAAGTAACACTGAGATCGCAGAATCTTCCATGACAGCCGAGGGAATTCTCTTTCAGGTGTTGGATATTAATCAGCCTCTTGACCGAGCTGAGGTAAAGCAAGGCAAAAGTGGTATGTATGCTCCTCGTCTTTTACACCTGCAACAAGTGGGTGGAGCAAACCGCTGGGGGTTTCGCAATGGCCCTCCTGGGCACATCCGCATCCTTTTATGGTGGAGCCTTTGAATCATTCAAAGTCACACTGGCATTAAAGTGGTCCATCTAGTTGTGTTTAAAGGCGTACAAAAGTGACAGGTTCCACAATATGTTGCTGAAATTTTGATGCTATTATAGAGCTTGTCATAAAAATGATGATCTGTTAATTACAGAAAACGTATTTGCCGGACGCTGTCATTAATGCGTCGCAGAGGGGTTATAACACTACAGCTGCACCTTTCAGCTATACTAGCTTAAAGTTTGTTTACCAAATGCGGTGTTTAGATGCAGGAAGTGTTACCCCCTGGGAGGATTTTTATAGATTTGACCATGAAAAGCCTAAAGATGTTTGCCTATCGGACTCGAAAATGAATTTGGCACAAAAGAACAGAAAGTTACGTATCGAAATTTGTGATGAATGATTTAAACAATTAAGTTAATTAAGTGAAATAATAACGGTCGCCAGCCTAACAAGGCATAGAATTAAAAACACCTTTCATTTAATTAATCTGTAAACTTTTATCTTATTGAAACTTAACTTGTCTTACTATCCCACAGAACTGCAATGACCCCTTACACAAGCAGACATATAGTATAACGGATATGCACAGTTTCACTAACAATGTAAGCTTTCACACATAAAAGACACCTTAGTAATCACCACTCATAAATACTTTACCTTGTTTAGGTTATTTCATCATTACAGGCAGTGACAGTCAATGTTAAACAAAATATGGGCCTGGACCTGACCTGATTTCAGCTAATTCTTTTCAGTTAATATTTATAGATTAACATTCACTTGCAATAAGATGAACAGATTCATTAATTATTAAAGTTGTAACTACTTCCATAAATAAATAACTCATAGCAACTTTAATTTCCTTAAGAGCAAGAAAAAAGGTGAGACCCAAAAACTGTTATGGCACTTTCCTTCACACAAATTACACAACATTCCAGATTTACTTCACATTTAGTCCCTATGTTCATTGATTAAGCGAGTTTGTTCATTATTAATTCTGTGAAATTACACAAAACTCAACAGTTATTCCAACTTCAGTTACTGTATTTCTTTAGCAAATACACTACTGGCCATTACAATTGCTACACCAAGAAGAAATGCAGATGATGAACGGGTATTCATTGGACAAATACATTATACTAGAACTGACATGTGATTACATTTTTATGCAATTAGGGTGCATAGATCCTGAGAAATCAGTACCCAGAACAACCACCTCTCGCCGCAATAACGGCCTTGATACGCCTGGGCATTGAGTCAAACAGGGCTTGGATGGCGTGTACAGGTACAGCTGTCTATGCAGCTTCAACACGATACCACAGTTCATCAAGAGTAGTGACTGGCGTATTGTGACGAGCCAGTTGCTCAGCCACCATCGACCAGACGTTTTCAATTGGTGAGAGATCTGGAGAATGTGTTGGCCTGGGCAGCAGTCGAACATTTTCTATATCCAGAAAGGCCCGTACAGGACCTGCAACATGCGGTCGTGCATTATCCTGCTGAAATGTAGGGTTTCGCAGGGATCGAACGAAGGGTAGAGCCACGGGCCGTAACACATCTGAAATGTAACGTCCACTGTTCAAAGTGCCGTCAATGCGAACTAGAGGTGACCGAGACGTGTAAGCATTGGCACCCCATACCAAAACGTCGGGTGATACGCCAGTATGGTGATGACGAATACACGCTTCCAATGTGCGTTCACGGCGATGTCGCCAAACACGGATGCAACCATTATGATGCTGTAAACAGAACCTGGATTCATCTGAAAAAATGACTTTTTGCCATTCGTGCACCCAGGTTCGTCGTTGAGTACACCATCGCAGGCGCTCCTGTGTGTGATGTAGCGTCAAGGATAACCGCAGCCATGGTCTCCGAGCTGATAGTCCATGCTGCTGCAAGCGTCGTCGAACTGTTCGTGCAGATGGTTGTTGTCTTGCAAACGTCCCCATCTGTTGACTCAGGGATAGAGACGTGGCTGCACGATCCGTTACAGCCATGCTAATAAGATGCCTGTCATTTCGACTGCTAGTGATACGACGTCGTTGGGATCCAGCACGGTGTTCCGTATTACCCTCCTGAACCCACCGATTCCATATTGTGCTAACAGTCATCGGATCTCGACCAACGTGAGCAGCAATGTCGCGACACGATAAACCGCAATCGCGATAGGCTACAATCCGATCTTTATCAAAGTCGGAAACATGATGGTACGCATTTCTCCTCCTTACACGAGGCATCACGACAACGTTTCACCAGGCAACGCCGGTCAACTGCTGTTTGTGTATGAGAAATCGGTTGGAAACTTTCTTCATGTCAGAATGTTGTAGGTGTCGCCACGGGAGCCAACCTTGTGTGAATGCTTTGAAAAGCTAATCATTTGCTTATCACAGCATCTTCTTCCTGTCGGTTAAATTTCGCGTCTGTAGCACGTCATCTTCGTGGTGTAGCAATTTTAATGGCCAGTAGTGTACTTATCGTGGAAGGCACAATAGATCATCACAAGTTTGCGTCTATCCTTGGGGACCATGTCCACATCTTAGTGCAGTTTGCTTTTCCTCAGCACGTTGGCATCTGCCAGGACACTGCAAATTGTCAGACAGCTCGCAGTGAAAGTGCTTGGTTCGAAGAACACCAGGATGAGTTGGCCGTACTCTGGCTACCAAACTCCCCGAATTGAAGCCCAATCGAGAATCTGTGGGATCACCTCTATCGGGCTGTTCGCGCCATGGATCCTTAGTCGATAAACCTATCGCAGCTGGCCACAGCAGAACATCACTGACACCCTTGTTGCCCGCCTCGCAGCAGTACGCGCTGCAAAAGATGGTTATTCAGATTTTTTGCAGGTATTCACATTAATGTGACTGGACAGCTTCAACACGATACCACAGTTCATCAAGAGTAGTGACTGGCGTATTGTGACGAGCCAGTTGCTCAGCCACCATCGACCAGACGTTTTCAATTGGTGAGAGATCTGGAGAATGTGTTGGCCTGGGCAGCAGTCGAACATTTTCTATATCCAGAAAGGCCCGTACAGGACCTGCAACATGCGGTCGTGCATTATCCTGCTGAAATGTAGGGTTTCGCAGGGATCGAACGAAGGGTAGAGCCACGGGCCGTAACACATCTGAAATGTAACGTCCACTGTTCAAAGTGCCGTCAATGCGAACTAGAGGTGTGGCCGCTGTGGGCGAGCGGTTCTAGGCGCTTCAGACCGGAACCGAGCTGCTGCTACTGTCGCAGGTTCGAATCCTGCCTCGGGCATGGATGTATGTGATGTCCTTAGGTTAGTTAGATTTAAGTAGTTCTAAGCCTAGGGGACTGATGACCTCAGATGTTAAGTCCCATAGTGCTCAGAGCCATTTGAACCATTTATAATCAGCATGGACTGAGGGAAGAGAAGCTTATCTCTATGTCTGTTCTATCTCTTTCGTTCATCCGATTTGGTACAAATTTCAGGCTAAACAATAAATCAATGGACGAGAGTTTTGTTAGCAACCACCTTCGCGACTAAAAATATTTGTTTCAGATTTTTCTCATGAATCTCGCTTTGTTATTGTTCTTCCTTAAGATTATGCGTGTCATGCCCATAATATTACGTTGTCTTCAATGTTGGAAAAATGGCTCTCAGCACTATGGGACTTAACTGCTGAGGTCATCAGTCCCCTAGAACTTAGAACTACTTAAACCTAACTAACCTAAGGACATCACACACAGCCATGCCCGAGGCAGGATTCGAACCTGCGATCGTAACAGTGGCGCGGTTCCAGACTGTAGCGCCTAGAACCGCTCGGCCACTTCGTCCGGCCCAATGTTGGAAAGAATGCCGTGTCCATAATATTACAATCGTGGTAGTCTTCACTAATACGTAGTGCCCGTAATATTATGGGCATGGCATTGTTTCCAATATTGAAGACAATGTAGTATTACGGGGCATGGCACTCAAAATGGTAAGTATATTTATATGATTTCTTATTTATACCCTGCGTTGACCATCTCCCGATCTTCCTGCATTTCGCAAAAATTTTCTAATCAATCAATATTCCTATACATAACTGCATTGTCCCGATTCGGCTCACAGTTGTGATATGTCAGGAAGCTTCGTAAGAGAAGTCTATTTATTCTCTTTCAGAGAAGATCACTGTATTGGACAGTTCCATACTGTTGAAAACACTCTACGGCTTGAACAAAAAACCGTGGGCTTTTCTGACACTGTAGCTGCATTTACAGAATTAAATGAGAAAGTGGTAAGTTAATTAGAAATGGTATTTTAATGAAAATGGAGATTGCTTCATGTTCGAAGTATGTTATGGAAAGATCTGCATCTGCGTAGTATGAACAAGTCCTCATAACTCTTAAGGCATGCACTTTAGAGACCATGCCTACTCGACTTTTTTTGTTTTGTTTTGGTCCATACTACTTCCTGCCAAAATATGTAAAGCAATGAGCTTGCTGTTGAAGAGGTTATAACACTATCATTGCACCGTTTTGTTATGTCAGCATATAGATAATACTCGATTTTCGTGTTTGCATGCAGTCTGGGAGGATTTGTACAGATTTAACCGTGAAATGCCTAAAGGATTTTGCTTATCAGACTTAAAATTAAAGTTACGTAAAACACAGAAAGTGTCAGATCCAATGTACATAATTTTTAACTTATCAAATTTACTCAAATGAAAAGGAATACGGTCGTCAGCCTAATTAGGCATAGATATGTGAAACATTTCTTTTAAAGAAAAGGTAAATAGTTTTGGTGGAAAAACACCACCTATACTCCTTTCTTACGAATGTGCAATGAACCCTAGTGGATAAAAGCAGTTATTGTAAGATATTCAAGTTTTCACAAACACAAATTACACTTTAACACTCATCAACAGTAAATACTTTGCCAAACCTGAGTTATTTCATCATCACAACAATTGCAACTAGAAATGGACATGGGCCTAGTCTTCTTTCATCAGATACTTTCTACACAGCACAAATTCAATTAAAATTCACTTACATTAAAATTCACACATTCCTTAGTAAGCAATGTTGTAACTGTTTTTGTGATTAAGGGCACTCATAGTATCTTTACCTTCAGTAATAGAAACAGTAAGTAGGGGGCTCCCAATCTGATATTACACTTTTTATCACACAATGTGCACAGAACTCAACATAAACTTCAAAAGCAGTTAGTATATTTATTAATCAAGTAACTATGCATGCAGTCTTGGAGGATTTGTACAGATTTAACCGTGAAATGCCTAAAGGATTTTGCTTATCAGACTTGAAATTAAAGTTACGTAAAACACAGAAAGTGTCAGATCCAATGTACATAATTTTTAACTTATCAAATTTACTCAAATGAAAAGGAATACGGTCGTCAACGGTGAACAACTTACAATGGGGGTCCTTAATCTTGACTGCTATTATAAAGCAAACTGGACACACTTTTCGGAAGCAAATTAAAATCAGTAAACTTTGGTAACACTTTCATAAATTTTACTCACCTTATATGCCTTATCAATAGTTAATGCAGCATATATTTTTAACAGGTATTGTATTTCAAATCTACCTTTGAGAACATTTACTTTAACTAACCTCAACATGACTTATTAACTGTTCGTCATCAGCACACTCATTTGCTTTTATAGCCAGAATTTAAGCAAGTAATCTTTAAAACCACAAAACTTTAAACTCTACGGAGGCTTTCATAAAAGCAACACTTACTTCCTCCCTAAACTTCAACAAAATCCGCTGTAATTTTAGGCAACTTTTTGCACTCAGTTTCAAGCAAAAGTAATCAAACACTTGTTTTTGATTATCAGTTCTCAGACTCAAGGCATTCGGAGGTCATTGTTCAAAAGGAGAAGATCCTAAGATGTATTAAGATATGAAACAATTCAAGGCAGGTACACGAATTTACCATGAGTTACCTTATATTTGCCGGCCGGTGTGGCCAAGCGCTTAAAGGCGCTACAGTCTGGAACCGCGTGACCGCTACGGTCGCAGGTTCGAATCCTGCCTCGGGCATGGATGTGTGTGATGTACTTAGGTTAGTTAGGTTTAAGTAGTTCTAAGTTCTAGGGGACTGTTGATCTTAGAAGTTGAGTCCCATAGTGCTCAGAGCCATTTGAACCATTTTGAACCTTATATTTACACATACTAAATGTGCTGATCCAACACTTTACAAAAGTTAGACTTCTCCTCTCTGCTTAAGTGATTGCGCAATGTTGGTGGCGAGTACATGACGACAGGTGGACTTTCCATTGGAAGTAATATGCTCTGTTATTTTCTTCATGGCGACGATCATCAGCTTTTACGGTATTTTCCAGCAACAGAGCAATGTATTAGAGCCATTCTTCCACCCGAGGCTTTTCCATAATGTCTCCAAGCACTGAAAGCCTCACTCGGCACCTGCACAATGCACCTTCCAATTACTATCTGCCGACTGTACGGTTGCTAGTCTCCGACTGACTATTGTTCCACCTTTTTCCTTGCATCAACGCATTTTGCGCGCGCTAACTCACTTTCGTTTCAGAGGGAGAGCACTCCAAGTTTTCACTCGATATAAACCAAAATCGCTAAGTGTGGATCAGCGTGTACATAGTTACATATTCATTTCTCTTGCAAAATTCTTTCATAGCTACATATTAGAAATTAAACAAAAAAAATACAGATTATTAAAGTCATCCTCCTCCAAATGAGGCATAGTGTTTAAACGGTGAAGAGAAGACATATTATACATCTTTCCAGCATATCAAACATTACACATCAAAGAAAACATACTTTATACAAAGCATAATTAATCAGAAAAAATATTTGGTATCTTAACTATGATGTTACAAGGTCCACTCTCATAGCTATCAGAGCGATTTTCGCTTATGACTTACGACTCAGTCGTTTCCGCGGCAGGGTCCCTTACTTTAGAATGATACACTTACCCTTCCCCGTCATCCCTGAAAGTTTGTAACATCATCACAGTATATCCCCGTACAAAGGAATTTACATAGGGCTATACGCAAAACTACCCAAAACGACTGCAAGAAAAAATTGTGCAAATATTCAGTGCAATAATATTTGTTTCAAACGACAAAATTTATCTGATTATTTGCCAAAGATAATTCAATTCGCGTTTTAACTGTCTACCTTACCTTACGTTACTTTACTAACGCACCATTGCCAACCGCACAGAAGCATATACACTTCGTTAAAATGCCATATATAACTGTTTCTAGCAGTGGTCTATGGTATTCAGTACACTGATTTCAAATGCATGATTGTAAGAGAAGGAATATTAAAACAGGACAGAAAGAAAAGACAGATGTAGATGCTGTGTAGCTCATAAGCAAATTAATCGGGCTCAACATATTTTACGTGTATGTGACCATTAGTTTTCTAATGAAATATCTGGAGGGGAAATGCAGTATGGTTAATTAATTACCATTGAAAACTTGATTTAGCCCCGGCCATTACCCTAAGTTTGTAAAATTTTTGTTATTTTACCATAAGAGATGTGTGACAATTTTGGCTTCTCAGCTTTTATTGTTTCGCATAGTTGAAAACAGCTTCATTTTAAAAGTCCTAGTCACCGATAAACAGTTTCAGCTCGTTAGTTATCAAAGTACAGTGAGACAATTTACAGGAAATGATGTAGAAAAAATTCAGGAATTTGCAGTTAAATATAATCTTAAAACAAACAGGCAATCATTTTTGTCAACGTTTTCATTTTTGATGTAACGGACAATTTTGTCCCGTTGCAATCACACCCCAATCCTGAAGCTTCCTATGCAGAAGCAGAACTGAAAAACAATCATCCATCTGATTGAGAAGATTATACAGAATGAAGGAAAAACAGCTGCAAAGTGGATAGTATTCAACAAGGTACATGACTCCTGTGTCTGATTGCATAAAAACGTCAAGCAAGGTTCTGTTGTAGGATCTTAACATCAAAACTCTGAAAATTCCCAACTCCAACTTTATTTAGAAAATAATACAAAATAAAAATTATTTATGTTCAACAATGGCCATTAAGGCAGTTGAAATATACTTTCTGCCTAAATTAGTGAAGTCTGGTTGTATATTATGCAAAACTGGTATTCAGTTCAATGGTGGCCCCTCACACACAACGCGCCGTTGTCTACCTTTGTGTGTGTGTGTGTGTGTGTGTGTGTGTGTGTGTGTGTGTGTGTGTGCGCGCCGTGTGCCACATCACAGACAGTTGTATGCATGCTCAATCATCTCCCGTCTCCACCTTCTTCCCTCACCACCATTCCTCAGCACAAGAGAGGATGTAAAGATCGACAGTTCGACTACTCCACATGTCAAGACATAGTCCAGAACACCCATAGGTAATTTACTTTTACTCAGTTTCAGCGTGACTAGCCTACAGGAGCAACTATAGCCTCTACTGTACCGCCGGCCGTGGTGGCCGAGCGGTTCTAGGCGCTACAGTCTGGACCCGCGCGACCGCTACGTCGCATGTTCGAATCCTGCCTCGGGCAAGGATGTGTGTGATGTCCTTAGGTTAGTTAGGTTTAAGTAATTCTAAGTTCTAGAGGACTGATGACTTCAGCAGTTAAGTCCCACAGTGCTCCGAGCCATTTGATCCTCTACTGTACCAACACGAAGACACCGTGCGTCGTCCGCCTGTTTAGCTGGGTAGTAACGTGCTCGCATCCCATGCAAGCTTAAGGACGAAAGACACAGTGGACCTAGTAACATCATTAATGAACAACACATCTCCACGAGTGGTGAGTAGAGTCCTGCGGTGTAGCGAACTCTACGCTGGACGGTGGAGGAGGCGTTCTTTGGATCTGTCAGGATGACGTTAGGTTCTTCCACCTGGGCATTGTGGGTTCGATATTTTGGCATGGGACTACACGAATCCTCTGGAAATGAAGGTGACTGACTCAAGACAGACACCGTTCATAAAAACCCTTTATTGTTCCAGCAACCTAGAGGAGATACAGGTGCGCGCTCTCGTCTGGTGGCGAACCTTCACGTTGACCCACGGTAAATGGAAATGAGTGTATGGCAACGTTAACCGGGAGGCCCCTATACGGGGAAGTTCGGCCGCCAAGTGCCAGTCTTATTTCATTCGACACCACATTGGGCGACCTGCGCGCCGGTGATGAGTATGAAATGATGATAACACAACATCCAGTCCCCGAACGGAGAAAATCTCCGACCTCGCCGGGAATCGAAGCCGGGCCCACTTGCATGGGAGGCGAGCACGTCACCACCCAGCTAAGCAGGTGGTGTCTTCGTGTTGGTACAGTAGAGGCTATAGTTGCCCCTGAAAGCTAGGCACGCTGCTGGGAGCCAGCTTACCGGCAGGACGCTGAGCCCACCGGAGGCCATCTGGGGCTAGCACAGCATTACTTCAGGCCTTACTATCCGACCACGATATTATTGCACTTGGCCTCCTGTGGCTGATACTGGAAACATGCTGTGATGTTACAGTAAACAAGCACACTGTAGACTGCGGAAAACGCATCGCACTGTGAATGATTTCAAGGCAGCTGTGCATACAGTATCAAATGTTTTGGCGTGTCCCCATGATAATCCCACGATAAGCCGACCAAAGCGCCCTCACTTCCATGTACAATAACCGTGTGATCGACTAACACAGCACCGCCAGTGGTGCGTCAGCGACGACTGCGGTGTGAAGGCAAAGCGGCACTGTGACCTGAACCCTGGACTTGGTGTACGAGTAGCGAGCTGATGATGTCGACGGCTGTCCAGCGGATGCTGGAGGGTCCAGCAGCGCGGCGGCGGTCTGGTTATAGTCGCCGACTCGAACCTACCTGGTGGCTCTATCGGAGCATACTGTGCTGTTTGTTGGGCTGCCTGGCAGCAAAGGCAGTACTCCATTCGTAACGCATCATCTGCTTATTCTACGGTTTCTGTACGACTCATTTATTAAAAGATGGTCATGATGTATGCTAAGGCATCTTGCAGGAGGTCACAATGCCACTGCGACCAACATATGTGTTTCGTCTTGGTCGTAGTTTACGCGCCACCTCTCATGCTCCTTCCTGCGTTGTTCCACAGTGTGTACTGTTGGTCAGACGTTAAAACTGGCCACACTCACGAAGTATCTTGTACGCACATGGTGTCATGAGGTCTGCTACGTCTTTAATTGGTCACATTAACTGGTAGATTTTTGTCAGAGGCCAGAAGTTCTATCTCATCTTGCGTCTTCTCAGCAGACGACTTATCTTGCCCGAGACCTAGCTACAGAATGGAAAGAAAGGAAGTTTCTTTTCCTGCTCTTCGTCGGTGGTCTTATTGTGAGCCTTGATTGAAAGCATTTATTCGACGAACGTTATAGCCGTTGTTCTTGAAGACGTTGCGTAGGTGGCTCAGCTCATGAGGTAGGTTATCAACTTCTGATAACATTCTTGCACGATGCAGCAGTGTCTGTAAGACAGTGCACTGCTGTGTCAGCTGATCATGGCTGATGGCGAGGAAGTGCAGATCGGTGTGGATTGGTTTTCTATAGACGCTGTGGTCAAGTCATCCATTTCGCTTGCGGCGGACGAGGACGTCGAGGAAGGCAATGCACTGTCTTTTTTCTCCTCCATAGTGAACTGGAATTTTTAAGGGTGTCCTTGGTGTGCATTTGTTTAATTAGAACACTAATTATATTACGAAAACGGTTTATTGAGGGTGTGAATTACGTCATGAAATCAATTTTAGAAGGTTATGAATTCTGAATACCGTTAATGAAACATAACCCAGTTGCTAAGCGAATTTTCTGCAGCGATTCTACTAATTGCCTATTTTTATATTCTAGGTCCCTGTTAATTTACTTCGAAGTGTATAAAATCTGACTTTGTTTGATACTTTCTACATCTACGTGATTACTCTGCTATTCACAATAAAGTGCCTGGTAGAGGGTTCAATGAACCACCTTCAAGCTGTCTCTCTACTGTTCCACTCTCGAACGGCACTCGGGAAATAAGAGCACTTAAATTTTATGTGCGAGCCCTCATCTCTCTTATTTTATCGTGATGATCATTTCTCCCTATGTAGGTGGGTGCCAACAGAATGTTTTCGCAATCGGAGAAGTTCCCGTCGCAACGAAAAACACCTTTGTTTTAATGGTTGCCACTCCAATTCACGTATCATGTCTGTGACACTATCTCCCCTGTTTCTCGATAATACAAAACGAGCTGTCCTTCTTTGAACTTTTTCGATGTCATCCGTCAGTCCCACCTGATGCGGATTCCACACCGCACAGCAGTACTCCAGAATAGGGCGGACAAGCGTGGTGTAAGCAGTCTCTTTAATAGATCTGTTGCACCTTCTAAGCGTTCTGCCAATGAATCGCAGTCTTTGGTTTGCTCAAGCCACAATATTATTTATGTGATCGTTCCAGTTTAGATTATTTGTAATTGTAATCCCTGCCGGCCGGGGTGGCCAAGCGGTTAAAGGCGCTACAGTCTGGAACCGGGAGATCGCTACGGTCGCAGGTTCGAATCCTGCCTCGGGCATGGATGTGTGTGATGTCCTTAGGTCAGTTAGGTTTAAGTAGTTCTAAGTTCTAGGGGACTGATGACCTTAGAAGTTAAGTCCCCTAGTGCTCAGAGCCATTTGAACCATTTGAATTTGTAATCCCTGAGTATTTAGTTGAATTTACAGCTTTTAGATTTGTGTGACTTATCGCGTAATCGAAATTAAGCTGATTTCATTTAGTACTCGTGTGAATAACTTCACACTTTCCCTTATTCAGGGTCAACTGCCACTTTGGCACCATACAGATATCTTATCTAAATCATTCTGCAAGTCGTTTTGATCATCTGATGACTTCACAAGACGGTAAATGACAGCATCATCTGCAAACAATCTAAGACGGCTACTCAGATTGTCTTCTATGTCGTTAATATAGATCAGGAACAATAGACGGCCTATAACACTTCCTTGGAGAACGCCGGATATTAATTCTGTTTTATTCGACGACTTTCCGTCTATTATTACCAACTGTGACCTTTCTGACAAGAAATCACGAATCCAATCGCACAACTGAGGCGATACTCCGTAGGCACGCAGTTTGGTTAGAAGACGCTTCTGAGGAACGGTGTCGAAAGCCTTCTGGAAATCTATATCTACACAATTTAATACACATAAATAGAACAAATGGTTAAACCATTAAGTAGAAATTTAAATTACAAAAGGAAGATGGGAGTCTCTTTGTTTTGCCATATCACTTACCACAGTCTGGGCATCAATCCTTTCTTCTCGACGAATTTTTTTTATGGCAAGCCCATGCAGACGTGCCTCGCTAGTTGTATTCCTTAAGTATTTCTTGATTCTCTAATGAGTGAAGAAACGGCGCTTATTCATGGCCGTTGCCACTGACCGAGCTATCAAGAGCTGTACAAACCGAAACACATTACGATAGATATGACGGTCGTAGACAGACGAAGCTTCCATTGCGTTTTGAGGCAACTGCTCCATCCTCTCAGACATTGATGAAAAAGTCTCAACTCAGCCGCTGTCGCTATTAAATTGGTGACTAATAGATCTCAAGCATAAAATCGATAGAATTTCATAACTCCATCAATGATACCTATGTCTTCACTTTTTCTTGGTAGAAGACAATTAAAGCCGTTAAAAAGTTAATAACGTTTAAGACCGATCCTGCAGGGAACTAATGATGATATCAAGAAAGGATATGAACAAAGAGACTTTTTAGTAAGCCACAACGTCATCACCGGTCTCCTGATTTGCACGATGTGCTTGCTTAGTAGAAATGCGTGGTTGCTTAATTTGAGCTCCATTGGCCGAAGCTAAGTCCTTGGCTTCTATGAAAAGCCGCCTGAGAATATCAGCAATATTTTCTCTCATTGCCAGCAATTCCCTTTTGAGATCCCTGTCAATGTTGATTTAACTCCGCAAAATCTATATCTTCGCTCCGAAGTTGGCGACAAATGGACTCATCCAGCGCAAACGGTTCAGAAAGTACGAAAGAACAGACGATATTCTCTCCCTTGGTGATGGCTGCTAACACAATTGTGTCATCGTGGTATGTGGTCTTGTTGTCAAATTCTCGAATCCTCCCCAAGGCCGAAACAACACAACCATATACACTGATGTTCCAAAGAAACTGGTATAAGCATGCGTATTCGAATACAGAGATATGTAAACAGGAAGATTACGGCCTCGGTCGGGAACTCCTATATAAGACAACAAGTGTTTGGCGCAGTTGTTAACTGAAAAGGCAGGTTATCAAGATTTAAGTGAGTTTGAACGTGGTGTTATAGTCGTGGCACGAGAGATGGGACACAGAATCTACTACGTAGCGATGAAGTGGGGGCTTTTCTGTACGACGATTGCATGAGTGTTCTGTGAATATCTGGAATCCGGTAAAACATCAAATCTTCAACATCACTGTGACCGGAAACAGCTCCTGCAAGAACGGGACCAACGACGACTGAAGAGAATCGTTCAGCGTGACAGAAATGCAACCCGTCCTCAAATTGCTGCAGATTTCAATGCTGGGCCATCAATGAAACATCATCGACATGGGCTTTCGGAGCCGAAGGCCCAATCGTGTGACCTTGATGACTGCACGACACAAGCTTTACGCTTCGCCTGGGCCCGTCAACACCGACATTGTACTGTTGATGACTGGAAACATGTCTCGTTTCGAACTGTATCGAACGGATGAACGTGTACGGGTATGGAGACAACATCATGAATCCATGAACCCTGCATGTTAGCAGGGGACGGTGGAGGGTCTGGTGGAGGGTCTATAATGGTGTGGGGCGTGTGCAGTAGGAGTGATACGGTACCCCTGATACACCTAGATACGACTCTTGCAGGTGACACGTACATAAGCATCCTATTTGATCACCTGCATCCATTCATGGCCATTGTGCATTCCGACGGACATGGGTAATTCCAGCAGGACAATGCGATACCCCACACCTCGAGAATTGCTACAGAGTGGCTCCAGGAACACAATTCTGAGTTTCAACACTTCCGCTGTTCACCAGACTCCCCACACGCGAACATTATTGAGCATATCTGGGATGCCTTGTAATGTGCTGTTTAGAAGAGACCTCCATCCCTTCGTACTCTTACGGATTTATGGACAGCCTTGCAGGATTCATGGTGTCAGTTCCCTCCAGCACTACTACAGACATTAGTCGAGTCCATACCACGTCGTGTTGCGTGCTCGCTGCTGCCCTACACGATATTAGGCATTTGTAGCAGTTCCTTGGGCTCTTCAGTGTATTTCGTTGAAGTCTTGTGCGCTGCGAAGACGCTTAATCCATCTAGTGAGTATGGTACGTCTCAAACACCCACCTCGAACATCGGTTAGTGACTCAAGGGCAGCATTTAATATTTGCCTATGACTTTGTGGTCCGAAGAAATTATATACCATTTTCAATGTTCCTAGTGAACTTCTGACAAAGAGGAATGTTAAATGTGTTGGTGAATATCAAATTGAAATTATGAGGTGCACAATGAGAATATGCACATAGAGGGTAGTACAGTTGTATGAATGCAAGAGCCTCATGGGCTTTTCCCGAAATGGATGCAGCACCATCATAGCCTGTCCTCGTAAAAATGACACATCAAGATCAAATTTTACCAAGTTTTCAATTACAGATACAGCTAATCCTTTGACAGTCATATAAAACACTGGAATAAAATGCAGCAAATCTTCACGAATCTTGAGATCCGGAAAGTATAGTGGGTACAAACAGAGATTTGCACTATTACAGCAATGGTAGCAGTTTCATAAGCAAGAACGGTGAAGTCTTTGGCATCGCCAATGCGCTGAAATATCGTTCCCAAGAGTTGGTTATTGATGCAACTGATGATCTGGTTTTGGACTGGGACACTAATGCACTTGTCGTGTCTACCAGCGCCTTCTGAACTTGCACAAAGGTCTTCGTTACCTTTCGGACGAAATTTTAAAATAGAGCGAAAGTTACCCATGTTCTTGTCATCTAGTTTGTTAACTTCAATAGGCCTGAAGTCCTCGTGCCCCTTAATGCAATCTCCTGACATCAATGGAGAATCACCATCTCAACGTAGGGACTTTGCGTTTTCTGTTTTTTTCCACCTGCACCACCAAGCCTCGCTCCAGGCAGTGTTGTATATCTCTTTTCTTGTTCATCATCAAGTGAACAAAATTGTCACTATTGATTACAGCAGCCTTATGGTAAGCGTTGCTCGCATGAATGTTGAAATATTGAACAGCATGCTTCCACTTAGAAGACTTGGAGGCTACCAAAGCTCCAACATTTTGATGACTATCTTTACCCGAACTTTTCTTAGCGAAAAACGCGCAGTACTTACAGAAAGAACCATCATTTTTGGGAGCCTGTACTAACAAAAGGTATTTCTCCATCCAGCTTAGGCTCAATTCAAGGTACTGGTCACTTTGCAAAGTGAGTTTAAATTTGTAAGTTGCGTGGGGCATAATAAGGTTTTGGAAATGTTGTAGCTTCATGTAGTCGTCAACTGTTTCGTTATGTGATAGAAATCAATCTCTTAAATCATACTTAGAGACTAGCAGTCGATTTTCAGAGTCTGATGTGTAGATGAAAGATGATTTTGTTTCAGGAGCCGACAAAGGTGATTTTGAATTAGCAATAACGCTTCTGTTGTTTGAAAACAGCAGAGGCTGCAACTGTGGTTGATGATCCAATTTCCCGGCCTGAGAGGCTATAGTTTCTTCTAGGCGTCGTGTTTGGAGAAGTAGTTCAAAATGTTTCCACTCTTTGTTTTGCGATGCATTGTCTTAGCTCTCAAAATCAAGATTTCGTCAACAAAACTTCAGTAACACAGGTTTTCGGAACACTATCGTATCAAAAATGTAACAGCTGGTAACGCAGAAAATCGTCTGTGAAACAGAATAGAACATTTTCTGAACAGCGAATTGTCCGGTCCGACAATGTGTCCACCAACTCTATAACGTAGATTAGGTTTCTGCACTCATGACTTTCATTTACGAGCACTGTAATATGCTGTTCTTCACATACTGAAGCAGGCATATTGTTTCCCCTTGTTTTCTACCCATAGCATTAAGATACTGTGTGCAGGAGTGCAAGAAAAATTTGTCTATTATTTCAAACTTCAGGTGAGAGGAGGGGGGGGGGGCTTATCTCGGAAGCCGTCCAACCCCCGTTTTAAATACCCCGCTGCCCTCGGCCACTGGATCAAGCCAGAGGTGAAGGAGGAACGAACCAAGACCATATAAATACATATCATTTTTAGTCAAAAGTATCGCAGTCTGCTGTCTTGAAGAGGAATCTACATCGGTCTGCGAGTAGAAACTGAAGTGGCAATACTCATGTGATACGAAATGCACATATAAGCCGTAGTATCACGTACAAAAGGTACAGAAGGGCAGTGCATTGGCGGAGCTGTCATTTGCACTCAGGTGATTCATGTGAAAAGGGTTGCGACGTGGTTATGGCCACACAACGCGAATTAACAGACTTCGAACGCGGGATGGTAGTTGGAACTACACGCATGGGACATCCCATTGCGGAAACCGTTAGAGAATTCAGTATTCCGAGATTCACAGTGTCAAGAGTGTGCCGATAATACCATATTTCAGGCATTACCTCTCACAAACGACAACGCAATGGTCGACGGCTTTTACTTAACGACCAAGAACAGCGGCATTTGCGTAGAGTTGTCAGTGATAAGAGACAGGCAACAAGGCGTGAAATAACCGCAGAGATCAATGTGGGAACGTACGACGAACGTATCTGTTAGGACAGCGAGGTGAGATTTGGCGTTAATAGGCTATGGTAGCAGACTACCGACGTAAGTGCCTTTGCTAACAGCACGGTATTTCCTGCAGCGCCTCTCGTGGGCTGTATCGGGTGGACCCTACACGACGGGAAAACCGTGCTCTGTTCAGAAGAGTCTGGCAACACTTCCGAAATTATATATGGCTTGTACGGTGGCAGAATAACTGAAGGTCAGATTCGCACCTTACATGAGAGCTTTATACATCGCATCGGGAAGGTGAATAAGACACCTAACTTAATTCGGCGGTTACGAGCAAATTTGTCTATCAGTATATAATGCAAAACAGGGATGACACTCAATCGACAATAATTCAGTAATTAACACACCTTTCCTATACAACGCATGTCTATGAGCAGACGGTCCAACAAGCAGCGAGACGCGTTTTAGTTTGGAATTTCAGAGGAGGGCGGGGGGGGGGGGGGGGGCAGAGGTAAGGCCGCACTACAGAGGGTACCATAGAAACCACGTAAAGGGGAGTCCCAGGAAGAAGGTCAGCGACCAGTCAGGTGACTCAGACTGGCAGAGCGAGTATAACGGCCCATCTAAGGGAGCACAAGAAAGAAAGCTTTTAGAAAACTGCGGTTTGGAATCCCAAGTGGATACGAAACAAGACCAGTGACGCATTTTTGATCGCATGTCCAGCGAGTGGTACACACGTGAGAGAGTCAACGTATGCATTTAGGCGTCTGGAATGGGCACGAAACGTCCGATTGGCGGAAACGCGCTAGGAAGGAGAAAAGAGCCAAAGTTTCGACGCAATTTAATGGTAGGGACCTTGCGATTGGTAGAGAGAGTTCCCACAAAATAAGAGGAACGCTCCTATTAGTCGAAAAAAGCCGTGACGTGAAGAACGAAAGAACCCAGGTGGGGAGACAGATCAGCTATGAGTAAGACAAGACAAATCTCAGGGAACTCTTCTCTGAATTGGCGTCAAGTGCAGAATGGAGCGCATAATGCTCTGTACGACGCAGAGGAGTAATTTGTGTGAACACTGTGTTCACAGCGGTTGATATCCAGCTAGAAATTAGCTGTAGCATCGTTTAGCTCCAACTTTGGATAAACGAACCAGCCAATTAGTTAATTGTCCTTGTGAGAACTGAGAGGGCATTGTAATAGACACGCTGCTCCAACCATGCACGTGTATATTGCCACATTCTAAGACTAGGGATGAGTACATGTTCTGTCGCATGACGAGAAAAAGTGGTTCAAATGGCTCTGAGCACTATGGGACTTTCTGCTCATCAGTCCCCTAGAACTTAGAACTACTTAAACCTAACTAACCTAAGGACATCACAAACATCCATGCCCGAGGCAGGATTCGAACCTGCGACCGTAGCGGTCACGCGGTTCCAGACTGTAGCGCCTAGAACCATACGGCCACTCCGGCCGGCCATGACGAGAAACATAGGGAAAGTTTCTTCTGGAAAATTCAGCAAAGGTGTAATTAATTTTATAGGAATTTCAGCGGAAGAGAGCCGCCTAGCAGGCGACAGCTCATCGCAGTCGCGTGCAGAGGCGTAAACTTGTTTGTTCACCATGTAAACTTGTTGGTTCACCAGCTTGTGTCCACTGTTAACTCGAGGGACCTTGGGTAATATTTTGCTCAATTTGTCACATCACTAACCATCCACCATAGACTTGATTGTCATCCTAAAAATAGTACCAAATTTTGAACCGGAATCGGACGATTTTCGTGGTACTGACCAACATCATAACGTAAGTGTAGGAACAGTTTTGTAAAGAAACTTCTAGTTAAACTTTAATGTTGTTGTGTTGAGAATTATTTAACTTTCTGAGGGGTAAGATATAATATTGTTGTGTTTAGGATTAATTCACTTTTTGATGATGACGAGATGCGTTATCCTGACAACTGTCTTTTGTTGTCACATTGAAAACTGTGCAAAAGCGTGTATTTTTGTGCTAATATTATGACATTAAACATGTCATTTCAACTTACACAGTTGTCTTCAATCCTAGAATAACTAAACCACAGCCACCCGGAGTGGCCGAGCGGTTCTAGGCGCTACAGTCTGGAACCGCGCGACCGCTGCGGTCGCAGGTTCGAATCCTGCCTCGGGCGTGGACGTGTGTGATGTCCTTAGGTTAGTTAGGTTTAAGTAGTTCTAAGTTCTAGGTGACTGATCAGAGCCATTTGCACCATTTGAACTAAACCACAAATATTGCACCTTACTGGCTATAGAGGCAGCACGGCTCAAAATTTCTGGAGGGAATTTCCAACGTCTTGTTGAGTCCATGCCACGTAGGGTTGCTGCACTAGCCGGGCAAAAGGATGCCTGACAAGATATTAGGAGGTATCCAATGACTTCTGTCACCTCAATGTACATACCTAGGTATGTTGTCTGAGTCGTATTATTAGAAGACTGAGTTCAAAGGTTCAAATGGCTCTGAGCACTATGGGACATAACATCTGTGGTCATCAGTCCCCTAGAACTTAGAACTACTTAAACCTAACTAACCTAAGGACATCACACACATCCATGCCCGAGGCAGGATTCGAACCTGCGACCGTAGTAGTCGTGCGGTTCCGGACTGAGCGCCTAGAACCGCTAGACCACCGCGGCCGGCAGAAGACTGAGTCTCCGTATCCATGGACATCGTTGTATCATTGCTCGATAAACTCGTAAGATGTCTAATTGTGATCGTTGTATTTTTTGAAACATTACGGAGATTTATAAAACAAATGTTGCAGAAAACGTTATCTCAAACCTCAGTAAACTATTACCATTCCACGACTTTCGTCTCCTCGTACCCATATTGATTTGAATCACAACTGTATACCAATAAACCGTGAGACATACGAGTTACGAGTACGAGCCGCCAGCGTTTAGTCTAGTGTCAGTATACACTTCAGATAAGCGCATGTTCTCGCAGTCAGCTAGCGCGCAGACACGCGCGCTGCCGCGCCGCTTCTTGCGAGCTTCTCGAGAATTGCTTGAGAATCAGAAGCTCGGGAACTCTCAGTGCGCTCGAGTCACCGCGCCTTGCTGTCACATCCCTGTATCGAAGGGGTATGCTCAGGTAAACTCTCAGCAGCTCTGCACGGTGTGGAGATGGACAAGAGCATAGCCTTTCCATCGAGGAAGGCCGGGAATGTCGATGAGAACGGTGCGACAAACGCCATCAGTTCGGCTCAGCAAGCCGGAGGTAGAAGTCTCCAAGCCTTCACATCAGTGCTTCGAAGGTCGGCAACTTACAGCGACGGGTAGCAGTTTGGAAGGCGGAGGACATCTTGGCTAAGTGTTGCCAGTGCAAGATTTTGCGCACGAACTGGCCTCACAACTGCGTCCCATAAACGTCCGACGAGATTCATGTCAGGCTATCTGGTAGCCAAACCATTCGCTTTCCTCCAAACCAATCGCGAACAACTGTGACCCAGTGGCATGACGCACTGTTGTTGTTGTTGTTGTTGTTGTGGTCTTCAGTCCTGAGACTGGTTTGATGCAGCTCTCGATGCTACTCTATCCTGTGCAAGTTTCTCCATCTCCCAGTACCTACTGCAGCCTACATCCTTCTGAATCTGCTCAGTGTATTCATCTCTTGGTCTCCCTCTACGATTTTTACCCTCCACGCTGCCCTCCAACGCTAAATTTGTGATCCCTTGATGCCTCAGAACATGTCCTACCAACCAATCCCTTCTTCTTGTCAAGTTGTGCCACAAACTCATTTTCTCCCCAATTCTATTCAATACCCCGTCATTAGTTATGTGATCTACCCATCTAATCTTCGGCATTCTTCTGTAGCACCACATTTCGAAAGCTTCTATTCTCTTCTTGTCCAAACTATTTATCGTCCACGTTTCACTTCCATACATGACAACACTCCATACAAATACTTTCAGAAGTGACTTCCTGACACATCTATACTCGATGTTAACAAATTTCTCTTCTTCAGAAAGGCTTTCAATGCCATTGTCAGTCTACATTTTATATTCTCTCTACTTCGACCATCATCAGTTATTTTGCTCCCCAAATAGCAAAACCCCTTTACTACTTTAAGTGTCTCATTTCCTAATCTAATTCCCTCAGCATCATCCGACTTAATTCGACTACATTGCATTATCCTCGTTTTGCCTTTTTTTTATGTACATCTTAGATCCGCCTTTCAAGACACTGTCCATTCCGTTCAACTGCTCTTCCAAGTCCTTTGCTGTCTCTGACAGAATTACAATGTCATCGGCGAACCTCAAAGTTTTTATTTCTTCTCCATGGATTTTAATACCTACTCCGGAGTTTTCTTTTGTTTCCTTTACTGCTTGCTCAGTATACAGATTGAATAACATCGGGGAGAGGCTACAACCCTGTCTCACTCCCTTCCCAACCACTGCTTCCCCTTTTATGACCCTCGACTCTTACAACTGCCATCTGGTTTCTGTACAAATTGTAAATAGCCTTTCGCTCCCTGTGTTTTACCCCTGCCACCTTCAGAATTTGAGAGTGTTCCAGTCAACATTGTCAAAAGCTTTCTCTAAGTCTACAAATGCTAGGAACGTAGGTTTGCCTTTCCTTAATCTTTCTTGTAAGACAAGTCGTAAGGTCAGTATTGTCTCACGTGTTCCAATATTTCTACGGAATCCCGAGGTCGGCTTCTACCAGTTTTTCCATTCGTCTGTAAGGAATTCGCATTAGTATTTTGCAGCTGTGTCTTATTAAACTGATAGTTCGGTAATTTTCACATCTGTCAACACTTGATTTCTTTGGGATTGGAATTATTATATTCTTCTTGAAGTCTGAGAGTATTTCGTCTGTCTCATACATCTTGCTCACCAGATGGTAGAGTTTTGTGAGGAATGGCTCTCCCAAGGCCGTCAGTAGTTCTAATGGAATGTTGTCTACTCCCGGGGCCTTGGCGCATTGTCATCCATAAAAAATCCATCGTTATGTGGGAACATGAAGTTTTGAATGGTCTTCAAGTAGCCGAACACAACCATTTCCAGTCAAAGACCAGTTCATTTCGACCAGAGGGCCCAGTCCATTCCATGCAAACACAGCCCACACCATTATGAAGCCACCACCAGCATGCACAGTGCCTTGTTGACAACTTGGGTCCGTGGCTTCGTGGGGTCTGCACCACACTCGAACCTTACCATCAGCTCTTACCAACTGAAATCGTGTCTCATCTGACCAAGTAACGATTTTCCAGTTGTCTAGGATCCAACAGATATGATCAAGAGTCCAGGAGAGGCGCTGGAGGCGATATCCTGCTATTAGAAAAGGCAATCGCGTCAGCTGTCTGCCATAGCACATTTACCACAAATTCCGTACTGTCCTAACGGATGCGCTACGGTCGCAGGTTCGAATCCTGCCTCGGGCATGGATGTGTGTGAAGTCCTTAGGTTAGTTAGGTTTAAGTAGTTCTAAGTTCTAGGGGACTTATGACCACAGCAGTTGAGTCCCATAGTGCTCAGAGCCATTTGAACCATCCTAACGGATGCGTTCGTCGTACGTCCCACATTGATTTCTGCGGTTATTCCACGCAGAAGTGGTTGCCTGTTAGCACTGACAACTCCTCGCAAGCGCCACTGTTCTCGGTCGTTAAGTGAAGGCCGTCAGCTACTGCGTTTCCGTAGTGAGAGGTAATGTCTGAAATTTCGTAGTCTTGGCACAGTGGCTCTCGGAATATTGAATTCCCTAACGATTTCCGAAATGGAATTCCCAATGCGTTCGGCTCCAGTTACCATTCCGCGCACGAAGTCTGTTCATTCACGTCGTGCGACCGTAATGAAGTCGGAAACCTTTTTACGTGGATCACCTGAGTATAAATGACAGCTCCGCCAATGTACTGCCATTTTACATCTTTTGTACGTGATAATGTCGCCATCTGCATATGTGCATATTGTTATCCCATGATTTTTGGCACCTCATTGTATGTTATCCATTCAAATCACACAAAAAGGCAATTCCTTGCAAATGGTCGGGTAGTGTCCGAAGCAGTCCGCCAAAGTCGGATTTTGAACTCAAACTCCGATAACAGACAGCTTACCCCAAAATCAAAACTATCCAAGCTATTTCACGGTACGATATACATAATATCAGTAGACCAGCTTTCGAGAAAAACGTACCTCCTTGCAGGAGCACTGATCTAAATCTTACGTTTCGCTTCATAGAGGCAGTAGTAGGTGCAGCACTAGTAGCCATGATAACAGACGATTTTTAACCTCTCGTTTTCGTAGAGGACACTGGTTTCGGAAATTTTGATGCACTGTTGGACACTAAATACTCGATACCAAATCGAAAAAAACATTGCACCACATGACTGAAGAAAATTACCAGAAAGAGAAAGAGACCGTAAACTTGGAAGTGAACGACTCTACCTGTGTTTCTTTAATGACCGATATTTGGATCTCACTGAATTGTGAACCATGTATGGCTGTAACTGGTAATTTCATTAACAGTAACTGGCGCCTGAAAGCTTTAGCTACCGAGAAAGTCCATTTCCCATAAAAGCATTCAGTGCTAAATATTAGTGAGGCGTTAGATATAGTAGTTTCAAAATGGAATATCGGAAACAAATTTATAAGCGTCACAACCGACAATGCCAGTAACACGACGGCAGCCGTACAGCTTATTCACAGTGACGTCATAGATATGCAGCAGGTTTCTTACTTAGCATGCACTATTAATTAGTTGTGAAACGTTCTTTTAGCAGCAACGGTGAACCTGCATTATGCGGGAAAAGGGAAGAAAATTTTTCAGTTATTTTAAAACTAGTTGCAATGCTAATGAAAACCTCCTCGAGATCCAGGATCTAAAGAAAATTCAGGAAACCGAAACCCGATGGAAAAATACATTTTATACGCTATAGTACCTTCTGGAGCTAAAGGAATACATTGCAGTCTGATTGTTATCTTTGTATTCAGGTGTTCAGAATTTCACAGCTAACGATTAACGAATTCTGAACGAGTGTTTAAGTGTACTGGAGTCTTTTGAATTGGTAGCATGTGAAATCTCAACTGAGACTTTTGCCTATCTTTCTACAGCTTTTTCAATAATCAGACAGTTAACCCTAACCTTATGCAAAGGTAAGTGGGCTACCACGATAGCGCAAGAGCTACGCCAACATCCACACGACTAACTGACAGAACATACAAGGTATTCGGAAATTCCCATTACAAACTTCTAGGACTTATAGAGGGGAGTGAGTACATAATATTTTGAATAGGAACACATGTCCGGAAACGCCATCAAACGACACCACAGAGCGACAGGTGCCGACGCCTATGAGTGTATGTACATATATCAAAAAAAGTTTTGCATCACCTCGGTACCGAGAGTTCCGGAACCTGTACAGAAAATTGGTATAGAGATCAACATAAGCATAAAAAAAATTGGCTCTGAGCACCATGGGACTTAACTTCTCAGGTCATCAGTCCCCTAGAACTTAGAACTACTTAAACCTAACTAACCCAAGGACATCACAAACATCCACACCAGAGGCAAGATTCGAACCTGCAACCGTAGCGGTCGCGCAGTTCCAGACTGTAGCGCCTAGAACCGCTCGGCTACCTCGGCCGGCCATAAACATCATTTCCGCCCTTTTTTCGCTGATGAAAACCACACATGGCATGTTTTACCACCATACGGCGAGACCTTCAGAGGTGGTGATCCAGATTGCTGTACACACCGGCAGCTAAGACCTAGTAGCACGTCCTCTCGCATTGATGCATGCCTGTATCCGTCGTGGCATACTATCCGCAAGTTCATCAAGGCACTGTTGGTCCATATTGTCCCACTCCTCAACAGCGATTCGGCGTAGATCCCTCAGAGTGGTTCGTGGGTCACGTCGTCCATAAAGAGCCCTTTTCAGTCTATCCCAGGAATGTTCGATAGGTTTCATGTCTGGAATTCATGCTGGCCACTCTAGTCGAGCGATGTCGTTATCCTGAAGGAAGTCATTCACAAGATGTGCACGATGGGAGCGTGAATTGTCCTCTATGAAGACAAATGCCTCGCTAATGTGCTGCAGATATTGTTGCACTATCGGTCGGAGGATGGCATTCACGTATCGTACAGCCGTTACGGCGCCTTCCGTGACCACCAGTGGCGTACGTCGGCCCCACATAATGCCACCCCAAAACAGCAGGGAACCTCCACCTTGCTGCACTCGCTGTACAGTGTGCCTATGGCGTTCAGGTTGCCAAACACGTCTCCGATGATTGCCTGGTTGAAGACATATGCGACACTCATCGGTGAAGAGAACGTCATGCCAATCCTCATCGGCCCCTTCGGCATGTTATTGGGCCCCTCTGCATGGTGTCGTGGTTGCAAAGGTGGACCTTGCTATGGACATCAGGAGTGAAGTTGTGCATCATGCAGCGTATTGGGCACAGTTTGAGTCATTAAACGACCTCCCGTGGTTGCACGAAAAGCATTATTCAACATGGTGGCATTGCTGTCAGGGTTCTTCCGAGCCTTGGGCGGCCTGAGCGAGGCATGTCATCGGCAGTTACTCTCTCTCTGAATCTCCTCCATGTCCGAACAATATCGCTTTGGTTCTCTACGAGACGCCTGGACACTTCCCTTGTTGAGAGCCCTTCCTGGCACAAATGCGTACGCGATCGAACCGCAGTATTGACCGTCCAAGCATGGTTGAACTACAGACAAAAAGAGCCGTGTACCTCCTTCGTGGTGGAATGATTGGAACTGATCGGCTGTCGGACCCCCTCCATCTAATAGTCGCTACTCATGCATGGTTGTTTACATGTTTGGGCGGGTTTAGTGACATCTCTGAACAGTCAAAGGGGCTGTGTCTGTTATACAACATCCACAGTCAACATCTATCTTCAGGAGTTCTGGGAACTGGGGTGCTGTAAAACTTTTTTTGATGTGTGTATACACAGGGACATTCGTGATGATGTTACAGACTTTCAAAGATGATGAAGAAGGATAAATGTATCAATTTGAGGTAAACGTTACTGTACCGGAAACGAAAGAGTCGAAAGTTATAAGCGAAAATCGTTCTGATACCTCTGACAGTGGAATACAGGGTTATTACAAATGATTGAAGCGATTTCACAGCTCTACAATAACTTTATTATTTGAGATATTTTCACAATGCTTTGCACACACATACAAAAACTCAAAAAGTTTTTTTAGGCATTCACAAATGTTCGATATGTGCCCCTTTAGTGATTCGGCAGACATCAAGCCGATAATCAAGTTCCTCCCACACTCGGCGCAGCGTGTCCCCATCAATGAGTTCGAAAGCATCGTTGATGCAAGCTCGCAGTTCTGCCACGTTTCTTGGTAGAGGAGGTTTAAACGCTGAATCTTTCACATAACCCCACAGAAAGAAATCGCATGGGGTTAAGTCGGGAGAGCGTGGAGGCCATGACATGAATTGCTGATCATGATCTTCACCACGACCGATCCATCGGTTTTCCAATCTCCTGTTTAAGAAATGCCGAACATCATGATCGAAGTGTGGTGGAGCACCATCCTGTTGAAAGATGAAGTCGGCGCTGTCGGTCTCCAGTTGTGGCATGAGCCAATTTTCCAGCATGTCCAGATACACGTGTCCTGTAACGTTTTTTTCGCAGAAGAAAAAGGGGCCGTAAAATTTAAACCGTGAGATTGCACAAAACACGTTAACTTTTGGTGAATTGCGAATTTGCTGCACGAATGCGTGAGGATTCTCTACCGCCCAGATTCGCACATTGTGTCTGTTCACTTCATCATTAAGAAAAAATGTTGCTTCATCACTGAAAACAAGTTTCGCACTGAACGCATCCTCTTCCATGAGCTGTTGCAACTGCGCCGAAAATTCAAAGCGTTTGACTTTGTCATCGGGTGTCAGGGCTTGTAGCAATTGTAAACGGTAAGTCTTCTGCTTTAGCCTTTTCCGTAAGATTTTCCAAACCGTCGGCTGTGGTACGTTTAGCTCCCTGCTTGCTTTATTCGTCGACTTCCGCGGGCTACGCGTGAAACTTGCCCGCTCGCGTTCAACCGTTTCTTCGCTCAAGGCCGGTTCCCACTAGGGCTGCCGCGCGTCAAAACGGCGCGTCAGCGGCATGGTTGCCACGGAAATGGCGTCAGCGGCAAGGCGCGGCGGGCTCTGCGTCGCGGTTTGACCATGTCGAACCGCTTCCGCTGCCGCGTGCCGCGCTCCAGGTGCGCGCCGCCAATCACAGAACGCGCTGAGCGTGACGTCAGGTACGGAACCCCGGGCCACACGAACTTTCGCCGAACCGCTGGCGCGGACGCGGCGGCAGCTATGAAATACTTATCATCCGATTCCAAGGAAACTATTCGGTAGAAAAATTTGATTCTTGGTCATGTTACAGCCTGATATCTTCTCTCGATAAAGGACCGAATTTCTTTTCGTTATTCGTCGTGGTTACTTGCTGTATCGCATTTACGTAAACGTTTACACGAAATTTGAATGAGTGTGCAGAGGTAAAAACGCATTGCGTGGACTTTGCGTACAGTTCATTTTAGGTAATACATTATTGCGTATGAAATTTAGTCAACATATCGAAATTGTTTTTAAAGGTGAGAGCAGATCGATAGCTATCACCGTTCTCGAGATATTGAATGATATGTCGGTGGACGGGCTGTACCGTGACCGCGCAAGGGTTGCTCGCGGCGCGACCGGTACTTCGTCCTGCTTGTCGTAAACCGTGTGGTTGTATCAACCGCAAATTTCGTAAACGGTTCAAGAAATCGAAACGTGTTTTTTTTGCAAACGATAACTTGTGAAAAGTCATGTATTTCGTCGCATGATAAATATCCTAAATCTGTTTATCTACCGAGATATGAAAGTAACCACAGTTTTTCAGAAGGGATAGATGAATTGTTTTAAACAGCATTTAATAGCATGTGGAATGAGAAGTTAAACTGAAACTAATTTGCTGGTATGTCATAAAATATAATTTACTAAATATCTACAGCTATTGATTATTTCCTTTGGTAAGTAACAAACTTTTTTTTCTTTATCCAGTGAACTTTACTGATTCAACGCGCGTTTCGCCTTTTATTTTAAGGCATCTTCGGTGGAATCTAGAATGACTCAGTTTTGTTTTGATCTGTGATACTTGCAGATTATAAAACAGTTCACATCTTTTTTTACGTGAATAACTGATTACTTACAGTGAATCGAGTTTTTGGCGGACATATACGTTTCGCCTCACCTGGTCACATGCTGGAGGTTGAACTAAAACTTAGATTATGGAACATAAGCACATTTTCATGTTCGCTCTTTTTTCTTCTGTCACTAGCTGTAGACGTTTTACCGAAAACTCTGATTTGAAGTCGTAACTACAGTGTGTTCACTTCATGTCCCTTCCTGTCTGGTTTGTTTATGTACATGTTGCCAATCTGCAGAATTATATGCTGAAAACTAATGTTTGTTTATTTTTGTTCTCTTTATATCTGTATGTATGTGTGGCTAGCCAGTGATAATTATAGAACGTTGAAAGTAAATCCAGTAGTTGTCAGACAGTGGTTGAAAGATTTGGTGTTCAGCTGATTTCAGTTTTGGTTTAAATGTTTTGTGGAGGAGTGCATGGAAGAGTAAGTTCACTGCTTACAGTAATAGATAAAATAGTAGAATAGCATTTCAACAGATGATTATTATCAGAATACTATCACCCAATCCCTTTGTCCTCACTCTTTGACGCCCCATAATACGCCCTGTCAACTAACCCCTATTGTTGTCAAGGTTGTGCCGTAATTTCCTGTTCCTCCTCTATTTAGTTCCGTACTTCTTCTTTAGTCACACGATCCTCGTATCTAATCTTCAGCATTCTTATTGATCACCACGTTTTGAAAGCGTCCATTGTCTTCTTGACAGAACTGTTCATCGTCCACATTTCACTTACATACAAGGCTGCACTCCACACAAATACCTTTGTAAAATAGTATCCAACCATTAGAATTTATATTCGATGTGAACAAATTTTCTTTTTCAGAACGCTTTTCTTGCTATTGACAGTCTTCAGTCAGGTTTGCGTCTGCACCAGGAAACATCTTACAATTTAAAATCTGGTTTCGAAAACTCTGTTCCAAATTTATATTATTCTTTCGTGATTCTTAAGCAAGGTGCTGGCGACAATTACATTATGCTCTGTGGGAAATTCTATCAGGTGGCTTCCACTTTCATCCCTTCCAGCTAGCCTTTGTGTTCTTACTGTTTTCGTGTACCTGCTACCGTATCACATTTTAAATTTTTGTCTCGCTTAACTATCTGAATAATCTCTTTTATCGTACATTCTTTCAATGTGTTAGGGGATAGTGAACAATCATGAACGGTAGTCATGAAATCTGTTTATGTTGAAATGAGAAAACATGAATAATGAAATATGTGAAAGAGTACATTGTACAGAAATTAAAAAATGGTATGTCTTCACCCAACTTTGTCTTTCCTTCATGTAGGTGTAAGATACAGTTAATCAAACGCACCGGGCGTTTCCGTGGGTCCCGCCCCGTACCTCAGTGACTGTCCGTCCGTCATTGGCTACCGCTAGCGTCTGCCGCTTCCAGGTGGGAACGCCAATTCCGCGAGCCGCCGCGTCAAAGCGGAAAACGCTTGCCGCTGCCGTTGCCGCACGCCGCGCTGCCGCGCTCTAGTGGGAACCGGCCTTCACTGCAGGCCGACCCGTTGATTTCCCCTTACAGAGGCATCCAGAAGCTTTAAACTGCGCATACCATCGCCGAATCGAGTTAGCAGTTGGTGGATCTTTGTTGAACTTCGTCCTGAAGTGTCGTTGCACTGTTATGACTGACTGATGTGAGTGCATTTCAAGCACGACATACGCTTTCTCGGCTCCTGTCGCCATTTTGTCTCACTGCGCTCTCCAGCGCTCTGGCGGCAGAAACCTGAAGTGTGGCTTCAGCCGAAAAAAACTTTATGAGTTTTTCTACGTATCTGTAGTGTGTCGTGATCATATGTCAATGAATGGAGCTACAGTGAATTTATGAAATCGCTTCAAACATTTGTAATAGCCCTGTACATGTACTGATACTGTTGTTGTTAAGAATGTAGAGTAGGTCATATTCAGGGGTTATAGTATGGACCAAAGGAAGAAAAAAATGTCCAGTAAACATAGACTCTAGGATGCATACCTGAGGAGCTATGGGCACTTGATCTTCGCTAGTGTGAAACACATCTCCTATATTGAAGTAGTGCTCGCAGTTCTTAAGGTATGCTTTTTAGAGCCCATGTACATTTCTTCTTGTTTTGGACTGTACTATCACCTCTGAAACTCATCATTACCAAATCACCCTGTGTATGCATACATTTACAGGTGTCAGTGCCTATAACTTTGACACTATGTAGCGTCGTTGGATGAGGTTTCCAGACATGGATTCCTATACCAAATATCATGTACTCAGTCACCTCTACAAGCCTAAGAAATTTGTAACGGGAATTTCCGAACACCCTGTATGTAGTTTCTACCGTGCTCGATCCAAGATTCTAAACGTTGCCATTTACAAATCTCACTCATTTAAACAATGCAAGTTTAATTTCAGAGTGCGCACACATGATTGTGACCTCAAGATCTACTCATTTGTCCGCTAACAACATTAGCCACGAATTCAGTTTCGAACAAACTGCCTGTAGTTCCCTATATACTTCTTTCAATGAAGAGTCTATAGGGTCACTCTAAAGTAGTATAGAAATGTGTCAGTTCATAAATAAATAAGTTTGATTCGTTATTGATTTTAGGTCTGGCTGTCTGTATCGCTGTCATAAAACTGATAAAAATCTGGCTTTCAGCGAGAGTGGAAACGTGAGTCAATGCTGCCTTCGCTCCCCAAACAATTATGTTACATCAGAGTGAGCCGTAGCCGGCTCGTGTTGATGCCTTGTTCTTTGGCATTTGTCACAATCTAGTAGCGTTATTTCTCCCTGAGTTACTGCCATAACGAGTTGCTGACTTGCTCTGTCAGTGACAGAAGCAGCGCTTATCGATACTAGTACTGCTGTACCATCTTTGGTGTGACCGTTATATTTCCATATGTGGTGTGTGTGGCAGTCGGTCGGCTGGGACAGAACAGCGAGGAAGTACCCACGACGCGGGGTCAGGCCGGGGTCGCTGGTGGTGTGCACGCGTGGTCAGATTTGTGAGGCGCTAGCTGCGAGAGCTACAAAGTTCGTCGCCCACCGAACCTGGACACAGAAGTTGAGTGATCAGTTAACCTGTTATGAAACCTCAACTGCTGTGACATCTCTTCGTTCATTGCCGGTTGTTGCTTTCTGGGCCGTTACCGCAAGCAGCAACGTATAGTGTGTTGGAGTTGGCGAAATTTTGCAGCCGTCTTCCTATATGGTGTTTAACTATTGAATTGGTTGATATTTATTAGTAAAGTGCACCAACGGTATCTTCTACCTTGTGGCCGTTAACATTCCAGTTACCTGCCCTGGTTATTAACATCGTTTTCCGGCTGTGTGTTTTTCCTCACCGTGTTGGTGCTGTCCGGCATGGCGAGTACTTCGACAGCCTTTTCTTGAGTGGTTATTATGTTTTAACTGTATTTAGACGCCAATTTTCAAGACGTAGTGCTGCTGGTATCTTTGTACTCGCTGATTTTTCCGTTGCCATGCTGTTTGTCGGGCGGAAGAGAATTGATTAGGTTGTTGGTCGAATCTTCAGCTGTCCCTGAATCGGGTTGCCATACGATTGTTTAGTATTATGCTTGGCTGCGTGTCTTACCTAAACTTATGTTAGAGTTACCTCCTCAGGCCGACCCTTGGAGCACGCCTGAGCACCACTGTTCTGTTGTTTTAGATTGCGATTTTCTTTTAGTCTCAAGTACTGTGCGAGTCCTTCAGCTGTATATTAATTTAGTTTGTTTTAATGTTAAGATAAGGCCTTCAGCCACCTTAAATTAAAATTTGAAAAATGACTTGTTTAAAACCTTTTCAAATTTTCTTCTCTATCTGAAATTCTTGTTATCTAGACCTTAAGCCGAAATTTTATGTAAAATTTTGTAACTAAAGCATTCAGCCCTGTGAATTCCTTAATGCAATTTTAATAACTTGTGTTCGGCCTTCAGTCGTATTGTTTTTGAATGCTCTTAATGGTATGTGTGATTAAGTGTTTTAGGAAAATAAAGTTTGTATGTTTTGTGCAGCTGAGAGTAATTGATTTTAACCCCTTTCCACAACTATAACCTGATCCTCTCTGTCCTGCAAATCCAGATTTCAACTGGTAGCAGAGCGTGAATACGTTTGTGATAGTGCCATTCCAGTTACTGTTAGTTTGAATTTTATTTCTGTTAGTGTTGCATCATATTGTTTTGGTTGTTGATTGAGCCTATTGAAATTGCGGTCAGGTAGTGCCCAGAGATCGGCCTGTTGAGGAAGGACCACCTTGTTTATGAGTTGTCGATAAGGCGCCAGCCTATTGAGGGCAGTGTTCCGGGCTTAGTGGCCCGTCTTCGTGCTACCGTTCTTCACCCGGTTGACGTCACACCGGCGGTGGTGGGTGAGACAGATGCACCCTTGGAATTTTTGTTTAAGGCCGTTAGGGGCCTGGAGGACACCATTTGTGTTTTGGAAGGCACTCAACCTACTGATAGTCAATTGGATAGGGTGCGGGCACAGTTAGTGCATTTAACTAATCAGATAGCGGATTTAGGCATGTTAGGTTTGGAAGATCATCATAAAAACTAACTGTCGAATTGGGTCTTTGGTTAATGAATTGTAGTTAAAGCTTACATGTTTAGATTTGGATGGCAAGAGGACCGAAGAACGGGACTTGCTATATCAAGGGGTAACTGAGAGCCAGCCTGGAGGTGGTACTGTTATATCCTCTGTGAAGTTAGACGCAGCGTTTGCCAAATTGCCTAATCCTCTGGTCTATTTCTTTCGAGATGTTACTGAATTAGTCGTAGTTCAACTTGAGCAGGTCGAAAACTTATTATGGTTGTTGGTTCGTCTTGAACAACATGCTACTGCCTTTCGTGTACCGCATCAAGTGGTTTTGTCACTGTTGTACCCATGAGCAAGACGTGAGTTGCGGGACCTCCTGTCCGGAGCCATGGCAGAAGGGTTCTCCTTACAGCAATTGAGGGAGCTCGTCATTAGCCAGAGATTGACTATCGGAGTTCGGAAACAGCTTGAGTGTCGTTTCATTGGGGAGATGCAGCAGGATAAAGAGCAGTTACATCAGTATATCGACAGAGTTCAGACGGCCTGCTTGGACTTGTTGGTCGATTTGCCATTGTTCTTGGGAGAATGTGAGTGGCGGATAAGTCGCACTTTGTTGTTCGTGACCGTCCTTCAACCTGGGAAGAGCTCCGTGCTCTGTAGCGATATCTGCGTTGCCGCTTGCGGACAATGTATGTCGCGAAGTTAGGGGTCAGGCTACGGGCACTGTCAAGGGAGATTCCGAATTGACTACATCGGCTGAGGTCGTTAAAAGGGGCCCCGGCGTTGCTTCAGGTGCGGCAGCACGGCTCGCTTGGTGCGCTCTTGCGTTCAACCTCGCGCGTCCAGAGCCAATAAATGACGCCGGGCTGGCCAGCGACCTCGAGATCGAGGTGTACCCGTGTTGTCGCTCCCTCATCACCGCCCTTGCCTTATATTTGTCCTCGAGTAGGTGGGGAACCGATTTGCGCTCTTTTGTATTCTGGTAGCTCACTTTCACTATTAAGCTTCGAATGGTTCCTTGAATGTCGTCATCTTACGAAATTTCGGTCGGTCCCTTCTCCGGTGCAGAGATGTCGGGTGGCCAATGGCCAGGTGTTGCCTCTGCATGGTTGGGTCCCGGAGAGTATATCAGTTGGGGATTTCTCCTGGCCTTTGTCATTAGCCTTGATCAAGAAGTTGCCGGTCGATTTAATTTTGGGCTGCAATTTCATCAATAAAACTGGGTTAGTCTTGGATTATTCTGGGCTCACCTTCTTTAAGTTCGCTCCTGCGGAGAAGTTTGGTTTCTGTGAGTGCGCTAAACGTACTGTGCATCGAGATACCGGCATCCTGGCTGTTGAGGCTGTGGCTAATGAATTCGATCTCGCCCATCTCTCCCCACATCAGGCCTCTCAGTTACAGGATTTGCTATAGAGGTTCCTGGAGCTTCTTTGTGATAGGTTGGGCGTGACTAATGTTCTTAATAACCATATCCGTCTATCTGACAATATTCCTGTTAGGCAGTCCCCATATCGCCTCTCACCCCCTAAGGCGAAGATACTGAGAGCTAAAATATCCCAAATGCTTGAGCAAGGGGTTATTAGGCCTTCAACATCTGCCAGTGCTTCCCCCATTTTCTTTGCCCCTAAGGATCAGGGGCAGGATTTCAGACCTGTTGTTGACTACCGGCGCCTGAACGCTAAGGTTGTCCTCGAGTCTGTTCCTCTACCTGATCTTCATAATTCTTTTACTTGGTTTGCCGGTGCTAATTGGTTTACTGTTCTTGATATGAACCGAGCCTATTATCAGATTACATTAGCTGAAGAATGTAAACATGTTACTGCATTTTGTTATCCGTCCCCCCCCCCCCCCCCGCCATAGCTGAATGGTCAGCGTGACGGATTGTCAATCCTCTGGGTCCGGGTTCGATTCCCGGCTGGGTCGGGGAATTTTCTCCTCCCAGAGAATGGGTATTGTGCTGTC
Organism: Schistocerca serialis cubense; assembly: GCF_023864345.2. Taxonomy (NCBI): domain Eukaryota; kingdom Metazoa; phylum Arthropoda; class Insecta; order Orthoptera; family Acrididae; genus Schistocerca; species Schistocerca serialis. Next base: position 257,115,627 of record NC_064640.1, read on the forward strand.
CTTATCATCACCCTATCATCCTCATCGACTGCAGGTCGCCGAAGTGGCATCAAATTGAAAGACCGGCACCCAGCGAACGGCCTGCCCGACGGGGGGCCATAGCCATATGATTAAAGAAATAAATAAATTTTATTTTGTACTGATTGGAATCTGTTTGAGTTTAACAGGGTTCCCTTTGGTTTGGCTACTGGTGCAGCAGTTCTTACTTGTTTGCTGGATAATATCCTTTAGGACTTGAAATTAGTGTGTGTGTATAATTATTTGGACGACTTAGTCATTTAGAGACCTTCGTTTCAGGACCATTTGGATCATATTCAGCAAGTTTTTTTGAGATTGCAGGAAGCCGGGTTGACTGTTAAACCCAGTAAATTGATGTTAGCTAGGCAGCAGGTGCCCTTAGGTCACCTAGTGTCAGGTCAGAGTATTCGCATCGACCAAGGACGAACTAAGGCATTACGAGCTCTGCCTCCGCCTACTGATAAACGTGGAATTGGTAGGTTCATAGGCATGGCGAACTATTTTAGGCGTTTTGTTCCTAATCTTGCTCAGTTGGAGGCGCCCCTAAATGAACTGCGCCGGAAAGGAGTGTGCTTTGAATGGGGACCTGCCCAAGAGGCCGCCTTTGAGCACATTAAGGCAACTATAGCCAACCCTCCCGTTCTCGGAGTACCGGACATTAATAAAAAAAATTATTGTCCAAACTGAAGCATCTAATGCCGGTATTTCAGCTGTCCTCCTCCAGGAGTTCGAAGGTCAGAGGCAGCCATTAGCGTAGGCGTATCGTCGGTTAACTGGTGCCGAACTTAAATATTCTGTCTACGAGTGCGAGGCGTTGGCCGTTTTGTTCGCACTGGAGAAGTAAAGCTTCTACCTTGAGCATCGGGTATTTCATCTGGAAACCGACAATCAGGCGCTGAGCTGGGTGTTAGACAGCGTATTGCCAGGTGGGCAGTACGGATTTCTGCATTTCAATTTGAAGTTAAACACATGAAAGACACTGAAAATGTCCTTGCGGATGTCCTCAGGCGGATGTTCACTGAATCTACACCTAGTGAGGGCACCCGGTAGACAGAGGGAGGCGGTCTTAGTTGTATCGTGTTAAGTGAGATTCCTCTTTTATTTGATGACATTGCTCAGCATCGGGATCAGGACCCTACTTGGGTACCCGTTAAGCAACGCTTTTTGGCTGGGGAACTGTCGGATGAGTATGTTATTAAGAACGGCATTTTGTGTGAAAGGGTGGGGCGTGCTAAGCAATTCCAATCTGTTTGCCAGTTGCCCTGGTGCGCCCAGTTTTTCGTTACTTTCATGATTCGTTGGTTTGTGGCCACTTAGGAACTTATAAGACGTTGCAAAAAATTGAAGAGCATTTGACTTGGCCATCCATGGACCGCGACGTAAGAGAGATGGTTTCCCGATGTCGGTTGTGTAATGTGGCAAACCTAAGAATGCGCTTCAACAGGGTCTGTTGAGTTCTTAGCGCGAATCCTGTCCTATACACAAACCCTATATCGATTATGCAGGGCCCTTCCCTTGTACTAAGAGAGGTCATCGGTATGTATTGGTTATTATTGATGTGTTTTCGAGATTTACCTGGCTTTGTCTGAGCCATAACGTAGCTGCTACAACCACTATTCCGCATTTAACTAATGTTTTCAGTGTTTTTGGACCCCCCAAAAAAATTGTTAGTGATAATGCGCCCGCCTTCATTTCGGCTCCCTTCAAGGCCTTCCATTTTCAGAACGGTGTTAAGCATATCACTATTACGCCGTATTATCCGCAGGGGTCTTTTGCGGAGAGGGTCAATCGAAAACTTAAATCCGCTGTGATTATTTATCATCAGTAAATGCCTAGTAACTGGGACTCTAGTCTTCCCTGGCTTAGTTTTGCTTTCAATACCGCCAATCATGAGGCCTTAAAGGCTACTCCTGCCTCCTTGATTGTTGCCTATCCTGTTAATTCCCCTCTTTCGAACTTGTGGGGAATTCAAGATCTAATTCCGGCGGATTTTACCCCTCAAGTCGTCAAGGAAAACTGGAACCATGCCAGACATAATATAATAATATAATTCCGGCGGATATTACTCCTCAAGTCGTCAAGGAAAACTGGAACCATGCCAGACATAATATAATAATGTAATAATTGTGACAGTTATTGATGTGTGATGTTTAGTTTGCAGTTGGGCACTTGAGTATTATTAGTAACTATGCTTTAGTCCCTAAACCTAGTTACAGAAATGAAAATAAGACTCAGTGACATATATTTTTAGTACTGCGACCATCAGCAGCCACGTCTTTGAGACAGAATGTGTAGTCACATCGAAGCCGACTGAGGAACACGTCGGCTGGTATTCTTCCTGCTAGTAGTATAACCTGAATCTTGGCAACATTGCAGGATATGTTTGGCAACTCTGTGAACGACGAGTTACTTCCTGGATGGCACGGAATGACTGTACTAAATTCGCATGTTTTATTAGTATCATTTCCATTGGCAAACCGAAACGATTTGCAAATAAGATGTGAAATAAGGTTATCAGTTTATGGTTTTGAGTATAGGAAAGTCCTTCCACCATGAATCTGCAACCAGTGTCTCCTTTTACTTTACAATTTAGCTATCATAGCTATCAATGGGGCAATAAGGGAAAGCCACCTGCTGTAGCTCTTCGCTAACTCTGAGGTAACATAATTGCTTGGAAAGCAAAGGCAGTTTCGCTGAAAGCCAGCTTTTTATCATTTTTATGACAGAGATACAGGCAGCCAGATCGAATATCAATAACGAAATCTTACTTATTTTATTTATGAAGTGTCACATTTGTATATTACGTGAGAGTGGCATGGGACAGTAAGTAAGCAAAGACTGTTATGAAGTCCAGTGTGAATAATATCTTGCTTATTGGTACTGATAGAGGCTCTTCCATATTACAGATACCTTAGTTTTCGTAGACTTACGGTGTATGGTTTTTGTGATGAGCAGTATTTATTTGTATTGGTACAGTGCATGATGTAATAGCCTTGTCCATTACTTTACTTCAAGGGTAATTAATCATCAACAGACTATTCACTCATTATGTAAAATACTGATTCCACACCTGTAGAATTCTACTGAGTCTGAGTTAAAGATGTCGTCAAACGAGGTTTGAAGTGCATTTTTGTCCAGAAAGATATTCTATTGGCGGTTTTTCGGAAAGGAGCGAGAACGGAATAAATTTGAGAGTATAAGATCACCACAGTAACTGCATGAGAGAGGAATTTTTTAACACAGTCCTGGATACTTTTCTTCGTGAAATCAGCAGAGTGAATTATCTTATAGTAGCAACACGTGACACGGTTTTGTATGTTATTTTCGTTACACTGTTACAAAAAGATATCTCTTTGAATTCTGTTGCTTTGAATTAGAGCATGCAATACTACTCCCAACTTATGAACACTGCCTTGTAAATGAAAACGTCGCATGATGTTTAAATGGTCGCAATTTATCACATATGCCTGTCACTGAGTCTTCCTGAATGTGGAAAATCATTCATGCCAGAACGATCTTTCTTGAAACAAGAAAATCCCTTTCTGACGTGTATTCCCAAAAGCACTCACCCCATACATAATACAAAGATTCCGAGCTGACTTCGTTGTCTTTACCCCTCCACTAAACCCATACTGAATAATATATAGCAAATTATAAACCTTTTTCCACTTGCAATTCTCCTTTACAACTCTTGAAGAATATTCACAAATTTCAAGCAAGCAAAATCCATTATGTAACTGCAAGATAAATACTAGAACTACAATTAAGAAAATGACAGTTGATAGTATACTCATAGCCCTGCGCCGCCTTCGCCTGGTTGGACAACGTCTGGCGTTAGGCTGCAGATGGCGGATGGCTGGGATCCAGTGTCCAATGGCCGTTGTAGCGAGAGGAAAGTTCAAAAATGGTTCAAATGGCTCTGAGCACTATGGGACTTAACTTCTGAGGTCATCAGTCACCTAGAACCTAGAACAAATTAAACCTAACTAACCTAAGGACATCACACACATCCATGCCCGAGGCGGGATTCGAACCTGCGACCGTAGGGGTCGCGCGGTTCCAGATTGTAGCGCCTAGAACCGCTCGGCCACCATGGTCGGCCCAAAAGGAAAGTCTCGAGCGTGATCTGTTCAGAGCTTGACGCAGCCACTAACTGTTTGGTGCGTTAGACAGTGAAGCGAATTATCTTTGAGGCTCCATCAGATGTAACTTTAGCAGACACATAAAAAAAAAGATTTTATATGCATTGCGCGGAATTTACCACAAGACCACGAGTACGTATAGCTCTAAAGCGGCTCGCGAAGAATGTCACCACTTTCTTCATACACTTCTGCATCCTACGGTGTTGCTAAATCGTGCATATGTCAGACTTAGAATTCTGAGGGGCGGCTGGTTATATTTGCCACCTTAAGTGAACGACTCCGACTTAGTCTCTGCGACGGCCTGCCGGCGGCCGCGTAAACGTCTAAGACGGTTTAATGTTTCGGCTTCGATAATGTTCTAGATGTATCAACCATACAAACTCCACAATCCTATTACATGCTATGTCAGCATTACTTATTTGTTAATATAGGTTATTTCCAGATTTTGATGATTAAAATTTTTCTTTTTTTTAACCAGTTATTAAAAATAATATTATCTCAATTTCTCAGTATACTTCTTTGATGAAAAATGTTCTTTAAATTACTGTCACATACATTTTTCCACTACACATTCCACCAAAATAGCCTCCAACCCACCGAATCTGCATTTATCTTACGGTACAACATTCCTTGTTTCTCTAAATACTAAACTTTCTCGACTTAGTTTTCTCCTCATTTTGCTAATTTGTTTTGATCCTTATTAATATAGGAGTCCTGTTTGTTCGCTTCTCATGTCTTTAATTAATTACATTAGACATTCCTCTTATCATAAATTACTACACTACTGGCCATTAAAATTGCTACACCAAGAAGAAATGCAGATGATAAACGGTACTCATTGGACAAATATATTATACTAGAACTGGTATGTGATTACATTTTCACGCAATTTGGGTGCATAGATCCTGAGAAATCAGTACCCAGAACAACCACCTCTGCCCGTAATAACGGCCTTGATACGCCTGGGCATTGAGTCAAACAGAGCTTGGATGGCGTGTACAGGTTCAGCTGCCCAAGCAGCTGCAACACGATACCACAGTTCCTCAACAGTAGTGTCTGGGGTATTGTGACGAGCAAGTTACTCGGCCACCATTGACCAGACGTTTTCAGTTGGCGAGAGATCTGGAGAATGTGCTGGCCAGGGCAGAAGTCGAACATTTTCTGTATCCGGAAAGGCCTGTACAGGACCTGCAACATGCGGTCGTGCATTATCCTGCTGAAATGTAGGGTTTCGCAGGGATCGAATGAAGAGTAGAGCCATGGGTCGTAACACATCTGAAATGTAACGTCCACTGTTCAAACTGCCGTCAATGCGAACAAGAGGTGACCGAGACGTGTAACCAATGGCACCCCATACCATCACGCCGGGTGATGCGCCAGTATGGCGATGATGAATACACGTTTCCAATGTGCGTTCACCGCGATGTCGCCAAACATGGATGCGAGCATCGTGATGCTGTAAACAGAACCTGGATTCATCCGAAAAAATGACGTTTTGCAGATTCATTCTGGACGACTCGCCTTTTTCCTGGCCTTTATCCTATTCCTTCATGAGGTCGGTTTGCTTTAATTATTGCATTTGGCAATGTTAGTGGTAGATGGTGGCGAGGGACCTTTGCTGTGGCCCCCGTTGCCTCCCCACTCCTCTCGTGTCATGTGAAAGTGCGTGAACTGTTTCTAAATGTTTGTGAATCGTGTAATTGGGGTAGGACATGTGTACCAGGCCAGTATTCGATTATTCGTGTGTGGGAAAGCACCTGAAAACCACGTCCAGACTGGTGACACACCAGTCCTAGTTAATCCACCAAGTGGGTTCGATGCGAGGCCAGCATACCACCCAAATCTGCGGAAGTGGCGTGCTAATGTACGTGGCTATTTGGACGGGTTTTAATAATAAGAGTGCTTTATGACAAACGCTCGGATGTATTTCCCTTTCTACTGCGTGGTATCTGGGTCTCTGGATTGTGCACAGTGTATCTTATGTCTTTTTATCAGTCACCATGTTCTTCCTTCCCCATTTTAACAGTCCAGTCATAAAGCTAATAGTTAAATCCTCATTCTCACTGCCAACCGATATATTTTAAGCGGTTATTTCCAAATTCTACAAATAAAAAGCGGAGAGTGATACTGATACAGAGCATATTCTCGGCCACATAACGTAAGCTGTTTTGCTGAGCTTTACTGTAGATCCTTTGGATGTAGGAGAATTGATGAAGTAGAGATACCGTAGAAGGACGCTTGCAGCAGTAACACTGCGAAACACTGTGTCAATCCTTTACCTGCAGTTATCACTGCTGTATCAGGGAATCCTGTGCAGTTACGAGAAAGAGAGACTGAAAGCGAAATGTAAGGAGCCGCAGCTAGTCAAACCACTAACCAGCCATGGACAACCGTTCTCCAGTTACCGAAACTGGATAAAGTCGCTCTCACTGTCCTCTCTGAAGGACATACCACTCCTAAACACTTTTTAAAATGCATTTGATTTTCTTACCACAACTCAGTGGTAAATTTAACAGTTATGAGACGAATGTCATGCATTAGAAAGAAAAGTTGTATTATTTGAACTATTCCTTAAATTTATGGTTGATGATTTTAACATGTTTGCAGAGAGACTGACTTGTCTCTTCTCAGTTCAGTGATTAGGTAGTTCTGTGAGTCAAGCATTCCATCCTTTTCTCCACCATGACAAGTTTCATATCTTGATACACTCATGTTCTGCTCAAGCATTCGTGTGATATCGTACGTTGTTATATATCTCAGAAAATTCAACTTACTTTAGCATTTGAGGAACACTTATGTTGTTTTCGGTCTAATATTAGTTTACTGGTAGCTGTGCTCCCGCAAGACCTAAAACGCTATCAGCCCCCTCCTGGCTCACAAAATGATTTTACTTCATGCAAACAATCAACTGACATAAGATTTCTTGATCCATTATATGCTATAATTTTGTGGTTGGTTGGGTTGGGGGATTAAAGGGACCAGACTGCTATGGTCATCGGTCCCTTTTTCCAAAGACAAAGAACACCCACAGAGAATAAAAACGAGGAACAGAAGAGATCACAGACGATACAGAACAAGAGAAACTGAGACAAAGACAAGACAAAACGAACTAAAACCACACAGAGTGTGACGGTGGTTGGCCGACCATAGAAATAAAAAAGGAAAATCCAACCACTTGAAACACATTAAAAAATCAGTTTAAAACCGGAGACCAAAGGCCAGAATCAACACAAAACAATAAGATAAAAACAGAAACACTCAGATTAAAGAATAAAAACCCCCTGCCCGAATAAAACGTAAAACTAAGTCAGCCATAGCCGAGTCATCTGTTAAAAGGGCAGGGAGCGAGTCAGGCAGTGCGAACGACTGCCTGAGCGCAGCTAAAAACGGACACTCCAATAAAACATGAACCACGGATAAAACGGAGCCGCAGCGACATAGAGGTGCGTCCTCACGGCGCAATAAGTGGCCGTGCGTAAGCCGAGTGTGCCCAATGCGCAGCCGGCAGAGGACAACAGACTCCTTGCGAGAGACCCGCAAGGAGGAGCGCCACACACCGGTAGCCCCCTTGATGGCCCGAAGTTTGTTGCGTGAAGGCAGGCCGCGCCATTCAGTGTCCCAAAGGGCCAGAGTTTTGCGGCGCAGGAACGCTCGCAAATCTGTCTCCGGGAGGCCAACGTCCAGAGATGGTGCACTAGTCGCCTCTTTCGCAAGCCGGTCAACATTCTCGTTGCCGGGGATCCCAACATGGCCTGGGGTCCACACGAAGACCGCAGAGCGGCCGCAACGCGCAAGAGTATGCAGGGACTCATGGATAGCCATCACCAGACGGGAACGAGGAAAACACTGGTCGAGTGCTCGTAAACTGCTCAGGGAATCGCTACAGATAACGAAGGACTCACCTGAGCAGGAGCGGATATACTCTAGGGCTCGAAAGATGGCGACCAGCTCAGCAGTGTAAACGCTGCAGCCAGCCGGCAAGGAACGTTGTTCGGAATGGTCCCCTAGAGTGAGCGCATAACCGACTCGACCAGCAACCATCGAGCCGTCGGTGTAAACAATGCCAGAGCCCTGATACGTGGCCAGGATGGAATAAAAGCGGCGGCGGAAGGCCTCTGGAGGGACCGAGTCCTTCGAGCCCTGTGCCAAGTCTAGCCGAAGGCAAGGGCGAGGAACGCACCACGGGGGTGTACGCAGAGGTGCCCGGAAAGGAGGCGGAACAGGGACAAGCCCAAGCCCGGAGAGAAGCTCCTTGACGCGTATGGCGATCGGACAACCCGACCGGGGCCGACGTTCCGGCAGATGGACGACCGACTGCGGGAACAGGAGACGATAGTTAGGATGCCCGGGCGAGCTTAGAACATGGGCAGCATAAGCGGCCAGCAAACGTTGGCGTCGGAACCGCAGTGGAGGTACACCTGCCTCCACTAGTACGCTGTCCACAGGGCTGGTGCGGAAAGCACCAGTGGCAAGGCGTATCCCGCTGTGGAGAATCGGGTCCAGCACCCGTAACGCAGATGGGGATGCTGAGCCATAAGCCAGGCTCCCATAATCCAGACGGGACTGGATTAACGCCTGGTAGAGCCGCAACAGTGTAGAGCGGTCGGCGCCCCAGCGGGTGTTGCTCAAGCATCTCAGAGCGTTTAAATGCCGCCAACACGTCTGTTTCAGCTGCCGGATATGAGGCAGCCAAGTCACCCGGGCATCGAAAACCACCCCCAAAAACCTGTGGGTCTCCACTACAGCAAGGAGTTCGTCGGCAAGATAAAGCCGCGGCTCAGGATGGACTGTTCGGCGCCGGCAGAAATGCATAACGCAGGTCTTGGCTGCCGAAAACTGAAACCCATGCGCTACAGCCCAAGACTGCGCCTTACGGATAGCGCCCTGTAGCTGACGTTCAACAGCTGCAATGCCAGTAGAGCTGTAATAAAGGCAGAAGTCGTCAGCATACAGGGAAGCGGAGACAGAATTTCCCACGGCCGCAGCAAGCCCGTTAATGGCTATTAAAAACAGACAGACACTTAAAACAGAGCCCTGTGGCACACCGTTCTCCTGGACGTGGGAGGAACTATACGAGGCCGCGACTTGCACGCGGAAGGTACGACACGACAGAAAATTGCGGATAAAAATCGGCAGAGGACCCCGAAGACCCCATCCATGAAGCGTAGAAAGAATGTGATGACGCCATGTCGTATCGTACGCCTTCCGCATGTCGAAAAAGACAGCGACCAGGTGCTGACGGCGGGCAAAAGCAGTTCGGATGGCCGACTCCAGACTCACCAGATTGTCGGTGGCGGAGCGGCCTTTACGGAACCCACCCTGAGACGGAGCCAGAAGGCCCCGAGACTCCAGTACCCAATTCAAGCGCCGGCTCACCATCCGTTCAAGCAACTTACAAAGAACGTTGGTGAGGCTAATGGGACGGTAGCTGTCCACCTCCAGAGGGGTCTTCCCAGGTTTCAAAACGGGAATGACAATGCCTTCCCGCCATTGCGACGGAAACTCCCCCTCGACCCAAAGACGGTTGTAAAGATCGAGAAGGCGCCGCCGGCAGTCCACTGAAAGGTGTTTCAGCATCTGACAGTGGATGCCATCTGGCCCAGGAGCGGTATCAGGGCAAGCAGCTAGGGCACTGCGAAATTCCCACTCACTGAATGGAGCATTGTAAGATTCTGGGTGGTTGCTGCGAAACGAAAGGCTCCGACGTTCCAGCCGCTCTTTAATGGAGCGGAAGGCCTGGGGGTAATTCGCAGAAGCGGAACTCATAGCAAAATGCTCTGCTAAGCGATTTGCAATGACGTCGGAGTCGGTACAAACGGCTCCATTCAGTGAGAGCGCAGGGACGCTGGCAGGGGTCCGATAGCCGTAGACGCGTCGAATCTTGGCCCAGACCTGCGAGGGAGTGACATGGAGGCCAATGGTGGACACATACCGCTCCCAGCACTCCTTCTTGCCTTGGCGGATAAGGAGGCGGGCCCGCGCACGCAGCCGTTTGAAGGCGATAAGGTGGGCTAAGGAGGGATGTCGCTTGTGACGCTGGAGCGCCCGCCGGCGATCTTTAATCGCTTCAGCGATCTCAGGCGACCACCAAGGCACAGCCTTCCGCCGAGCGGACCCACAAGAACGGGGAATGGCAGATTCGGCGGCAGTAACGATGCTGGTGGTGACAGATTGAACCACCGCATCAATGTCATCAGTAGAGAGAGGCTCAAAAGCGGCAGTGGAGGAGAACAAATCCCAGTCAGCCTTATTCATAGCCCATCTGCTAGGGCGCCCAGAAGAGTGACGCTGTGGTAGTGACAAAAAGAGCGGAAAGTGGTCACTACCACACAGGTCGTCATGCACACTCCATTGGACAGACGGTAAGAGGCTAGGGCTACAGATGGAAAGGTCAATGGCGGAGTAGGTGCCATGCGCCACACTGAAGTGTGTGAAGGCGCCATCATTTAACAGCGAGAGATCGAGCTGCGACAACAAATGTTCAACGATGGCGCCTCGACCTGTGGCCACTGACCCACCCCACAGAGGGTTATGGGCGTTGAAGTCGCCCAATAGCAAGAAAGGCGGCGGCAATTGGGCGACCAGTGCAGCCAGGACATGCTGCGAGACATCACCATCCGGTGGAATGTAAAGACTGCAGACGGTAATAGCCTGTGGCGTCCATACGCGTACAGCGACAGCCTCTAAAGGCGTCTGGAGAGGGACAGACTCGCTGTGCAGAGTGTGAAGGACATATATGCAGACGCCACCAGACACCCTTTCATAAGCTGCTCGGTTCTTGTAATAACCCCGATAGCCACGGAGGGCGGGGGTTCGCATCGCTGGAAACCAAGTTTCCTGGAGAGCAATGCAGAAGAAAGGGCGAAGGCTGAGAAGTTGGCGGAGCTCAGCTAAATGATGGAAAAAACCGCCGCAGTTCCACTGGAGGATGGTATTGTCCATGGCTGAGAAAGGCGTGAAAGGACTGGGAAGGCAATTTACGCCGCTTGTTCACTCACTGCCACCGAGTCAGTACCCGTACGAGAGGCATCCATGGCGTCTGAGGGACCAGCGAGATCAAGGTCCCCAGCGGACGCTAGAATCTCGACTTCATCCTCAGATGCAGAGCGCGAAAGATGCGGTGGGGTTGGTGCCACCGAAAGTTCTTTGGCCTTAGAGGTCTTTCTCTTGGACTTCTCTCGCTGAACCTTGGGTTTCACCGGCTGGGAAGGCCTCACCGATTCAGTCTCCGGGACAGAGGAGGATCGGGAAGCCCTACGCCCGGCCGCTGGTGAGGACTTATGCCACTGGTGGCCGTCATCCTTCCCGCTGGTGGAACCCTGGGAAGGGAGGGTCCCAAGGGAACTCTTACGGGCGAGAGTAGTCGAAGAAGTTAGACGCTTCTCCGGCTGAGAAGCGGGGACGGACGTCCCCGATGGGTGGGAGGAGGTTGCTCCTGAGGTAGGTGGTGCAGGAGCAACCTGTTGGGTAGAGCCCCCCACAGGCAAGGGGGCAGGAGGAGTCTTACTGCTTATCGAGCTGGCTGGAAGTCTCGAAACTGATGGAGGTAGCACAGTTGTTGTAGCAGCTGCATAAGAAGATGTCATTCTCACAGGATGGAGTCTGTCATATTTCCGTTTGGCCTCAGTATAGGTCAGCCGGTCCAGGATCTTATATTCCATGATTTTGCGCTCTTTCTGAAAGACTTTGCAGTCAGGCGAGCAAGGTGAATGGTGCTCCCCGCAGTTGACGCAGATGGGAGGCGGGGCACATGGAGTATCGGGATGAGATGGGCGTCCGCAATCTCGACATGTGAGGCTGGAAGTGCAGCGGGAAGACATATGGCCGAACTTCCAGCACTTGAAACACCGCATCGGGGGAGGGATATAGGGCTTGACGTCACATCGGTAGACCATCACCTTGACCTTTCCCGGTAACGTATCACCCTCGAAGGCCAAGATGAAGGCACCGGTAGCAACCTGATTGTCCCTCGGACCCCGATGAACGCGCCGGACGAAATGAACACCTCTACGTTCTAAGTTGGCGCGCAGCTCGTCATCAGACTGCAAAAGGAGATCCCTATGGAAAATAACACCCTGGACCATATTTAAACTCTTACGTGGTGTAATACAAACGTTAACATCCCCCAACTTGTCACAAGCAAGTAACCTGCGGGACTGGGCGGAGGATGCCGTTTGTATCAGTACTGACCCAGAGCGCATTTTAGACAAGCCCTCCACCTCCCCAAACTTGTCCTCTAAATGCTCGACGAAGAACTGAGGCTTTGTGGAAAGAAAAGACTCCCCATCAGCTCTCGTGCAAACTAAGAATCGGGGCGACTAACTGTTACCTCCATCCTGAGACTTACGCTCTTCCCACGGCGTGGCCAGGGAGGGGAACGTTTTCGGATCGTACTTCTGAGCATTAAATTGAGCCCGAGAACGCTTAGAGACTGCTGGCGGCTGGCCGCCAGCGAGAGATGATGTACCACGCTTCATTGCGGGTCATCCGCCCTGATGCCACCTACTCCGACCAAGGGCCCTCCCCACGGGCGCCACCCAGCCACAGCAATAGCCACCTGGCAGGATGGCCATTGCCGGGAGTCCTGATGCCCCAAGGAGATGGGCATCTACTCCTTGGCATACGTGGGGAGTGAACGGCGCAGGCATCAGTAGAGCGATCCCTGTGTTGTCAGGGGGCTACAACCAAGAGGGTACATGGCGGCCCCACCACAACGGACTGGCTACCGTGCTGGATGTTAGGTGACATGTGGTCCATGGGCGTCGTCAGTGCAGAAAATGGCCCTGCACAGTGCTTGGCAGAAAGTGCACGCAGGGGCGCATCGATGAGCAAGAGATGGAGAGCGGGCAAGACTGCAATGCAACGACGAATAAGATGGCGAAAGTTCTCAACACAACATGGACACAATGCACCAAGTAAGGCGCCCTTCCCCAATCGGCTCGCTCTTCGGAAAAATTTTGAGATATGGAGGTCAAACCCGACAGGGGACCATCACATAAGGCCGAAACGTTTGAGACTCCTTTTAGTCGCCTCTTACGACAGGCAGGAATACCGCGGGCCTATTCTAACCCCCGAACCCGCAGGGGGGTATAATTTTGTGTTAACAGAGCTAATTTGGTAAACATGACTGTTCTAGCATGGCGGTGCCAGAGATCTACCAGACAGAGAACAGTCAGTTTTAGAATATGTGAGATGCTGTGTCTCTTCTGTAGACATACTGTGAGGTAATCCTCGGGATGTGGAACACGCGAGAGTACCATAATATACAGCCTATATTTTATACAAGGATTGTGCTCAGAATCTACAATGTTTTTGTGTCCCTTATTATTCCTCGGCGCATTTTTATGATAAAAAAAAAAAAAAAAAAAAACATATTAACTGTGTATCATTAATATTATGGAGAACGTGCAACTTATACAATTGATCTCTGTAGCTGCGTAGATCCCTACATTAGTAATAGTCTTCCATTTGAAGACCTTGATGCAGTTCTCCGTGCTAGTCTATCCTGGACAAGTCTCATGTTTGAAGAAATATTACAATTGACATGCTTTTGATCCTACTTACTGTAGTGAAATTTTGGCCTTTTTCCCCTTCCCCTCCACTCCAATCCCCTCCATTAGCATATTATCTGTTCCTTGATGCGTCATATTGTGCACTACCAACTTTTCTTTTGATGAACCTGGGCCCTAAAGATATTTTCTTCCTGACTCAATTCAGCACTCTTTCATTGGTTATCCGATCTACCCACATAACAAATATCGTTCTTCTTCACCACTGCATTTCAAAATCTATTCTCTTCTTGTATTTATCGTCCATAATTCACTTCTATATGATGCTACAATAGGTACAAATACTGCCGAAAAGATTTTTCCACTCTTGATTTTATATCATTACTTCTGTCATAGTTACCTTCCTATCCAAATAGCAAATCTCATCAAAATCATCTACTTTTAATGTTTCATATCTTGATCTAATTCTCTCGGAATCATGTGATTTACTTTATAACCTCTTTCCAAGACACTATTCATTCCTTCCAACTCATCTTTCAAGCCATTTGTCCTTTGATAGAATTACATTGTCATCAGCAAACCAAGTTCTCTCTTTAAGCCGGCCGCGGTGGCCGAGCGGTTCTAGGCGCTTCAGTCCGGAACCACGCGACTGCCTCGAGCATGGATGTGTGTGATGTCCTTAGGTTATTTAGGTTTAAGTAGTTCTACGTTCTAGGGGACTGATGACCTCGGCTGTTAAGTCCCATAGTGCTCAGAGCTATTTGAACAATCTCCCTTTAATCCCTGAACTTTATTTCCTTTTCTGCATGCTCTATTTACAGACTGAATGGCATCGGGAATAAGCCACAACTTTGTCTCACTTCTGTTTCAATTACTACCTTTTCCGTCCTTCAGCTCTCAGAACTGAAGCCGTGTTTCTGTAAAAATTGTAGATAAATATTCACTCCCTGTAATTTATTTCGGTAAGTTCAGATTTGTAAGGATTTAATTCCAGTTCACACATTCTAAAGCTTTTTATAAATTTACACATGTAATAAATGTCAATTAATTTCTTCCATGGCAGTGATCGTCAAACTTACTTTTTTATTGTTCAAGAGCCAATATTAAAATTGTGGGACCACACCTCGAGCCGTATATACAGCGTGTTACAAAAAGGTACGGCCAAACTTTCAGGAAACATTCCTCACACACAAATAAAGAAAAGATGTTATGTGGACATGTGTCCGGAAGCGATTAATTTCCATGTTCGAGCTCATTTTAGTTTCGTCAATATGTACTGTACTTCATCGATTCACCGCCATTTGGCCCAATTGAAGGAAGGTAATGTTGACTTCGGTGCTTGTGTTGACATGCGACTCATTGCTCTACAGTACTAGCATCAAGCTCATCAGTAAGTAGCATCAACAGGTTAGTGTTCATCACGAACGTGGTTTTGCAGTCAGTGCAACGTTTACAAATGCGGAGTTGGCAGATGCCCATTTGATGTATGGATTAGCACGGGGCAATAGCCGTGGCGCGGTACGTTTCTATCGAGACAGATTTCCAGAACGAAGGTGTCCCGACAGGAAGACGTTCCAAGCAATTGATCGGCGTCTTAGGGAGCACGAAACATTCCAGCCTATGACTCGCGACTGGGGAAGACCTAGAATGACGAGGACACCTGCAATGGACGAGGCAATTCTTCGAGCAGTTGACGATAACCCTAATGTCAGCGTCAGAGCCGGCCGAAGTGGCCGCGCGGTTCTGGCGCTGCAGTCTGGAACCGCGAGACCGCTACGGTCGCAGGTTCGAATCCTGCCTCGGGCATGGATGTGTGTGATGTCCTTAGGTTAGTTAGGTTTAACTAGTTCTAAGTTCTAGGGGACTAATGACCTCAGCAGTTTAGTCCCATAGTGCTCAGAGCCATTTTCAGCGTCAGAGAAGTTGTTGCTGTACAAGGTAACGTTGACCACGTCACTGTATGGACAGTGCTACGGGAGAACCGGTTGTTTTTGTACCATGTACAGCGTGTGCAGGCACTATCAGCAGCTGATTGGCCTCCACGGGTACACTTCTGCGAATGGTTCATCAGACAATGTGTCAATCCTCATTTCAGCGCAAATGTTCTCTTTACGGATGAGGCTTCATTCCAACGTGATAAAATTGTAAATTTTCACACTCAACATGTGTGGGCTGACGAGAATCCGCACGCAATTGTGCAATCACGTCATCAATACAGATTTTCTGTCAACGTTTTGGCAGGCATTTTTGGTGATGTCTTGATTGGGCCCCATGTTCTTCCACCTACGCTCAATGGAGCACTTTATCATGATTTCATACGGGATACTCTACCTGTGCTGCTAGAACATGTGCCTTTACAAGTACGACACAACATGTGGTTCATGCACGATGGAGCTCCTGCACATTTCAGTCGAAGTGTTCATACGCTTTTCAACAACAGATTCGGTGACCTATGGATTGGTAGAGGCGGACCAATTCCATGGCCTCCACGCTCTCCTGACCTCAACCGTCTTGACTTTCATTTATGGGGGCATTTGAAAGCTCTTGTCTACGCAACCCCGGTACCAAATGTAGAGACTCTTCGTGCTCGTATTGTGGACGGCTGTGAAACAAAACGCAATTCTCCAGGGCTGCATCAGCGCATCATGGATTCCATGCGACGGAGGGTGGATGCATGTATCCCCGGCTAACGGAGGACATTTTGAACATTTCCTGTAACAAAGTGTTTGAAGTCACGCTGGTACGTTCTGTTGCTGTGTGTTTCCATTCCATGATTAATGTGGTTTGAAGAGAAGTAATAAAATAAGCTCTAACATGGAAAGTAAGCGTTTCCGGACACATGTCCACATAACATTTTCTTTCTTTGTGTGTGAGGAATGTTTCCTGAAAGTTTGACCGTACCTTTTTGTAATATCATGTATATCGATCTTATTCGTAACTGATAACCTACATAAATTAGTGTGTTATGAGCCCCCAATAGACCAACTACAGCAAAGGGCTCGATAAATTGGCTGCCGGCCCCCAAGTACTTATCGTTAAAAGTCAGCACCTTTCCCAACACTTCTTATCGACTGTTTTGTTTTTCAGACTGCTGCAACCCAGAGTTGTGACACTGTAATTACGAGACGAAGTGGTGGTGTGTTGCTGTGTTGTGTTGGCGGATGATTAATTCATTAATAACAGTAATCGTACTTATTTTTCAATGGTTATGCAATATGAGACATTTCACTAAATGTCTTGAATGTCACTGTTTTTTTCTATTCATTGCGCTGTATTACAAAAGTCTTAATTAATTTTATACTATTTGCTACAAGTACCTACCGCATTTGAAGGACACAAGTATATGAGCGTTCACAAAGCTATGCTTTTTTTGTTTGAAGTTCATACCATAGCAGCTGATAGGTAGGAGCCATGCACGCCCATGAGTTGTAGAAGACAAATAATGTAATATTCCTCCTCTCTCTCATCCTCTAACTGCTCAGTGCCTACGCAACGTCGCCCTTCGCCCCTGCGGTAAACGGCCCATCTTAGCTCACGGCAGAATTCACGAACGTCAATAAAAATGAGCACATCTTAAAATATTGATGTCTGAGAATTTTTGTTACTGAAAAGCAAAACTACACTCTTAAGAATCTCTTAACATCAGCTGACAACGTTTTTGTGTATGTCTGTTAGTAACTATATGCACGTTACTATAAAATACTCTTGAAAGCCGCGGGCTGTATTATCACGGGGCGCTGTTTGACGACCAGTTTCAGGGTGAATCGTGTCAGTATCGCTTCGAGTGTTCATTTTTCTACAACCCAAATTAATTCTTCCCCAGGTCGGTTTATAAAAGATATACCATCCTTTTATAGGTAATTTGTGTTGATATTTTTAAACGGATGGTTCGGTAATATACCTGTCAGCTCCTGCCTTCGTTGGTAATGACTATGTATCTAACAGAAATGACAACGAAAATAGCAGGAACCGTGACGTGAAAGAAAAAAAAAGGAGTTGATTATTGTAGACTAGTTGGAATGGAAACATCACAACTTTTAGAAATGATATATACTACTGTCAGCATACATGATAATTTGCTGTGAAAGACTGTATGCGATATAGCTGCATTACGAGTTTATGTAGGCTTCTATATTTTAAAATGTTTGCCCTCTAACGTGTTATTTACTGTCCATATCTGTTCATTATTTATAAGTTTCAGTGGCGATTTTTGTCATCTAGTTTGTTTCTTTGCTTTCTGCGGTAAAAATTATCTCGCCGCCCCAGCCCCCCTTTTTTTTACTATGGACGCCTCACCATTTATTACCATCAATTGTAGTCACCAGAACTGTTTATACGTTTCTAAAAAAAGTCTTTGTGCTTGTGTGGTTGTATTCTATGTTACACCACATTAGAGACCAAAAGATAAGAGAACCAAGAAATCAGAACCTATTTCTTGAGACTCTAACCTCCGGCGGGAGGAACCGCGCAGTCAGTGACATGGCGCCTCTAACCTCGCGGCGACAGATGTGAGAATTTCTCAAAAATACTGAATTATCTGAATGTGGCAGAACAACGGGTATAATTACAACATATTGGAGATAATTCATCGTATAAATGATCCATTGAAAACAGTTTTACATTAACTATTCGCCACTATACGTTGTTCTATTAACCCCCCTTTCTCCTACGAAGACCTATGGAACTTGCGAGGTAAGGGGGCTTGCATTCCTAAACAATACAGATAGCCCTGCCATAGGTGCAGCCACAGTTGCGAGGTATCTGTGGAGAGGTCACACAAGCCTGTAGTTGGTACTTCAATCAGTTGAAACCAGACGTAACCACATTCGTTATTTTATATATGGCTTAATAATTATTGCATCCTCTTGTGTAAAAAATTCCTGAAGCAGAGCAGTTGTGCCTGCTGTGTGTTCTCCAAAACGGATAATGAAATTACTGCCAGTTTACCAGATGTATTGTCTGTTGCAGTCATCACAAAGAACTTCGTAAACACCAGAATTTGAGTATTTGTTGTTATAGCTACAGGTACTGCTTATATTACATCATCACTCGGCCAACACCTTATGGAAAATAATCTTACTAACGGGCCTGTCCAAAATAATTTAAATACTCTGAGTACTGTCCGAAGGAACACTACGTCATTCTTAACAGCAGAGGCACTACAATATCGTATTTATCCGCCTATACCGGGCAGTGCCGTTCAATTAAACTGTCCTTCCCTAAACGGAAATTACATACTGTGTGTACAAGTTGTGATGCAGGAACAGCGACATATGGGAGTTTGGGTCAGGCAAGAATAAAAACTGGTTCAAATGGCTCTGAGCACTATGGGACTTAACATCTGTGGTCATCAGTCCACTAGAACTTAGAACTACTTAAACCTAACTAACCTAAGGACATCACACATATCCATGCCCGAGGCAGGATTCGAACCTGCGACGGCAGCAGTCGCGCTGTTCCGGACTGAAGCGCCTAGAACCGCTCGGCTACCGCGGCCGGCTCTGGCAAGAACAGCCAAAGCGGTTAAGGCGACCGCCCACGTAAAGTGGGAAATGCAGGTTCGCGTCCCGGTCCGACACAAATTTTCACTGTCGTCATTCCCTTGTACAGCTAATGGTTGTTCGTATTCGCAACTGACATGAGAATACATGTCACCCTTGAGAAAATTTAGAGTTTCGCACATGAAAAGAACCATCATCTTTACTACATGAGCAACTGGACTTTGGAGACAAACATTAATATGATCTTCTCGATGACTTGTTAGAATATTCCTGACCTTGTTCACTATCCTATTTTATCTTTATGGTATAGATTGGTTTTTTTTGTTTTTTACTTATTCGGTTCAATCTCATTTTATTGTTTGGCTACGTGATCTATATATTGTATATAGTGCTTCAAATTATACTTTTTCCAATTTATGGTCATTTTGATTATTTTTAGCCGTTTGTATATCTTTTCTACGATCAAGTTCCACGCCAACTATTTTTAAGCAGCATATTCCGGCCGCTGGTATACTTTTTCTTCTTTGAGGTGCCATCTCAAATACTTTTTAAGCTGCATACTTTTTGCTTTTTTACCTATCTTCACATGTCCATCGGGCCGAGTTGCGTCTTCTTGTCACTACAACATAGGCGGGACGTCTGAGTTACCACACACAAATCTCCATAGAGACCGATAACGTCCGCCTGTCGCCATTACATCTTTGGTATACAGCCTGCTTACCGCGGATGTACCACTTCGATACCTTTCACGCTCTCTCCATGACAACCGACGGCGCCGATCATCTTAGCTTCGAACTTGTTCCTGTGGTTTGTTTTGTAATTTCACATACTTCCCACATAGGGCACCTACTGTTCCCGTAACAGATTATTGGTTTCTATATTTTTTTATCATTGTTTTGCTGATTAACTACTGCTCATAGCAGTTAATGCTGATGTATTATTTCCATCGTTTGTACTAAGATTTCTAATTCAAATGTTTGACACGTTTTCAACTTACATTTCGCCTCATTCGCTCGCTCCGATGTCAGAGCAAAGCGTATTCACACTGTTCAGCAGTCAACGTTTGTGTGTTTGAACATAATTCGTGCTCCCTCTGCCGCCTTAGAATATACGTCTCCTCCTGAGTGTAGTCAGGCTCTTTTTCTCTGGTGTTTCCGTAGATTTTTGCGACAGCCATTTTTGCAACAGCCATTTTTGCAACACACAGAGTCATCTCAAACAAATACTGCACATCATGTCTCTCATGCTACTCCCAGTGTCGACGGAAATACATGGTTAGTTTCCCACTACAAACAAAACTATTTTTAAAGCGCAATTTTACATGCCCATTCGATAGAGCGGTCCGGACTGCTCCAGTGTGATATTTGTTTTATCAGCGTGCATTAAGAGAGAGAATGGAACACCAAGAATAAACCAGTATTCCAGCAGCGCTGCTACTGCATGGTGGCAGCTGTTAAGTGTGGGCCAGGACGGTGCTGTCGCTACTGCAGTACTAGTTTATTATTCATGTTTTAATGCCTCTGTTAATACATACTGATAAAACAAATGCCGCAGTAGAGCAATCTAGGACAGCTCTATCGAATAAGCACGAAAAATTCAGTTTTAAAAATGATTTTGTTTGTGACTGGAAATGTTGTTGTTGTGGTCTTCAGTCCTGAGACTGGTTTGATGCAGCTCTCCATGCTACTCTATCCTGTGTAAGCTCCTTCATCTCCCAGTACCTACTGCAACCTACATCCTTCTGAATCTGCTTAGTGTATTCATCTCTTGGTCTCCCTCTACGACTTTTACCCTCCACGCTGCCCTCCAGTGCTAAATTTGTGATCCCTTAATGCCTCAGGACACGTCCTACCAACTGATCCCTTCTTCTAGTCAAGTTGTGCCACAAACTCCTCTTCTCCCCAATCCTATTCAATACCACCTCATTAGTTACGTGATCTACTGACCTAATCTTCAGCATTCTTCTGTAGCACCACATTTCGAAAGCTTCTATTCTCTTCTTGTCCAAACTATTTATTATCCATGTTTCACTTCCATACATGGCTATACTCGATACAAATAGTTTCAGAAATTACTACCTGACACTTAAATGGATACTCGATGTTAACAAATTCCTCTTCTTCAGATACGCTTTCCTTGTCATTGCCAGTCTACATTTTATATCCTCTCTACTTCGACCATCATCAGTTATTTTGCTCCCCAAATAGCAAAACTCCTTTACTACTATAAGTGTGTCATTTCCTAATCTAATTCCCTCAGCATCACCCGACGTAATTCGACTACATTCCATTATCCTTGTTTTGCTTTTGTTGATGTTCATCTTATATCCTCCTTTCAAGACACTGTCCATTCCATTCAACTGCTCTTCCAAGTCCTTTGCTGTCTCTGACAGAATTACAATGTCATCGGCGAACCTCAAAGTTTTTATTTCTTCTCCCTGGATTTTAAGACCTACTCCAAATTTTTCTTTTGTTTCCTTTACTGCTTGCTCAATGTACAGATTGAATAACATCGGGGATAGGCTACAACCCTGTCTCACTCCCTTCCCAACCACTGCTTCCCTTTCGTGCCCCTCTACTCTTATAACTGCCATCTGGTTTCTGTACAAATTGTAAATAGCCTTTCGCTCCCTGTATTTTACCCCTGCCACCTTTAGAATTTGATAGAGAGTATTCCAGTCAACATTGTCAAAAGCTTTCTCTAAGTCCACAAATGCTAGAAATGTTGGTTTGCCTTTCCTTAATCTATTTTCTAAGTCAAGTCGTAGGGTCAGTATTGCCTCACGTGTTCCCACATTTCTGCGGAATCCAAACTGATCTTCGCCGAGGTCGGCTTCTACCAGTTTTTCCATTCGCCTGTAAATAATTCGTGTTAGTATTTTGCAGCCGTGACTTATTAAACTGATAGTTCGGTAATTTTCACATTTGTCAACACCTGCTTTCTTTGGGATTGGAATTATTATATTCTTCTTGAAGTCTGAGGGTATTTCGCCTGTCTCATACATCTTGCTCACCAGATGGTAGAGTTTTGTTAGGACTGGCTCTCCCAAGGCCATCAGTAGTTCTAATGGAATGTTGTCTATTCCCGGGGCCTTGTTTCGACTCAGATCTTTCAGTGCTCTGTCAAACTCTTCACGCAGCATCATATCTCCCATTTCATCTTCATTTACATCCTCTTCCATTTCAATAACATTGTCCTCAAGTACATCGCCATTGTATTGACCCTCTATATACTCCTTCCATCTTTCTGCTTTCCCCTCTTTGCTTAGAACTGGGTTTCCATCTGAGCTCTTGATATTTATGCAAGTGGCTCTCTTTTCTCCAAAGGTGTCTAATTTTCCTATAGGCTGTATCTATCTTACCCCTAGTGAGGTAAGCCTGTACATCCTTACATTTGTCCTCTAGCCATGCCTGCTTAGCCATTTTGCACTTCCTGTCGATCTCATTTTTGAGACGTTTGTATTCCTTTTTGCCTGCTTCATTTACTGCATTTTTATATTTCCTCCTTTCATCAATTAAATTCAATATTTCTTCTGTTACCCAAGGATTTCTACTAGCCCTCGTCTTTTTACCTACTTGATCGTCTGCTGCCTTCACTACTTCATCCTCAGAACTACCCATTCGTCTACTGTATTTCTTTCCCCCATACCTGTCAATTGTTCCCTTATGCTGTCCCTGAAACACTGTACAACCTCTGGTTTAGTTAGTTTATCCAGGTCCCATCTCCTTAAATTCCCACCTTTTTACAATTTCTTCAGTTTTAATCTACAGTTCATAACCAATAGATTGTGATCAGAGTCCACGTCTGCCCCTGGAAATGTCTTACAATTTAAAACCTGGTTCCTAAATCTCTGTCTTACCATTATATAATCTGATACCTTTTAGTACCTCCAGGATTCTTCCAAGTATACAACCTTCTTTTATGATTCTTGAACCAAGTGTTAGCTATGGTTAAGTTATGCTCTGTGCACAATTCTAACAGACGGCTTCTTCTTTCATTTCTTAGCCCCAATCCATATTCACCTACTATGTTTCCTTCTCTTCCTTTTCCTACTCTCGAATTCCAGTCACCCATGACAAATTTTCGTCTCCCTTCACTACCTGAATAATTTATTTTATCTCGTCATACATTTCTTCAATTTCTTCGTCATCTGCAGAGCTAGTTGGCATATAAACTTGTACTACTGTAGTAGGCATGGGCTTCGTGTATCTTGGCCACTATAACACGTTCACTATGCTGTTTGTAGTAGCTTACCTGCACTCCTATTTTTTTATTGATTATTAAACCTACTCCTGCATTACCCCTATATGATTTTGTATTTATAGCCCTGTATTCACCTGAACAGGAGTCTTGTTCCTTCTGCCACCGAACTTCACTAATTCCCACTATATGTAAGTTTAACCTATCCATTTCCCTTTTTAAATTTTCTAACCTACCTGCCGGACTCTTAGCTCCTTTTGTCGCCACTGGAAATAAACTATCTATTTCCGTCGTGGCTGGGAGTCACATGAGAGACGTCATGAGCAGTATGTTTGCGATGACTCCAGCTACACATCGCAGAAATGAAATTGCAGATAGCTGCCGAAATGGCAAAGGAAAAGCGCCTGACGACTCTTAGACACATCTTTTACATCTTTTCATTAATTTGGTTTTGTTTCATTTTATTGGTATCTAACTTTCATTATTTCTGTGTCCTTCTAAGTTGCAACATCATGTGTATTTCAGATATTTTGTTCCTAAAATTTAAGTTACTAAATAATTAGTTTATTCTCACCATGGGTCGCACAACAGATGTTTCGTCAACCTATCTCCAATATACTGTGCATTTCAAACTATCGGACTCTTAGCTCCATTTCCTAGAGTACGCCATAAGTAAAAATTTCATTAGTCAATAGAAACAAGTCGTCTAAACATGCCTTTACAAGACAAAGATCTGCCTTATGGATCACCCCCTAAAAAAAACAATAACGATGTTGCATAGGAACATTTTACAGATTTGTGGAGTCCATAAATGAGATGTTCAAATATGTTGTGAAGAGTTTTATTAAATAACGAATTTCTTTATCATACAGATGGTGTCTCCAGGGGTAGTCGCTTATGGACAGTGTTTATGGAGGACTTCGAGGAAAAGGAGCTGTAATCTGCTACTTTAAAACCCACATTATATTGAAAAAAATGTTGACATACTTGTAGTGTCGCACCACCGTGAGGATAAAATACAGGAATATTTAAACCACTTAAATTCCGTCCATGGAAATGTTCCGTTTACAACGGAGCCTGAAAACAAGTGATGCCATTTTTTTGGATGTTTTGGTGTGTCAAAAAGATGATGGCGTCTTGGGAAATCATGTCTGTTCGAAGCCGAACCATACAGATAGGCATTTACATGTAAAAAGTTGCCACTACCCTTTCCAGTCGATGCGTGTTCTCAGAACTTCAGTTCACAGCGCATGTAGTTCTACTGATAAGAGCAGTCCGCAGGATAAGATTCTACACTTAAATGAAGTTTTTTGAAGGAGACAGGCGCTCTCCGAAACAGATACGTAAAGGCACAGTGGGTAAAACCTAGGGTTTTCTTACAGAATGAGGGAGATGATCAAGAGAGACTTAACTCCATGGTTTTCCTGCCGTACCTGGGAAGCCTGTCGTCAAAAATGGGTAGGACCGTCACCAAGTACAAATTTAGTGTTTTCTTCGCCTTCCACGAAAAACAGCAGTTTTTTCCGTGGAAGGTAAGTTTTGCTACACTAGAGGTACACCTGATTCTTACAGCCCAATATATCGGCACTACATTGACACCAGTCACACTATGCTATAAGACAATGTCAAAATTCTAGCGCGGACGAGGTGTTTTTCAGACAGTTATGAAGGAAGCAATAGAAATTCGTATGGCCAAGAATTTATTTAAATGAGAGAGCGGTTATAGACTAAACAAAACATGGAATCCGGCGGTTTTTTTTTTTTTTTTTTTTTAATAAAGTCTCAATGACGTCGCAACAGTACAGTTCCTAATGGTACACCGGAATCCCATCATAGATCGACAGTATAGCTACAGATTAAAGTTAAGCACAGTTTTCTGACGCCGAACGACATCTTTGGTACTTTTGTCTCTGTGGTCGGATGCGCAGTAACATGGTCCGCGGGATTAAAATCACGGAGTGAGTGACGCAGCTTCAGTCTGTAGGCTCACTTGGAAAATGCAGAAATATATATCAGGTGAAGGAATAGGGTTCCTGCCACCGCACACACGAAATCTAATGTACGATTATAAGGGACAGGATAGCACTTTGATAAAGAGATCACAAGGTGAACATAGTACAACAAAACTGATGGAATGTAGTCGAATTAAATGAGGAAATGCTGAGCTGATTATATTAGGAATTGACGAGTTTTGCTATTTAGGCAGTGAAATTGCTGACCATGGCCAGAGAGTGTACGATATAAAATGCAGACTGGCTATAGTAAGAAATGCACTTCTGAAAAAGAGAAATTTGTTAACATCTAATAGCAATTAAAGTGTTGGGAAGCACTTTCTGGAGGTATTTGTCTTGGGTATAGCTTTGAACGGAAGTGAAACGTTGACAATAAGAGAATCAGACAAGAAGGGACTATAAACTTTTGAAATGCGGTGCTACAGAAGATTACTGAAGATTAGGTATGTAGATCGAATAATGAGGTACTGAAATGGAATGAGAAAAAAGAAATTAATGACAACTTGACTAAACGAAGGCTTCCGATAATAAGCTACATCTTGAAGCATGAATAGTCCAAAATTACACTTTATTAAAGGCATTTTGAAATAAATTCTCAGCAGGTGTCCTTAGTCTCGTTAAATACTTGATATCTTCGAATCAATGGCGGTCCAACACTGACGTAAGTGGTAGAATTCTATTTCACGGCCTGAAATGAATAATCGATTTTGGCAATCAGCTTACGTCTTATTGCAAGGGGGGTAATGCACACAGCACTTCTGACTTTCCCTAAAGAAAAGAAAATTGAGGACACGAAGGAAGTGCTAAGCATCCAAGTCGTGCACGACTCTCCGCACATTCTCCGCAAAGGAGTGTCAGAAGGGCTCAGGTATGAACAGTTCCACGTGGCCACCTTCTGGCTCGCTACAACGAGGACTGGGAAGTTTGGAAGTTCCTTACACGAATGAGAACTTGTGTCGAGAGGGTTAAGTCATCGCTTAAGTCATGGGACTTCACAGGACAGTAAGTGCAAGTGTGGCCAAGAAAAGCCAGCCATATCTGCCAATGCTGGCAGTTCTCATGCATAGAACAAGATGTATTGCTTGTCAGTAACAATGCCCGAGGTGTGGCTCTGTTCTGTAGAAATATTATCTGAATGTAGATTTGGTCAACTCCTTTGTCTTTTTTGTAATTTATGTACACAGGACTAAGGTGGTTGTGTAATCATGTATATATTTGTGTATATTTAGCATGCTTCTGACACGATTAAGTGAAACACTGAAATTATGGTGCTCCATCATACAAGAACCTATGGCACAAAAAAAAATATAATGGTTCAAATGGCTCTGAGCACTATGGGACTGAACTGCTGTGGTCATCAGTCCCCTAGAACTTAGAACTACTTAAACCTAACTAACCTAAGGACATCACACACATCCATGCCCGAGGGAGGATTCGAACCTGCGACCGTAGCGGTCACGCGGTTCCAGACTGAAGCGCCTAGAACTGCACGGCCACACCGGCCGGCTCCTATGGTACTACCATTGATGGTGTGCACAGGACTCAATCACACGCAAACAGCTGTACAGTTAAATTTAAGAAGTGAATGGCACTGTATTCAGGATACGTTGCTGGGAAGTTACACTGTGCAGATCCTTAGAAACTTTCTTCCAATACATTCAGGCATTTGGTCTGCAGCACACGAAACCAACTAAAACACATTGTCAGTAAAAGATAATGATATAAGGATGTAACATTTAACAGGATAATAAGGAGTGATAGGGAAGTTTAATAAACAAATTTTCAGCACAATATTCTTTAATACTTTCCAATCATATATATTTTCGCTACGACAGTAAATACATCCACAAGAACAACAGTTAACAATAAAAAGAGGTATTTACCACTAACAGTAATTAGGTGTGCACTACTTATTACTAGCCGTCAACTGTACAGTTGAAAACAATAACTTAACACATATGTACAAATTGATTTTCTAAAACATAAAATCTTTTCTTGAATGTGAGGAAAAGGAATTGCTTGTGACAATCCTTTACTGCATTCCGTAATGCGATTTAAAAGCCGCCACCATTGCAGCCAGTTTTCCTATCTACAAGTGTGGTTGCGTGCACTTTCGGAAGCTACACCGTGCAATGGATGACAGTGCTACCTTGAAGAAAAAACAGTCTAACCATAACAGACAAGGAACGATAGCTACTTAAAGTGTACATCAAGCGAACTGATAACACTGTGAAACACACACACACACACACACACACACACACACACACACACACACACACACACACACACACACACACACACCATTCCCTGTAGCTTACAGCAAACGCCTATCGAGTATTTTGATGTCTTCACAGTTTAGTTCAGTCAACGATCAGTCGAACCACCAGTATTTATCACAGTTAAGGACGATGCAGGTGAAATGTAATACTTTTCTGATATACCTAACCTACGAGTCTTTAAACACTAAGAGTACTTTGGTACGAAAGAGTGTAAGTTATTTTAGGACGATCGATATGCAGAAATAGCCACACATAGTATTCGATAAATCTCTTAAGTCTTGAGCAATCCAAAACGATAGGAAACATTTTTGCAAAAAGAAAATAAAAATCATCGAAGACGGACAGTATGAAACCGAAGTGGGACCATTTAAAAGTTCGCCGCATACATGAATTCAGTCTCTACGGAGAAGGACTGAGAAAAGGGCGTGTGAAGCCCGTACAGCCGCTAGGACAGCTACGGTTGTTGGGTAGGCTACAGGTCCAGGTGGGCGCCACCAGCTCACGTCCGGTACAGCAGAGCCAGTGCCGGGTGCAGCAGAGCCACCAGCGCCAGGGACAGCTCAGTTGGACCCACAGACGCACTCCCAGCGTCTGCTCCGCATACCTTGGCGAATTTCTCGCAGTGGCCCTGTAACATGCACACGTTCATCATATTCATCCATTCATTCTCTCTCTCTCTCTCTCTCTCTCTCTCTCTCTCTCTCTCTCTCTCTCTCTCTCTCCCCCCCTCTCCCTCTCTCTCCCCCCCCCCCCCCAATATAAAGCCAACCGAACATCAGTTTGGTGGTTATCACTGTTAGCATTCAACCGCAATTCTTATACACATATTTTAACAACGCGTTTCAAGAGACAATGCTCTTATCATCACGTTGTAAAGTCTATGTCATGAAATTAAACGGACTAAAAAGACAAAATACCATCACAAACAGTTGGGAAGTCCATATAGTAAAACAGAATTAAAAGTATATTGGACTGTGGGGCCTCGTCTTACATTAAAGTTGTTGACAAGTCGATGGCCGTCCCATAGCTACCAAGTATGCTGTCGCACTGTGCCGGCTCTGGAGCTGTTGTGGACTGACGTGCCTAGGTGTTGTGGCGTGGTTACAGCCGTGTGCTTGACAGTAACGCTATGCTATTGGGCGCCTTATTTCCTTATTGCATTGGTCTGCCATCGTCAGCCTCTAGCAACTCCGTCAGTGACATGCTACCAACTTAAAGTCGCATACCTACCCTAAAATAATTCTAAAAACCCGCTAAAAAATCTCATTTCTTTAAAATTATCTTGTGCATTTAGAATATTGCTTTGTTTCTTTTCATGGATAGCTATCTCGAATTCCTCTAGTAAATCAAGTTTCCTCCCTTTCTTTTCTACATGCAATATTTCCACGTTATCTTCTATGCTATTAAGGGGATGGCCTGTTTCATTTATATGGTTCGCAACAGCTGATTTGTCAATTTCTACGGAATACTACGGAACAGTCTCACAAAAGATAGCAAATATTTTTAAGCCATACGATGTTAAAATAGCTTTTCAGACTAATAACCTAGTGAGGTATAGCCTTAAGAACGATATTGGCGACAAGAGAAATAAGTTTGAAAGATCGGGAGTTTATAAGATTCAGTGCAGAACTTCTGATGCAAAATATATAGGGCAGACAGGAAGATCATTCGCGATCCGGTATAAAGAACATAAAGATGCGTTCAGGTTAGGAAATTATGACAAATCAGCTGTTGCGAACCATATATATGAAACAGGCCATCCCCTTAATAGCATAGAAGATAACGTGAAAATATTGCATGTAGAAAAGAAAGGGAGGAAACTTGATTTACTAGAGGAATTCGAGATAGCTATCCATGAAAAGAAACAAAGCAATATTCTAAATGCACAAGATAATTTTAAAGAAATGAGATTTTTAGTGGGTTTTTAGAATTATTTTAGGGTAGGTATGCGACTAAGTTGGTAGCATGTCACTGACGGAGTTGCTAGAGGCTAACGATGGCAGACCAATGCAATAAGGAAATAAGGCGCCCAATAGCATAGCGTTACTGTCAAGCACACGGCTTTAACCACGGCACAACACCTAGGCTCGTCAGTCCATAACAGCTCCCGAGCCGGCACAGTGCGACAGCATACTTGGTAGCTATGGGACGGCCATCGACTTGTGTCAACAACTTCAATGTAAGACGAGGACCCACAGTCCAATATACTTTTAATTCTGTTTTACTATATGGACTTCCCAAAGGTTTGTGATGGTATTTTGTCTTTTTAGTCCGTTTAATTTCATGACATAGACTTTACAACCTGATGAAGAGATCATTGCCTCTTGAAACGCGTTCTTAAAATGTGTGTATAAGAATTGCGGTTGAATGCTAACAGTGATAACCAGTATAACGACAACTGCTACCTCGACTCCATAATGGATTATATTAAATCAGTTTGGTACTTTTCACTTCAACACACATTAAACGACGAATTTTTATTCTGCAGGGGCATTAAAGGGAAGCAGTGGTTGGGAAGGGAGTGAGACAGGGTTGTAGCCTATCCCCGATGTTATTCAATCTGTATATTGAGCAAGCAGTAAAGGAAACAAAAGAAAAATTTGGAGTAGGTATTAAAATCCACGAAGAAGAAATAAAAACTTTGAGGTTCGCCGATGACGTTGTAATTCTGTCAGAGACAGCAAAGGACATGGAAGAGCAGTTGAACGGAATGGACAGTGTCTTGAAAGGAGGATATAAGATGAACATCAACAAAAGCAAAACGAGGATAATAGAATGTAGTCGAATTAAGTCGGGTGTTGCTGAGGGAATTAGATTAGGAAATGAGACACTTAAAGTAGTAACGGAGTTTTGCTATTTGGGGAGCAAAATAACTGATGATGATCGAAGTAGAGACTATATAAAATGTAGACTGGCAATGACAAGGAAAGCGTTTCTGAAGAATTTGTTAACATCGAGTACAGATTTAAGTGTCAGGAAGTCGTTTCTGAAAGTATTTGTATGGAGTGTAGCCATGTATGGAAGTGAAACATGGACGATAAATAGTTTGGACAAGAAGAGAATAGAAGCTTTCGAAATGTGGTGCTACAGAAGAATGCTGAAGATTAGATGGGTAGATCACATAACAGATGAGGTGTTGAATAGAATTGGGGAGAAGAATTTGTGGCACAACTTGACTAGAAGAAGGGATCGGTTGGTAGGACATGTTCTGAGGCATCAAGGGATCACAAATTTAGCATTGGAGGGCAGCGTGGAGGGTAAAAATCGTAGAGGGAGACCAAGAGATGAATACGCTGAACAGATTCAGAAGGATGTAGATTGCAGTAAGTACTGGGAGATGAAGCTTGCACAGGTTGGAGTAGCATGAAGAGCTGCATCAAACCAGTCTCAGGACTGAAGACAACAACAACAACAACAACAACAACAACAACAACAACAACATGGACTTTCGCCTTATGCACTGTCCAAAATGTCTATCAGTAATGAAATTCGAGCCACAAGGTCATTTTTTATTTTGAGGGTGGTTCGGATTTCATACTGAACTGAGGTCCTACTATAAAAAGGGGGGTATACCTCCAACAGGTCGCCTGTTTTATCTTTTTCACGACTCTCGTACATACTTAGATGTAGAAGATAAATATATAGTACTGTGTGTTCCCAAGCATTATTGAGAAATTAAGGTTGAAGTTTCACTAGCCTGTTTGAAACTACACAGTCCAGTTACATTAATGTGACCACCTCCTACGTTCGACTTCAAAGCGCAATAACCACTCAGACGGCAGATGGCAGCACTAGCAGTGGAGGGTACATAAATCGTGTTGGGGGAGGGGGAAGAGGGGGGTGGTGCGAAAAACAGTGCAGTCTATGTCCTAATGCCGAAACGTAGCAATTTACCTGACATGCAAAAGTGTATGATCATTGGCTTTGGGCCCAAGAGTGGAAGTACTTCCGAAACGTCTAAGTTTTTAAACTGTTAGTCTGCCGCCGTGGTTGAAGTGCACCGTGCTTGGTAAAATGGCGCTATCCAAAACGGGCGATGACGTAACTGCGGTGCACCACGGGCCATAGATGATAAGTGTGAACGATGGCTGTGGTGATGCGTAAGGCGAATAGGCGCGCAATTGTTGAGCAATTGACCGTCCAGATGAACCAAGGGGCTACCAACCGTCTCCTTACCAACCATACAACGAATGTTGCTGTGCATGGGCCTCCACAGCAGACGCCTGGTTCATGCACCCATGCCGACTGTTGTTCATCGGCAACGAAGGCTGGAATTTGCATACCAATATCGCAACTCTACGTGCAGTGTGTGGCGACTAGTGGTCTTTTCAGATGAAACATGTGTCATGCTCCATCGGACAGATGGCCGTTGGCATTTACTGCGTGGTACGTCTCAAAGCAAACACCCTGCGGCGGTCGTGTGAGGGGTTCAGGCCGCAGGGGGAAGTATTATGGTATGGGAAATATTTTAGTGGCTTTCTCTGGGTGATCTCGTCCTCGTGGAAGGCACAATGAATAAACGTAAGTACGTATCTAACCTTAGGGATTACATTCACCCCTATATGCAGTTTGTTTTTCCTCAGCACGATGGCATCTACCAGCAAGACAATGCAACGTTTCACGCAGCTCGCAGTGTAGCTGTATGGTTCGAAGAGCTCCAGAATGAGTTTACCGTACTTCCCTGGCCACCAGACTCACCGGATTTAAATCCAATCGAGAGTATGTGGGACCACCCCGATCGGGCTTTTCGCGTCTTGGATTCTCAACTGAGAAACCTAGCTCAGCTGGCGGAGTCTGCATGGCTCCACATTCCTGTAGGTACCTTCCATAACCTGACACTTCCTGAACGTTTCGCAGAGGTTCCGCTACAGAAAGCTGTTATTCAGGATTTTGACAGGTGATCGCAGTGACTGCATGGTGTATATGAGAGCAACTATCAAGCAGCAGCGTTAAATTAACAGTATAAGAAGACAGACTAAAATTTTGGATATACTGCGAGTCCCGCAACTATTTATTACAATTTTCACCTACACAGTTTTAACCAGCAAGGAAGTTTCGAAGTTCAGTTTAGCTTCAAATATTTTTTAAGCTTTAGATTATAGCTTATAATATGTCCCTAGTATCACCACCACCACCACCACCACCACCACCACCACCATTGTGTGTCCCTGTCCGGATAACCATAATTCTTCGTAGCAATGGAAGTATTTACTCGAAACAAAGGCCAGGATTCGAGGGCAGAATGGGCAGACCTTCAGGCTTCCGTCTTATTCGGTTGCGCAAACGCTGCTGCTCGACAAGTGCCGGGTTCGTACGATATTCAAAGCACTAACAACATTTTGAACCTAGATTTTTCGGAAACGCTTGATAAGCGCACCGTACCGAAGGAGCACCTGTTCTAAGTACGTACTACAACCATGCAAAAAAATTAGGTAACTTTGTGACCCAACGAGAGAGAGTCCCTTTCAAGTCAATTCGAAGGTTGGAACATGCCAAGGACATACCACCGCCTTATAGGAATATGCACAGTAAAGTACTGTGGTGTTCGAACAAACCTTCTCGTCGAGGGTATCTGTACTTACTATTTTCACAGTGTTTTTAAATATTGTATAGTATATGTGTGATGGGTTATGGAAGTTTGGTTGTAGTACAATGTGTTGAAGTTATTTAGAGACTCACTCCCATACGACGCGTAGAAACTATTTTATCGAGTCTCTCAAAACTCTCGAGGAAAGCGTAACAAAAACTGACTATGTCCAAAATAAATTATCGATAATGGTTTACAGAGAATAGTTTATCCTAGATAATGTAGAATGGGGGCCAGTAATTTAAATATTCACAGCTAATTTTGGGAATTTTCATATGTAATATGAAATGAACACACTGAAGCAATGGTCTTACAGGACAATTTTATCTACATATTATACAGATATTACCCTGAATGTGGTCATTATCGCATGTTCATATACAAAGAGTTTGGCAACAATTTCATTATTTTGAGTAGTCTCTTCTGGCTACAATGCAACCCTGAAATTGTGCATGAAGATAATTAGAGTGTTGAAAATTCTTGGCAGAATAAACAATACGCCAGGACTCTAGCCCAGAACCTGGACTTTGCAGGCAATGCTCTTACTAACTGATCTACCCAGGCACTACTCACAGCTATACTTCATTTCTGCCAGTACTTCTGTCCTACATAGAGGTTCTGCTGCACCGTTTACGAGACGACCATTCTTAAAAGAAAGGCGTTGCCCACTAGAAGCAAGGTACTGTTATTGAGTCCTAGCCAAGCACAAAGTTTCAACCCGCCACGAAGTTTCGATATTTAGTTTCAGATCGTATTTAGTTTTGATTTGTCCCCGGCCTTGTCAGAATCGCGTTTAGTTGCTCTTTGCTCTATGGCAGCACAACGTTGTCAACTGTAAAGCGCAGCAGGCCAAGTCTGTTTCATCTATACATATGTACTACCACCATCGGTTTCGGGTCAAAGGTTAGGTTGGGGAGGGGGAGAGAAGCACACTATGTTAATGTCTGTCTCTTACTCCTCCTTCCCCTAAAATAACTTTGCTTGCACCCACACTTAATGTGCCAAAAATGGCTAGGATTTTAATAATAATGAAATTATTATTATTACTATTATTATTATTATTGAATTTACGATTTTTGTTGGATTCTCAGTACATCACTGTTACCCTCCGTTCTTTTTCTCTCTTTCCTTCTGGCCATGTCTCTCTACTTTTGTGTTTTAATCAGGAAACACTTTTTGTAATTGTTCCATAAATGCATGTTTTCTGTCTTTTCCTGCTACTCCTGACTTCTATAAACCACGAAAGTTTGGTTTTTTTAACTTTTGCCAAATCAGATGAATATTTGTCATTCTGTTGTTATCTATTCTATTAAAGTGGCTATAAAATGCAATCTACTGCGTTCTCATTGTATCTATCATTTTCAGATTTTCCCCTACACCACCTTGGTTACTTCTCAGTTTCCAAATCCCATTTTCGTACTTCCGACCCAAAACTTCTCGAATTATTCTTCGCTCTTTCGGCTCCGAATCATTTGACTGTTTGGCTGTGTTTGCGACTAGACATTCAGAGGCATAAAGATGTCACTTTTTAATCACCACATTGTAATCCCTAAGTTTTCTGTTAACGCGAAATTACATTTTCTCTGGCTCTATGCCTGTCAGGTACTTTGTCTGAAGCATTTGGCAGGTTTAATTTGCCCTAAGTTTTAAATTCTGAAACTTATTTTATTTTTTCGTATTTTGATTCCACATATTTTGGTGCACCTGTAACGTTGGTAATCTTTAGTGTTTTCTGTAAACGAAATTTGTAGCTCAGTATTTTCCCTTACCTCTTGCAGGATGTTTATCTGGTCTGTTTCACCTTGCAGGTTTTCCGCCAAGACTGCTAAATCATAAGCAGAAGCTCAGCAGTGACTCCCCAAGTTTCCCTTTATTCCATCCTCTTCTGTTCTTTTCATGAATTCTCGTACTTTCTTCAAAACGCAGTTGAATAATGAACAACACAGGCCATCCCCATGCCTCACGCCTGTTTCATTTTAAAAAGGTTTTGATATTGCATCTTAAATTTTAACTTTGAAAATGGTATTAGTCCAAGTTTGCTTAATGACTGCCAATGTTTTATTGATAGCTCCAAATTCTTCTAGCACACTGAGTAGTGTATCTTATGACGGAATCAATTCTTTTTTAAATCAAGAACGGGTACATGAAGATCTTAATATATTCCAATACACTGAAGCACCAAAGAAACTGGTATAGGCATGCGTATTCAAATACAGAGATACGTAAACAGGCTGAATACAGCGCTGCGGTCGCAGCGCCTATATAAGGCAACAAGTGTCTGGCGCAGTTGGTAGATAGGTTACTGCTGTTACAATGGCTGGTTATTAAGATTTACGAGAATTTCAACGTACTGTTAGTCTGCGCACGAGCGATGGGACACAGCATCTCCGAGGTAGAGAAGAAGTGGGGATTTTACAGTACGACCATTTCACGAGTGTACCGTTAATCTCCGACATCGCCGCTGCCGGAAAAAGATCCTGGAAGAACGGGACCAACGATGACTGAAGAGAATCTTTTAACGTGACAGATGTGCAACCCTTCCGAAAATTCCTGCACATTTCAATGCAGGGCCACCAAGTGTCGACGTGCGAACCATTCTATGACACATTATCGATATGGGCTTTCGGAGCGGAAGGCCCACTCGTGTACACTTGACTGCACAACGGAGCTTAAGCCTCGCCTAGGCCCGTCAACACCGATATTGGAATGTTGCTGACTGGAAGTATGTTGCCTGATCGGTCGAGTCCCGTTTCAAATTGTGTCTAGCAGATGGACGTGTATGGGTATAGAGACAACCTCATGATTCCACAGACACTTCGTGTCAGCAGAGGACTGTTAATGCTGGTGGAGGCTATGTAATGTTGTGGAGTGCGTGCAGTTGGAGTGATATGGGACTCCAGCTACGTCCAGCTACGTCTATGACAGTTTAGACGTACGTAAGAATCCTGTCTGATCACCTACATCCATTCATGTCCATTGCGCATTTCGACGGACTCGGGCAATTCCAGCAGGTCAATGCAACACCAAACACGTCGATAGTTGCTAGAGAGTGGCTCCAGGAACACTTTTATGAGTTTAAACACTCCCGCTGGCCATCTAACTGCCCAGACGAACATTTGAGCATATCTGGGATGCCTTGCAACGTGTTGTTCAGAAGAGATCTCTCTCGCACTCTTATGGATTTATGGACAGCCCTGCAGGGTTATGGTGTCAAGTCCCTCCAGCACTACTTCAGGCATTTGCCGAGTCCATGTCACGTCGTGTTGCGGCATTTCTGCGTGCTCACAAGGGGCCTACACTATATTAGGCAGATGTACCAGTTTTTTTGGCTGTTGAGTGTATAATCATACTTTGATTAGATCGTAGGTTAGTACAGTGGCTCTGCTTATTTTTTGGGAGGTCATGATCCTCAGTGCCTCACTACTCCTCCTCCTCCTCCTCCTCCTCCGATCCGGTCCTGACTTCTCTCTTCCCTTCAACACACTAATTTTGTATGCATGTATAGAACAAAATGCCTTATCGACAGTAGTATCGACGCAGCTGGACTTGGTAAGGCACGAAGAGCTTAAAGTAGCAAAGTGAGGAGTTAAGTACCTCGACAAGCGGCCTGGCCATGCGGTCGAGGAAGTGCTTGGTGAAGTTGGCAGTGGCTACGCCGCAACCGCTGAGCGCCGCCGTCGTGGAGCAAGTTAGGTACTGCTGGAA
This sequence comes from Schistocerca serialis cubense, assembly GCF_023864345.2. Lineage (NCBI taxonomy): Eukaryota > Metazoa > Arthropoda > Insecta > Orthoptera > Acrididae > Schistocerca > Schistocerca serialis. The sequence continues at coordinate 257,152,583 of NC_064640.1, forward strand.
CGAGCTGCAACACCGACATCGCATTTCAGTTTCTGTCATACTGAGGACTACGCGTGCGACTAGGTGGTCCATTCTGATGGGTAGGTACTGACCAGCAGACTTGCTGCAGCTTGGCGTCCGACTCCTGCTGGGACCGCGGCTCGGCGCTGGGCACGTTCTGACGGATCGCCTCCTGGTAGTCCGAGGCGCAGTCCTCGTTCCGCAGGTTCACCTCACGCATGCACGGCGCGTGCACCAGGTACTCTGCAACACAAGGTTCCCTGTTTTTATTCATTCATACATCAACTAGATTCTACAACTGCTGCTTTTTAAACTAATAGGCCACAACTGGAACTGTCAGCTGTGTGTAATCTTACAGCACTACCGACAGTTCGCCGGTTGCGAGAGTTGTTCCTTTGCACACTTTTAAACCGGCGGCACACGGACCGTGCATCCGAACGTTGAGCGTGCCGAGTTTCTGACGTCATAGCGTGGAATAGCACGTTCGGCAGTCTTTCCGAACGTGCAGAGCAATATCTGGCATCTGAGATATTCTGAGCGTGCGTCTGAGCGTTGACCAATGAGATGGCACAGCGCCTCCTACGTCACACGCACGCCGTCTCCCTTCAGTACAGAGTTGTGAGGCGCCATATTGGCGTTCAAGCCTATGTGTATATGTGCCGTTTCTGAGCACCAGCAAACTGAGAATGACTGGAAAACCCGTTGTTAGTTGTGTGATTCGTTCCAATAAAATTATGAGAGACATAACATTCCTGGCAAAAGAATTATTGTAACCTGCGTATTATGAGAGTAAGCTATTTGAAGGCAGCGACACGCTGAAGATCCACCAAAAACGCATTGTTCTTGGTACAATTTGTTATAATTAAATTTCAATTAGTAACATAATTATCTACGATTAACGGTTTTAGCAAGCGGTAAGACAATATGACTAATCAGACAGATTATATTTGGGGTTTAGCGTAATAGGTAGCGTCTCTGTCCAGAAAGAACTTTTTGTTGGGGCGGTGGTTCGCGTCGTAACACTTCCAAATTTTTTTCCTAACATTCGCGTTTATTAGGTTCTAATACTTTATTATTAGTTTAATATAAGTATATGCTATAAATATTTGATGTTATGTAAATATAAGTTCACCTTTTTTTGAGGGGTGACTTTGTTCGATTGGCTTAATCTACAGGACAGCTTGCGCTACTTGTATAACGTTATTTTGCTCCGTTTTCTTTTAAGCTTCGTAATTCACATGTTGCCAAGATTCTGCTTCTGGGTAGGAACAGTGATTAAGTAACCTTGGGGTTTTACTAAAATGTGGGAATGATGAAATAATGTTTATCGTACGCTGAGAAGTATTCCAAATTTGTACTGAGCTGTTTGTAACGGAACTTTTATAAGCCTGTGTCCTTATTGATTGGACATGGTACTTTCCTCTTCGTGGACGATGGAGGAAATGTGCGTTTTAATAGAGCTAACGTGGGAATTTTACACACGCCCGTTGAATAAACAGTGTGATTTACGAACTACTAGAAACATCCCTCAACTGCCGCTGGAGTGCGTTGAGATCGCGTATACCACGTTGGGGCCCACGTACCGTATGCACAAGTCGCATCGTTCCTGAGCGTTCAGCAGCACGTTGAACTTGGCACGCTCGGCGTTAACGTTCGACAGCACGGTCTGTGTGCCGACGGCTTTAAGCCACCCTCACATAAGTCGACAGACTGTTGGTGGACTATGGTCTGGTCGACAAGATAAGCAGAACTTATGAGAAGCCATATTGGATTTCGTCGTTTTCAGTTGAATCCCAATCTTGCGGGTTTTGTGTGTTGTAACTTACATACTCCGAAAATATGCTGCTTCAGAGCACCGGTACATTAATGTACCCTCGAAAACTCGTTATTGATATCTGCTGCATTCAAATGACAGTGGTTAAATAATTGTCGCATTTGGTGTATTCGTTTCATAACTTGTATATTGTGGAAGTACGCCATTTCAAGTCCACAGAACAATGTATTTTTCAGAAATGCGTTATTCTTGAAATGTTTTGTTACAATTAAATGTGTAAATAATATACCGACGATTAAAGCCTACAAGACATGATAATATAAAATATACAATTATATGTTACACAAATTCAGCATATTGTAGCGGATAGAAGTGTGTGTCTACGAAGTCTAATTTATTCATGTCCCGCTTTAACCAAATATTTTTTATTCGCCTTCGCGTCTTTAAACTTTTATAACCTGATATCATTACTGACTTGACGTAGAACTTTACTTTTTGTCTTATGACATCTCCTTGGGTGTTGTTTTTCTACTACAGACAGAACAACATGTCTAACATATGGACAAGGGAGGAAATGTACGTTTTTACAGAGCTAGCGTAGAATTTTTACATCCCTCGATTTTCGTAAACTCTGATTTGTGAGCCAGATGCAGCCAACAACTGCCACTGGTGGGCGTTGCAGTCACAAATCGTGATAACGAGCACGTGCCGTGTGATGCACCAGCTCGTTTCTAAGCGTGCACCAACCAAATCGAACTTATTCTGGCGTGCTTCACTATAAGAAACACATCTTGTGTGAGGACGGCTTTAGAGATGGTTGCAGCGCGAAAGTAGTTGCTGTCCTAGACGAGTCTGCTCGCTCGTCCGAGCATTGAGTAGAGCGCGGGGATAGAAGTTTTATTATGGCGGTAACAAGCAGCTAACAGCCGGCGCATGAACCATTACGCCACGGAGGGGCTCTTTCGCATCACGAGAAAACATTTCGCACAATTCACCAGACAAGCTATGAGCAATAATGAAGAAAAGATGAATCCCTAAACATATATATGAACGCCAGAATTAGAACTGGCACGGGGAAAGGAGTAACACCTGAATTACAAACAAATTAAAGAGCGAAACGAGGGTGTAGCTCGTCACTAACGTCACTATTATATGGATGCCATGATCAAATATGCAAAGAGAGATCAAACACCATAAGGTATAAATATTGGGAGGAATAAATACATTAACACGATTTTATTTGAGGATAATCAAATGGCTCTACGTTAACTTATGCTACAATCTGGTTACCTATAAATAAAAACCGTGGCCTTTTTAGCTAGTCTTCCAGTACGGACGAAAATAGTCCTCAATACTGAACCAATAGAACAGGTAGCCCATTTCAAGTACGTGAAATGTGACTTTTTATCAAGATGTGGCAATATAGGAAAGAACTAATACTTACCCGTATATTTGGAACACAATAAGGAGGACACTGAAGGATAATGCAAGGAGAGAGACAACCGAACTTTTATAAAAGTCGTGGTAGTTCCCACTTTATTATATGTGGCGGGGAGTTGGACGCTAAGGTAGATTTAAGCAACTACAAGAGATGTTAAAGACTGTACTAGGAAATAAAAAAATAGAAACGAAGTAGGGAAGAATTAGGGATGCAATCAATAACACAAGAGGTAACCCAGTATCAAGAAAAACGAGGAACACTTGCACTTCGTTCAAAATGGTTCAAATGGCTCTCAGCACTATGGGACTTCTTTGATCATCAGTCCCCTAGAACTTAGAACTACTTAAACCTAACTAACCTAACTAACCTAAGGACATCACACACATCCATGCCCGAGGCAGGATTCCAACCTGCGACCGTAGCAGCAGCGCGGTTCCGGACTGAAGCGCCTAGAACCGCTCGGCCACAACGGCCGGCTCAAGAGCAAGAACAATGACCACAATCATATGCACTAACAGACAGTATTTCAAAAATAAGACATGAAGCGTACCCGCAAACACGACACAAGACACATGCCTAAATGAAACGCAATAACGATTTCCAGAGGGTGGACAGAGACACCCACAGTGACACTGAAGAGGATAAGGAGGACGACGAGATGTAACAGTAAATTAGACACCTACAATTATGGGTAAGACATGACATACGTAAATGCACTGACCAACAGCACGCATCAGTCAAATAATAGTTAAGGATTACGAATACCAGAGTATATGTAGTGTAATGCGCTGGCAACCTAGCCAAGGAAGCACTCAGTGTTCTACATAGATGGCTTATGTTAATGTATAGTGTTAGTAATACACTACTAGCCATAAAAATTGTTACACCAAGAAGAAATGCAGATGATAAACGGGTATTCATTGGACAAATTATTATACTAGAACTGACATGTGATTACATTTTCACGCAATTTGGGTGCATAGATCCTGAGAAATCAGTACCCAGAGCAACCACCTCTGGCCGTAATAACGGCCTTGATATGCCTGGGCATTGAGTCAAACAGAGCTTGGCGCGTACAGGTACAGCTGCTCATGCAGCTTCAACACGATACCACAGTTCATCAAGAGTAGTGACTGGCGTATTGTGACAAGCCAGTTGCTCGGCCACCATTGACCAGACGTCAGCATTCAAACATTTTCTGTATCCAGAAAGGTCCGTACAGGACCTGCAACATGCGGTCGTGCATTATCCTGCTGAAATGTAGGGTTTCGAAGGGAACGAATGAAGGGTAGAGCCACGGGTCGTAACACAGGACAGACCCAGAATATAAAAAACGAGCCTTCTGCTGGTTACCAACTACATAAACAGACTTTCGAGGTTGTAGATAAACCGCGAAATGGAGTTAAGTTGTGCAAACATAACTTGCAGCTGTAGGGATAGCAACCTACGAATGTGGAGAACGTCAAGATGCACACCACCACCTTCAAATGAGAAGGTACCAATGACATGCAATCAGAGTGACGTAGTTTCAATAATACCCAGGGAATCAAGACTGAGGAATTCTTGAGATCTTAATCCACGTGACGAGTATCGTTCTATATATCCAAACAAGTTGTAGATACGTAGTTAGTCTGAACCCCCTGGAAAGCTACGCGCCTTAGCACTCCGCTTTCGCGATCCGGGGAGGAGCTCCGTCCCCGAATCGAATCCGCCTGGCAGATAAAGACGAGGCCGATGTGCCGACCATTCTAGATGTGGTTGTTAGATGGTTTCCCACATACGACTATGAAGAGTCGGCTGGCACCCATGTCCCGCCTTAATTACACGATTTTGAAACATTTTACAAATGCTCGCACACTTTCACACGCAGTTGGGGTACACAAATTCCGTCCCAGGAAGGGAAATATTTGCGACAGGAGGGTATCCAGTCACCCCATACCACTAACTTTGCCAAAGCAGAAAATTAACATACCAGCCTCTGTGGCGAAACAAGCGCTGTAGCACTGAGAGATACGGAGGTGAGTGAGTGTACCGGGACTTACGCCAGTTCACTACTACTAGCACCACGCCATCTCACACACCTGTGCGTAACATACAAAGTACTGTGCTGCGATCAAAGTAGGAAATCGAAAATTAAAATAACTTTTCCAAGCTTTGCCACTGTATGCTTCAATATATTAGTGTTAACATTGCGAAGTCTCAGAATGACCTAATGGAAATGTTTTGCTGAATGTTATTTTTAGAGAAAATAAATGGCACTAAATAACGCAGCCAGAAAGCTAAAAATTGTTCAGAATGTGCAAATGTGTGTGTCAATCAAGCGTTACGAGTCTCAACTTAATTGGTGCAGTATATTGGTCAAAATCGGCTTTTTTACGAAAATTTGAAGGTGCTAACTATTAGACTCAGAAAGGTGAAAATTCGCATGTAGCCTCAGTTTTATATAAAACATTCTATTTTGTCAACATTGGAGACAGATAGCGATACCATTACAAGTTTAAAGAATGATTCAATATCATGTCTATATTTCATATGCCGCAACATAAGACACAAGCACCAAACGCAAATTCTTCATTAAGCTACCTCCACTAATTTTCAAGTTATTCACTAAGAGCTAAATTTGGAACAAAAACGTACTTACCATATATCTTCATTTGTATTTGTGATAGAAATTTCTAATTACAACACTCGATTACATTCATTAAATAATACAGTTGTACCAAGTTTCAAGACTTTAGAGTAAATAATCTATACAAAAACTCCTAAAGAGGCAGTCCACAGGTCATGTTCTACTGACAATTCCGTTCTAAAAATTCTATACGGCAAAGTTCAAATGCAGTAGAGCTAAAACTGTTTTAGTAACTAAAGCCAACTTAATTCCATACACACAAAAATTATGAAGATTGATTAATATGTGTCCGAGAAAGGGGCAATTAGATGCTGTTACCCGTGCCTTGGGCTGTAGACAGCAGACGTTCGTTCAGCGAGCCGCTGCGCCCATATATAAATAAGGCCAGAGGGGCAGTAAGAGACTTCGCGCCGAGCTCTCAATATGTCCGCGTCAGTCAACGTCGGCATACGCTGTGCCTCGGATGACGTCAGAGCTAGGGACCTACCAACTGTGTTTTCGGTGAAATTAGGAAATGAACTCGCGAGGTCTGTACACCGACCTCGATCGCTTAGATTTCACAGAAGAAACTGTTTGTGTGCTGCCCGTAATGCTGACGAAACCCAGTGGCGAGATTAATTTCCACTTTTGTAGCGATCAATTAACTTTGATGATCAGATTTCAGGGCAACAGATCATTTTACGTTGAACATCCCGTATAGGTCTCCTCCCAACTGCTACTAGCACTGTTTATAATAGCGACATCATCATCATAATCATGATTATTATGATGTTTGTGTGGACTTTTACTGAATATATTGATCAGTTAGAACTCGAAACTTTTATTTATAGTCATCGTTCCCCATACCGCTCAAACAGCAGGAAGGAACATTTTCTTTCAGTACGCACAAAGAGTAATGTGGTCAGTATGTTCTCCATCGCTTTCTGGCTGACCGCAAAAATAGTTTTCAGGTTCTCGAGAACCTTAACTCGCAGCCCAACACCTCGTTATGATCTGCAGCTACACGACTACTCTGAAATTCACAGGTAAGTGTCTGGCAGTGGGTTCGTCGAACCACCTACGCTCCACTCTCTAACAGCGCGCGGGAAAAAACGAACACTTAAATCTTTCCATGCGAGCTCTTGACTTCACTTATTACTATGAGAATTTCTCCTTAAGTAGATGGGCGCCACCAAAATATTTTTGCATTCGAAAGATAGTGATCGAAATTTCCTGAGGAGATCCTGTCACAACGAAAAACGCCTTTATTTTATTGATTGCCACCCCAATTCGGTTATTCGTGACACTTTCCCCCCCATTTCGCGATAATACAAAACGAGCTACCTTTCTTTGAACTTTTCCGAGGTCCTCTGTCAATCCTGTCTGATGTGGATCCCACACTGCGAAGCAATACTCCAGAAGAGGACGAACACGCATAGTGTAAGCAGTCTCTTTAGTAAAGCTGCTGCATTTTCTAAGTTTTTAGCTAGTAAATCGCAGTCTTTGGTTCGCCTTCCCCACAACATTATTTACGTGACTCTTCCTGTTTAAAGATTTTAAACATGGCTGAAACAGCAACTGTTGAAATTCTTCACGGTAAATGATGACAGCGAAAACAGTTGCAGGATAAAGATTTATTTAAATTCTTGACCACGGTTTCGGTATATTTATATATACCCTCATCAGAAGTAAAATACCCTGAATAGGAAGACACTCATTAGCAAAAACTTAGCATCGGAAATGAGAATGAAAAAACACACTAGCTTAAGTAACCGTAAAATTACCAGAGTATTACAGGCATAAAAACTTTTAGTCACTTACTAAAATTACATCCTGCAATGGAAATTAATAAAACAATTGTGCCAAAGGTGTCGTCAGTAGTTAAAACATCTCCATTTATACAACATGATTATGGACAGATGGTCGATGCGAAGGGAACCTCCCCATCGCACCCCTCTCAGATTTAGTTATAGGTTGGCACAGTGGACAGGCCTAGAAAAACTGAACACAGATCAATCGAGAAAACAGGAAGAAGTTGTGTGGAACTATGAAAAAAATAAGCAAACAAACTGAGTAGTCCATGCGCAAGATAGGCAACATCAGGGGTAATTTGAGCTCAGGAGCGCCGTGGTTCCGTGGTTAGCGTGAGCAGCTGCGGAACGAGATGTCCTTGGTTCAAGTCTTCCCTCTAGTGAAAAGTTTATTTTTTTATTTTCGCAAAGTTGTGATCTGACCGTTCGTTCACTGACGTCTCTGTTCACTGTAATAAGTTTAGTGTGTTTTGCGATCGCACCGCAAAACCGTGCGATTAGTAGACGAAAGGACGTGCCTCTCCAATGGGAACCGAAAACATTTGATCGTAAGGTCATAGGTCAACCGATTCCTCCACAGGAAAACACGTCTGATATATTCTATACGACACTGGTGACGGCATGTGCGTCACATGACAGGAATATGTTGTCGACCCACCTAACTTGTACACTTGGCGAATGGGTAAAAAGATTCTTCTACCTTGCCCGATTTAGGTTTTCTTATGGATGTGATAATCACTCCCAAAAAAGTGATGGAAACATAAGAGAGTGTCACATAAACTGCAACAAATGAATGCAACAGTTCCACAGTCGCACAGTTTTCCCTGTGCTTTATCAAATCATATGTTTTAAACGCTTTCAAGTTTTTCCGTTTAGGTGTAGCGTCCCCATACTACGGCGCAGTTACCTCGCATCGGACGGACGGACAGATAATAATTGTCTGAAAATAAAAAATTAAACTTCTCACTCGAGGGAAGACTTGAACAAAGGACCTCTCGTTCCGCAGCTGCTCACGCTAACCACGGAACCACGGCGCTCCTGACCTCACATTGCCCTTGATGTTACCCATCTTGCGCATGGACTCCTCAGTTTGTATATTTTGTTTATTTTTTTCATAGTTCCACACAACTTCTTCCAGTTTTCTCGATTGATATGTGTTCAGTTTTTCTAGGCCTATCCACTGTGCCAACTTATAACTAAATCTGAGGGGGGTGCGATGGGGAGGTTCCCTTGTTAGCATCAATACTTCGCCTATGAACTATCGTGACGAGGGGCGTGTAAGCCCTAGGGCAGATAGTTTTGCCGAGAGAGGACACTTATGTGCCAGACACTCGCGCACATTAAAGTCCATGGATACATACACATGTGCATCAAAATTATTAAAAGTTGTGCTAATTCAAACCTCCTCTCTTAATAAATAAAACATATCAGAACCATTTAAAAACATCTACGGAAAATAGAAAATATGAAAACAATTTACCTGTGTCCTAGTGTCAAGCACATGAAGCTTGCGCTACGGAACACATCAAACGAGAGAGTTGTGCGCGAGAATCTCGCCTAACTTAAACGATAAAATGCGTACTAGCGAAAACAACCAAAATGTTAAAGTAAAACGAAACCATCTGTCGTTGTGAATAAAAACATAACAGTCAACCCCCCCCCCCCCACACACACACACACACACACACACACACACACACACACACACACACACACACACACACACACACACACCGAAAACCACAAACAGCAAACATAAAAAATACGTAATTGTGATTTCTAAGTATTTAGTTGAATTTACAACCTTTAGTTTTGTGTGATTTATCGTGTAATCGAAATTTAGCAAATTCCTTTTAGTACTCAAGTGGGTAACCTCCCACTTTTCATTATTTAGGCTCAACTGTCACTTTTGGCACCAAACATATCTCTTCTAAATCAGTTCACAATTGGTTTTGATCATCTGATGATTTTATAAGAAGGTAAATGACAGCATCGTCTGCAAGCAGTCTAAGAGGGCTGCTCAGATTGTCTCCAAGATCGTTTACATAGATCAGGAATAGCAGAGGGCCAGTAACACTTCCTTCGGGAACGACCGTGATCACTTCTGTTTCACTCGATGGCCTTCCGTCAATTACTGCTATGACCCTTCTGACAGGAAATCACGAATCCAGTCGCACAACTCATACGATACTCTGGAGGCACGCAATTTAATAAAAATTCCCTGATGAGTAACGGTGTCAAAAATCTAAAAATATGGAATCAATCTGACATCTCTTGTCGATAGCATTTCATTACTTCGTGTGAAGCGAGAGCTAATTGTGTTTCACAAAAACCACATTTTAAGAAACCCTATCGGCTATTTTTCAATGAATCTTCTTCTTCGATGTAATTCATCACGTTCGAACACAGCGCATGTTCCAAAAAAGCTTCAAATTGACATCAGTGACTTGTGACATTGATTCAGCGCATTACTTTTATTACCTTTCTTGGGTACTGGTATGATCTGTGCAACTTCTCAGTCCTTTGGTACGGATCTTTTGACGAGTGAACAGTTATGTATGATTGGAGTACAGAGATAGTGTTCCGCAGACTCTGATAGGAACGTAACTGGTATACAATCTCGATTTTAGACCTTGCTGCCTCAGTACACCGAGTTAAAGTTGGCAACAGTTCTTGAGCTAAAATCTGGAATTTTTACTTAGTCTTCCTTGGTGAAGGAATTTCGGAAAACTGTATTTGGTAACGCTGCTTTAGTGGCACTCGTCAGTCATGTTCCTACTGCTACCGCGCAGTGAGTGGATTGCGTGTTGCCGCTGGTGTACTCAAACCTGCCAACTTTTATGGTTTATCCTCAAAGTTTACGGAAAATGCAGCATTTTACGGTTGGACGGTGTCATTTACGACACCGCAGACAAAAATTTGGAACGTTAACATTCGATAATCACCCCACTTCCGTAGAATCGATCGTTTGTGTTGGTCGAAGGCAAGTCTGCGATAGTCGATAACTCATTATTTGATATGATCGGTACTTTTAACCGTGTGATGTTTATGTCGTCATTGGAAATGAATTTAAAGACGGGATAATACTTCCTCCAGGTGAATCTTACGTGCCTACAGGCTCTGCCTCGCAGATTCTTTGTTCCGTCCCGTTCACTTGTGATTTAATCATATTCTTTGACCACTAATTACATTCGTTCGACATGTGTGTGTTTTTGACCATGTGCATATTCTTTGTTCACTAGGGTGGCGTCGTGTTCATTTAATTGTTAAAGAGTGTGTGCTCTGACATGTTTCAATCAAGTGTTTGACTGCTTTGAGTATGTGTGTTATAATTTTATGTGACGTTCAACGATCCAGGTTCTTTTCATTGTTTCTGTACAGATCGAGACATTTATTCTCCAACATTTCCATACACTACATTCCTAGTGTAGGATTCATGAATAAATCCATCAAGAAACATTACTTCCAGACATCTGAAGGATCATATTCTGTTGATTTTCCGTGCATACGAAAATCAAGAATTTGCCTTTTGCACGGTATGTATGCGCTAATATTGCAGATGGTGGAAGAAACTATTTTAGTAATCGTGTGAAGCGCGATAAACACCTAAGTTATGTTAACTCGAAGGAGGATAACAAGAACGTCGAACCTTTCTTGTAAAGTCTGGAAACGTTGACAGTAACCTAATTAGGGCCGAGTGTCTACTTCCTTTTTGGTGGAGCACAATGTGCCCCTAAGTGCGGCTGATCATGCTGGTGCTTCATTTAAGATGATGTTTCCTAAATCAGAAGTTGCAAAGAAATGTAGCTGTGGTCGCACGTAAACGAAAGGCAATGCAATTAAAATGGCAAAAATGCATCATCTTTAGTTGGTAAGTGCCTTCAGAACAGACCATTTTCTTTGTCAACGGATGTAAGCAATGATATGAATGTCAAGTTGTATCCTCCTGTTGTAACATACTGTGATATTTCGCGGGAAAAAGTGGTGAGCACTGTGCTATCCATAACAGCGTTAGATAGGCACTCACAACAGGGCTGATGGTACCACAGCTGAATTCTCATAACTTGGCAGTTTAAAACTGTGTGGCTTCCTGCTCCTACAATGCTCTTGTTATGACAGGACACAAACACGGGGTTTCAGCCTGAAGGAAGTTCAACCAGGTATCGCCATCACAGGTTGCATTTGCCACCTGATTAATCTAGCAGCAGAAAAAGGTGCTGGAAGAGTACCACTTAGAGTGGATGAGATCCTTGTTGATGTCTTGTTTCTTAGAGAATAGTGTCAAAAGAAAAGAACGCCTTCAGAAACTTCAGAACTTGCACAGTAAAGAGGCAAAGAAAGTTCTGAAGCCTCTGTATACTAGGTAGGTCTCTTTAGGCAGATGTTTGCATAGACTATTGAACCAGTGGGATCGGCTTTCTTTCTTCGAGGAGGAAGTAATACGTGTCCAACATATTTCCACAAGCTTGAATCTTTCAGAATACCTAGAGTTGAACGAAGTGGATCGAAAGAATATCAGAAGAAGAGAATACTTGATTCTGTTATTACACGTGCCCCTAAAAGAATAGCCTTTTGCACTTTTCTTCATGTGACTATTCCTGTATTTGACAAATTGAATGTTGCCTTTCAGACTACTTCCTCATAAGTTTACTTTTTATTAAAACTTCTAATGGATTTGCTGAAGCAGTTGTTCACCAAGTTTGTTAAGCCCAAAATTGTCAAAATCTTCTCATTGCTTCTAGTTGAGTGCAACTTGATTCTAAATCTAAGAAGTGATGATGAGTTATTAACATTCAGACTTTAAACATAGTGAATGATCTCCGGGATACAGATGAATCCCTTTTTTTCACCAGTGAGAAACTAATTTTGTACTGCCTGTGACTATATGATCAAGTTTACACTCAAGAATGATGTATTAAAGCATGCCTTAGTTGCTAGTTTCGACAAAATTGAAGATGCACAGTTTACTTCCATTCGTTTTTTCTTGGAAGAGTTTCCCATCATGTTACGCAAGGAAGAGAATGAAACTACAGATGAGGTGGTGAATGAGCTTCAGAGGCAGTTCACAGCTCTTCAAGTAGATGACGTTTTGGCTGTAAATCAAGATACTGCATGTGATTCCAATTGGGCACAAATGTCAATAATTCTTAAGAATAACCGAATTTCTAGAGTCAGTAATTAAATCACTGATGACTACGGATGTGACAGTCCCTATAAGGCTATTAAATTACTGTGCTGCACATGTTAGCCCTGTAGTTAGCCGTATTTGTAATTTTTTCCTTTAAGAATGGTCAGTTTCCTGAACGATTAAAGTACTCAGTAGTACTCGCGTCTTGTTCATAATATCGGCTTATTCTCAAGAATTAGGCAGAAATCCAATCTGCAGCTGGATCCCACTTTCTTAACTCTTGTGCAGAAAGGTGAGCAGTATACTTCTACATCCGTTTTCAATAAGCTACCACAAGAATTCAAAAATCTCAGCAGTAATCCACGCGCTTTCAAATCGGAACTGAACAGTTTCCTCATAGGTGACTCCTATTCTGTTGAGGAGTTTCTTGAAAAATTAAGCTGATTCCTGTGATATATTATTGACTGCGTTTTCTTATGACTTGACTTTTTATGGGTTCATAAACATTTTATTTTATCTGTTATTAGTTTCACTGTACTGACACGTTACATGACCTTGGAGATTAGCTGCTCAATTTGGTCCTACGGAACTAGACGTGTAAATAAAATAAATAAATAAGTAATGCTCTCCATTATCACCATACTCTATAGCAATAAAGAATGTGAATGTGTTTTCAGCCTTATGAAGAAAAACAAAACAGTTCAGATCATCCATGTCCAATGAATTGCTGGAGTCTCTTTCTGTTTTGAAGACCAGGTTTCTGATTCCTGTTATGACAAAACATTTTCTCAAGACTTTTTGTAGGAAGTTAAAAAGGCCATAACTATGACTTCAAAGTCGAAATAGCATGTGATTTCAGTGTATAGTAGATTATTTCTTGCCTGTGTTACGTTAAACAAGTTTTCTTGTGTAAAGCCTTTTTCAATTATCGCATATCTGCCCAATTTATCAAGCAAGTACTGTGAAGTATGCTCCACACCAATTTTCACCACGCCTGTGGCTGTTTAACACGGATTTCTTCGTGATTGTTACGTTCATCTAGAAATAATTGGCATATGATGTAAGTAGATGTGATCTCATTGAAGTATTCTGTTTAAAGCATGGATTATTGTATTTTGTAGCCTAGAAGTAGTAGTATTTTCGTCAATCCGGGGTATGCCGAAAATCATTAAATTTTTAGTCTCGCACGTGAGTTTTATTGATAATCCTTTTCAATAGTCGACAGGTGTGCGTACTGCATGTACGATCAGAATCTCTCTGGGATTTCTGCTAGATTTCGAGAGAGTGTCTCGTTGTGGAAATTATTAAAATTACCTTCCATTGAAGGTCGCACTAAGTTCACAGATTCTGTAAAACTTCGCCAATTTTGGGGCTTTTGCGTTCTTTTAAATTTGGCACGCTTTTTTGTCGCTTCTGCAACTGTGTAATTACGTTTTTTGTTTACTATGGGGGATCAGTACCATCTCTCAAATTTATTTGGTATACACATCTCTCTCAATTGCCGTCGATACTATTTATTTGAATCTAAACCACACTTTGTCTACACTTTCGAAGTCGGACTGGAAGGAGCGAAGACTGTCTCTTAAGAAGGCCTCCAGCGAATTTTTATCTGCTTATTTAAACAGATACATTCTGCGTAAATTTTTGGTGGATTTGGTTGTTAAGGTAGTCAGTCTCACTACTACGACCTTGTCACTAATCCCTGTATGCCATTATGCTCATTTTCTCAGGGTTGTCTGCTGCTGAAAGGTGAAGTATGTTTTCGTAACCATTTGCACTTAGAGTGGGCTCCTCAACTAAATGTTCAAAGTAATTTTGGGAGGAAGCATTCATTTCGGACGTCGTTTTATGGCTACCAATGAGTTTATACACGTATTTTCGTCAACATATCGAGGATAGATTGAAGTCATCAAGTATAATTGTATTAGTGTGGTATCTATTTGAGATCAGATTCAAGTTTTCTTTGAACTCCAGAATGAGATTTTCACTCTGCAGCGGAGTGTGCGCTGATATGAAACTTCCTGGCAGATTAAAACTGTGTGCTCGACCGCAGGAGAGCTTCTGTAAAGTTTGGAAGGTAGGAGACGAGGTACTGGCAGAAGTAAAGCTGTGAGTACCGGGCGTGAGTCGTGCTTCGGTAGCTCAGTTGGTACAGCACTTGCCCGCCAAAGGCAAAGGTCCCGAGTTCGAGTCTCGGTCGGGCACACAGTTTTAATCTGCCAGGAAGTTTCTTTGAACTGTTCAGCAACTGTGTCATCTGAGTCGAGTGGTCGGTGAAAGGAACCAGTTATTAACTTATTCCCAGTTTAAAGTATAACCTCTACCCATTATATCTCACAGATACTATGAACTTCAATTTCACTACAAGAAAACTACTACTAACGGCAATAAACACTACACCATCAATTTTACTTAATGTATTGTTTCTGAATACGGTTAGGCCCTTTGTAAAAATTTCAGCTGAATTTATCTCCGGTTAGCCAAGATTTCAGTAAATGAAACGATTTGACTTCAGGACTTATTAGAGCTTGGAGTTCTAGTTCTTCCCGAACACACCTAGAACAGTTTACAACTACAATACCTATTGTTGCTACGTCTACCCTTGTTCTGCGTTTGCTCTGCATCCTTCTAGATTGACACCCTTCCTGTGGTTTCCCTGAGACCCACTAACCTTAAAAAACGATCAGTCCGCTCTACACAGGCTCCAGCAGCCATGTAGCGTGCGTGCGCCCCTGACCTATGAAGCAGAACCCTAAAACCCACCACTCATATGGTGGAAGTCGAGGAATCTCCAGCCTACACGGTTGCAGAGCCGTCTGAGCCTCTGATTCAGACCCTCCACCCGACCTGAAGTAAAGTTCCGCAACTGATCCTGTTGATGATGCTGCTGCTACAGATGATGAGCTATGCCTTCATCTCGCAAGCGAGACTGGCAGTCTTTACCACTTAAGCTAGCCTCCTGAAATCAGAAAGCATATCTTCTGATCCAAAGCGACACACATCTTTGGTACTGACAGGAGCCACCACCTGCAGTTGGCTGCATACTGTGCTCTTTATGGCATCCAGAAGCACCAGTTCCATAACTGGAAGGAGTCCTTCCAGTACCAAAGAGTGTACGCTGGATTCCTTCCCTCCTCGGCAGCCACGTCCCTAAGGGGCTGCATAATGTGCATATCATTGCAGCTCCCAACAATCAGTAATCCCACCCTCTGTGACTGCCTCGATCTTGCAGGCCAAGAGGCTTCCCCTGAACGAGGGCAAGCGACTGCATCTGGCACAGGATGTTTATCAGACACAGACAGCGCCTGATATGTGTCTGTGAAACTGGAAGGGTCTCCAGAAAGTCTTTTGCTGCCTGCTTACACGTCCCACTCCACCACAGGTGATGGGTCAACTTCAAGGTGGACAGTATGCGGTGCGACTTAAGTACTGGACCCATGGGGGGACACATGGGACGTGTTGGACATCCTGTGGATCCCCATATCCAGACCTCCAGTGATGGCCATTGGCAATATCTTCAAGCTGTGTGGCCAAACCCAGCAGTGCCTGGAGCTGTGAGCGTAGGGTCACCAACACCTCTTGCATGTAAACATAGTAATTATAAACCGCATACATAATAAAAACGGTGGAAGGACTGTCTACACAGTTACTAAAACGTAGAATTGTGCTTGATAATATGCAAACATACACGGAGTTTAAGAGTTTAAAGATCAGTGATCTTTACATGCTTTACCTTCTCTTGGAACAGCAATTTGAGTCTGATCGAATACTGAATTCCGTTGCGCACCAGCAGGATGGGGCTCAGCCCCATTTTTTCATCACTGTTGTAATTGCCTCAGCCGCAGGTTCCCTGAAGGGCGAACCGTTTGAGGTTCGCCGCTTATGCGAGCTCCGAGGTTGCCTGACCTTACCCCTTTAGGCTTCTTCGCGTGGTGATTACATCAAGTTCAATGTGTACAAGGTTCAAATCAGTATCCTGCGTATGTTCCACGATAGGATTGTGGAGGCAGTTAACAGTAGCACATATGATCAACTACGGAACGTTTCCACAACTGTGGAGGAAAGGTGGACGTTGCTATATTAAACATGTGCTTCAAGAAAATGAATCGTTATTTTAGTACATCCCGTAGATGTAGACTACCGCTCTCTTGCGATTTTTCTAAATTTAATAGAACTGTTTTCACTGCGTCTCCCGACGCTCATAGCCTTCCATGATGGAAGTGTGCAACTCTGTCACAGAGAGCTGAGCCTTTACTAACCGACAACTGCGTTCTTTCTAACTTTACCACAGAAAACTACAATGTGAACTTTTAACAACAAAGGTATTTTTCCTCGCTCTTACTGGTGCTAGCGGTCATGGAATAGTTGGGAAAAGGGGGGGGGGGGGTAGGAGGAGGGGATGTAGAGACCCAGCTTCCCAATATTGTGTAGGTGAGGACACTCCAAGCTCGCTGCGTCAGGATGACTATTTCCGCGAACCTAATCTCCTACAGTGTAGGTGCACGACGCGCAATGGAAACACCGTAACAATGGCAAGCGATCAGATTCTATGCTGAAATCAACTGAAGTCCTACCGACAGCTATCAAACGAGTCAACATGGCTGTGGGGACTCTGCATTGCCGTATCCTCAAGTTTCTGGGTGGCTGAAGTTGTGTCGCTGGAAGGGAGGGGGGGTGACGTAGGGAAGTTCTGAAGATCCTGCCGTGAAAAGCCAATAGCCAGAGAAATTGAAGTAATTTATGTTGTGATCGTTGATCTCTGAACACTAACCATCGAATCAGCACGTGGACAATAGCGAGAAAAACAGTGCACTATGACAAAATATTAGTAACATGCTTTGTACATTATTTTGGTGGCCTTCAGAGATACGGTAGTGAGAGGAGGAAAAGAGAGAGAGAGAGAGAGAGAGAGAGAGAGAGAGAGAGAGAGAGAGAGAGAGAGACGTCTTTATGGAGACATGAGCAGAAAAACAGAAATGGAGCAGATTTGTGGTTGTGACCTGTAGCTATGGAAGTAATGGAGTCTGGTAAATTGAGGAAACTGCTCTGTCAGAAAGAGAAAGCCAGAAAGTGATCTCGTAAGCAACCCGCGGGGAACTGAAAGAGTCCTTCAGATTACTCCCCCTCCTCCTCATGTGTCTATAGTGTCATATGGGTCATACCAGCCACGGCAGATTCAGCAGTACAGCGGAAAGCCATTATTGCTGGTCTGGCCGCTAATTGGGAGGCGGCGTTGTGTAAACACTAGAGGAATCCAGGCAGGATAAGCTTTATGGTGAATTTATATTATCCGCCGCCGCCGCCCCCCCCCCCTTACACACACACACACACACACACACACACACACACACACACACACACACACACACACACTTACTATTAAAGTACTTCAGACTGGAAGTAACGGTAAATGGTGGTGTGATAACTCTTCTCGTCTGCAAACTTTTAACCTACATTTCGCTTCTGTCGGCGTCCAAGACACGAAGAACGAAATATCGAAATTTTAATAGTTTTAACTTTTTTCACGATAACTTTAGAACGGGCCATAAAAGGACAGTACAGATTCTCGACGAGGACTGTAACTGTACGCACGTGATTGCGACCATCTGTGTCAACCTGTGACGTGCGAGAGGCTTCTCGCGTCACAAAGATACAAACCACTAAACATGTGGATTAGCTCCCTTCATACTCTCTGAAAGCTTCAGAGCACAGTGCTTAGTTGTTGATTCCGTTCTTCATGACGTATCACGAAATAGTTTTGAATGAAAAAAAATCAACTTCGAAAATGTATACTGGGGTAGGGCACACGCATTTGCGGTGGCATGGCGTTATGTTTCGGTGGGGCAGTCTCCCTTAATTCAACCCTCTGAAACACCAAATTCCATTAACACGTGAGCATAACAGATGATTTAAATAAATCACCGATGATTGGTAAAGTCTCAATTTATGAAAGTAATGCGGTTTTCATGTCAGACTGTCAGTATAAACGTCGCCTTCATTTTTCAGTTGTCGTTTTCACTTTTAGTCATCGTTTTTCTGTTTATTTTTTATTACTAACTGACACGACACTAACTACCGCTATCTGTATGAAGTGAAGGAAGTTTAAAGTAACGCCTAGTCGACGTCGACTTCATTACAGAACAAATGCTAGTCGAGTTTAATGCTGTGAGACGCTGTTAATACAATTTTGCTATTTTAAATTCTGACTGACTACGTACGACGTGCTTCATTGTAATCGAAATCCATCCGATACCCGTTTGAGAATTTACACACACCTAAGTGACTGTTTCAGCCTGGCAATGTGTACGAAGCCAAAGCAAGCAGGTGACAATGAGGTTTCTTAACGGCAACAACAGATTCTTAACAGGCATGTGAGTTGAGGATGAGAACAATTTTTTTTTTTGGGGGGGGGGGGAGGGGGGGTTGGTGGTGTTCGGTTACATAACAAGGCAAGAGCGATTACCAAACAAACCCCGACCAACAAAACTACAGAAGAGTTCAAAGGAGTGATGGCTGAAGCCTTTGAAATGAGGACAGGTATGAGACAAGGAGGACTATCGCCTCTGCTCTTTAACTGTGTTTTAGGAAGGAGTTTCCAAGTTGGCGGGAAACAATTCATGGAAAGAAAATGGGGGAAGCCAGACTACAAGTATATGAATCTTACAGTCGACTGTCTAGCCTATGCAGGTGGAGCAAGTGATGTTTTCAGACTCACTGGTTACGGCAGCACAACAACCAACTGAAGAAGAAAGAAGCGAAGGCTACGCTTCAAATCTGCTTTGAAACGACGCACTTCATGGCAAACAGAATCGTCGCCAAGACGAAGAAGAAAAAATTAACCAAACAGAAAACTAATTACTTAGGTGAATGGGTAGAGTCTAACCTGCCAGAGGAAGTAATCTTCGTGCCACCCACTAACATGGCCTCCCAAATTAAAGCATCTGGAATATGAGATTATATCCTTAAACGCAAAATTAGACACTACTGCACTACTAATCGACCGGAGGCTCAATATGCGGCAGAGACTCTTACAATCGACGAGAAAAGTGTAATGGAGAAACTTTAGGCCAAAGAAAGAAAATCTGAGAAAAATTCTGGTTCCCATAAAAGAAAACAGTTAATACAGAAGGTGACAACCATCAACTATTACAAGACACGCAAAGAAGGTAAATGACAAGATTCGGAAAAAAAGAAAAAATTGCCTTTTATGATCATGTGACATTGGGTCCAGGAAGTATATTTAAAATGTTATGAACCCACTTTCAAGATAAGAAAATCAGAGGGACATGGCTCACCAAAGTTGAAAAGATCTACGAGAACTGGAAATATCTCCTGAAGATTTCCAGGAGCGTGATCCGCTGGAAAGACTACACGCAGAAATGCTTCCAGGAAAACCCAAGCTGAAGAAAAAGGAAGGCGTGGATGCATGAGAGGAAATAACAACGCCGGAAACTAATGCAGGAACATTGGGCAGCAGTTAGAGCTCAGGAGAAGTTTAACTGACGTGGTCCCTAGTTGATCGAAAGAGAGAAAGAGAAGGATTGAGTTGGTGCACGAGTTCTTGGCGTTATTCCATGAGATTAAGAAACAACAGATACATATAACAAAGACTCAATAATATACACTATGTGATCAAAAGCATCCGGACACCTGGCTGAAAATGATTTACAAGTTCGTGACGTCCTCCATCGGTAATACTGGAATTCAATATGGTGTTGGCCCACCCTTAGCCTTGATGACACCTATCACTCTCCGAGGTGTAAGTTCAATCAGGTGCTGGAAGGTTTCTTGGGGAATGGCAGCCCATTCTTCACGGAGTGCTGCACTGAGGAGAGGTATCTACGTCGGTCGGTAATGCCTGGCACGAAACCGGCGTTGCAAAACATCCCACAGGTGTTCTATAGGATTCAGGTCAGGACCCTGCGCAGGCCAGTCCACTACAGGGATTTTATTGTCCTGTAACCACTCCGCCACAGGCCGTGCACTATGAACAGGTGTTCGATCGTGTTGAAAGATGCAAACGACATCCTCGAATTGCTCTTGAACAGTGGGAAGCATGAAGGTGCTTAAAACATCACTGTAGGCCTGTGCTGTGATAGTGCCACCCAAAACAACAATGAGTGCAAGCCCCCTTCATGAATAACACGATCACACCACAACACCACCGCCTCCGAATTTTACTGTTGGTTGGTTGGTTGGTTTTTGGGGGAGGAGACCAGACAGCGAGGTCAACGGTCTCATCGGATTAGGGGCGGATGGGGAAGGAAGTCGGCCGTGCCCTTTGAAAGGAACCATCCCGGCATTTGTCTGGAGCGATTTAGGGAAATCACGGAAAACCTAAATCAGTATGGCCGGACGTGGGATTGAACCGTCGTCCTCCCGAATGCGAGTCCAGTGTGCTAACCACTGCGCCACCTCGCTCGGTTTTTTACTGTTGGCAATACACATGCTGGCAGATGTTCACCGGGAATTCGCCATACCCATACCCTGCCATCGGACTGTCACTTTGTGTACGGTGATTCTTCACTCCACACAACATTTTTCCGATGTTCAATCGTCCAATGTTTACGCTCCTTACACGAAGCGAGGCGTCGTTTGGCATTTACCAGCGTGATGTGTGGCTTATGAGCAGCTGCTCGACCATGCAATCCAAGTTTTCTCACCTCCCGCCTAACTGTCATAGTACTTGTAGTGGATCTTGATGCAGTTTGAAATACCTATGTGATGATCTGGATAGATGTCTGCCTATTACACATTACGACCCTCTTCAACTGTCGGCGGTCTGTCAGTCAACAGACGAGGTCGGCCTGTACGCTTTTGTGCTGTACGTGTCCCTTCAAGTTTCCACTTCACTATCACATCGCAAACAGTGGACCTAGGAACGTTTATTAGTGTGGAAATCTCGCGTTCAGACATATGATAAGTGACACCGAATCACCTGACCACTTTCGGAGTCCGTGGGTTCCGCGGAATGCGCTATTCTGCTCTCTCACGATGTCTAATGTCTACTGAGGTCGCTGATATGGAATACCTGGCAGTAGGTGGCAGCACATTGCACCTAATGCGAAAAACATGTGTTTTTTGCGGTTTCCGAATACTTTTGATCACATAGTGTATTCTCCACTACTTCCAGCGGTCTGCCGACGTTGGAGTAACTTCCCGATTCCATGACTAGAATCACGTGGTTCTGAGGCGTAGAACTCATCGAGCGAGGTTCGGATTGCAGTTTCACTCGCCAAGTAGGTTGCTTGAAGGTTGCTCGACAGAGCGGAAAATGTGAAAATTTGAGGGCGCAAGATCAGATGATTAAGGTGGGTGTGGAATGATTTCCCAACCAAACTCCTGCATAGTGTTCTTGTTTCTTTAGCGGAAAGTGGGCTGGCGTTATCAAGGAGTATCATCACTTCAAGTCTTGCAGGTCGTTGTTCTTGGATTGCGTCTTCAAGACGTCTAAGTTGTGGACAATAAATTTCGGCAGCGATCGTTACACCTCAGGGAAACAATTCTTAGCACTCCACACCGTCGCTGTTCCACCAGATGCATAACATCTTTTGTGGATGCACGCAGGTCTGAACGCGGAGCTGCTGCTTTCTTTGGGCTAAACCATTCCCTTATTTTTTCTTTATGTTAGCATAAAGACACCATTTATCGTCACCAGTAACGATGTAGGATATGAATGGTCAGTGTTGTTCACGAGCCAACTGATGAGCTAATAGAGATGCAGATATGGTCACCCGCTGGTTTTTGTCATTTTGGCTTAGAACATGCGGTACTCCTACACCTCATTTTTGGACGTTCCCAATCCAGCCAGCTCACCAGTTTGCTGAAAATACCGTTAAAATCTAAGTCTGGATTCTTTCTACTTTCCCGATTTCTATTACATTGTAAAAGAACGTACTGTGTACTCTTGCCCCCAAGCCTGTTTACTCTTACCCAACGGCATGGGGTAAGAGTACACAAAATTATTTTTTAGGAAAACTTTTATTAGTCCCATAAAAACATATGGATGACAAACTTTTACACAACGTTACCAATATATCTACGGGTTGCATGCATAACTTTTATAATACTGCTGCAAATTATTAAAAATATTTAGGAAACAAAAAATGCGTACTTTTACCCCCACTTACCTTTCTATTTTGACTGTCGCTGGCAAATATAGGAATCCAACCACAAGCTTATAAAAACATGTGCAGACATTCAAAAACAAAAAACCTTTAAAATGAAACGTCGCTTAGGAAAAGAACATTTTCATTTCTACGAGAACGAACAGACCGCATTGCATATACTAATAAGCTACGAACAGCACAGATTTTAGATAATTTGAGTGTTAATCTGTATTGTAACTGTTACTCACCTTCTTTATAATTTCCATCCTGACATATTTCCTTAGTGACTGTTACTGTCCCAGAGTACAGGTGCATGAAGTGATCACGCTGCAGCTTAGTCATGCACTGTTGAGTGTACACGTCGACACAATTCAAAGAATTCATCAGATCCCTGCAAAATGTGAATGATGTCTCAGGTTAATATGCAGACTAGAGCAAACGAATCGCAACAAACACTACAAGGCACTAATGTATCATAGTTTTGTAAATCTCTTTCGTTGAAATTGAACATAACATACTGCACTTTAACATAACACTTTGCTGTTGAAGTACCCGATGTTAGTGCTGTCCATTTATATTTCAATTTAAAGTTTTTATAGCATTAAACCGCGCCAAGCACTTAGGCAGAAATTAATTACAGAATACTGGGGTTTTATTTTTGGTTACAGTCACACCAGGTTTGCATTCTATCAGACGTTAATTATTCTACAATTAAAAATTGGGGCGCGCGTCACACACACAAAACACACAAACACACAAACAAACCTTTCCATAACGTGAAGCCGCCGATACAGCTGCATTCTTGGCTCATTTTCAGCGCCATTTGAACGTTAAATTGCCGTGCTGACCTGGGTTAGGTATTATTATACACTAGCAATTCTGCAGCCATAAATTGCACAGTTGACCGGATGCATCATCATAAACTGTCAATGGCACATACAAGCCTATTGCACACGCTTGTTACGGTAGCAGTTTGCACACAATGGGTCTCTGGAGAGAACGCGTGCCCGTGAACATACGTAGACGGGTTCTTGAAATCGCCGGAAAGCACACACACACACACACACACACACACACACACAAGAGAGAGAGAGAGAGAGAGAGAGAGAGAGAGAGAGAGAGAGAGAGAGGGGGGGGGGGGCGGCAGCTCCACAGAGCCATTTAATGAAACAGCAACACCACATTTATCTAATTCGTAATTAAAGCCAAACAAAAATATTTTTATAATAATTTCAAAAGTAAAGGAAAATGTGGCGCAGAGATTTTTGTATTCGTCCTCTAGGGAACCTCATTTTTGATCACATTTTCTCCGAGACAGAACAGAAAATGGAGTGTCAAACTTCATTAGCCGTACTTCGTTAGGTGGCGATAAAATGCTATTAAAGTGTCCGATGTCGCTCTCTGAGCGCGCTGCAGTCCCACTATCCGCGTACATGCATCTCATGTTTCTGCACGTTTTCAACTCTGTGTTTATCAGCTATTAACCTTAGCAGTACCAACGCATTTTCCATAATGTGTAATACCGAGGGGATAGCACTATGCTCACCACAAAAATTAAAAAACAAATGTGATTACTTGTTGACTTTTATTAACAACATATTTAAGTTCGTACTGATGCGCACTGCGAAAAGTTTAAGAAGTACAAATTGCGTTAACTGTCCTTGACTTTGTCCGAACATACTTTTTAAAGATGTATATACATGTGTAATAAGGGTCCTAAAACTGAAAATATGAGTATGACATTTGTTGCAGAAAATCACATTCGCTACTAAGACATACTTTTGAGTTACGTTAAACTCGGAAATTAAAAAAAATAAGGAATCTGGCAAAAGAAATCATTAAAAGCAATACAGTTTTTTCAATATTTTTAAAGTATCAAGTACATGACTAGATCACAATATTTTCAAAAGGTAGCGATAAAGTAACTGCAAAATGACTGCATAGATGGACTGAGACGCATGGTCTAAACTTGTTTGTGAATCCCAGCCCTTTGTGAAATTTTTTCCTCTTGAGGGTATAATTTTTCTAACAGACGTTGACGTTGGTACTTTTCTGCAGATATTTTCAAACTACTTCATCACAGATTTTTCTGCTCATGATTCATTGGTATGAATATTTACCGTCCCATAACTCATGGTGAACTAAGGAATAAATGATAAAGTGAGCTGTTTTATTCATTACTATTCCCAAAGAGTACATACTGACACTATCTCATTGTTGTTCTACTACTACTACTATGCCACGACAGCCGACGTCAGTTCATTGCCTCACCCTGAACCCTCTTCCATTGCTCTCTGTTTCTGGCCATGCACTCGTGGAGGCTCCAGGTTTTTCTTGGCTCCGTCCATCCACCTCTGTTTTGGTCTACAAAGGGGTCTTGTCCCTTGCGGCTTCCCTTCCAGCACTGCCTTCACCATCCGGTTTTCTCGTTAGATGTCCCGACCAATCGATTCTTTCTTACAGCTGTAACGTCTAGTTCACTAAACAATGTGTGCATTTCTGTTTTCCTTCTGAAAATTCCGTTTTCTACAAATTTCCAAAGTTTTTTTAACGTCGTGTTTCGGTAGGTCATGTTTTCCCTCCTCGCTTAGTGACCATATTTCAGACCCATACGTTAATACTAGTCGCACAATTGTCTTGTTCGTATGCCACTGAATAGTTTGCCCATTTACAACAGAAACCTCTGCAGATTTGATCTGGTTCATGATTTCCTTCCCCGTGTTGTTGTTCGCACTGACAGTACTGCCTAGACATCTGTAGGACGTAGTGGTGGTAGTATAATTTTTTTCATAATGTGGGGCCACAGTCACAATATTTCTTTAAAGTCAGTATCGCCATTAGACTTTTTTATTTGCAGTGTTACATTTACACAATCATCATTTCGGCTTTATAATGGACCTTTAAATGTTTTAATGATATACAGTGCCTAAGATGGCATACTGTCGTATTTAAAATACATTATTTTAAATACGACAGTATGCCCTCTTAGGCACTGTATAACATTAAAACACTTGATAATGGCACTTTAAAGCCGAAATCGTAATCGTGTAAATGTAACACTGCAAATAAAAAAGTCTAATGGCGGTACTGACTTTAAAGAAGTGGTGGTAGTATGTTCCTGTGGGACCAAACTGTTGAGGTCATCGGTCCGTAAGCTTACACATTACTTAATCTAACTTTAACTTACGCTAAGACAACACACACTTCCATGCCCGAGAGAGGACTCGATCTTCCTACGGCGGGAGCCGCGAGAACCGTGGCAAGGCACTTTAGAGCACGCGGCTAAGGACTTAGTCTTATTAAATTCCGTATCATACACTGAAGGAGTTTCCTCCGTTTCCTCTGCATTGTTTGTTACAACCATACGTTGTTTTATCTTTATTGATCCAGAGACCCCTCAGACACTTTCTATGCCTACCTTGTTAGCGCTTTAGTACGTATTAGTTCATCTTCCTCCTCATCGGCAAAGCAAACAGATTCACTTGGCCACAAAATTTACACCTCTTAAGATGGATGACGCTCGTTTTTGCGCCTCTTCCAATATCAAATTAAAGAGGCTGAGAGTTTCCCTATGTGACACTTGCCCACAAAGAAAAACATTCCGACTCCCCTTCTTCAACCCTCGCTTTACACTTTGTTTTTTAACTGCACATTCTGGATAGTCTAATCAGTTTCGAAAATACTCTTGGTTTTTCCATTATCCTCCATATGCTTTCTGTGTAGACACTATCATAGGCTTTCTTTAATACTATAAATACGGATTATGCCTTCTTATCAAATTCCTACATCTTTAATTACTTGTCTGAGAAAGAGCATTTGGTCCGTCGTTGGTGTGCCGTTTCGAAATCCGACCTGGTGTTTCAAGTATTCGTCTGTATATGGTAACAGCCTTAGTTAGTAGACGTAGGCAGCTGCAGTCAGGCAACCGCTTGACACTGCTCCAATGCCAGTTGCACGCCTGCAGATGGCTACGATTACTTCACAGGTTCTCTCTGTAAAGGCACATTTTTAAAATTCTCAGTAAATGTGGGAGGGTGTCAACCAGGGTGTTGCCGAACTGGGTGTCTTAGAGGGACCCTTCGCCATTTCATTCACGTGTGTCTCAATTTCGTATCCACCCAGCATCACGCCGCAGGAGGTCGTGACATACGAAAACTGAAAAAGTATAAGCTCTCACATTCAAATTTCGTCGAGCAGTAATGAACGGTCCCTAGTGGTTCCAAGCTGTTCATGAGAGCAAAAATTGCTATCTCACTGCACTCCAAACGAATACGATCACACACTAAATGGGGGCTACAGTCCCATAATGCCCTCAGACGGGTTTAAACGCCGGAGGGTGTCAGCAATGTCAAAGGTTGAAGAACGTGCGAACTGTCGTGCGAACTGTCGTGCGAACTGTCGTGCGAACTGTCGTGCGAACTGTCGTGCGA
The DNA here is from genome assembly GCF_023864345.2 of Schistocerca serialis cubense. NCBI lineage: Eukaryota > Metazoa > Arthropoda > Insecta > Orthoptera > Acrididae > Schistocerca > Schistocerca serialis. The sequence continues at coordinate 257,179,884 of NC_064640.1, forward strand.
ACTGTCGTGCGAACTGTCGTGCGAACTGTCGTGCGAACTGTCGTGCGAACTGTCGTGCGAACTGTCGTGCGAACTGTCGTGCGAACTGTCGTGCGAACTGTCGTGCGAACTGTCGTGCGAACTGTCGTGCGAACTGTCGTGCGAACTGTCGTGCGAACTGTCGTGCGAACTGTCGTGCGAACTGTCGTGCGAACTGTCGTGCGAACTGTCGTGCGAACTGTCGTGCGAACTGTCGTGCGAACTGTCGTGCGAATCGACCGCGAAATGAGTGGGAATCAACGCCACAAGGAAAGGGTTTTTTTTTTTTTTTTGTTTGGGGTTTAAGGACGCTCAACTACTGAGGTCATTAGCGCCCAGTCACAATTGTTAGAGCACATAGAATCTAGTAAAACTCAAGGGGGGGGGGGGGGGGACACCAGAAAGTTCTTACAAAGATGCAGATAAAAGAAGTGAAGGAGTTAGATGTCTTTGGACAAGCCAGTCAAATTAATGAAACGAAGAACACGAGCAGCTGCTCGAGCGTCATCAGCTAAAATATCCTGTAAAGTAGATGGCAGAGACAGGACACGGCTACCGTTCGGCGCTTTCGCAAAAAGTTGTTCATGATGAATGTCGACAAGGTCACAAGGTGGTCAACAGCGGAGCGGCGGCGACGAAAGCTGCATTGAACATTGGTAAGTAGCCGTCGAGATTCAAGAATCCAAACTAACCGAGCGTTAACCATGCGCTCCATCACCTTGCAGACACAGCTTGTAAGAGAAATGGGGCGGTAACTAGAAGGAAGGTGTCTATCCTTCCCGGGTTTGGGTATAGGAACAACGACGGCGTCACGACAAAGCATGGGGACTTGACCTTCGGTCCAGACGCGATTGTAGGTACGAAGAAGGAAGCTTTTGCCTGCCGGAGAAAGGTGGGCCAGCATCTGAACGTGAATGGCATCTGGCCCTGGAGCAGAGGACCGGGACAGTGCAAGTGCACGTTCGAGTTCCCACGTAGTAAAGGGGGCATTATAAGTTTCCAGATTCAGCGAGCGGAAGGAAGGTCGCCAAGCCTCTTCTGCCCCTTTCCTGGGAAGGAAGGCAGGGTGGTAATGGGCGGAGCTTGAAACCTCCGCGAAAAAGCGGCCGAAGGCGTTGGAGACATCCACAGGATCAACAAGGACCTCATTACCTGAAGTCAGGCCAGGTACCGAGGAGTGAAACTTAATGCCCGACAGCCAGCGCAGGCCACCCCAGACGACAGAAGAGGGAGTAAAACTGTTAAAGGAGCTGGTGAAAGAGGCCCAACAAGCTCTTTTGCTGTCTTTGATGACTCTACGGCATTGCGCTCAGAGTCGTTTGTATCCAATACAATTCGCCAACGTAGGATGGCGGCGAAAGGTGCGTAAAGCACGTCGTCGAGCACGGATAGCGTCTCTACAAGCCTCATTCCACCAGGGGACGGAAACGCGACGTGAAGAAGAGGTAGTACGAGGAATGGAACGTTCGGCAGCATTGATGATAACAGCCGTGAGGTATTCGACCTGACTGTCACAACTGAGAAAATCGTGGTCTGGAAAGGTCGCCAGGGAGGAGTAAAGTCCCCAGTCAGTTTCGGTATGTTCCAGCTCGAAGGGCGTGGGGATGGGGTGTGGTGCGGTGCAGGAGACGAACGACACGGGGGAAGTGGTCGCTCGAATAGGTGTCAGAAAGGACATACCACTCGAACCGACGGGCAAGAGTGGTAGAACAGATCGAGAAGTCCAAGTGGGAGTAGGTATGAGTAGAGTCCGAGAGGAAAGTCGGGGCGCCAGTATTGAGGCAGACAAGATTGAGATGGTTGAAGACATCCGCTAAGAGGGAGCCTCTCTGACAGGATGCAGGAGAGCCCCAAAGGGGATGATGAGCATTAAAGTCGCCAAACCATAAAAACGGCGGAGGAAGCAGAGCGATCAGGTGCATCATGTCAGCCCGACTAACTGCGAATGACGATGGAGTGTAGACGGTACAAACGGAAAAAGTAAAGGCAGAAAGAGTAATACGGACAGCTATTGCTTGGAGTGGGGTGGTCAATGGGATGGGATGGGATGGTAATAGACATCGTCCCGAACGAGCAACATGACCCCACAATGAGCTGGAATACTGTCCACAGGGGTGAGGTCAGACCGCTCCGAGGTATAGTGGGTAAAAGCAATACGGTCAGTTGGGCGCAACTTGGTTTCCTGGAGACCAAGGACGAGCGGACAGTGCAGGCGGAGGAGCAGTTGTAATTCCTCCCGATTAGATCGAATACCTCTTATGTTCCAATGCAACAAAGCCATCACAAGTCAGAAAAAAGGGGGAATGAAACGGGTGAAGAGCTGGTCACCTCGACGGCCGCGGAGGGCCAGGTTTCGAGGGTACAACGCTACAACCGGCGGGAGGCGGATCCTGTTCCATCGAGTCGTCGCCAGCTGCGGCCGCTTTCCCGGGTTGCGTAGGAGGGGCAGCATCATTCGCCGACGAGCAGAGCGTCCCGGCGAAACTGAGGACGGCCAGGAGCAGCGACTCGCGGATGGAGCGTCAGACTAAATGCGCTGGGGTGAAGAGGGGGATAAAGACTTCTTCTTGGAGGCCTTCTGAGAAGTCCAATGAGGCATGGGGATGGTGGGCTGGACCCGAAGAACGTCCTCACGCGCGGGGTCCGTTTTCGAACGCCGGACCTCGGATGCCGGGGTCTGGAACATTTCCCCGATGGACGCCTGAGAAGAGGAACGCTTCTCAGGTGGCGGAGGGGGGGGGGAGGAGGAGGAGGAGGAGGAGGAGGAGGAGGAGGAGGAGGAGGAGGAGGAGGAAGGGTGGCCCCTGGGCCAGAGGGGCAGGGTCTGCGAGGGAGGATGATTTGAAAGGGAGGGATTTGGGAGGCGGAGGCATAGACCCCAGATGGGGTGAGGAGGTGGAGGGGGGACAGATAGGGGTTAGGATACTGTGGAAGGAGTGGACACAACTGAGGCAAACGAAGTTGTCAACGTCACGGGATGGAAGTGGTCATACTTTTTCCTCGCCTCAGAATAAGAGAGGCGATCCCAAGTTTTTAATTCTTGGATCTTCTTCTCCATCTGATACGCGGGGCAGTCTAAAGATCTAGGCGAGTGGATGCCAGGACAATTGACGCACCGAGGTGGTGGGGTGCATGTATGGTCCTCACGAAGAGGACACCCACAATCGCCACAAAGGGGCTCTGCCTCACACCATGACGACATGTGCCTAAAGCGCAAACACCGAAAGCAGATCATAGGAGGCGGGACGTAAGGTCGCACGTCGCACTGGTAGCACATCACCTTTACCTTCTCCGGGAGAACGTCCCCCTCGAAGGCGAGGATAAAGGCCCCGGTGTCGATGCGACGGTCTTTGGGGCCGCACTCGACTCGCAGGACGAAATGCACGCCTCGGCGCTCCAGGTTGGCTCTGAGCCCCTCATCAGATTGCAGCAGGAGGTCCCGATGAAAAATAACCCCCTGCGTCCTATTCAGTGCCAGATGTGGGACAATGGACACTGGGATGTCCCCTAGTCGGTCGCACGCCTGGAGCGCTGCCGACTAAGTGGCAGAGGTGGTCTTTATAATAACGGACCCCGAACGCATTTTACTGAGAGCCTCGATTTCCCCGAAGATGTCCTCGATGTGCTGGACACAGAACATAGGCTTGGAGGTGGCGAACGTCCCCCCATCGGTCCGAGAACAGACTCAATAGCGGGGGAAGTACATCGCCCCAAGCCGGCGGGCCTGTCCTTCCTCCCAGGGAGTGGCCAAGGGGGAAGGGGCAAGAGAACCAGAACCAGAGACAGTACCTTTCTTTTTAAAAGACTCGGCCGCAGAGCGACCCGATACATGATGACGTTTCATCTGTGAAACGTCCGCCCTGATACCACCCACTCCGACCAGGGGCTCTCCCCACAGGCGCCACCCAGCCTCAGCAAGGGCCACCTGGCAGGATGACCATTGCCGGGAGTCCAGATGCCCCAAGGAGACGGGCATCCACTCCTTGGCCGACGTGGGGAGGGTGCAGCTCAGGTATCGGCAGTACAATCCCTGTGTTGTCAGGGGGCTACAACCCAGAGGGTACGTGACGACTCATCACAACGGGCTGGCTACCATGCTGGATTTCGGGTGCCATGGAAAGTCCATCATGATCGTAGGTGCAGATGGGGATGCACTATGGGCGCAACTTGTGCAACCCATCAGGCGTTTAGGCCCAATTTGAGGAACAGCGGGTGTGGTTACAACGCCGTTACAATGCTGAGTGCCAAGGTCTTCCTGCACTGAGGACGAGTGAGACACCACGTAAGGCGTCCTTCCCCAAAAGGCTCGTACTTCTGTAGAATTTTGAAAAATGGAGGTCAAACCCCAAGGGGGACCATCACATGGAAGGCCGAAACGGTTGAAACTATTTTTAGTCGCCTATTACGACAGGCAGGAATACCTCGGGCCTATTCTTACCCCGGACCCGCAGGGGGGAGGAAAGGGGTGGTTTCATTGACGTCTTATGCCAAAACCTAAGGCTTTTCGTGTCGATTCTGAGCGGCGTTGTGTCTGGAATGTTTTCCTCGGCCACCCATAAGAAAACCACGTGATGTCAACAGTGGGCGTCGCGGTTCTGACCTCAACCGTAGAGTTGTCAAAAGAAGGCGTGACAACATTCCCATCGTGCGATAGGTCCACGGCGGCGCTGGGCAGAATAACTGAAATTTGGTGCTAATATAACATCACTAGCTCACGTTACACGTCACATGAACTTTAGAGTCCTGGCCTTTTTTTCGCATGTGTCAACACCTTGCTCTTTCAAGCGTCCTTGAGTCCGAGGGTGACTTGGGAGGGCGGCACACTTTTGCACCGTTACAGAGGAAGGTTGTAGGCACCTTTGACCGAAATTTCAAACTTACGTGACGCAATGGGAGGCAATTTCAAAAAACGCCTTTTATAGTGCTGCCACTGGTTGGGATCGCTCCGCAACATCCAGTTTCATCGTTGGAAAACTAACATTGATGTAATAGTGATGCTATGAATGTTGAGCAATTTCAACTGTAACTACAAGAAGGCGAAATGACGAAGCCGTCTTTGGGAGGGACGATTAAATGTCTTCAAAGTTATTAAATTCATAATGCAGTGTGGTAATACGAAGAAGAAATGGAATGTAAAATAGCAGTACAGATTAATGTCGCTGAGTGATCATTTTATTTAAGAAGTGAGAGTCACTAACACATCTAAACCGCCCCCAACAGCTTAAGGAGAAGGTCCAGCTTAATACAGAGTATTGTAACTTTTGCACCATGTGTCTTGTGAGCTAAAACTGATGGCGGATACTGACGAATTTCTGAAACTGCCCACTTTTCAACAAATAAAACGCATTTAGTCAACGTATTGTGTAAAGATAGGGCTACACTATCTGATCGAAAGTATCCCTGCGTGACGCGGAAGTTACTAGGTGGCACAAGAGGCGAACCTGCTAGTCTAAAGGCAAGCGAGGAATACTGTGTCGTCTTACACAAGCAGTAATAGCACAATGGATCGGCATGGAAAGTTCAGTGTTTCCGAACGTGGACCAACCAATGGCTGCCATCTGAGGAACAAATCCACCAGGGACATTTCAATCCTCCTAAAGCTGACCAAGTCGACTGTTTGTGCGCCTGTCCGACATGTCTTTTGACTGACGGACGTAAGATATCTAGCGCCTTGAGCGCTTTCATGTCGGTCAGATGTGACAATCAGATAACTTTGATTCCAAAAATGAGGGCAAGAAATCTCTCGATACATGTCGACATCGTAGCAGTCTTCAGTTCTAAGACTGGTCTGCTGCTGCTCTCCACACTAGTCAATCCTTTGTACGTCTCTCTGTGTACCTTATGTGTTCCTTGATCTACCCACCTGATCTTCAGCATTCCTCTGTAGCACTACATTTCGAAAGCTCCTCTTCTTGGCTCAGTTGCTTATCGCCCTAGTTTCACTTCCGTATACGGCTACACTCTAAGACATACCTTCACGAAAAACTCCCTAAGACAAATTTATATTCAATGATAACAAATCTCTTTCAGAAACGCTTACTTGCTACTGCCGGTCTACATTTTACATCCTTTCTACTTCGGCCATCATCAGTCATTTTGCTGCCCAAATAAAACTTGGGGACTACTTTCTGTGTCTCATTTCCTAATCTACTTCTCTCGGAATCTTCCGATTTAATTCGTCTACGTTCCATAACAGTCGTTTTGTGATTATCGCTGTTTACATAATAACCTCTTTTCAAGACACTAACCATTCTGCACTACTACTATTAAAGGTTTATTCCCATCTGATAGAATTGGAACTATCAGCGAACAAAGTTAGTTTATTTTTAATCGACGTCAATTTCTTTTACTGCTTACACGATGTACAGATTGAACAACGTGGCTGATAGGCTAACATTGTCTCACTCTTTTCCCAACTATTGCCTTTCTTGTCCGACACACTAAATTTCAGCCTGCTTTCTGTAAAAATCGGGAATAAGCTTTAGCGCTCTTTATTTTATGCCTGCTACCTTAAGAATTTCGGGGAGAGTACTCTAGTCAATGCTGTAAAAAGATTTCTCAATCTACGACTGCTGTAAACTCAGGCTTGCCTTTCTTTAAGCTGTCTTCTAAAATCAGTCGTTGGGTCAGTACTGTAGTGTGTATTCCTACATTACTCCGCACCCCAAACTAATCTTCCCCGAAGTCGCTTTCTACCAGATTTCCCATTCTTCCGTAAATAGTACGTGTCAGTATTTTGAAGCCATGACTTATGAAATTGAAGGCTAGGTAATATTCATACCTGTGAGACCCTACCTCCTTTGGAATTGGGATTATTACATTATTCTTTAAGTCTCAGGGTATTTCACTGTCTCACACATCCTGCATGCCAGGTGTAATAGTTTTTACGTGGTGTTTTTCTCAACAATGTCAGTCATCCTTAGGGAATGTCGTCTATTCCAGATACCTAGTCTCGACTTAGGTCTTTCAGTCCTCTGTCCAGTCATTCTCGCAGTACCACATCTCTCATGTCATGATTTATTTCCCCTCCCATTTCTATAACATTGCGTTCAGTTTTGAATTTGTTGTGTAAGTCTTCTACATATTGCTTCAACCTTTGAACTTCCCTTTTCTTAGTACTGGCTTGCCATCTGAGTTCTTAATGTTCATACGTCTGCTTGTCTATACACCAGAGGCCTCTTTTTATTATAGGCGGAATCTACCTTTCTCCTAGTTCTATATGCTTTAGAGACTTTAATTTGCCCTCTATCTACACCTGCTTAGGCATTACGCACTTTCTATCAGACTCATTTCGTATTTATTTCAAAACTGGTGTCCCTCATTGTAACTTCTGGATGGTTATATACCATAAGGAGTGGAGTCGTAAACCTTACGGAAACTTGGATTCTGGTGGTTCAAGGGAAGTGCTTTACCATGGTCTGGAGAGTGCGAAACATTACAAGCATTAATATGACACGTTACACCCTGTCCTGAAATTGTTCAGTCTCTCTTATATCACTGAAGGTTTCGTGGAACGATTTATGGAGTTCAGGGATTCTTGTGTGTATCTTCTCTCGTCCGACACCATTTGGTATTCGTTACCTGAATGGCTGTTAGGTTCTGAGCAAGTCGTTGGTTTAAGAGTGAATCTTTACACTCCAGAGAATACGCAGATTTCGTCGTCGTTCTGAAAAGTTGAACGGACGCATATGCGGCTTGGTGAATCTTCGTGATGTGATCTATCCAATTCCTGGACGCATAGTAGGTACTCAAACACATCGAGTTGACCGTACATCGTCCAGTTTATCTCGCTGAGCATCCAATTTAGTGTTTTTCCTTCGGACACTGCGCACCAGGTTTATCCTGATCTAGAAATAGTTACACTTCAAATCAACGACCACCTCCCTTCGCCATGTCTGTGGCGGCAGGAGAAAAAAAGTGGAAAATTATCTCGTGCTGAAATGTACGCTCTGACCTGTGTTCATAAGGCATACTAGTTCTTGAGTTGGCCTCAACAGCTTGATGCCGAGGGCATCTGGGGCGTGGAGCCCCATAAGCGCACCGGGCATAGTGAAGTGTCAAAAAAAAAAAAAGATTGACTACTGGTCGTGGTGAGAGATTCATTGTCTACTATTTCCTGCGATGGAAGTTGAAAAGAACGGACTACTAGGTAGATGCATTGTAATAGCAACAGATTGCTTCGGGAATACTGTCAACCTTTAACACAAGAGCATCTGTATATTTCCATGTGTCTCTTGAGACGAAGAGACAGAGGCCTCATATGTGACAAAAAGGCTGAATTCCTCCACATAATCGTGAACCGATTTCACTGCCCCATGGAGCACTAGATGGGTGACATTTTATCGTGCCCCTTATCCTTTCGCCTTCTATCAAGGTGGCAAGTTTTTGGGGAAGAAGGGGGAGCTAGGAATGGTCAAGGGACGTTTTCGTTTCTTGTGACACACTTCACCGTGATTATCATCATTAGATATGTCTTCCACCGATTCATCAGACATTACTGGATACATGCACTTTCACGATTTTGATTACATTCTTTTTATTTACTAACACTCATCATTGAATGCTTCACTTACGAAAGACAGGATTTTGGGAGTGATGTATTGCTTTGTTCTTCCTTAGTTTGCCTGTTAAGCATACGCCTTTGAGTGACAGTCTCTAGGTAATTTATGTTCTAAGTTGCATATGGCTGCAAGTTTCGGTGACGATTGCATTCTGCATCTGCAACTGCAACTTTGCCTATCACTGGAGTCCTACCACTGGAGTCTCATAACTGGTCTTCAAGATGTGTTGCTTCGCTGCTTAGAAGTATCACTAAAATGATAGGAGTCTTTATGGCATTAAACCACTATTATGACACTGATTATGGTTTGCATTGTGTAATTCCGATTTCCTGAAACGTTTCTTTTATGGAGAATGGGCATTTTCTGCTTGACAAGGCAACTGACATAAGCAGCTGGAATGAATCATTCTATTTCTAATTGGGGATCAGGTAAATCATAACAACGGGTTGCGTCAGCTACACACTCTGATGACAAAAGTAACGGGATATCGATATGCACATATACAGATGGTGGTAGTGCCGCGTACTCAAGGTGTAATAGGACAGTGAATTGGTGGAGCTGTCATTTGTACTCGGGTGATTCATGTGAAAAGATTTCCGACGTGATTATGGCCGAACGACGGGAATTAACACACTTTGAATGCGGAATGGTAGTTGGAGTTAGACACACAGGACATACCATCTCGGAAATCGTTAAGGAATTCAGTATTCCGAGATCCATAGTGTCAACAGTATGCCGAAAATACCAAATTGCATCCATTGCCTCTCACCACGGACAACGCAGTGGCCGACGGCCTTCACTTAACGTCCGAGAGCAGCGTCGTTTCCGTATCGTTGTCAGTGCTACCAATCAAGCAACACTGCATAACGTAACCACACAAATCATTGTAGGACGTACGAAGAACGTACCCGACGGGATAGAACGGCGTAATTTCGCGGTAATGGCCTATGGCAGGAGACGACCGACGCGAGTGCCTTTGCTAACAGCACGACATCACCTGCAGTGCCTCTTCTGGGCTTGTGGCCATATCGATTGGACACTAGATGACTAGAAAACCGTGGCCTGGCCAGATGAGTCCCGATTTCACTTCCTAAGAGCTGAAGGTAGGGTTCGAGTGTGGTGCACACACCACGAAGCCATTGACCTAAATTTAGAAGGCACAGTACAAACTGGTGAAGACTCCATAATAGTGTGGGCTGTGTTTATATAGAATGGACTGGGTTCTCTGGTCGAAGTGAACCGATCATTGACTGAAGATGGTTATGTTTGGTTATCTTGAGACCATTTGGAGCCATTCATGGACGTCATGTTCCCAAACAGCAGCGTCATGCCACCGGACCACAATTGTTTGCGACTGGTTTGAAGAATGGTTCAAATGGCTCTGAGCACTATGAGACTTAACATCTGAGGTCATCAGTCCCCTAGAACTTCCCACCATAAGGACATCACACACATCCATGCCCGAGGCAAGATCCGAACGTGCGACCGTAGCGGTCGCGCGTTTCCAGACTGAAGCGCCTAGAACCGCTCGGCCACAGCGGCCGGCATTTGAAGAATATTCTGAATAGTTCGAGCTAATGATTTGGCCACCTAGATCGCCAGTCATGGATCCTATCGAACATTCATGGGTTATAACCGAAAGGTCAGTTCGTACACGAAATTCTGCTCCGGCAACACTTTCGCAATTATGGATAGCTACAGAGGCAGCATGATTGAATATTTCTATAGAAGACTTCCAACGCCTTGTTGAGTCCATGCCACGTCGAGTTGCTGCACTGCACCAGACAAAAGGATGTCCGACACGATATTAGGAGGTATCCCACGACTTGTTACCTCAGTGTACAAACCCTCCTGGTATGCGCGAATTGTTGACACTTTTTCACTGAGGCGAGTACAGGAATTTATAATGGTGTCTAGGATCAGTATGCCAGTCACGCAGAATCGCTATGAGCATCCAGGCAATCATCTCACCGATGTACCAGGTTAGAGGTACCCATTTGGTGACACGCGGCATGATGTTGCGTGAAGAAGTCCGTAACTGCCTGCTGCACATCCTCGTGCGACAGGAATCCGATCCTTCAATTCCTTTAAGGGACCGAAGGTGTGCTAATCGCATGGAGAAAGATCAGGACACTAGGGCGGGTGGCGAATGTGTCCCACTTGTGTTGGCGTGAGTACTTCGTTTAGGCTAGGCGAAAATTGAGACGCGTATAGCACGTGTGACGTGACACGACACTACAGCGAGACACGCACGTGCCGCACGGGTCCAGCGCATATTGCGACGCGTACATCATACTTCACACGCCCCGACTGGCGACGCTCTGCGCTGACAGAACCGAAGCGCCGCAACTTATTATCTTCCTAAAACGATTTTACAGAAACTATTCACTGAAAACATTTGATTTTTGCCTTACTAGTAGCGTCATATGTCAGCTTCGTGGTGAAGTGCCCATCATCTCGCTAATGACAATTCTTATTGTGATGTACACATTTTTGTAAGACACTACGCAAAACTCGAAAAGTCTGCAACTAAAATTAGGGGTTGCTATGATTTTGCGTTTGGTGCGTATTACACCATGTGTTGCTGCACATGAAATTTAGCTAAGATGTTGATTTTTGTTTAGACTTGGGAGAAGGTCTCTACCTGCCTCCAATCTCCAGAAAACGGATCATATGTAGCGCGGTCACTTCCGATCTCTCATCCGCGAGAATGAAATACTCGCAACATCACTAATATCTCCTGAACAGCTAGAGACATCGAAAATAAAGTTTGGCGAATGATAGCACACAAGAAGCAGAGTGTTTTGTCAATTTTTAAACACACGGAACTTTCTTATCTGTGGCGATATATCAGTACTTCCCTTTTATTTATTTCACTCCAGTGACTAATTTTTCAAGAGTTATCGACTGCTAGCGAAACGAGAGCTTCCTAGTATGAAAATAAACATGAAATTTCTTCTTTTATGTTACTGCAAACCGACACTGAGGTTTTTCGTAAGCTACTGAGCTCTGTGATTGCCAATTACTTGTTTAATGAGGCCCTCCGTTTCGGAATTCTGTCTCAATAGCTGCTGTGAGATGAGTTTGGCAAATTACACTGTGACAAAGGAAGTACAATTAAACCAGTCACCAAGAGAAATGTGGCCGTTACTCACAAACGGTGATGCTTCTTCGAATGAGAGAAGGTTAACAACTCACACAAAAATAGATTGCCAATTCTGTTGGAATTTTGGTGGAATCCACGTAACTCATCGTATTTTCAACACTGAACGACTGAAATGGAAACTTACCAAAGGATTTTATTCCTTCTCTTGATCTGAGCAGTATTAAAATAATGACGGGCGTTCCTTCAGGCGGAATGATAGGCACATGCCAAATACTGGTTACTCACCTACGGCTTGCCAAACAATGTGTGATCGCGAATAAAATAGTAGTTATTGAGAAAAATAAACAATTGATCTGTTGCACAAGACGATGGTCAGTGTATTGTCAGCAGCGGAGGATAATGCGCGCGACAGGAATGCACAAGCTACTAGCCATGTGTGCCTTGTGAGTTGGAGTTCGAAAAACATTGTCATGAAAGTAGATCTGCCTTTGTCAGCAGCACATTTCAACAAATTAAATATATCTAATCATAACACTCTTTTGGGATATTTCTACTTTCGTGATAATACCGACCATTTTCTTCATTTGTGTAGCCTGTTGTATAATTAGTTTATTAATGCTGATAATGTGCATGCAACAATTTAAGTGCTTTTTCTCATCACGGCGAACCAATTAAAACAGTGTTATTTGTGACTGCTTTTCGACTGTTTCTAGCTTGCAGTGGAAATGTGATGTTCACATGCATGTAGTACAGTGTGTCGTATTACATCCATATCCAAGTAATCACAGTGAGACGCCTATACTTCAGATCTTGGACGCTTTTTGCGAGGAGCACAAAGGGATCACACCTGTGGAGATTATACCTTTCTAAATTTTTGTAACAGATCGTACAGATACGCCAGCATACTAGGCAGCGAGAAGATAACCTTGTTTTACCTTCCTGCCTTGCTTCTTAATCACATGATTTTATAACATTCCTTGCTTCCTTATTCACTACCCTCTGTCCCTTCTTGCGATCTGAAAACATCGCGGAGGCATATGATAGAATTCCAGCGGCCAATGGCTTATCAGTTACTGAAGTATGTATTTTTCTTGACAGAAAAAAACAAAACAATACAAATATAAATGAAAGAAAACTGTAATGTACTATCGAAGAAAGCTGGGGTGTTTAAATGGCGAAAAACGAAACACTAGCCAAAAACAATAAAATTTAGTAGCGTTCCGATGTGAGCATATGGCCGGGCTACTTTTCCGCTCCCCGCCTCAATTTTCCCACGGTGCTAGCGAGGCACGCGCGACGCGAGAAACTGTGCCACAACCACAAGGCCGCGCGACCTGGCGCAGGCGCGTGTCGCGTCCCAGTCGCGTCGCGTCGCAATTTGCGCGGTCCCATTTGAATCTGTGATGTTACAAAAACGCGCGCTGCGCTGCGTCGCGCCACACGCGCTATACGTGCCTAACATTTACGATATGAGGACGTGCGTCCAGCACGGAACTTGGCTCACCATTCCAAGAAGGCGATTTTCGACAGCCATGCTGCCCCATATATATTCTTTCTTCTCCGATGGATGCCTACCGGTGTTTGTCCTTAGGCAGCCAAAGAATGAGAAACCACATTGGTCCAGTTTGGACGCATTTGTTAACAACATCGCCGTAGTTCACGATTTCACATGGACCACACGCGCTTCGGAAAGACAACTGCCAAACTAATCGCTTGCCTACATGTCGGTGCTTATGTATCCGCGTCGGAGTGGTGCTATATTGCAGTCCTCGAGACATTTTATTCGCCCTATATACAATTTACATGGCAATTTTGGTAAACTGAAATACTTCCACTATCATACATATAAATGTTTCCATTTAACTTTTCTGTAATATTTCTCCCTACAGAATTATTTCCTCCTTACTCCTGTAGCAGTTCTTGTCTATCAAGATGCATAACGTTCCAGTAACGTAAAACGTCTCTGAAGCAATTTAATGACGTGTTTATCTCTGTGGTGCATTTTTGCAGTAAAAAGCTTCTTTACTAGGGTAGCTTTCGCTGGCAACCAGAAGTACTGCGTTACACAACTGCTTGACTAATTTAGGAGCGCCTGCAAGCGGTTCCAGTGTGTGTGTGTGTGTGTGTGTGTGTGTGTGTAGTGACATGGTTCCATCGTCTTCTAACAAAAGTACACTACTGGCCATTAAAATTGCTACACGAAGAAGAAATGCAGATTATAAACGGGTATTCATTGGACAAATATATTTTACTAGAACTGACATGTGATTACATTTTCGCGCAATTTGGGTGCATACCTCCTGAGAAATCAGCACCCAGAACAACCACCTCTGGCCGTAATAACGGCCTTGATACGCCTGGGCATTGAGTCAAACAGAGCTTGGATGGCGTGTACAGGTAAAGCTGCCCATGCAGCTTCAACATGATACCACAGTTCATCAAGAGCAGTAACTGGCGTATTGTGACGAGCCAGTTCCTCAGTCACCATTGACCAGACGTTTTCAATTGGTGAGAGATCTGGAGAATGTGCTGGCCAGGACAGCAGTCGAACATTTTCTGTATCCAGAAAGGTCCGTACAGGACCTGCAACATGCGGTCGTGCATTATCCTGCTGAAATTTAGGGTTTCGCAGGGATCGAATGAAGGGTAGAGCCACGGGTAGTAACATATCTGAAATGTAATGTCCACTGTTCAAATGCCGTCAATGCGAACAAGAGGTGACCGAGACGTGTAACCAATGGCTCCCCATACCATCACGCCGGCTGATACGCCAGTATGGCGATGACGAATACACGCTTCCAATGTGCGTTCACCGCGATGTCGCTAAACACGGATGCGACCATCATGATGCTGTAAACAGAACCTAGATTCATCCGAAAAAATGACGTTTTGCGATTCGTGCACCCAGGTTCGTCGTTGAGTACACCATCGCAGGCGCTCCTGTGTGTGATGCAGCGTCAAGGGTAACCGCAGCCATGGTCTCCGAGCTGATAGTCCATGCTGCTGCAAGCGTCGTCGAACTGTTCGTGCAGATGGTTGTTGTCTTGCAACCGTCCCAATCTGTTGACTCAGGGATCGAGACAGCCATGCGGATAAGATGCCTGTCATCTCGCCTGCTAGTGATACGAGGCTGTTGGGATCCAGCACGGCGTTCCGTGTTACCAGGCAACGCCGGTCAACTGCTGTTTGTGTATGAGAAATCGGTTGGAAACTTTCTTCATGTCAGCACGTTGTAGGTATCGCCACCGGCGCCAACCTTATGTAAATGCTCTGAAAAGCTAATCATTTGCATATCACAGCATCATCTTCCTGTCGGTTAAATTTCACGGCTGTAGCACGTCATCTTCGTCTTGTAGCAATTTTAATGGCCAGTAGTATAATTACAGTTTTTATCCCAGACTGTTGTCTGTTAACCGTATTTAGCTCTGTATCTATGTCTCTAAGTGGAATAGTCACACCAATTCTCATGCGAAATAAGCAGAACTGTCGAGCAACCGAACGTAGAACATCTGGATTTAGTTTATTATTATGCCAAGCATTACTGAATTCAGTCCAATCAGGCAGTCTTGTTTCGGTTTTCAAGAGATTTTTATAATTTACTGCAGCGAATGACAGCTTAACTGCCTCGAAATCGAAGCTGATGCTTCTGTTTCTATCGTTCATAATTTTTATTGCGGTATATCAGTCACTACGTCTCCATACGGACAATTTATGTCATAATAGTCTTGTTAACAGGAACTGCTATATTAAATAGCGTAACTCTTTATCAAGAGTGAGTCAATTTTGCGTCTCTAAGGACGTGAAGACTTACATCAAGTGAACTGACTGGTCTCAATATAGCAACTGTAAGAAGGTGTGGAGACTACTTTTGTGAAATGACTTCATTTGACTACGGAATACTCTACAAATGCAGCAGTTTACTACAGCACTTTTCACCCGAGTTCACACAACTACGCCAATTTAGTGTTACACTCATTAGTTCTAGTGTTGGCACTGATGTACAGTTCCACGCCTCGAATCCTTTTTTCCATAAAAATGGAAAGACTGCGAACTCCACTGACCTTCACATTATGAACACTCAGTCCTGTTCATTGAAAAATGTATTTTTAAAAGTAAAACGAACTTTAATTTGGAAATTGTGTCCATTCGTGGAAGTAACAACATTGTTCAGTATAAGGGAACATAAAATTTACTCACCGACATACTTCATCCAGTTCTCTTCTGTCCGTAACGTACTTGAGAAGGTTTATTGGTTTGAGGCAGCCCAGTAGTTCATCTTGGCCGCAATCAGGGGCGGCAGCAGCAGTTACCATCAGCACTGAAACGAGGTGATAAATCAATATGAAACAACGCAAAGTACTCTACGCAGAATGAACGAGGAAGATTTATGATCCGTCGACAGTGTGGTCAGAAGTACAAATTCAGCAGAATTCAAATCGCAAACAATTTTTTAAATAAAACATTTCAAAACACTATTTTAACAGTAGTAAATGAAATGACACGATGATGAGGGTGAAAAGTGGTAACAGCCCTGGATGGCTATTACCGCACACTTTCAAAGGCAGTCCCCCATGCGGCTATTACTCTAGAATTGTGCTCTTAAATCTCCAGATAAAATTTGATTGCATCAGTAGGCTGCAAAAACCTTTCCTCGAGTGACATAGCTCTATTACTACGAAAAAAGTTCTGTATTACACACATATCAGGATCTCTCGTCGACTGCGTCGCTAACCACTGACATGTAAAAGTGAGAGCATCACTATTTTCAGAATTTAAAAAAATAGCGGTTTTCCTGATTATACCAGTATAAATGAATGAGATGTTTTCTATGATTGACTCGCCATATAATTGATAATTGACGATAATTATTTTCATTATTAATTATCCACATCTACATACTGCTAGCCACATTACGGTGTGTGGTGGACGGGAATTCGTGTACCCTGTCTCTTTCCTCTTACTCGTTCCAATCGCGAACGGATCGCCGGAAGAACAATTGCTGGTGAGCCTCCATATGAGCTCCAATCCCTCACTTCACCTTTATGGTTTTTTCGTGAGATATACATAGAAGGAAGCAGTATATTTGTTGATTATTCTAGAAATGTACACTCTCAGAAGCAACAGTGATGCAGAACGCCCCCTCTTGCGGTATCTGCCACTATAGTTGACTGAGCATATCCGTGACGTTTTCGCATTCACTAAATTAACCTGTAAGGAAACACTACACTCTTCTCTGAATCTACTCTATTTCCTGCATCAATCCTATCTGGTATGGATCCCATAATGACGAGCAATAGTCAAGTGGAGGTCAAATGAGGGTTTTGTAATCTACATCCTTTGCTGATTGACTAAAATTCCTGAGGATTCTTGCAATAAAATTCAGTCTGACACTGACGGTCCCGCGGTTAGATATAAGTGGTCGTTTCACTTTAGATCGCTCCGTACGAATACTCCTAGATATTTTACTGACGTGGATTGCTTCCAATGATTGTGCTGCAATGTTTAAACCATTAAATAATGACTGCCTGTTTATCGTGTAAAATAATGGTCCCTTAATACTTCCTTGGGGTACGGCCGAGGTTACTTAGGTACATTTACTTTACACCATACTGAAATCAAATTTTCAGTTCAATTTGGGGTCCACGATGGTCTCGGTGACGTTACGCATAGAAGGTTAAAATGAACAGCAAACGGTAACGATCTGAAAGCCACGAATGCTTTTTAAAGTTGTGTTTATCAGTCTGAGGCACGCATACTGCAATCAATTTACATAGTTATTCCATTTTCCTCCCCCTCGTATTGATGAGTAAATAGTGATAATTTTTTATCCCTCTCACTCTTAGATGCGCTCCAACAGATTCCGTCATGTCCACAGGAATGCTATACAGACCGTGGATGTCCGACGTGTGACGTTCTATCTCTGGTGTTGTGCAGACACTGGGTGTGCCGCGGTTCTGGGAAAACAACCGCCGAGACACACCCTCCGCTGTGGATTGTCACAGTGGCTAGACGGACCACAGTGTTGGATAATATTCGTCATTTCAGAGCTGGAGCCGGCAATGAAGCATACCGTTCCCAACCACCACGATGCTATTTGTTACCTACATGTATACTTTCGCATACAGCAAGTCACAGGCCAAAGATTTTAGTAGCAACGAAGAAAACCCGTCGTTGGGCAATGAAACCAAGGAAAATTTTCCCCTCGGCAGGAGAGTCGTAGACACGCTACAAGTCTTTGAGGGCGGGTAAGAGTACCTTTCGAACCAAACGAGCCGATTCCTTCCGGAAATACAGCATTTTTTACCCAGGTATTGTAGCTATTTTCTCGTGTGTGTGTGTGTGTGTGTGTGGGGGGGGGGGGGGGGGGGAGAGGGAGGTATCTTTACATGAGGTTTTCAGCAATCTACGCAGGAACATGTTACCCGATGATGTTCATTAACTTGTTCATCTTCAGCCGGCTGCTGTGGCCGAGCGGTTCTGGGCCCTTCAGACCGGAACCGCGCTGTTGCTACGGTCGCAGGTTAGAATCCTGCCTCGGACGTGGATGTGTGTGATGTCCTTAGGTTTAAGTAGTTCTAAGTCTAGGGGACTGATGACCTCAGATGTTAAGTCCCATAGTGCGTAGAGCCATCTGTACCATTTGTTCGCCTTCAGGTGACTTACACTTCCAGCAAGACAATGCACGGCCCTACGAACTTGAGGTTCTCGGTGTGGCCCCTCCGTATCAGCAGACTTAAATCCTATAGAGTAAACTTGCGACGCCATACAGCGAGGTATGTGCACTTTGGTTTCAGTTTTATACGATCGACGCGGATTGTGAACGGTTGAGCACGACGGTTCCCCCAACCCCTTCCTTATATCTGACCCAGGATGCGTTGTCCCCGTCATCAAGGGGAAAGGGGAGACCCGCCACTTGCTACTAGAGGTATGTGTCATTCAAATTTCTCTGACATTTCCTCTGCAGACGATAGCTACTGCTACAGAAGGGTCTACCGTTAAAAACATCAGAAATCAACAAACAAGATGAACAAAACTCTCACTTCCGGTACACAATTTGTACATCTAATTCACAGCTATTAACCACATACAAACTGCATTCGTGACGCCAAATATCGGCGCATACTATAGCCACGTACTGCAGCCTAGCAAAGACATCAAACCAGCTTCTTAAGTCTACGAAGTCTGCTCAGTAAGACCTGTGCGCGCATTATACTGAGTAGGTACAGTGACTTAAAAAAAAATCAGTTGAGACTGTTACAAGGACAAGGTCACACCATATACAAACATATGGTTACAAGACAAAGAAAAATAAGGAAACTTGCAAGAGTAAAATTTCCCGCTTCGTAATAACAATGAAAACGATGATACTACTAACACACCAACAGCACACGCACGTAGTGTGTCGATTAAATAAATATACTGCTCTTCGTCGTCTTTAAGAATGGTATTAATATTTCGGCGTAACATTTTAAGACGCTTCGAGCTATTAATGCATGAATGCTAGTGAAATGTTACTTAATAAAGGTAAACAACAATATTAGTAGCATAAATTTGTTAATAGATGAGCACATAATTTAGAATGTGGTTCAAAAATGTGATCTGTACGAATGTTTAAAAATTCCTATCAGTTTTGAGTCCACAGAATCTACAGCTTTGCAGTAACAGATAACCTGACACATTAAACGTAAGCTATATTTATGTGATCGGATTTATTAAATGCCATTTTGCTTTGACTATATAGAAACGCTTCTCTAACAGCCTATCGTGACAATTGGTCAGCTATTGAAGTCATACACACGCTATACCCAACTGTCGGTACAGGTATCTTAAAAACGTATTTGCAGGTAATGTGCAATTAGACGCCAGGCAAAATCACAAATTTCACTATCTTACTACTATATATTTTGCGCTTTACTTGAGCCTTGGAAAGCTAGTTGGAAGCAGTTTTCGCTGTGTATCGTATATTTAGAAAAATCAGCAAGTAACACAATCTGTCGTTATATTGCCTACATTTAATATAGCTTGTAGTAATGTCTAATTATACAGTTCCGCAGTTTTTATACTTTCAAATATTATCGATTTCTACTGAATAAAAGCGGAATCATTTAAATTTTTAAGGGGCTTCGCAGCGAAATTAAGAAGCTTCCCGCATCAAGCAAAAACCTCTATAGGATCAGTATCATTACAGCTGTTCTTCCATAAATTCATTTAAAAATATTTACAACTGACTGCTGAAGTCTGTAGGACATTGGTTGCGTTCTGCACGTAGGGTAATGCCCTAACAAGCACTACTCGTGCACCAGATTTTGAGTCTTCCTACTTCTTTCGTCGCAGCACGGCCGAAATAAAGAATTCAGAGTCAAGTTGAGGTGGCCGGCGCGGCCTCATATTGACAACGGAATACGGAAGAGCGCCCTCTTAGGTCCGCCGTTAAGCGGCGCCGCCCTATGTAGGGCAATGCGCACGCTCTGCTTGAGAGACGTGACCCGACTGCAGGCCCGCCAAATGAAGCGAGCCCTTTCCGCCCTTCCGTTTATCTGCTGTTTCTCGCTTATAAATTACCTTGTTTGAACTGACACTAAGATTGTACGAAATCGTCTAGTTGGTTCCTTCCGGTGCAGTGAACACGAGTTCCGCCATACTGCCACGTTACGCTGAAAGTGCCTTCAGAAAACACCAGGAAACACTTTCAGAACGTACGAATATTTTCATTCGAATTTTTACGCTGAAAAATAGTTGCGTGTGCGCGCGCACGTAAATAAGGCAGCGCAGCTATCAGAAAGTTTCCATTCGAAGCCCGTACAGTCCAGAATCGGTATGTCTGTCAGGCCAAGTCGCCTTGAGCATAGAGGCAACCATCCCACCGATGCACCAGGTTGAGGATACCAGGTAAGTAAAATACCGTGCCCTGCTTCGTGAAGAGATCCGTAACTGTCTGATGCACAGCCTCGTCCGACGAGAATAGTCGACCCTTTAAAGCGTTTTTTAAAGGAGCAAAGGAGTTATAATTGCATGAGAACAGATCAGGACTATACGGCGGGTGCTCGAATGCCTCCCACTTGTCCTCAGTGGATGAGGTTGGTCTTCCAGATCGACCTGAGTCCTGTGGAGAATCAAGACCAGCACGGAATTTGGCGCACCATTCCACAACGGTGGCTTTCGACAGACATGTTGCGCCACACTCGTTCATTCTCTGGACCGAAACAAATTCCAGTAAACATGGGCTCTAAATGCATAGCTTTAAAATTATGCGTACTTGTTCGCCTTCTCGACTGTGACCCACAGCTCGTAAGGTGTGCATTTTAGAGCCAATGTTTACTACGCATCTTTTTCTTGTTTTGATCCACACTATTGAGTCTCAAAATATGGAAAACGCTGAACTCTCAGTAAAAAGGATGTGTTTTACAGTAGCGAAGATAAACAAGTGATAATAGCTCAGATGGTTTGCATTTTAGAGCCCACAATTACTAGACGTTTGTGTGTATATTTGGTTCTAGACGTCACCTAAAAATATGGAATACTTTTAACATCAGCTGTTGCACGTACTTGCCATTTTTGAATCTCTCAAATGAAAGTCAAGAAGATGGTTCCTACAATTAAATGTGAAATTGAAATCATTGCGTAAGAGGGCCTCACCATAACGTAATAGAGCGAAGTCTTCCATAAAAATAACAAGAAGAATAAAGCCATTCGCACTAATAACATATGTGTATAACCATTTCTGGGCGACGTTAGACGGCAAGCGGACAAAAAAAAAAAAAAAAAAAAAAAAAAAAAAAAAAAAAAAAAAAACAGTAACATCAATACTGTTTTTGGTGCATTTCACACACTTATGAATGATAGAAGTTTTAGAACACGCACTATGGAATCTATCGATACATTTAGGACAAGTCGCCCACATAGTGAGACGTAAAAAAAATTAATGAAATGGGTGAAACACACACTGCACTATGAAAATAGCTATAAGTTCTAATTTCCAGACTTCAGCATTCAAAATGAAAAATTCCATTCCGCAGGTACGATTTTTCAATAATGGACTCAAAGCTAAACTCTTAACCATCCCAAACTCACAGTGTGAATGCTGATTCTATATTCGGGTATACTTATATTTTGTACATAGGAAACTTATTGCTGCTGATTTCAAAAATTTAAGTACCACAATACCATGCTTACAGTTTAAGATGCTATCACTAACTTCATTTTGATCTCTATTACCTGTGTCCTTGTGTTACGGGTCCAGGAGGAGGAGATTAGTGTTTAACGTCCCATCGACAACGAGGCCATTAGAGACGGAGCACAAGCTCGGGTTAGGGAAGGATGAGGAAGGAAATCGGCCGTGCCCTTTCAAAGGAACCATCCCGGCATTTGCCTGAAGTGATATAGGGAAATCACGGAAAACCTAAATCAGGATGGCCGGACGCGGGATTGAACCGTCGTCCTTCCGAATGCGAGTCCAGTGTGCTAACCACTGCGCCACCTCGCTCGGTGTTACGGGTCCAAACTAGCGTCTTGTCAGCAGAGTTTTTCAAACATTTCACACGAGACCTTTGTTAATAGCAGGTATCAGATAGTACAAATGGACGTGAGCGTAATGCAGCAACCAAATGAAGTAAGAATGGACCTCCGAACTTTCATTCGATGATGCAGGGCTTCATTTCAAGTCCAGTGAGGCGCATCTGTCTGGCGCTATCTAACAAAACCTCCAGAGTGAAATGATAGCCTGCTCGCATTGCACGTAAACAAACGACAAGCAATTACATATTCGCTACTCATTGCATAACGCCCGAATGATTGTTAAGATGCTTTAGCCATTCTGGAGAAACACTGTTCAAATCTGTTTCCAGGCAGCAAATTAGGGGGAAGAGGACCTCATGTTAGTTTCTCGGTGAATTACGAATTAGTTCCGAAATGTTACGACTCCGGATGCACTTACTAACAGTCAATATCCACTGTATGTTCTGCTTCCTTCAATTTGATATTTCCATCCTGGCAGTTTAGTGAAGTTCAAAAATTACATTTTACCACTAAACCTTTCGAATGAAAAGGGTATCACTGTCAGTGAGTACAAGCTTTCCAACAGAACTTCTGTCGACATATTTTTGATGGACTTCGCGTGATGTCTGAATATAATACCTTTCTCTCTGAACTAGCTTCTCAATAAAGTGATATTTTATAACTGAAAAATTGCGCATTTCACGTAAACAAAATTTCCTTCCGGTCACATTGTGGAGCTGTTCGAGGCACTTCAGTCCGGAACCGCGCTGCTGCTACGGTCGCAGGTTCGAATCCTGCCTCGGGCATGGATGTGTGTGATGTCCTTAGGTTGGTTAGGTTTAAGTAGTTTTAAGTTCTAGGGGACTGATGACCTCAGATGTTAAGTCCCATAGTGCTTGGAGCCATTTGAACCATTTGAACCATTTTCACATTGGGTACCTGAAGTGAGTTCTGCAACTAACCCACAGAGAAAGTATTATGAAAATACATTATGTACAAATATTCGCACGTGAATAACATCATTGTCACGCTCACTACCAGCGAACAAAGCAATGGTGTTGATTTGATAACAGGTTTGCACGTGTGATGTTTGCTCCGACTCATCACATTAACCAGCAGCGGCTCCTGTCCACGGTATGTACTGTAGAGGAGCATTGTTTTATTCCCTTAAATACGCTCCCATCACTGAACTGCATTTGGGAAAAATAACTGGTTTCTAGTGAATACACCAATGCATTAAGCCGTTTTCAAATTCTGTTCGCTAGTGGTAATCAGAATTACGCTACCGACACTCAATAGAGGGGCTCCTAATATTGTTTTCCATAGGGTAAAACGTGTTGAAAATGTTTGCTTCGTTGCATCCGTCGCGAAAATATCACGCTTTGTGAAATAGGTGACTGGAATACTTTTAAAAGTTCATTCACTGGCTGGTGGCTACAGGGGCCCGTGCTTCTGCGGATGTAATGGGAAAACTCATTTAGCGGAAGGGCTGATTCAGCTGGCACAGAGCGTGGCCAACATTACTACCGGACGCCAGCCCGCAGCGCGCGAGCATTCGCTACTAGTCGTGGGGAAAAAAATTACGTTTCATAACCTCTTATTTTTCCCCACGTTAAGCGTCTAACTTCGGAATGCAATGCTGAAGATTACTAAGTCATACTTATGATACTGGCATTTTGCCACTATTACAACTGTGTCTGAACAACAGAAAGGCATCACGATATACGCTGCAGTCAAAAGTAAAAACAAAATACATGCTTTCGTCTACTCATAATTCTGGTTTTTCTTAGCCATTCTACTTATATGGCTCCCTAACTTGCTTGAAGTGTTTGTGACCTAGAAATCACAGTAACTGTAAAAGCAGGTAAAAGTAATTTAGTACAAGACCACTCACCTGCCTATTACATACGTTCATAGCAAAAGCAGATAATATTGGAAATGATCATATAAGTGTGGTTGCCTGAAATCTGTTTACGAGTCCCAACACCTGGTAACTGTTCAAAAGACATACATTATACTTAAGTTATTTTATTTTCTGTAAGAGGAACTACCACCATGGGACATGTCACTACTTGTCAAATGGCTGCCTCTTCATTTATAGTTTACACGACGAAATGAAAAACATTTCTGATTTTATGCTATAGTTTCGTTTGAAATATTCAGTGGCCATTTGATAGGGAGTGGGAGGAGGGGGATAACATTTTTCTGTTTACCTATCAGGGAATTAAAAAACTACATAAGTTATTAAAGGTATAAAAGGCGAAGGTTAGTTTTAACACTTCACTAATTTACTAGGCGTTGTTCCTACGACTTATCCAGTTTGGGACACATTCTGAACGACGGCGCAACTAGATGAATTTCACAAACACAAATTACTGTCAGAAAAAAACGATAAGTAACAAAAATCGTAGGGCTGACCGAGGATTGAACCAGGAAACTTTGCTTATAGTCTGACCAAGTCACAGAGAAGAAAAATGTATAAAGGTATCAATTTTGCCGATGTTTCAAAGCGACACTCGTGAAGATGCTATTAAAAGAAAAAAAACTTACATCTCCGAACATTGTTTTTGGTTAGATGAAGAAATATCTAGTGTTATATCTAGCATTTGAACTATACGTGAGTAGTTTTTACTAGAATCATTGCAGCACCATCAGGATAGAGAAACTTATACATGGTGCTACGAAACTAGCCCTCGAAGGGCTACTATATACATCACATCATCGTCTTGGATGTACAACCTACTCTTGGACCTGCACAATTATTGGGAGCTGATCGAAAGCAAATATCTGCTTTCACGGTATGAATATTTTTATAAAAAGGTGGGAGAACTACAGAATTATTATGTACTGTCGCATGTCTTCCCTCGTTATTACAATGCAGGAGGAGGTCAATTTCAATTACGGAGATAAGTGAATTCCGATCTCATTCGCAAGAACTCCTTCTGTTGACAGTAATGGAGACACTGCTCATTGCGGTAATCTAAACACGACTGGCTTTCTTCATTACAAATGTCTCAAGCTTAGCTCCAACTGCAAAATCATTTTGTGTCCTGTCTTCTCATTGGGTGTTCCCTTTAATGGAATAAATTTCTCGTCTTGAATAAATCAGTTTTATCGTTTTATATGGAAACGCTAGCATAGAATACGGTGCAATACACGGACAATTTAATTATACTATCCATTGCTTTAACGTAGTATTAAAAATTATGTAGGGCATTAGGAAGGTTTTAACTGCAGTTCTGATGACCCCAACCCTTTTTCAGGTATTTTACCAACTACTTTTTTCCAATCTCGGGAGCAGAGATATAGTAAATTAACGTACAAAGGTATTCCTGAACGTTCATAAAATCTGATCCTTTCTCGAACAAGAACAACAGCAAAAACAACAACAACAACAACGTAGCTGATGCAGCATCTCATTTATACAGTGCGCGCACTGTCGTTTATAATCCGCATTGACCTTTATTTTCAGTGCCACAAGGAAGTTTCCACCCCAAGTAGCGGGCTTCGGAGCATTCCATAAATTAACAAATCTTCAGTGAAACAACGTTGATTGTACTGTTGGCATCAGAAACGACTCAATTTTTATTTCAGTAGAATATCCACCTGTATGTACCATCAGTTCATTAGAACCAAAACGTACTTCGCAGCAAAATCTGTATCGTCAGAATTATATAACAATTGAGCAGCTCATTCGTGGTCTGGTGAAGCGATTTTGCAGGTTGTACTTTTTAGAAAATCTACTGCCCTGTTTGCACTCACTTTATTTCTTCTTAAAATTTTTCACTGCGTACAATCAACACTGATGATAGATGGCTATAGATTTTATCATCTGCACGCTTCTTTGGAATTCTCAGCCTCCGGAAATTGCTCCAGACGGATTCACAGGTAGCCACAGCAGAGTCTTCTTGATGCGTACACGTCTTAATAGATTTATCTCCCTCTGGCCACTAGAAACGAATATTCACAACAGGAAAAAGAGAAACACTCCGAAATCTGACAACTAAATCTACCCAAATGTTTCAGAGAGGTTGCTTCTCTAAAGGGTTGTATGTTATTTGAAGTAAACTAGTCTTCATTTCCAAAGCACACTTAATAGTGTCGAAGAAGGGTCGCATATATCATCTTTTCAACAGATTACGTCCTTGTTTTAATTACAAGCGTCTGGGGAAAGCTACTTTTGCGGACATTTCCTTTTCGTTGTATTTTACTAAGGTCACCGCGCGTGTGCCGGGATCTCTAATTAGCGAGTTCGCTGAAGGCGCGGATTAACCAGCTGTGCAGGCAACCACCACACGGACCTTTTTCAGGTTTCATGCCAGCGCTCTCTTGTGTGGACTGAAAAATCCCAAATCGGCAGTCATATTGAATAGCAAAACGTGGTCTCTCAGAGAAGGTATCACATTTTTATAAAACGAACGCCAGTTTGAAAGGATGTTAGTTAAGCCGCTGGCGTTAATCCCTTGTGTGGGCGTGACTTTGATAGGAAAGTAACGGCGTCATCCATCACTGACCAACTCAATCTTTTATTATCCTTTATCAAAATAGACTAATATAGTAACGGTGGAAGTTTATGTATGGGCCAGTTAATTTTTCAGCGTATGATTCATAATTTAAAAAACTAGAAAATAAGGGACGTCTCGCGAAAATTCCTTGGATAGCTATATATTTCAGAAATTTAGAAAATTTGTAAACTGAATCATAATTTAACTACATTTTGCTCTATAAAAAGTGTGTTCGGCTGAAGCAAAGACAATAACCGAGCAGTGAAATGTGTGAGCCTGGATTACAAAATTTTCTCTGTAAAAGATCTTATCCACTACCAAAGAAATAAAAAGAAATGCAAAAGATATTTTGGCACTGCCTCTACATTGTCCGCCCATTATTGCTCGGCTGTTAAGACAGGCATCGAAATGTCATGCGGTAACGGCATATGCCCTTGGACGGAAATCGAAAATAGCTACGAGTGGCTGTCAACAACTCAACAATTTGCTCATTTGAAGAGCAAAGATTCTTATCGAATCACAATGGAAATTAGAGGACGACTGTCAATGTGCATAGTCAAAATACTATAGTGTAGCAGACTTAACGCCATCGTTTCAACACTTTAAGGTATTAATCTTTGCTGACACTTTGGGGAACATAAAACAGTTTTCTCGACATTGGTTATCAGCTGATTTGCCATAGACATTAGGAATGCATTTTCTAACGGTTCAGTTGTTGCTCGATTTCCGTGCCACATCCAAAACACACTGTTTAATGGTAAAAACTTAAGAAACTAGTTAGAACATTGTTGTCCCTTATTCGCAATAGCAAAATTTCCATGCTCGTGAAACAACTTTTACAAAAACATGTACTCCCACCAAACCGACGCTGCCAATAACGACGGCTGGCCACCTGATTAAAAAAAGGCAGCAGGAAAGGAATTCAGTTACTTTACGCTTCCACACCTACCTACCTACCATGTATAATATGGATTTAAATTCAGTAAGATATATAAAGTGACGATTAAGTCTTCTTTAACCTTCGTCTGAAACAAGCAGCGAAAGGTGTATGTTAACATAATACAGAGCATACTTCAGTTCAGCCTTAGGAATACGTTTCTACAATTGAGTTTTGTCTGCACTAAACGTTCCTGAAGTTTCACTTGCGTGCAACAGTTACAGCACTATCGCTTGAAGTGTTCATGAACTCCCAAGCTCGGTCATGCAAGGTGACTGATTGCGACTGCATTATGGAAGTTCGTTCCAGCACAGGCTAAAAGCGTGGCTCAGGGCCGACAGATAGCCGATTTTGACGGTCAATGAACAATTATTCGCTGGCTTTTAAATATCGATTACGTCGTTACGCATATATCATCCTTTTTTAATGGAAATTGCTGACTTTCTGCAGTGAGTGCATAAAACACGGCCGCAAAGCGATGTTACTCAGGCAATCGATTTATGTTCCCTTTTTTAATTTATGTTGAAGCATATGTTAAACTGTCCGGAATGCTGATAGCAAGCGCATATATTTAACGGAAAGAGCAGATAATAGCGTTTGTATAATATATTATAAATTGTGCAGCAGGGGCATAACCGCCCGCTTTTCCAAGACGTGGCCGTACATTCATGGCAGGAACAGATTGTCTCCCTCATACGAAGTGTCGAAATTGACTTCACAATTTATTCTAAATGGTATGAAGTTTCTGTGTTACTACTGTTCGATAATAGCCACCCGTAACACTAGTAGTAGTAGTAGTAGTAGTAGTAGTAGTAATAGTATAATCATTTTGAATTTCTGGTCTTGTGTTTTCATTGTTTGCAGTTCTATCCAATAACAGTAGTAGACCCCTACAGCGATAACCCCTTCCTACATAAACATAAGAATCTGAATTCCTAACTAGAACTTTCGTCTGGAAATTATTCAGTTATTTAGGTCAGAGGTGGATTAGAGTCAATCACACATTTCATTTCTAATTTTATAAATTTGTAATCTTAAAATCAAACGCTTATGCCCGATTTTTGCACGCTAGATTAATTAGCATTAGTGAGTATATCACAACTGCTAGTTATTCTACACATTTACTCCGTACAAATATCTTTATTTTACAAATATTTATATCACTGAATTGTATGAAACAAATGTGTTATAGTAGTTCTGCAGAAAAATCTGATGAATACTAGCATAAACATTTTAAAATTTTATGATCTTATTTGCATCCATGCCGTTGTCTGCACTTATCTAACTTACGTCACTCATTCTTTCTTTTAATAAGTAGCTTTTGGGCAGCAATTTTACCACAGAACAGTCTCTTCGCGCATGTAAGGACAGTTCATATGCACATCTTAACATTGACTCTTAATATGTTTGTGTGTTCTGTGGTCCCCACCAGTTAATGTAAGAGGACTATCAGAACTGTAGCTGCGTTGTGTACTCTACTGAAATTTCTACTTGACGATAATGTTAAGAAGAGTGTGCGAGTGTAAACGTGGACACAAGCAATCAAGTGTCCTTTAAATTACATTCAAGAAAAAAAATTTGCCAACATTGCATAGAATGGACGTCAGGAGACATTCTGCTACATGGTGCGTCATATTGGCACGTATGAAGAATGTATGCCGAACTTCGTGCTCTCCAGAAGAAAGATTTTTTTAATATTCAAAATATTTTACCTGTTTTCTAGATTTATGTTACAGCGAAAATTAGGAAAAACGCCTCTGTGTAAATCCTTAGCATCTCCACAACGCTTTAAGAAAGGAAGATTCGGGTAAAGCTCCCGTAAACGAGGAAATAGAGACGGAGAGCACACACAGAACAGGAACAGGGAATGAAATCAGCAGTGTCCTTTCGAAAATAACCACCCCGGCATTTAATTTAATTACCATGGAAAACCCAAACAGAGCAAAGGCTAGAACCTCACATACTGCGCAATATCGGCCGTTAACTACATTTAGTTTCATGAAATTATAAACAATGGTTGTCCACTTCTAAGAAATTCAAAAACACGATCTCAAGCTGACGGAAAGGACTGTGGGCACACTACGAGGGGTGTTTGAAAAGTCAGTGCAAAGCCCGAGAGATGGCACCACCGGCGCGTATCTAAGTCGTGTTTAGTTAGTAGCATCTTTGGAAAGAACGCACACCAAGTGTCAGCCATATTGGTCCATTCCTTAGTGTTTGGCATTCGTGTGAATCAAGGAAGTCGAGTGATTGTCAAAAAAATGGACGGAGAAGGATTTCGTGTGGTGATTAAACATTACTTGATGAAAGGCAAAACGCCTCAGGAGACTAAAGAGAAGCTGGATAAACATTACAGTGACTCTGCACCTTCGATTAGAACAGTTTATAAGTGGTTTAAAAATTTTCGGAGTGGCCATATGGGCACAAGTGATGCTGAACGTTCTGGACGCCCTGTGGAGGTTACGACTCCAGAAATCATTCTTAAAATCCATGATATGGAGATGGATGACAGAAGAGTTAAGGTGCGTGAGATTGCTAGTGCTGTAGGCATCTCAAATGAACGGGTGCATAATATTTTGCATAAACATTTGGACATGAGAAAGCTATCCGCAAGATGGGTTCCGCGATTGCTCACACTTGACCAAAAAAGGAATCGCGTGAAGTGTTGCCAGATACATTACTACACTCCTGAGACCAAAGAACTATCTAAACAATAGATTACCAAGGGAGAACCTGCACCAAAAAAGGCGAAAACCATTCCTTCGGCCGGAAATGTTATGGGGACTGTCTTTTGCGATTCGCAAGGGAGAGGGTAAAACTATTACAGGTGCAGATTATTCGTCGCTATTCGACCGCAAGAAAAACGCCGGCGATTGGACCGCAAAAAAGTCCTTTTCCATCACAACAGTGCATCAGCACACACCTCAGCAGTTGTGGTCTCAAAATTAATGGAAATAGGATTCCAACTCGTTTCGCATCCCCCCTATTCTCCAGACTTGGCTCCCTCGTACTACAATTTGTTCCCCAATTTGAAGAAATGGCTGGCGGGATAAAGATTTTATTCAAACAAGGTGGCGATTGCAACATCTAATAGCTATTTAGCAGACTTGGACATTTTCTATTATTCGGAAGGGGTCAACAAATTAGAACAGCGTTGGGGGAAGTGTGTAAGTCCAAAAGGAAACTACGTCGAAAAATAAAGGTTTACCCCCAAAACGTAAGTAGTTTTTATTTTTGCACGGACTTTTCAAACGCCCCTTATATTATAGGTGCCTTTCTGAAGTTTGGCTCAATTACTCGTCGGGTATGTCAGAAAGGAGTAATAGACTGATGTTTTATTTTAATTTATTCATTAGTTACTGCAAAAAAAACGTTTCAAACATCCGCCACGTTATTATTTTTTCAAAGTTCAAGAAACTGTGCTGTTACTCCGTACACAATACCCTATACAGTTAGAAAATTCTTTACTTTTGATTTCAGATAAGATATGGAGAGCGCAGGATTTCCGTAATGGACACGCGTCATTTTTACAGAAACTAACTACTCAGATGGGGAGCCTAATGACAGTTTTTTGAGGAAAAAATCTGAAAATGTTTTCGAAGAATCGATGAATAATGTGCAAAAAGATTTACGTTGATTGCTTGCTTAGTTTTCCAAAAAAATAGCTTATATTATAGATGGGCTGAGGAGAATGGACCCTTAAGGCGCATGGCGTGACTGTTCCTTAGAGAAGTACCTTCCCTAATCCGACTTTGTGCTCCAAGCAATGACGACGTCGTGAAGACTAATAAGCCTCAACCCATCCATCCATAATTGCCAACCTATATCTATATAAATAACAAGGTAACATTTGAGGTAAAAATCATCTTAATCTATGCAACCGCGGGTCTCCTATAGCTATTTAGATAACGGTCGTTTTGAATGTGCTAGTTACAGATAAGTTATTCTGGTTGAGCCACAATATTTGATAATGAGTAATACCCTTTTTATTTGTGGTAATAGTAGTAGTAAAAATATGGCTCAACATAAACAAAAAAACTTAATTCAGTCAATAATATACTTTTAAATTTTAAGAACTGCCTGATGATAATCTGTGAAAGTGTCCGTTGCCACAGCAGGTACTCTTCTGTGCAGCCAACTCCGTATTGTGTTGAATATTTATCTGAACTGGGGTAATAACAGCTAAAATCGTCATGAGACAGTAGTAAAGCAGGAAGACGTGAGAGAATAAATCAATTTCGCGTGACAGAAAATGCGGGCAAAGTAAGTTTTCGTTGTTTACTAATAATCAGGCTGCTTAAGACAACTGTTTCTTCAAAGCAGTTGGGGTAAATTATTCTTCCAAATGAAAATTGTATTTTCTTAATCAGAGGTTATCTTCGTTCAGCAAGCAATAGCGCGAGCGACCGTTGTACACAGTCGCAAGGGTTTACGAAGTCATTCGCCTCCGTGAACACAATCAAGGGGGCGGGCCGGCTTTTTAAGTCATTTTCGCAGGCTGGTGCACATAGCAGAAGTCCTGCAATTACGACGTATCCGTCACCCACCCCCTGCACATTTTTCCAGTTATCAGCGCTGCGAGAAGCTCAATAAGAGGGGCGTGGCAAGCCGCCTGACGTGCGGTTTGCCGGCTTCATGTCTTTCAGATGTTCCACCGCCAACTTTCAGATCTGATTACGATCGTGGCGTTCAGACTTGGTTCGACGGCTGCCGGCTTCTGTAGCACAAGCAACGCTGCGCCAAGTTTTCACCGCTTGTCTGGTTAGTTGCTACATTTTCTTGCGCTTGGGAAAAGTTTGAAAAACTCTGCTTTTTTCTAACTCAAAATAGAACTCATACGCTACTGGGAAGAAAGAAAAACTTTTCGATAAAATGGGTTTCCTTTATGTTCTGCATTTTTCAAATCGAACACTTATTTCGTAAGAGAAATCCAGCCTAAACAAAATACCTGAAGGTAGCGACAATGTGAAGGGGGAACTTCGTGATATTTTACTTTCTATGAACGTTTTGCAGACGCTACAAATTCTATGTATCGATTCAGCTTTCATAATGAAGTGTGTACTTCTTGTTACTTCAAAGCCATTTCGAAGCAAGAGGGAGGAATGTCTAGCTTCGTTTTGAGCAATCCGAGCAACTCCTCAGAAATAGCATCTTTATATTGTCGTGTTGTGACTGATGGAACGAGATTCAAGTGTAACGTCGAATTTATTGTCTTCGAGACGGAGGTAGTGCTAGTCCATTTGGACAAACTGGGCTTCTGATGTGTTCCACTGGAATAATTAACGGAACCATAGAAGACAATATGGATGACTCCATGGGGAGGTAACTCTTTTTCTTAAACCAGAGTACAGTGGCTTAACCACTAGACCACGTCATTCGATGTGTTGTGTTTCCGGTGATTCGCGGGAAACTTAAGAGCAGCGTAAGGACACTAACGCTATTTCTAGATTGAAATGTTCACTCTACAGCGGAGTGTGCGCCGATATGAAACTTCCTGGGAGATTAAAACTGTGTGCCGGACCGAGACTCGAACTCCGGACCGAGACTCGAACTCCGGACCGAGACTCGAACTCCGGACCGAGACTCGAACTCCGGACCGAGACTCGAACTCCGGACCGAGACTCGAACTCCGGACCGAGACTCGAACTCCGGACCGAGACTCGAACTCCGGACCGAGACTCGAACTCCGGACCGAGACTCGAACTCCGGACCGAGACTCGAACTCCGGACCGAGACTCGAACTCCGGACCGAGACTCGAACTCCGGACCGAGACTCGAACTCCGGACCGAGACTCGAACTCCGGACCGAGACTCGAACTCCGGACCGAGACTCGAACTCCGGACCGAGACTCGAACTCCGGACCGAGACTCGAACTCCGGACCGAGACTCGAACTCCGGACCGAGACTCGAACTCCGGACCGAGACTCGAACTCCGGACCGAGACTCGAACTCCGGACCGAGACTCGAACTCCGGACCGAGACTCGAACTCCGGACCGAGACTCGAACTCCGGACCTCTGCCTTTCGCGGGAAAGTGCTCTACCGACTGAGCTACCCAAGCACGACTCACGTCCCATCCTCACAGCTTTAATTCCGGCAAAGGTCCGGAGTTCGAGGATCGGTCCGGCACACAGTTTTAATCTGCCAGGAAGTTTCACTAACGCTATTGTCCGGTTTCTTGCTGTTCCGCCTAGTGCGTCATGTTGTTCGACTGAAGCTCATTGAAAACATTGAGATTTTATTTTCTACGCTTTATTATGTTTTTACGCCAAGACATGGAGTCTTTATTCTTTACACGAATATTAGACAGTTACGAGAATTAGACTGATCCGCGCCCACACGGAAGCTTACCAGTAATGGTTCTTCCCACGAAGCATTCGCTATTGTAATAGGAAAGCAGGGAGTGACAATGACACACAAAATACCCTCCGCAACACCGAAAGGTGGCTTGCAGAGTGTGAATGTAGAAATGTTGCTAAGCACAGTATTAGTTTACTAAAGCCTTTACCTGGTTTTATACGGAATGTTACACGATTTTAATAGTAGTGAAGTCTGACAACACGACTTACAAGTTTTGAGGTGTGACTTACTGAAAACGGAGACATTGTTGTTTTAAGCTTGATTTAGATTAGTCTTAAGTTCTGTTTCCGAAACGACTGCCTCCGAAACTACTGCCTGTTTCGTATGATAAAAAATACGAAACCATCCAATATTTTAACTACCGACAAAGGAAATCCGGTGGTGTTTATGTATTTCTGAACGCTGCTATTCAAAAATTTTCTCTTGATTCAGCACTGCTGATAATGGAAAGTTTGACATAACATATCGTCAGCCTAAGGATTATTTTCCAATGATTTTGAACCACGTAGTGTGTATCAAGGTGGTTTTCCCAGTAGCGCGTTAACAGTTATAGCTGGGGTATCCAACCCGCGGCCAACAGGGCGCATGCTGCCCAAATCAAGTTCAAATGGTTCAAATGGCTCTGAGCACTATGGGACTTAACATCTATGGTCATCAGTCCCCTCCCAAATCAAGTATTAATGATGAAGAAGTGAGCATCTATCACACGATCGGTGAAAAAAAAATCCATAAATTTCCGTTTATGTAAAATTATGATACACTGATTTTTCAGTTTGAAATTCCCGCCACACTATGCTTCGCCCACTGGTCCATCCTGTTCTTAGCATTGCACGAAAGTGTGTTATTTATGTACAGTTGAGATAAAGTACCGGTTTCAAAGTAGTTCTGGTCACTATAAATCGGTAGAAGTTAGAAATCTTCACATGGATTCCAACTACTGCCAATGTTTGCTGTCTAACAGTACCGATAGTCAAACGTCACATGAATTCTATTATTTATAATTATATAATTTATTACTGAAATCACCTTTATAAAAAGTGTCAAATTCCGTCTTGCTTTTTTAGCATAAAATATCTAATAAGTTCTAAATTAACTAAATATTTTAACTATGTACCTCCGGCCGTCTCCCCCCCTCCCCCGCCCCCACCTTTATGTTTTCCTGAGGGGTTATTGTTACTGTTAAGTATTTTATGTGCGACGCAAAAATTCTCCTCTTCCAATGTGGTGAAAGTAAGCTAAAAGTTTGGACGTCCCTGAGTTAAAGGAAACAATACCAAATCCAAGGACAACGGACATTCATTTCCGGCTCATCGGTAAGTACAACTTAGTCATACTAACATCATACAGGGCATTTCACAATAATTACAGGCTTCTAGGGGTCATAGAAGGGACTTCGTAGCAAAGGTTTTGCGGGGAACCCATGCCTGGTCCGGAAATGTACCGTTAGAATGTAAAAAGTTTTTAAGATCAGATCGCTTTCAAATATCCTGCTTGACCGTACGCACACAGGGGAGATAATGCGCACTGACCTACGTGCCTTACAGGAGCCAATGGCATGGACAATGTTTGGATTACCGACCTTCTAGGTCGAGAATACAGTGAATCCCTGAAGCACCAGCCAACCCTCCTTGTTGAAAACTTACAGTTTTCTCGCAGCCGTTGTAACCTAACGAAAATGGCATGTGATATTACAAAGGGACCAACGATGGTTCCCGCTTCTCAGTTTGTAAGCGTACCGTGAAGTGGGAGACTTTAAAGTGATCCGATATTCAAACTTACTTTATACCCAAACGGTTCACTTCCGGATCCTGGTACCTTATCAAATTTTTACACACTCGGTCCCCTCCACAGCCCTAGAAGTCTCTAACAGGAATTGTATAACACCCTCGATATATATTTTACAACATCGCTTTTAATCACATGTATCACAAATGCGAAAGGCATTGCAAACCACCCCAAATACAGTCAAATAAGCAGGCCACATTTAAACGAACCACCTATCTTTAAATTTTTTACGACCATGTATCTAAGTAATTTCTCCGTTTCTTAAAATTTTATTTTGTCTCTCTTAACTTGAAACATCCAGCGAATCTTTCAGTTTACCTTGTATTTTTAGCTCTACATTACCATATAGCTCTACAATACAATATTTTTCCTTCTGCGTTGTTGGGTTGGTTGGTTGTTTTGGGGAAGGAGACCAGACATCGAGGTCATCGGTCTCATCGGATAAGGGAAGGAGGGGGAAGGAAGTCGGCCGTGCCCTTTGAAAGGAACCGTCCCGGAATTTGCCTGGAGCGATTTAGGGAATCACGGAAAACCTAAATCAGGATGGCCTGACGCGGGATTGAACCGTCGTCCTCCCGAATGCGAGTCCAGTGTAACAACTGCGCCACCTCGCTCGGTCGTTGTTAGGTCAGCTTGAACTATTTGTCATCTAAAATTTCCATCAATATTGGACCTGATAAATGTTTTACGTTATTACCTAATTTAACATTCCATTACATTATCTCACGAAGATCATACTTTTTGCTCATTTTAACTGTCACATTACTGTCTTTGCATTGTAACACAGCTCAGGCAAGCTGACCGCAAGAGCTTAGGAGCAGTATGAGAATAAAAGTTTCGTATTAGTTGAGGAGTTATGCAGATTCCTGCATTTTTAGGGTTTTGGTGGGGATGTCTGAGCAGTTCTCTTAGGTTGTTCGCAGATGATGCTGTAATTTACAGTCTAGTAAGGTCATCCGAAGACCAGTATCAGTTGCAAAGCGATTTAGAAAAGATTGGTGAATGGTGTCGCAGGTGGCAGTTGACGCTAAATAACGAAACGTGTGAGGTGATCCACATGAGCTCCAAAAGAAATTCGTTGGAATTCGATTACTCGATAAATAGTACAATTCTCAAGGCTGTCAATTCAACTAAGTACTTGGGTGTAAAAATTACGAACAACTTCAGTTGGAAAGACCATATAGATAATATTGTGGGGAAGGCGAGCCAAAGGTTGCGTTTCATTTGCAGGACGCTTAGAAGATGCAACAAGTCCACTAAAGAGACAGCTTACACTACACTCGATCGGTCTCTGTTAGAATATTTCTGCGCGGAGTGGGATCCTTACCAGGTGGGATTGACGGAGGACATCGAAAGGGTGCAAAAAAGGGCAGCTCGTTTTGTATTATTACGTAATAGGGGAGAGAGTGTGGCAGATATGATACACGATTTGGGATGGAAGTCATTACAGCAAAGAAGTTTTTCGTCGCGGCGAGATCTATTTACGAAATTTCAGTCACCAACTTCCTCTTCCGAATACGAAAATATTTTGTTGAACCCAACCTACATAGGTAGGAATGAACATCAAAATAAGAGATATCAGAGCTCGAACAGAAAGGTTGAGGTGTTCGTTTTTCCCGGGCGCTGTTCGGGATTGGAATGGTAGAGAGATCGTATGATTGTGGTTCGATGAACCCTCTGCCAAGCACTTAAATGTGAATTGCAGAGTAATCATGTAGATGTAGAGGTACCTCACTGGGAAGCCGCCCTGCGGTTGATATCTATACAAACAAATCTGCTGCATTGTCGAGAACTCGAGAGATTTTTTTATATATATATGGCACGTTCCAGACATGCCTAAAAATGTGCCGGAACTCCCAAATAACGCCGTCATCAACTAATGCTAGCTTTTCAGGACGCTGGAAAGAGCCTTTTCAAATGAAGCAGAGTCTTTGCAACGGCGCAGCGTTCTGTTAGGTGAAGAGCAGCAGTGCGTCCAGGAAGTAGAGCTAGTACTTGGCTTGGAGCACGTGAACGACGCCGGTGAGGGCTTGGAACGTTACGAAGTTGCGGGCTCGGTTCAACAGCTGTAAAGTTTGTGTTTACGGGCAGGCCAGCAGCACAGCTATCAAGAGTCCCTACCGCCCTTTATGACTTTTGTTTGAAACATTTCGAACATTGCTGAAATGAGTTCTTAAGTTGTGAAACACGAAGACGTAGCACAATCATTACTGTCTACATTGCCACGTCTTTTATAGAATATAATAAAATCCGCATAAATTTTGTTAACTCTACCTGCAATTTTTTGTGGGGGCATTTAACATAGGAATTGATTTGTCAGCATATGCAACGAATAATTTCAGTCTCCATAATTAAGCTACTGCTGGAAGAACTTTGTAAGCGCACGAAATGCTTTTGCATTAAGCAACTCACGAACATCTTGTTGGCAGGAAAAGGAATCAAATTGGAATGAACTATGGAAAAGCAATTACTTTTATCGCTAGAGTCTCGTGGTTTAAAATACAACATTGTCTGTGACTACGCAATTGTCCCTAAGAACTCTACTGTGACCTTGCGTGACAAATCCTGGCATTTGTCTAGGTTTATTGTGGTGGATATCAGGATTGGAGGTAATCCTAACTATGAGGATTACCAAGAAATTTGAAACATATTTCCCACATTCAAGTACATTCATAGGTACACTGTTGCTAAACGCTACTAGTGACACTAGATGATACGCAGGTTAATGTTCACAGCTGAAACGTAATAAGATAAACATCTTCACACAGCACACAGTTAAACAAAAAGAATTCTTCTGTCCTAGAGGTGTCATTATGAAAGGAACCACGGTCTGCACAAACTCAAGCATACACGAGCTACTTAAGGTCGACTGCGCTCATGTCACGCGTCTTACCCATACTATGCCACCGACTTTTATGGCAACGGCAACTTCTGACATGAGCCTTGTAATGTGCCACACTATTTCATTCGTCATGGGTGCATGAGCGCTGTGTCTAACAAATTCTAAAACTGCGAAAGCTAATAATGAGGAACAATTTCCTAGCACCAAGAATTCAACATTTTTCTTATTTATTTATGAAGAACAGACGTTATATGCTGTTCTGCAATAAGCGAGACGAGAGTACTAAGTTTTCGTCCCTAGCCACTTGTGTCAGCCTAGTCATAGATGTTTAGCTTTGAACTGTCATTCGACCTTGACATAGTAGCCCATGTCTGAACAACATATCCGAATGTACTACTCATGACAACACTAGAATGAATTTGTAGTACGTAATTAAAAATGTATACAGGGTAGTCAGAAACAGACGGAAAAGCTTGTAAGGGTGTTCAGGGGAGGTTGTGCTGAGAAAGAATTGTTAAGAAAAAAAACATCTTTACGTTGCGCCGTTTCCCAGCATTAACATTAACCGAGCGAGGTGGCGCAGTGGTTAAGTACGCTGGACCCCCATTCGGGAGGACGACGGTCCAATCCCGCGTCCTGCCATCCTGATTTACGTTTTCCGTGATTTCCGTAAATCACTTCAGGCAAATTCCGGGATGGTTCCTTTGAAAGGGCACGGCCGATTTACTTCCCCATCCTTCCCTAATTCGATTGGACCGATGACCTCACTGTTTGGTCCCAAATTAACCAACCAACCATTAACAGTAGCCAAGATGGTCGTTGCGCGCGCAAATTAAAGCACTTGAACGCGATAGAATGCGGTAACGCGCAGGCATCTGTGCCTCCCTGCGTTTCCATTTGTTAAAATACTCACCACCAGTTAAAAATTTGCTTTAAGCTAGGTGAGGAAAAGTTACTTCTGTTCGGTTTGAGGAAACCGAACGAAGAACGCGGTAGACGACACCGCCTCTGGCAGACTGGTTTGAATTTGCGCGTGTGACGATCTGATTGGCTAACTTCAATGCTAAACAACGGGGAAAAGGTACAACGTATCAAATTCTATCTTAATTATTTCTCATCCTGCCCTGCAACACCCTTTCAAGCTTTTCATACTGTTTCACCACCCTGTGTATCTTACGAAGTATTAACGACATAATAGACGTACAAATTACAGCGAATAAAAGAGTAACCACTAACTATATTAGCCCAATTACTGACATTTGTGCTTTACGTCTTCGGCTGCATCATTTTTCGTGGGCTTAGAAGCTTTTTGTGAGCTTGATTGGTAAATATCCTCACCGGGAAATTTAACGTTTATTTCGATCATCCACGTTATCCACCCTTTTTCTACGAAGACCGTGGTTATTCGCGAAGTAACCTGCTGGAAATTTTATTTATTATGTTATCAATTACCGCGTATTGTTGGGGATATCACAGTAAGTGGACAGATGGTACATTAAACTCAAGTTCGTTGCCCCCTCCCCTTGTTGGTGGTGGTTGTTGGGATGTTTAAGGGGGACTAAACAGCTAAGGTCATCAGTCCCCCATTCCAAAAAACAGGCGAGATATAAAGTCGCGGAGCAGTTAAAACCCCAAGGGGAAGGAGACTCTCTCTCTCTCTCTCCCCCCTCCCCCCCCCAGGCAATAAAGAACACAAATTAGGCAACGAACACTACAGAAAAGAAGAGTACAGACGAACACCAGACAGAAAGAAATAGAAGAAAAGAAGATGGCCGGAGACTGGTTGACTGACCACAAGAACAAAAAAAAGGGAAAGAGTCAACCATCCATCCCCTTGTTGTTTATGTTGTAAGTGCAGTAACAAATGGTCTGAAGTTGCCTCTTCACACGAGCGTATTCCTATGTAACAGAACTCCCCGTACCATAAATACGCAGGATACGAACCTTTCCTCTGAATTTGACATGTTCAATTCTTAACCACTTCCCGATGTTGGGGAATATTTTTGCTGTTAGTATAACCTTCGGCCTCCATTCGGGCAGTGGGCACTCGCCAATTCTTTAGCTGAAGCTGATTTGTGTGTAATTAAGATAATTCCCCAAGAGCGGGATCGATTTTTTGAAACCAAATATGCGGCGATGTAGGTTAAGATCCCAGGTATCACACTCCGCAGCCACTCACCTTAGTGGGCCATCGTTTGCGAGAAATTCGTGAAAAATTCCTGAATTGTGTGAGACAATAGCGTTAAAAAGGCTACATCAAATACTCTGGTTGCGTGGTGTAATGGAGTAAGAGGTTGTGGGGTTCGAATCGCGTCAGGTGCAGTGTTTTGTTATAGTTATCAAAAGGACTTTGATCATTATTTTTATTCAATTAATTGCCGTAAATGTAATTTTTTATTTCTATTCCTTTGTCACATTATTTTAATCACCGAATGAACTTTTTCCATTTGTTTAATTTTTCTTTATATCAGTCTTTTTCCAATAGGAATTTTTGTGTCTGACTTCAATTATATTTATCTATTATGATATTCCATTATTTGAAAATTCCGATCTATCAGTTAAAAAAACTAAGGACCAAATAATCTATGTTGAAGATGCATTGTTGAGAGAAATGTATTTTTCGTTACCAGATGTGCAATATTTTTGCTTAGTAATCGTCATACAAATATTTAAAACACGGCCCAAATACCTACTGCACTATGGACCAAACGCAGATGATTTAATTGAAAGAAGGGTTTTTATGTGTAACTAAATTCAAACAAATGAGAAGTAGATATTATGAACGCAATAATGTGGACGAAAAAGCAGAGTGATAAAAGTAATTAAGTGGAAATTACAACATAAAATTAATTTAAAAAACATGAAAGATTTTAAGTGGAAGAAGAATGATAGGATGAAAAATGTGAGCAAATGAAGTTAGTATGATTAAAATGTGACAAAGGTATGGAAAAAATGCATTTAAATCAATTAATTGAATAAAAATGATGATCGAAGTCATTTCGATAAATTTACTGCACTTGCCGAGACTCAAACGCACACAGTCGTGCATGTGAAACAACTATCCTGTCCATTACACAATA
This sequence comes from Schistocerca serialis cubense, assembly GCF_023864345.2. Lineage (NCBI taxonomy): Eukaryota > Metazoa > Arthropoda > Insecta > Orthoptera > Acrididae > Schistocerca > Schistocerca serialis. The sequence continues at coordinate 257,221,572 of NC_064640.1, forward strand.
CAATCGGCGTATCTGATGTACTTTTTGAACTCTGAGTGTAACACAATTTTTTTTTCGTCAATTACTCGCAAATAGGGACCCACCAGTGTGAATGGTTGCATTGTGTGATACCTGGGTTCTTAACCTGCGTAACCGTATAGATGGTTTCATAAAGTCGACGACACCACTGGGGACACTTACATGTAAGTGATACACTGGGCCTTGTCTAAGTTACCGTCGGAAACCAGTGTGTTTTTGCACCGTATCTGACAGACACAAATATGGAATATATTCTAGATATTACGAACAGTGATACCACTAACTTAGTGCAGAGCTCATCCAGATAATCCCACCACACCTCCTTGTCCCCCAATTCACATCGACAGAGCGGCATTTCGACGCATTGGCTGCAAAATATGCTGCTGGCACTAATGCAACACTTGTTTTCGCATTACACAAAGCAGCAGTTCGAATTCGTTGAACCCTGCTCGTGCGAAGTCTTACGTTCTTACTTTGAGTTCACCTAGTTGCAGATATCTATCTTCTGTGTAATTTCGCATCTGTTCTGAATGTAAAACTACGCACCTACTCGCTATCTGCCTAATAACAACAACCTACAAGGCTGTCCAATTTCCGTCGGTTTACCGAAGTATTGTCACCTTCAATGACTTCACAAGTCCCTGCAATTTTATGAGCCGATATTCTTTTACGAATGAGACTTAACACACCACCACAACTGCAGACGAAGCGAATGACAATTTATACCAAAATAAGACAATTTCTACCCCGAATCGAATTTATAAACATAATTAGTATACCTTAATAACATGGGTTTCAGCTGACGCCATGTGCGTGCAAGAAGCGCTAGATAAACAACAGTTTACAGAGGGCCAGTATTGCCATAACTCTCCAGTGGATTTTTCGTGGAAGACGTTAGTAGGTCTGTAGCTGGAATGGAAGGGACGCGATGAATGGAGAACGCCGCCACGAAGCGACCTCATTGACCTGCGAGGACGTGAACGTGGGACGCTACGGCTCTCGGCCGGCCCAGCCTGCCTAACTTCCGTGCAGTGGGAGCCGCCACCTACTGCTTATCAAGCATGCTTTTCAAGCATGCTTTTTGTGACATGTCTTACAAGGGGAGGTCGCCAATTGTGAAATTCAGATTCGATTCATACTGTGCATAATAAAAGCTCATGGCCAGAGGTGTAATGTGGCAAAGCACCAAGATGCACTTCTCAGCCGTTGTCGAGAAAATCCACAATTAAAAGAAACCGTTGCGGTGAAATACTCTCTACGATTATTAATTTTCTGCAGCGTCGTGGCGCAGCGGTAAACGCTCGGGGTCGTAATCCGAAGGTCACCGGATCGAATCTCGCGCTATGCAACTTTTTTTTGTTTTTTGTAATTCAAATGTACACACACACACACACACACACACACACACACTATATATATATATATATATATATATATATATATATATATATATATATATATATATATATATATATATATATATATATATGAATAACAAAAAAACAAACAATTAAAAAGTTGCATGTCGCGAGATTCGATCCGGCGACCTTCGGATTACGAGCCCGAGCGCTTATTGCTGCGCCACGACGCTGTAGAAAATTATTAATCGCAGAGAGTATTTCACCGCAACGGTTTCTTTTAACTGTGGATTTTCTCGACAACGGCTGAGAAGTGCATCTTGGTGCTTTGCCACATTACACCTCTGGCCATGAGCTTTTATTATGCACAGTATGAATCGAATCTGAATTTCACAATTGGCGGCCTCGCCTTGTTAGTGCAATACAGGCATACTGACCGGCACTTACGGGCAGCTCACGATAACAGCTTGGCACAGTACTTCGTAGCAGCAGCGCTGGTCAGAACGCTAGTTTCAGCGTAACAAAGCAATATAGAATCATTTCCCTGTTAATTCTTTTTCTGCACGCATGCTACCCGTTTAGTGTACACAAATTACATGCCAACTGTCTCTACGGCTGCTAAAATTTCAGAATTAGGTCCGTAGGTCAGCATAATTAGTACCGATTACAGTGATGGACGGTTACTCATAAATCATAGTTTACAACCTAAGATGTCCATGATGGCATCAAAGAGCCCTTATTTTCCTCATGTTTTACAAAGGACGGCAACGCCCTGGAGAGTAGTTTACACAGCCTCAGGAAGAAAGTCCAAAGCAACATATTTAACAGAATCTAACCATCTACGTAACATCCAATGTTTTTGTTGCTGTTGTGTACCTATACAGTCTGTCGTATTTATATTGACCACACCAAATAACCCTATCCAGAAACTGAATAATGTATTTAAAAATGGGGGCCGTTAACCAGCACGACTGCATTTGCTGTAACTTTGTTCATTGTGGAGCAATTCTAAAAGCAACCTACATTTTTTTATTCGATAATCCACGTCCTCTCCTCAGAACTTAATCAGAAACCTATTTCAGTGTACCATTTACGTAAACATGACATTAAAACACAAAACAGACTGACTCCTATATTAGTGCACAGTGTTGTAGGTACACAGGAATAACTTAACCATCAGCTTCCTCTAAAGCATACTCACACAAACCAACTGAAGACAGTTGACTGAATGACAGGTGCGTACTTTCTTTGTTTCCATTTGTTTACCCTCAGCTCGAAGTGAAGGATTTTTGTTAACACGTGTACCTGCATTATGCGCTAATACAGGACGCAGTTTCGCGTTTTGTTTTCAATAACGTGTTGGATTGTATACTGTGATAAGTTTTTGAACAGGTATTGAGGAGAGGAAGTGGATTAGCAGATAGAAAAAAAAATAGGGTCCCATTTAAGGAAGATGTCCTGCTCTTCATATTGCAGCTACAAACAACGCCGCTACAAACAACGCCGCTACTAGGAAGGCAATTATGTTGGTTAATATCCCTCTGATAACTAAACAGTACTTCCTCAATACACTTTTTACTTTGCTTCGCAAAAAAGTGTATTATATAACTGAAGGTGGGGAAGAGGGGGAGGGGAAAAAGGAAAGGAAAGGAAAGGAAACGAACCATTGTCAGCTGCATCGAGACTTTATACTAATAATCGGCGATAGTGAAAGTGTGTTCCGGACTGTGATTTGAACCCAGGATCTCCTGCTTACAAGGCAGTTGCATTAAGATGGACGGAGACTGCGGGTAGGTGGCACTGGGAGCGAAAGTGGGTAGGCTCAGAGGAGTGCCAAGATAGTCTGCGCAATTGTGATAAACACTGTTCGGGTGCTGCAGAGGTTAACTCAGCTGCATAGTAAGCAGGAGATCCAGGGTGCAAATCCCAGTCCGGCACACATTTTCGCTCCTCGCCGCTGATCCCGCTGATCGCTGATGCAGCTGACATCAATAGTTCCTTCCATTTCCTTTCAATTCTTCCCCTCCAACTTCAGTTATACAATATGTATCACAGTTGCAGATTCCGTGTGGTTGGTTGGTTGGTTGGTTGGTTGATTTGATTTGGGGGGAGGGTACCAAACAGCGAGGTCATCAATCAGGCGGATTCCGCATTGCGTCTGTTTTTTGGACATTCATATAATAAATGGGACACGCTGTATCAGCAAAAAATAATATGGCTCTGAGCACTATGGGACTTAACTTCTGAGGTCATCAGTCCCCTAGAACTTAGAACTACTTAAACCTAACTAACCTGAGGACATCACACACATCCGAGGAAGGGTTCGAACTTGCGACCGTAGCGGTCGCGCGGCTCTAGACTGTAGCGCCTGGAACCTCTCGGCCATTTCGGCCGGCCTGTGTCAGCAGTTTATAATGATATGTGACGGCTTGGGTCCATCAACATAGCTACATTTTAGTCACAATCACAACAAACTAGAATCAACACGGCTCACAGAATCTTGCTTATCACAGATCGACTCAGTGTGATAAATACAGAACACTTCGTTGGACTCTTATAATATACGTTAAAAGAGGCTCTAGTAATACTCTTTTAATGTATTTTATGTTTACACCATTTCTATTTTAGAGTAACAGAATTACCGTCCGTGCAACATTTACTAAGTTTTCGGACGAAATCTGAAACACCACCAATCGACTAACCCTTCAATGTGCACACTGTATTTGTAACACAAACTAAGATTCACAACAAAGTAGTGTGAAATCATACAGGGTGGTCAGAAGCAGTCTGGAAGCTTATATGGGTGTTGCAAGGGAGGTTGTACTGAGAAACAACTTAAGAAAAATATTCGATACGTTGCGTCGTTCCCGATTTAATTGGCACTGACGCTAGTCAATCATGTCGTAGCGCACGCCAACTCCAGCACTTGCACGCGCTAAAACGCGATAATGCACAGACATCCGAGGGGCCGTGAGTTATCACTCGTTGAAATACTCATTACCAGTTAAATGTCCCGTTTTCGGAAGTGATAAATTTAAGCTAGGTCAGGAAAAGCTAAGTTTGTTCATTTTGACGAAACCAAACCAACAACACTGTCAACACCACCTTTGGCACACTGCTTTAATCTGCGCGCGCAGCGGCCTGATTAGCTAACTTCAATACTAAATAAATCGGAAACGACGCAACATATCGATTTGTTCATTATTTCCTTGCAACACCTTTACAAGCTTTTCAGACCATTTCTGACAAACCTGTGTACAAATGATATTTGAGCATTTAGTTCCTTCGAGAATGGAAGATGTATTTCAGGGGAGAGTGAATAACGTATTAGAACTTCGTCAGCGTATCCGGCCAACGCGGAAATGAGGCCTGTTTGCTAGGAACAGGAAAGCGTGTTTGGAGGACAGTTAAGAAACTCAGCTGCTTGGCTGTCAGCACAGGGGACCGCCTATTACCGAAGTTACGGACGTTTTGGTGTCAACCAAAATAACAGCCGTTGCGAAACCTACGGTAGTCTGTCAACTGCACACCCCCGAAAATCTGAAGTTTCTGGAAAATCACATGAGATGTTGCCGTTATGGAGTGAAAACTGATTTACTTTCTTACCGGAATTGCTTAAGTCATCGGAAATTGAATATCGAATTACGCTGATGATTCTAAACGTCCATAGTGGTTATAAGTAAACTTCCGCTACTTGAGCCAGTGGATAAGAAAATCAGTCTATCGTAAGGGTACCCAAGTTTATAGGAATGCCGTTCAGACCGTGCGCTGCAGGATTTACATTGTTAACAGTGTCATTACTTGCCGTTGAGCACTGGTACTGGTACGCCGACGTAGGGTTGAAACAAGTAGCAGAGTGCATTACACTTGCCGATAAGCCGAGATGGGTATGGACGAGGTGAGAGGGGATTCACTCTCAAATCCGTTTCATCAAAAGAACAGCAATAGTTTCGCGAGTATCTAAGCATTAAAGTAACACGGAGAGATCCTCTTTCCGCACCAGGGTTGAAGAGCATGATTCGGAAGTTAGAGTTAACTGGCGATTTGGGAATTGCTCGCCGGAGAAGCCGACGGCCAATTGCGCTACAAATTGGAGTTACTGTTGCCGTGGCTGAGGATCCTGGACGCAACGTGCGACTTTCAAGCTGTGTATGAGCGGTGTCACTAAAGCTGCACTTTCCATGGTGCACGGTTTGAAGAGTGCTATGAACAATTGTGAAATGGCATCTCTACAATTTCCAGGCTGTAATGGACCCAGATGGTCGTCACATTGGTTCAAATGGCTCTGAGCACTATGGGACTCAACTGCTGAGGTCATTAGTCCCCTAGAACTTAGAACTAGTTGAACCTAACTAACCTAAGGACATCACAAACATCCATGCCCGAGGCAGGATTCGAACCTGTGACTGTAGCGGTCTTGCGGTTCCAGACTGCAGCGCCTTTAACCGCACGGCCACTTAGGCCGGCCAGTCGTCACATTGAGCAAGGTTTATATCCTGTAACGTAAACATGGTACGCAATTAGCAAATGTTACCCTTTCACGTGGAAATTAAAATGTGTTTCTTTCCGCAGTGGCTACACCGGTTCCCGTGAGATCACCGAAGTTAAGCGCTGTCGGGCGTGGTCGGCACTTGGATGGGTGACCATCCAGGCCGCCATGCGCTGTTGCCATTTTTCGGGGTACATTCAGCCTCGTAATGCCAATTGAGGAGCTACTCGACCGAATAGTAGCGGCTTCGGTCAAGAATACCATCTTACGACCGGGAGAGTGGTGTGCTGACCCTACGCCCCTCCTATCCGCATCCTCCACCGAGGATGACACGGAGGTCGGATAGTCCCGGTAGGCCACTCGTGGCCTGACGACGGAATGCTTTTTTTTCAGTTGTTTATTCGTTATTTCTGTTTCACATATTCTTACAAATGTGTATACAAAGTTTCATTGTCCTATGATCATTTTCTCATCATAAGGCCCCTCTAAAGTAGCGAAGGTTTGATTATAACCACCCTGTATAACAAAACGATAACGATGATGATGATGATGATGATGATGATGATGATGATGATGATGATGATGATATGAGATATGATGATGATATGAGATATGATGATGATGATGAGATATGATGATGATGAGATATGATGATGATGATGATGATATGATGATGGAGATATGATGATGATGGAGATATGATGATGATGGAGATATGATGATGATGATGATGAGATATGATGATGATGATGAGATATGATGATGATGATGAGATATGATGATGATGATATGATATATGATGATGATATGATATATGATGATGATGATATGATATATGATGATGATGATATGATATATGATGATGATGATATGATATATGATGATGATGATATGATATATGATGATGATGATGATATGATATATGATGAGAGATGATATACACTCCTGGAAATTGAAATAAGAACACCGTGAATTCATTGTCCCAGGAAAGGAAAACTTTATTGACACATTCCTGGGGTCAGATACATCACATGATCACACTGACAGAACCACAGGCACATAGACACAGGCAACAGAGCATGCACAATGTCGGCACTAGTACAGTGTATATCCACCTTTCGCAGCAATGCAGGCTGCTATTCTCCCATGGAGACGATCGTAGAGATGCTGGATGTAGTCCTGTGGAACGGCTTGCCATGCCATTTCCACCTGGCGCCTCAGTTGGACCAGCGTTCGTGCTGGACGTGCAGACCGCGTGAGACGACGCTTCATCCAGTCCCAAACATGCTCAATGGGGGACAGATCCGGAGATCTTGCTGGCCAGGGTAGTTGACTTACACCTTCTAGAGCACGTTGGGTGGCACGGGATACATGCGGACGTGCATTGTCCTGTTGGAACAGCCAGTTCCCTTGCCGGTCTAGGAATGGTAGAACGATGGGTTCGATGACGGTCTGGATGTACCGTGCACTATTCAGTGTCCCCTCGACGATCACCAGTGGTGTACGGCCAGTGTAGGAGATCGCTCCCCACACCATGATGCCGGGTGTTGGCCCTGTGTGCCTCGGTCGTATGCAGTCCTGATTGTGGCGCTCACCTGCACGGCGCCAAACACGCATACGACCATCATTGGCACCAAGGCAGAAGCGACTCTCATCGCTGAAGACGACACGTCTCCATTCGTCCCTCCATTCACGCCTGTCGCGACACCACTGGAGGCAGGCTGCACGATGTTGGGGCGTGAGCGGAAGACGGCCTAACGGTGTGCGGCACCGTAGCCCAGCTTCATGGAGACGGTTGCGAATGGTCCTCGCCGATACCCCAGGAGCAACAGTGTCCCTAATTTGCTGGGAAGTGGCGGTGCGGTCCCCTACGGCACTGCGTAGGATCCTACGGTCTTGGCGTGCATCCGTGCGTCACTGCGGTCCGGTCCCAGGTCGACGGGCACGTGCACCTTCCGCCGACCACTGGCGACAACATCGATGTACTGTGGAGACCTCACGCCCCACGTGTTGAGCAATTCGGCGGTACGTCCACCCGGCCTCCCGCATGCCCACTATACGCCCTCGCTCAAAGTCCGTCAACTGCACATACGGTTCACGTCCACGCTGTCGCGGCATGCTACCAGTGTTAAAGACTGCGATGGAGCTCCGTATGCCACGGCAAACTGGCTGACACTGACGGCGGCGGTGCACAAATGCTGCGCAGCTAGCGCCATTCGACGGCCAACACCGCGGTTCCTGGTGTGTCCGCTGTGCCGTGCGTGTGATCATTGCTTGTACAGCCCTCTCGCAGTGTCCGGAGCAAGTATGGTGGGTCTGACACACCGGTGTCAATGTGTTCTTTTTTCCATTTCCAGGAGTGTATGATGAGATATGATGGACTGTATTATGGTGATATGAGATGATATATGATCGCGCTTATCAGCACCCGGACAAATTCCCATCCTTTGCTCAGTCCAATCTCGACACTTTCATGAATGATGATGAAATGATGAGGACAACACAAAACACCCAGTCATCTCGGGGCAGTTGGAAATGCCTAACCCCGCTGGGTATCGAACCCGGAACGCCATGCTCGGGAAGCGAGAACGCGACCGGGAAACCACGAGCTGTGGACATATAACAAATCGAGTATTCCAACTGTTCCATGTTTCTCTGGCTCCGACTTACGGCAATTGCTTTACGTGAAAAATCTGAACTTTCACCATGGTTCTAATTCCATGTGAACTTTTAACTTTGTGCGGTGTGCCATTGCAGGAACAACGGTGTCTTCTGAACCATGTTTAGCAAAGGACTTCTGTTCAAGTTTATATTTGGGTCGATGACCATTACGTTTAACATGGTCCAGCAGCTGAATGATGCTGTAGCTTTTCCGAACTATAGATACATGGTTGAACAACTATTTTTGTACATTAACAAATAAACAGCAATCACCTGCTGATGCAGTATCACCTTACACACTGTGTAGAGCGTATTCATGTGACGTATGTGTTCTTAATTATATGTTCACCAGTGTGAACTTTTTCCAGTTAATACCAACGTACGCTCATTGGCCTACCGCCTAGATTATGATATCTAAAGCGACCTACGATAGATTTGTGAATGGTGGAGTCTGTGGCAGTTTACCCCAAATGTAAATAAAATTAACTCACTGTGCATACACTTGTCCAACTACCTACCGATGACCAATTGCCGAGGACAGTGTATACTGTAAAATAATGAGTAACTGTCCAGAGCGACTAAGTGCAATTACCACATAAAACAGATGATTAGAGAGCTTGTTTTCCGGGAAGAGTCAGGCAACATATTACTTGCACATACACCTCGCGAAATGGCCACGAGGAAGACATTTGAGAAATTAGAGCTAGTACAGAGGCTTACCGACAATCATTCTTTCCATGCGCCTTTGGTGAGTGGAACAGGGAAGGCGGGGACTAGTGAGTTTTATCAGAAATACCCTCCGCCATACACTGTCAGGTGGCTTGCGGAGTATTGGTGTAGGTGTAGATGAGGGGGACCAGCCGCCTAACTGTCTAGTAATTTTCCCTGATAAATCAGGCAGTCTGTACGAAACAAATCAAGAAGAAACTCTTGTTTTATTGAAAATCAAACTGTCCCTAGGCCAACGACCTGTGCGCTGTAAATCAAGAGTCGTCGCTGCTATTCTAATACAGCTACGCGGATTCAGAAACGAGAGAGCATTGAGTATTTCCCTGTCAGCTGGGAAGCTGGGCTACTACGTTTCATACTGGACGAACGGACAGGTTTATACAATCTTTATAATGTGCTACGCATTGTATATTTGCAGTTTAATGCAGAACAAACAAGTTAAAAGTGCTGTATCTACTAAATTCTCTCGTATATATTCATAAATAAAAATATTGGATCGCATGTTTCTATAAACATTCTCTGAACAGAACTGTGAACTATTCTCTGAGTGTAGTCTGTTTCGAGAAGCAAATAATGTGATCGATTAATGGATGATTTTGAATAGCAATCAGCGCTAAAAACGGATACAGGTATTAGTTGTACATCAAAACTTAATCATACAAAACGAGGAAAAGTAAGCACTGATTCTCTTACGCGAAATTGAGAGTGTGTGTTCGTTGTTAGTTTACGAAACCACTCTGCTGCTACAAAACAAAGGGCAAAAACTGGTCAGAGTGGAAATTGGATTTACCAAATTCGACGCTTTCTGCACAATTGTTTATGTGGACTAGATTTACACTGTGTGACTGGTAAACTACATTGCTGGGGTAGAATTTTTTAAATAAATTTCCAGTAACATTGCAGCTACAAAATTACTATTTCTGCCTACACGTCTTGTATGAACCCTGTGCATACTCTCAACAAGAGAAGACGGTAAGCAATTTTTTTCATCATTGCCTTCGCAAAAAATTTCCCCTTAACCTATTTACTATTGAATATTACTTTTCACAGTATCATCGATTGCTTTCGACAGCGACACTAAACAATGTTTCCCCGCATTAGTGACAACTTTGAACAGCTTGGTATTTACGTACTCGTTCAGAAATCGACTGGCAACTTCGATGTCAACTGGTGCTTTCACAGGAGAATTATTCTTCCTAGACGTATAATTTTAGAAAAGCTAAATTTCGTAGCTTAGTAATACTCTATAAAAATATCTAATACATCTTCTATAGAAATACTTGAAAAGCCATCGTATGGTGCGTGGTGGAAGGTACCCTTTATCACTATTATTAACTTCTCTTTCCGCTACACACCCAAAACGACTATCTATATGTCTCAATAGATATTTAATTATTTGTACATGCATACTCTTGCGCAAGTAGGTTCTTTAATAGTTGTAAACTGTACTAATCAGAGTAACGATTAACAGCAAACCTCTACAAATTATGATACGCTGAAATTCGGTTGGGCGTAGGTTTCACTCAGACTTAACAATGGCAGTCTACGTTTCTCGATGTATTTCCTCTTGTACTCTAGGCAAACGTAAATACTATTCGTTCAGCACACTGCCAGCTTCTTCCCCTACACAAGTCGCACTCAGAGCTCCATGCACAGTCCAGGGTCAAACACTAGTTCTTAACTAAACATGCAATAGCCGAAGTTTCTCTAACCCAAGTGCCGGCAGCGGTGGCTGAGCGGTTGTAGGAGTTTCAGTCTGGAATCGTACGACTGCTACGGTCGCAGGTTCGAATCCTGCCTCAGGCATGGATGTGTGTGACGTCCTTAGGTTTAAGTAGTTGTAAGTTCTAGGGGACTGATGACCTCAGATGTTAAGTCCCATAGTGCTCAGAGCCATTTCAACCATTTCTAACCCAACAACTTACGCCAACTATTGGAATGACAAAATTTTATACCAGCCAGCGCCATGAACGAATGATCGAGCACTAACTCTTGACGAGCTGTCTGAACTACTTCCCCACGCATGGAAGGCTGTCACTTACCTACCAAAATCAGTATTGATGTTGAGAGCAAACAACGTCTCAAATATGCTGGAGCAGACTTTGGAAGAACCTTAGTTCCACCACATTTCTAACGTACAGATCGTTATACCTCCGGGTGTCTTGCATGGACGTAATGTGGACAACTTGCAGAAGACACACTTTAGGAAAAAATTAATCTAAGATTTTTCAGGAACGTTTCGAAAACCACTGGGCACAACGAAGGTGTTCAAACAGAGGAATGTTGCTCATGTGGTTTCCATGCTTTACTGTTGCATTCTGAAGCTCGCTGTAAGCTGATTTACTGACGCTAGTCGCCATGTTGGAAGTCAGGAGGAAAGTCAACAATGGCTCTGAGCACTGTGGGACTTACGGGGCTCCGGAAAGGCTCAAAATCATGAAAAGTTCAATTTTTACTTTTTTGCGTTTTCTAAATCTGCAGACTATTACCTTTCAATAGATGTATAATTTATTCAATTCCGAAGACTATAACTACTTTTAAATTTTTTTTGAAATGTGTTCTACATGGGCGTGACCCACTGCGGCGCTGTTAAACTGCTGTCAAATGGTGGTATTATTAACGTCCGTGTTCATCAGGTACATTTTAGTGATGTGAGATGAAGTATGTGTTGTGGCTAACCTGTGATGGTTCAATATATATCGCTGGTGTGATTGTCGATTGTTTCATGTTTATTTACTCTGTCGTTATCTCGAAAATATTCGTAATTAATTCTGTTTTTGAGTCTGTTTTGTTGAAGTATAATAATGAGTAAAAGTAAAGTTATTAGAAATCCTCTGAAGGCTTTTAAGAAAAGGAGAAATGTTGGAAAGCCAAAGGTATGTGTTATTACTGTAAACAATAAAGACGATAACCAAGTGAGTGAACCTAACCTCTCAAGTACACCTGCCCATAGCAGTCAAAGTGGGAAAGAAAATACTTCACAGAAGCAGCTTGGTTCAATGAGTGAAAACTATGAATGTTTTATGGGCGAATCAGATGTGAATGAAAAATTTGATATGTCGGTTCTCAAAGGAATTTTTTCAAACTGTGTAAGATGTATTCATTGTAGTGAAGTTGGTCTGAAACTCTCCATAATAAAGCACGTAGGACTTGCTAGTGAAATACAACTGAAATGTGATAAGTGTTCATACATGACCACCTTTTGGAACAGCGTTGCAGTAACTGCAACTGAAGAAAATGGTAGAAAAATCTACGAACACAACAACGAGCGATGCTTGCTTTAGACAAGGAACGCCTTCGGGCTGCAGACAGGGCTGTAAAGAGTCTAGAAATACAAGCAACAGTAAACAGGAGGAGGAACAAGAGGAAGCTGGAGGAGGAGTTTGCAGAGGATGAAGATAATCCATCCTATGGACCTGGAATGCACTAAAAAGTTAATCCAATCTTTGTCGCCCGATTCCCAAAACTTTTATTTTCTCATACTAATTACATGTTTTCTAAGGATCTTCCAAACATATTTGTTTCAAACTTTCAGTAAATGTTACACAGTACCTTCTGCATAATTTAACACAGCCTTTTTCCAAAAACCGTATATTTTTGAATATATAAATAAAAAATTGCAAAAAAATGTTGTGAATTTTCATTACAATTGAAAAAATCATCTTTAATAACTGAGCTAAAATTTTGTAAAATTCCTGTGTTACGTTGTAGCCCATATTCCAATAAATAATCTGTAAAAAGTTCAACTTCCTACCTCAAATACTTTGTGAGGAAAGATGTAATTTATAAGCGTTATTTTAACATTGCAAGTATAGGGCGTTCCGGAGCCCCTTAACAGCTGTGGTCATCAGTCCACTAGAACTTAAAACTACTTAAACAAAACTAACCTAAGAACATCACACACATCCATGCCCGAGGCAGGATTCGAACCTGCGACCGTAGCAGCCGCGCGGTTCCGTTCTGCGCGCCTAGAACCGCTCGGCCACCAGAAAATCAACACACTGAGTCGACGCTGTCATTACTGACAACTGGGAAAGGTGCTCTTGAGAAAACCTTAGCCAAGGACCACCTCGTGATACTGACGACGGAACAGGATTCGCAGTTTCGGAGGAACTGTGGTAGTTACGAGAGACCCACGCCGCTATTGACATGTTTGGCTGTAGTGCTGATAATCGCAAGACTAATTAACAAGATGAAATTCTGAATTGATTTTAAGTCTGCAGATACCATAATGAAGCACAACGTGGAGGCTTCATCTCAATTTCTCTGCAGTACCTGCAAAAACGAAAAATCAGGCATTTCGAAACAGCGATCTCTTTGTAGAAGGATGGAGTTTAGTTTTTATACAGACATATATATTGTTAATGTGCACCGTAGCTTAAATTGTTAAATGCGGGGGAAGAAGCCGTAACCAGTCAGTCTCCTCTTCTGTTATTTATGGCTTGTTTCAAAGCACGTTTCCCCCATTAGATCGTACACTGCATTAAAGTTTCACTTTCAACCAGTGACATTTCCCTGGCGTACTTTTAAAATGGAGTTGGAAAGCATTTTTATTCGTGTAAAATATATAGAACTGCAAGATTTATGATTAACACTAGAAGTATCATATTCACAACGTTCAATCCAGTGAACGGAGTCGTGTGTAAATTAACGAGCATTGCTTTCATTAGAGGTCAGCCACAAACGAAAAAATATCTTCAGGAAACAGGACAGGCGAGATTTTTGTCTATTAGTAGACGATTCAGATAGCATGTAATGAGCTATTTACAAACATTTTTCTTTAAACAACGAAAGAAATTGTTTATCATTGACGTAATCAACGTATTTATAGGAGTGCAATCTCAAATACAACTTCGCATTCCTTTAACGGTTTATGCTCTTACATTAATGATAATTTTCTGGAGAGAAAGATTTCGAATAATTTATTAAAAGGCAGCTATCAGATCACACTATATCTCTTGTTTTCCTCTGATCCATTTCTCGTGAGCGCGCCTATACGCATCAGCTGTTAGGCTATAAGCAACCTGGCGCATTGCCTGTTCCAGCTTATTTCAGCCGTCACCGACATATTTGCTTTCCTGCGCTGACATGCGTCTTCATGGTTCCCTAAGCACATGTTTCATTAGTTAATAAGAAAAAATTGGTAAGCTGCAAAGAAAATACAAGCAGTAACATCTTAATTTGTTGCATGTGTTGTCACTAAAATTAAATTGGTTGAACAGAAGCTAACATTGAGTTAATAACCCGTAAGTCACAGACTTCGTTACATTTGCGGATAGTGTTCCAGCATCAGAGTTTCAGTCCTCGAGCGCAATAGTTCAGCTCTAATGTGTAAAACTGTTTTGGATAAAATACGAACGTGAACAGGCTCTTCCGTTGAGAAATTACAGGCTGATAAATCTTTCGCATGGATACACTGAGAACTTCGAGGAAGACTTCAATGAAGGGGACGGACGGACGGCTGCCCCTATCAAATGCCAATAAATGTGATTAGAAGGAAAAACTCCATTTGTCTTTATAAGTATGCCACGCTTATAAATGCATATTAAATGTTTAAGAGGACAGCTGTGTGTGACGAAGTGGGACGAACACTAAAATTCAGGTTTGGAGCAGTGAGTATAGCTATTTCCATTTATTGGGAGATTGCGCCAGAGAATAGTGCGTCTGCAGAGGAGACAGTGTACCATTCATACGCATTGTCCAAGTGTGTGGGGTGAAACGTAAAAAGTTCAACAATAGTGTTCAGTGACTCAGTAGGTACAACTCCCGAAACTCTCGCAATCTTTCATGGGAATCCGTAGAAAGAAAGTATTTTCGAGGAACGTCTACAGGCAAGTTTAAAGAGAGAGAATACCCTAGTTTTACTGCCTCCAACGTATATTTCGCTTCAGGACTACGCATGCCGAAGATCAGGGTCCATCTGGAAACAAGCCAACAGGCGTTTCGGTTTCTTCGATCTACGACTCTCCCATTATTTTTTCTGACGTATCTACAGCACGAACACATTGCGTTGTTAAAAATTCGTCCTCCATTGGTGGTGTATTGGTATGAATATAGTCGACAATGAATACAACAAAAATTCATAATTAAGTTATATCATCAGCTGTATTTGTCAGATTTTTGTCTTAATGTATAATTATACAGTAATTCGTTAAATTATCAACTATAATTATTACAGTCATCAGCGTTTGCACGAGAGCGAGCTACTGCGTTCGAGACTTGTGCCCGTCGTCATGACTAAGATAACAGTTCGAGATTTGACGTGACTGACGTCAAATCTTTTACTGACCGTAGAAGTGAGTGTCGCGAGCAGTATGGGTACGGAACGCTCCATTTTCAGAGGTCGTACATGGACTCAGCTTGTCACGTGTTTAGGGTGTAAAAGAGAACATAAAAATCGGACAAAATAGCTAACGCTGTCAACGGCAGTCGAGTAACGAGGATAGCAGTGAGGGGCTAGACGAACTACCTCAAGCTGCAGCAATTGATATTTTACTGTGCAACACACCAATCGCCACACCATCTACGACTGTCATATCGCTGTGGCTGCTACTGCTTCACAATATATTTGTTCCTTAATGAAATTTGTCAAACACTTTTTCAAACCCCAGCTCTGTTCATAGAGTCAATATATGTTACATTCAGATGGTACGTCTATAGACTTCAGAGCAAACAAAATCTCTAGTAGTAAATCCTGAGTCTCAGTTGAAGCGGTACGAATTCACACGGATACTAGCAAAGAGAATGTCATTAGCACGTTACGCCCCAGAGCCCTGTTTAAGCTAAAACAAATGAGCACTAACAAGAAGTTTTTTTATTGTATATTTCACCTGCAGTGTATGAAGACAACTGAGGGTCTATACGATATTGAAGTACCTGTGTTATTCTGATTACGATGCACTGCGGCGACCACAGACGTTATGAAACACACCAGATTAATTTGCAATTGCGAATAATGATTACCATCAGCTATAGAATGGAATTACAATGAAAATTTGTGCCGCTTATCTCGAGGGGTCGCCTTACCATTTGGCTATCCGTGCACGACTCACGATCAGGCCCAAACTTCCATGTCGTCAACCATACGTTTGGGTCTGCACGTACACCTTTTGAACTTCGACTCCACCCTGCTGCAGGGGGCTAATGCCCGAGAGCGAAGTATTGTACAAACATAGCTCTCCTATTTGCGAAATGTTGAAAGCGAGGGAAACGGAAGGGTAAAAGTGGGGTCCAACAAGTTTTGAAGTCTTGTTAAGAACACGTTACTCTACTCGACAAAATAGGTAAGTAATATGTCTACCTTATATGTCCAACTACGCACCTGTAACTACGTTAAACATTATTTTAACAATATTGGGTTATTGATATTCTGCAGCTATACCTACGCCTCAAAATCAAAATTAATAAAACTAAGCAACAGAAGTATCGTTATAAAATGAAGGTAATGATTTTCGATTTGGAATTAAATGATGCCAACCACCTTGAAGAATAGCACATCTCCTGCAAATAGATTTCACTTTAACAGTATCAGCTTTAAAATCCAAATAAAATGACATACAATAGCGATGTTAATGACTGAATAGCACTACCATACTTCTTTAATGAAATTAATTTGTCTCATTCATTTACACCGCATTTGTGAATCGAAACTTAAAAATGTGAAAAGCAAAGTGTTCTCTGGCACCAACTACAAGTTAGAATCCGTAAACTTAGACGCAATGAACAAAGCATGTTATCAATGTCAAAATAGTATTTCACAAAACTCTTATTCCAATGTACAGGAGTATTACAAATGATTGAAGCGATTTCACAGCTCTACAATAACTTTATTATTTGAGATATTTTCACAATGCTTTGCACACACATACAAAAACTCAAAAAGTTTTTTTAGGCATTCACAAATGTTCGATATGTGCCCCTTTAGTGATTCGGCAGACATCAAGCCGATAATCAAGTTCCTCCCACACTCGGCGCAGCATGTCCCCATCAATGAGTTCGAAAGCATCGTTGATGCGAGCTCGCAGTTCTGGCACGTTTCTTGGTAGGGGAGGTTTAAACACTGAATCTTTCACATAACCCCACAGAAAGAAGTCGCATGGGGGTTAAATCGGGAGAGCGTGGAGGCCATGACATGAATTGCTGATCATGATATCCACCACGACCGATCCATCGGTTTTCCAATCTCCTGTTTAAGAAATGCTTCTGCTTTAGCCTTTTCCGTAAGATTTTCCAAACCGTCGGCTGTGGTACGTTTAGCTCCCTGCTTGCTTTATTCGTCGACTTCCGCAGCTACGCGTGAAACTTGCCCGCACGCGTTCAACCGTTTCTTCGCTCACTGCAGGCCTACCCGTTGATTTCCCCTTAGAGAGGCATCCAGAAGCTTTAAACTGAGCATACCATGGCCGAATGGAGTTAGCAGTTGGTGGATCTTTGTTGAACTTCGTCCTGAAGTGTCGTTGCACTGTTATGACTGACTGATGTGAGTGCATTTCAAGCACGACATACGCTTTCTCGGCTCCTGTCGCCATTTTGTCTCACTGTGCTCTCGAGCGCTCTGGCGGCAGAAACCTGAAGTGCGGCTTCAGTCGAACAAAACTTTATGAGTTTTTCTACGTATCTGTAGTGTGTCGTGACCATATGTCAATGAATGGAGCTACAGTGAATTTATGAAATCGCTTCAATCATTTGTAATAGCACTGTATATTATTTTGCACTCCGACATCAAGCGGTTGCAGTGTAGCGGAGCAAGGGACTGCCTGCTCGCGCATGCTTAAAAGATGTACATCTGGAAGTTTAAGATTACGTACTATCAGTATTGTGACCCAGATTTTCGCGTGGGACCGATTGCTGGGTCTGATAACATGCACGTGTGCTTTTTTCTTTCTAAAATGTGAGATCAAGATGGTGATGTTCCCTTACTAGAGCCAAACACGATACGGTCATGGACGGAGCACGATTGAAAGGGTGACCACTTCTGCGTGGATAATCTACATCTACGTGATTACTCTGCAATTCACATTTAAGTGCTTGGCAGAGGGTTCATGGAACCACAGTCATACTATCTCCCTACCATTCCACTCCCGAACAGCGCGCGGGAAAAACGAACACCTCAACCTTTCTGTTCGAGCTCTGATTCCTCTTATTTTATTTTGATGATCATTCCTACCTACGTAGGTTGGGTTCAACAAAATATTTTCGCATTCGGAAGAGAAAGTTGGTGACAAACTTCGTAAATAGATCTCGCCGCGACGAAAAACGTCTTTGCTTTAATGACTTCCATCCCAGCTCGCGTATCATATCTGCCACACTCTCTCCCCTATTACGTGATAATACAAAAACGAGCTGCCCTTTTTTGCACCCTTTCGATGTCCTCCGTCAATCCCACCTGGTAAGGATCCCACACCGCGCAGCAATATTCTAACAGAGGACGAACGAGTGTAGTGTAAGCTGTCTCTTTAGTAGACTTGTTGCATCTTCTAAGTGTCCTGCCAATGAAACGCAACCTTTGGCTCGCCTTCCCCACAATATTATCTATGTGGTCTTTCCAACTGAAGTTGTTCGTAATTTTTACACCCAAGTACTTAGTTGAATTGACAGCCTTGAGAATTGTACTATTTATCGAGTAATCGAATTCCAACGAATTTCTTTTGGAGCGCATGTGGATCACCTCACACGTTTCGTTATTTAGCGTCAACTGCCACCTGCCACACCATACGGCAATCTTTTCTAAATCGCTTTGCAACTGATACTGGTCTTCGGTTGACCTTACTAGACGGTAAATTACAGCAGCATCTGCGAACAACCTAAGAGAACTGCTGAGACTGTCACCCTGGTCATTTATATAGATCAGGAACAGCAGAGGTCCCAGGACGCTTCCCTGGGGAACACCTGATATTACTTCAGTTTTACTCGATGATTTGCCGTCTATTACTACGAACTGCGACCTTCCTGACAGGAAATCACGAATCCAGTCGCACAACTGAGACGATACCCCATAGGCCCGCAGCTTGATTAGAAGTCGCTTGTGAGGAACGGTGTCAAAAGCTTTCCGGAAATCTAGAAATATGGAATCAGCTTGAGATCCCCTGTCGATAGTGGCCATTACTTCGTGCGAATAAAGAGCTAGCTGCGTTGCACAAGAACGATGTTTTCTGAAACCATGCTGATTACGTATCAATAGATCGTTCCCTTCGAGGTGATTCATAATGTTTGAATACAGTATATGCTCCAAAACCCTACTGCAAACCGACGTCAATGATATAGGTCTGTAGTTCGATGGATTACTCCTAATACCCTTCTTAAACACTGGTGCGACCTGCGCAATTTTCCAATGTGTAGGTACAGATCTATCGGTGAGCGAGCGGTTGTATTTGAGTGCTAAGTAGGGAGCTATTGTATCAGCGTAATCTGAAAGGAACCTAATCGGTATACAATCTGGACCTGAAGACTTGCCCGTATCAAGCGATTTGAGCTGCCTCGCAACCCCGTAAGTTATCTACTTCTAAGAAAATCATGCTGCAGCTGTTCGTGTTTCAAATTCTGGAAAATTCCATTCTTCTTCCCTTGTGAAGGAATTTCGGAAAACTGCGTTCAATAACTCTGCTTTAGCGGCACAGTCGTCGGTAACAGTACCATCGGCACTGCGCAGCGAAGGTATTGACTCCGTCTTGCCGCTTGTGTACTTTACATACGACCAGAATTTCTTCGGATTTTCTACCAAATTTCAAGACAATGTTTCGTTGTGGAATTTATTAAAGGCATCTCGCATAGTGACCAGCTTCACAATTTCTTTGCTTAACGTAACGTCATGCGACATTTAGGGATGTTAAACCACCGGGAACGTGTTACAGTCTGCCGTAGAGCCTAAGGTACGCCCACGAAGGGGCAAAGGAACTCTTGGCACAGGAGTCTTATTGCGGCCGCCCGGTGACGCAACGGAGCAGCTAGGTTCTGCGTGCGTCAGTTCGCGCTACTCCACATCGTATCATAACCACACTCATAAAGGGAGGCTCTGACACGTGGGGCCCCGATTTTCATCAAGTTTTGCAAGGACGTTCTATACTGAAAATGCACGTGTTTCGGTCTTTTGGTCGACACTCTCCAATTTTTAAACAGTCGGGTCAAAGTCGATGACGCAAAATCGTTTCCAGTGCTATACATCGGAGGACTGTTTTTAGAACATTTTTCTTAATATGGACTCCAAAGCTAATAACTTTCGAGTTATTAGCGTTTGTTTTCATGCTGTATCTTGGGTACCCGTCCTTGAACGTGTCTAGCAGAAAGAGGTCAGCAGTCGAGCGGTCAGGAGTTAGACCACCGAACTGCTGGTCTGTATTCTATTCTTGGTCGTGACTTTTTGCTTCATTCGATATTTTTCGGTGTACCCGATAATATTCTGATAATTAAAATACCTTCCTTTCCTTTTTTTGAAGTGCAACATCGGGAGATGGGATTAACAAATAAGTATATATAATGCATTGACAGTCATTTTCATAGTGGTCTCTCTGCCTCGTGATGACTGGGTGTTGTGTGATGTCCTTAGGTTAGTTAGGTTTAAGTAGTTCTAAGTTCTAGGGGACTGCTGACCATAGATGTTAAGTCCAATAGTGCTCAGAGCCATTTGAACCATTTTTTTTAAAAGATTCCTTGTACCCACTGTTATAATGCAGTATTTAAACCTCGTACGCCTGAATAATTGCATGAGTGTAATCGAGTGCCGTAACTGGAACTTTGTATTACAAATACAAATGATAATCTACCATGAATATGGACGTTATTAACTTGAACTAAGACAGGTAGCTTTTTGGTGTCACCTATTTAATTTTTTTATATGAAATTGAGGCTACATACGAATTTTCAGCTTTGTGTGTCTAATATTTAGCGCCTTCAATTCTTCATAAGTTGAGACTTTTTACTTTTAATTGTGACAGAAATTTGCATATTCTCACCAGTTTTTAGCTTTCTAGTGTTATTGTTTAGCACCACTTATTTTTTTCACAAGAGCGCACATTTTGCCCAACATATTCATTTGATTCTGAGACTTAATATACTGAAGCGTGCACTGACAACGTTTGGAAAAGTTTATTTTATTTTTTAATTTCACTCAGTTTATGGTGCAATCCTTTGTATGTTAAGCACAGGCGCGTTATGACGACGTAGCACTTGTAGTACTGAAGTAGGGTAAGCCCTGGCACACACGGTCCTCACTGTACCACTTACAATGATACAGCGCTTGCTTGGCTTCACCCTGACAGTTTGAAATTTGTACGAGCGAAATAATTATTCAGACCGTTATTAAGAACACTATCATAAAGCTAAATACAAACCAGTCACTACACAACGTTCAATTGCCATTTTCACAAACACTCGCACTAAGATATCAGTGCAATAACAAAACTATTCACATCTGTTTATGTTTTCGGTAAAGTTTCCAAAACATACTTTTCAGTTTGTCTTTTCAAACTCAATATTTAAAATAGTCAGGACTTTCTACGCGTATAGTTTATCGCGTAGTTTACTCATTTGGGAGGAACGGAGAAAAGCCAAACTCTTACTAAACCCGCCTGCCATGCTAGCGACTGTTCATCTCTCAGACTAGCCTGCATGGTCTTAGTTTTGCTCACCCATATAGACCGGTGCCATGTTGATTCCTAGCTCTGCATCAGGAACAATACACTAACAGCAATCACAAAAAACACACGAAATAAAATCTCTAATTTACAATTGGCGCACTACTTTCCGTCCCAACCTTGGTAAGCGATGTGGAACAGCACCGATCTACAGAAATAAAGAACTGCTTAATCCAGGATGGAATATTGCGTTTTACTCAGTCAGTCCAAAACTTTTCGAATCTGGATTAATAAAATATAGAGAAATATTAAAATGGTGGTTTTAATATTTCACGTGTTCTACATCGTCTTCTTCCATTTGAGTACAACGTAGAGAACGTTCTCACAACAAAGATAAACTACCGGAATAGTCCTCCTTTGGAGATGATCAATTCGCGGGTCACATTGGCTTGAATCTCGTCTACGTCGGAAAGCGTTGACCTTTATGTAAATTACTATACTTTGCCGTAGATTCGTATTGGTAACACGAAGTCTCGTCACTCTAGATCTCTCCAAGAGAAGAATTCTCTGCGTTTTGCATTTCAATCAAGTCGCTGCAGGCATTCACTTGTCGTCGTCGTCGTCGTCGTCGTCTTTGTTCCGAAGTCAAGGTGTGCGGGACAAACTTTCCACACTTTTTTCCTTATTCAAAACATTCTCCAGAAGGTCTTGGAAACTTTAGACATGTTGCTCCACTGCGATTTGTGAGCTGACACTACGGTCGCATGTCCATTACTGAACAGTACATGCTCACAACAACTGATCGACTGGACATTTTTGTTTACAGATGTTAGTTCAATCTGTGACAGCAGTTACTGCGCTGACGTCCCTTTTACACCAGGAATAAAACCAGTCTCTGAACTTTTTGGACGGATAGTGCCTGGCAGTCTCAAAATGAGAACATCAGGACATAGTTATAGATCAGTGATGTAAAAATGAAAAGCGTAAACCTCTGTGTAACTACTTAAAAAACCGGACAAGTACGAGTAGGACTCGCCCTCCAAGTGTTCCGTACAAAATTGTGTGTGTACGTGGTTCTTCCATCGAGGAATAAAGAATCAGATTTTTTGTCAGTTACATTGATGCTGGAAAGATATTGGTCCCGGGAATTCCAAGAATTTCCAGAATGTTTAAACTAAGTTTCAATTTAGTGTAATTTCGCATTCGCTATTGTAATCTATTTTGGAGCTATGTCAACATGCTATCATGATTGGCTGTTGCAGATGCATTGACTGCCTGCTCTCGTCCCGGATTCGATTACTGCTAAGATTTTACGGAAGTCTCCACAGAAGAAAATGGTACAGCCGCCCATAGTGCTGTTACGCATATGTAGAATTGTTTCATGTAATTCTTCAAAGGATATTTTGTGAGATATCGGAACTTCAGCCCAAATAACAGAAGTACAATACCGCAACAGTTACCTGTACTACTATGCTGTGAAATATTGCAGGTGCTCTGGCTCTGAGCACTATGCGACTTAACTTCGGAGGTCATCAGTCGCCTAGAACTTATAACTAATTAAACCTAACTAACCTAAGGACACCACACACATCCACGCCCGAGGCAGGATTCGAACCTGCGACCGTAGCGGTAGCTCGGCTCCAGACTCTAGCGCCCAGAACCGCACGGCCACTCCGGCCGGCGATTGAAGGTGCTGTACGTGTCGTAGGCGTAGACCGTCAGGGAAAGCTTGAATGAAGAATGAGCAGTTCGTAAAGGACCTGCGAAACCAAAGCCGGTGGCCCCGTGTTTCGTGGTATTCGGGCGGCCTCACGCATTATCTTCGCTGGATAGTGAAAGCTTCTTTTTCACAGTGCCAAGGGATTACTTCGCAGCTCAGCCAATTAGCACGAAATATTTGTAAACGGTATACACAAACCTTTCTCGCGCATTACTGAAAACTAGATTAAAATCGTTACAGCAGTTCCTGATCGATTACGAATGCAATGTGAGTTTGTAATGACTAAAAAATTTTTGTGGTCTATAATTACAAACCAAAAATTTTCATTTTCCTTCACTTATGCTCTGAAATCTTGCTTCTTGCCAAATTTCATGATTTTAGGTCAACTGTTAGTACACTATAGGTTCTGGTGAATGTTTGTATCTTTTCAATGCACTAACTTCGAAGCTTAATTTTTTTTTATTTTTTTTTTACACAGCCAACGAACCGTAGACCTCAGTATGTTAAATTTTTACTTGATATCTCTGCCCATTCCTGAGAAAAATACGTTTTAACAGGCAAGGAAGTCGAAAAAGTGATCCAGTAAGAGTTTCGTTTTTGCCGAGCCGTAAATATGACGTTTTAAACAATGTGCATGCCTCATCAAAATTTGTTTAGAAGGTAAACAGGAGTAAAATTAGCATCCTGCCGCGAGAGCGACCCAAAACACACACACACTGAAGAAAAAAGTATTGCATCCAAGCGTCGAGCAAAGCCATCGCGAAGAATGTAGGAACCGATCAAGGGTTAAATAGAGCTGGGGGGGGGGAGAGGGGGCGGAGGAGAGAGAGAGAGAGAGAGAGAGAGAGAGAGAGAGAGAGAGAGAGAGAGAGAGATATAGACGGACGGGGGGGGGGGGGTTCGAAATTTGGATTTGGTGAGCGAAGCAGCGCTGGTGACAGCAGGCCACGAGAATTGCAGCAGCGACTGCATTCAAATCTTAACGCATGCACTGGCCGGCAGCGGCCGCCCCCAGTGTTATGAACGGGATGACAGCAATTAGCGGGGGGACGCGTATCGACAGTCACGCAACAACGGCCGACCAAGCCCGCAGGTCGCATCAATCTTGCAGCGGGCAGGTTGCGGCCGCGACACCTCCCTCGCATTGCGATTTCAGCGCAAAGACCGCGCGCTCGCCATGTTTACCCACTACTCGCCTTTCTGTTTACGGTCGCCCGAGTCCCTTTTAGCTTTGTGTTCAACGATCCAGCGACACGTAGGTCGCAACGGTTCGATGATTCTAACCCCGGCCAGCATACAAAGAGTTTCTACTTGTTCGTGAAACGTAGAAGCTGCTTTCCTGTGTAGATATCGATAAGAGATTTTGTTAGGGGCTGAATTGGACAAAGACGAACTCTGCAAGAGGTCAATGCAGTAAACCCAGAATTTAAATTAAGTCCATCCTACAAGACACTGGTAAGCGAACATAGGTCGACCGAACAGGAATCCGAAATGTCTTCCTTTGAAGTGCGAGTTCGCTAACTTAACTATTGTGCTACATATGCCCAATCTGAAGAAATACAGAGCAGCCTTATGTACCGTCCTCTCCACGTAGATTACATTGAAAGTCTTCAGAAGTCCGCTTTGATGCGCAGAAGTGTGCGCCCTGTCATCACAATCTAATAAGTAAAATCATTTTCGGAAGGGTTATGTTCTCGGCGCACTGGTTTTCCAAATGTGGAAATACGCCTATTTAGGCACGTGATGTATCGCTCTTAAGCCCTATCAACGCGGTCATTAGTAAAGGCAGTATTTTCTGTCCCAAAAATTTCGTAACACTCCTTAAGTATCTGTAAAAATACGGACAGACGCTTCGTAAAGGGAGATTATAGGCCGCACCAAAGTCATTCTCTAACACTCAGTTCTAAAGCAGCATCCATGAAATGCCAGCGGCTGTAACTAAATACTGTGTGTGTGTGTGTGTGAGAGAGAGAGAGAGAGAGAGAGAGAGAGAGAGAAGGGGGGAGAGAGAGAGAGAGAGAAGGGGGGAGAGAGAGAGAGAGAGAGAGAGAGAGAGAGAGAGAGAGAGAGAGAGAAATTCTCTAACGCAAGTTCTCGGTTAATATCTCACCAGAGGTCAATGTATTTTTGTGCGTACAAAAATTCGCAGTGACTAATCACCACGAATACCCTTCCACATACGTACTTCCATCCATTCCCCCCCCCCCCCCCGACCCACACACACACACACACACACACACACACACACACACACACACCACACCACACCACACCAAAAAATCTCCACCGCTAGATGATCAACGAAGTCTGGTTGGTAGATATTCAGGCCGAAGTAAAAAAAAATCTGATTAATAAAGTTTCTCAAATTCAGTCTACAGATGAATTGCAAGCACAATACCTGGAATTAAACGATCATTGTAAAGTTTGTTGCCACAAACTATATAAGTGATACTAATTAGGTTAGTTGCTGGCATTGAATAAATTGTTAATCGTAGTACACGTCTTTAGCAACAACAAAATTTAATAATTGAGATGAGGTACCTAGAACTGGAAAATAGTGTATACACAAATTTCTACGGTGATTAGTGACAATGATTTCTGAATTTCTTTTTACGCGTGACTTGTCACGCATAGGTTGAACCTTTGAATTCAGTCAGACACACTTGGCATTTTTCCGTAGAGTCCGAGGTTATTCATTGCTGTCCGTCCTTTCTAAAAAAATACTTACACAATACTCTTACGCGCGATAAAAACCGTTCCATTGTATCTTAGTAAACTGACTGACATCTGTAAACGATTAATTCCAAAATCGTATATTACATGAAAGACTAAAGTGTGTGTTACCATTCAGCACAGTTTTCATCTTTTCTTCGATTTAAATATCAAAATGACAAAGAGCGGTAAGAGTTTGCTTCCGCAGTCCGTAGATTGAGTAGGAGTAGCGTTTACAAGGAAAACAAGTGTGTTACTTGGACGCACAATTGATCTTTTACGGCTTAGCGGCGATCGTTGACCTGCACCTGTGGCCAGCGGTTTGCGTGACGGTAGCGCGCCATGGCCCAGTTCAGTAGCTATGGATGGCGCATCAGCCAGAGGTGGCGGGACCGTCGCAGAAAGTCATTCCCACACTATCACTACTTTCTGAATGGAACTTCCCATACAGCTGCACACACAAGCCTTACACTAGGAAGGGCACTCAGGTTTAACAATCGCTTGAGCTGCTATTAGCACTGTATGTGATAGGAATTACTTTTATTTCCAAATTTTGTAAACTGTGGTACCTGCCCGAAGAAAACTAATTATATTTGACAACCATTATCACATGAGCTACACTTTATGTCTGACGCACCAGGGAGAACAGGAAGCTACAACATGTACTTTGGTGTACCATATTTTTTCGAGACTTAACGAGAAACCATACGCGACTGGAACAGGAAAGGGAGGTAATGACAGTGGCACGTAAAGTGCCCTCCGCCACACACCGTTGGGTGGCTTGCGGAGTATCAATGTAGATGTAGATGTAGAAACGGCGTCACACGACAGTACCTAAAAAAACTCAGACTGAGTTTATTATTTATTTATCGTATGGTTTTACAAGAACACAAAAGTATCTACAGTCAAATGGAAATGTCCAAATGTGACAAACAGTCAAGAGCGCTTTATCACTTAATTTAAAGTCCTCAGATCACCGTCAAATGCTCTAACTGGGTACTCCTTAACAATGATCTATCGTTTGCTCTTCTGCTTCGCAGTCGCAGTCAACAGATGGACGGGAAACCCACACCTTCATGGTGCAGCCACATCTAACTACAGTTGTTCAGCCTCGACCAGATTTGGCGTGGCACTTCGAACCAATCGACCTTTTTTGTGGAGTCTTTAACCAAGTGAGCGTTGTCGGGTGGATGTTCGTTCCAGCATTGTCGCCATTTGCAGATCGTGTCAAAAGAACCGATACTTTTTCAATGAGCCCATGTTTGCGTGATTTCGGAAGAGTAGTTATTGGCTCTTGTAGGGCACCATACAAGGCAGAGAATTTCTTTGAGCAAGTTTATCTTAGTTGCCTCCCTTCTTGCAAGGGCTAAGATCGGCAGCTCCTGACGCAGCAGATCTGACAGTTGTCGCTGTTGTGGTCTTCAGTCCTGAGACTGGTTTGATGCAGCTCTCTATGCTACTCTGTCCTGTGCATCTCATCTCCCAGTACGTACTGCAGCCTACATCCTTCTGAATCTGCTTAGTGTATGTATCTCTTGGTCTCCCTATATGATTTTTACCCTCCACGCTGCCTTCCAATACTAAATTGGTGATCCCTTGATGCCTCAGAACATGTCCTACCAACAGATCCCTTCTTCTAGTCAAGTTGTGCCACAAACTTCTCTTCTCCCAAATCCTATTCAACACCTCCTCATTAGTTATATGATCTACCCATCTAATCTTCAGCATTCTTCTGTAGCACCACATTTCGAAAGCTTCTATTCTCTTTTTGTCTAAACTTTTTATCGTCCATGTTTCACTTCCATACATGGCTACACTCCATACAAATGCTTTCAGAAACGACTTCCTGACAAATCTATACTCGATGTTAACAAATTTCTCTTCTTCAGAAATGCTTTCCTTGCCATTGCCAGTCTACATTTTATATCCTCTCTACTTCGACCATCATCAGTTACTTTGCTCCCCAAATAGCAAAACTCCTTTACTACTTTAAGTGTCATTTCCTAATCTAATTCCTCAGCATCACCTGACTTAATTCGACTACATTACATTATCCTCGTTTTGCTTTTGTTAATGTTCGTCTTATATCCTCCTTTCAAGACACTGTCCATTCCGTTCAGCTGCTCTTCCAAGTCCTTTGCTGTCTCTGACAGAATTACAATGTGGACTCCGACAGTATCAGCGATAATTCTAATTGTTTCATTAAGCTGCAAACAATCTTTGGTGTGTGGGCAATGTTTCCCCGCACAGGAGCGCAATACTCTCCTGCAGAATACCCAAGCGCGAGTGCAGCAGAGCGTTTAGTATTGGCGTCCGCACCCCAGCTGCTTCTGGCAACCTTGCGAAGTAGATTAATTTTAAGCACTGTTGTTTGGATGTCAAGGACCGATCCAGAGTGATTCCAAGATATATTGGAATTTAGTAATGTGGTACTTCGATTCCATAGAAAGTCATATGTAGTTTCCTTTGGGCTTCTGTATTACTTGCGTCGAATGCACTAACCTCAGTTTTCTTTGATTTAGGTTGAAGTCTTCATTTATGAAAGTAATGGGGAATAACTGGGAGAGTACTCAAACATGCGTAACTTATGGGAAAATAATGCTTTAAATTTGTCGATTTCCAACCAGAACTTCGATACGCTTCCTTAAAATAAAAAGAGCGTTAAGACTAAGTAAACCAGATACTTATTTTTTTCACGGATTGCAAGTTTCCAAACTGTCAACAACCAAACACAGCCAAAATATATCCGGTGTTGAAATTCCTCCATCTAATTTTCGTACCAGTCTAGTTTACAAGGATCTTAGCAATTCTGCTCAATTCTGAAGCACTAAGGGCCCTAAAGATAAAGCTGCTGTTAACCTGAAGACTTGTTTGAACACCACAGTGGTCTAGTAAGCATGGTCACTCCTCTGACCTTTGAACTGAGTTACCGAGACAGTTTTAGGGCGATCTGCTGTTCAGTGTGGACTCGAAACCAGCGTAACTCGGCATATTTCACATTAACAAACATTGCCGGAGGCGAATGAAGTGATTAGTGACAACAACTCTAGGACTGACTGGGCATCGAACTACAGGTCTTTGGTTCCTCAGTTTGTCACTTAACTATTGAGTCACCTAGCTACATGAAGTTCTAAATTAATCCACCCACTGTCATCGCTTTTACATATTTCCTGTAGTAGGTGAGAAAACAGCTTTTAACCAACAGCAAAAATCTGAAAAAGTTTTGAAAGGTTTGCTTTACGAGATTTCAACTATCATTCAAAATCGTGTTGAATGTTGCTCTATTTCTAATTCAACAAATGTTTTCAAGAAACATTTGACACTTTCTTATTTTTAAGCTTTGTTCAGACAGTTGAAATATATAAATATAGACCGATATTTTGTTATTAACAGTATATAGCTCAAGAGAAAGCAGAGAAGTTGTTTTGGCACTTCATTGCACATAGCTAGCAGCAGCTTTCGCGAAGTATTTCAATTTTCCCTTAAGTCACTAGTTTGTTAATTACCTTTATTATTTTGAAGAATTAAACCTTTTTCTGCAAAACTAGACACCACCCTGGCCAATTCGATAGCCCATTAGTCTATTTCCCACTCTTTGTTTGGCTATGGAAGACCAGACAAAAATGCATTGTTTAATTTCTAGGGAGTCCTTTTTATGCTCCATTACACAGTTTAGTAGCATTTGCACATTTGTTTGTTGGCATCCATTGTACTCTCACACATCTTTAACAGAAGTCAGTGAATCGTGCATTTTCCTTCTGTTTGCATTTGTTTGCTGTAAAGCTCAGGAAAGCTGACGACTTACTTTCGCCTTGGTACTGTGTGTTGGCACAGGAGAGTCAGTCAGTCTGGTGTTACGTTTCTTCATGGAGTCATGTTTACGCGAATGGTTCACTGACATTTTTGGAAAGGTTTGGAAGGAACATTAGAGTTTAAAGTTATGTCGACGTCGAGGTCATTAATTCATTAGCTAAGATTAGGAAAGGATGGGGAAGGAAATAGGAAGTGCCTTTTCAATGGAACCATCCCGGCATTTGCCTCTAGCGATTTAGGAAAACCACGGAAAACCTAAATGTGGATGGCTGGACGCAGATTTGAACCGTAGTCGTCCTGAATGCGAGTCCAGAGCGCTAACCACTGCGCTCCAACAGGTTTTGGGGAGAGGAAGTGCATTATCGAATAAAAAATGCAGGATATTATTTTAAAAAAGACGTACTGATGTATATTCGTAACGAACAAGTTACGAGAAAGGCAATCGTAATGGTTAATGTCCCCCTGATAGCTAAAAAGTATTTGCATGGTCGATTCTTATTTTGCTTCTGGACTAAAAGTCATTTAAGGTGAAGATGAACTGTACAGCCGATACTGTATGAAATTCCTGTCTAACAGGGATTAGAAACCGGTAATGCCTTCCACAGGCAACGCGTTTGCCGATTGTTGTTGGTTGTTTTTTGGGGAAGGAGACCAGACATCAAGGTCATCGGTCTCATCGGATTAGGGAAGGAAGACGGCCGTGCCCTTTGAAAGGAACCAGCCCGGCATTTGCCTGGAGCGATTTAGGGAAATCACGGAAAACCTAAATCTGGATGGCCGGACGCGGGATGGAACCGTCGTCCTCCCGAATGCGAGTCCAGTGTCTAAACACTGCGCCACCTCGCTCGGTATTTGCCGATTAAACTCTCCAGAAAAGACTAATGACCCTACAAGCTAGAAGCTTCGGTATTGGAAAGGGAGACAGAAGCACTGACAATTTAAGCTGCGAGGACTGTTATGGCGTCGAGCGTAAATGCGTTGCCCGCCAAAGGCGACGTTCCCAGTTCCAGCCTCGGTCCGACACACTGTTTTCCATGTGTCCGGAACTTTCCGAACGGCGAACATCCTGCTTCATTGTGACAGCGTATTGTAACCGATCTTCCTTGCGTTGCGTAAGTTCAGACGGAACCTTGAAGTAATGTATGCGATAAATTCTGTAGGAATGAAATTTATTGGCGATGAGCGGTAAATGCCAAATACTGACTCGCGAGTCTCATTAATGGTACGGAGCAAGCTTATTAAGTGGTGAAGTATCGATTCCGCTCTAGTTGCGTTTTACTGGTGTGTATGCGAGGAGGCTGCGACAGCCATTCACCTCGCGACAACCACTCGGGGCGCCGTTCGCCTGGAAGGGAACACGCGCTGGCCGTAAGAGGTGACGGGAGTGCGTGGCAACGGAAAGGGCATTGACACAGCATTCAGCTTCGACATTGCGATATGCCACTAACTCGTAAAATATTAACTGCCAATAAGGGTTTTCACCACCAGCAAATCTGCAAATGTCTGCGAGCTTATATTCACGAGGAGAAAGAAATGGGAGACAGTTCTGACGACGACGACGACATACTAAATTTTCTGAACACTAAAATCATTCGAAATAACCAGTTTAGGCTGTCCAATTCTATTATACATGATCACCTTCATTGCATCAAGTATACGCGACCACTCTGTCATTGGCTGTACGTTGAGTTCCGTGTAGTTGTCACAACCTATCCTCTTCTAGATGTCTTCTAACTACCTCAACCTATCCCGTCCTCTTCTTTCCAGGTACTTTCCCTTCAAGAGTATTTATGAAGAAACTGATTACGTGTCCAATAAGTTTTATGTAAGTCTTTTCAATTTCCTTTACTAATCTCTTTGCTGACTTCCCCTACGATTTCGACGTTTCCCGTCCTTGTCATTTTTCGCCATATACACACATAACAGCTTCAAGTCGATCCCTTTCTAATTTACCCAGGGTCCAACTTTCGCCTCCATCGAGCAGTGTACTCCACACAAGTGATTTTGTAAAGAATGCTGTGACATCTACAGTCATAAGTTTGCTGATTAAAATGTTTTTCTAGCTATGGATGCGCGTTTTGCCAATGCAATTCTGTACTTCCATTAAGCAACTATTGTCCTCTGATTACACTATCGAGAATTTTTTTTTTCACCTGTTCAATTCCGATAAATTTTTACATTAGTTTTAATTACGTTCTTCCGTACTAACGTTATTTTGGCTTTCAGTTTTAATTTCCATAATTTAAGAGTGACAGAAAGGCCTCCGAGCATTCTATTCATTTCTGTTCCGGGGTCTGCAAACACGATATCCTTTCATCTTGGCATTTATTCCCTTTATCTTCTCCTTCATGATCTGAACAGCTTCTGTGAACAAATTAAATAAATACGGAGATGGGAAACAGTCTTGTCTAACTCCTTTCATAATCCTGGCCTCTTCCTTAACTTCTTGACGTTTATTTTTGTGATTTGGTTCTGATACAGCTGATTAATTATATACTACCCTTACAGTTCGCTCCAATTTCCTTCAAATAACTTTATTACGAAATAGTAATAACAACCAAAATAAAGCCAGTCTGTTCAAAAGTGTACATCTGTAAAATCAAACCACCTCCTTGGTAACATTCAGTACCGTGTTGTTAACTGGTCCATTTTCCGGCTGAGCCCATGGAACTACATGCGTGAGACACGCACTGGTATCTGCTCCATACTCCTATATACCATCTCCTACACTATCGCCACCTACATCATCATTATTAAACTGCAGAGATTTCTTCCAACATAATAAAACCGTGATGGCCTTCTGCAGGTACAACATATCGTTTAAGGTCATTCAGAGCTGTTAATATTGGTCGTACTGCAACTTTCGGGTAGTACATTCAGTGCACTACAAACAACTTATACTGCGTTATGTAATATTTGTAAAAATTTGTTTCGTTTCATTAGCAGAACTAATTTCACCGATTATTCTGACCTATCATGGCGGCTGTTGTGACAACGTGCATCAAGCACAGGCGTCATGGAGTAGTCTCTCCATCTTACAGGGTGACAATTATTGAACTATATAAAATAAAATCGTCGTAACTTCTGAACGGTTCACGTTAGGACGTTCAGACTCACGGGTGGCGACTGGGCATGATGGAAATTAGTATGCGAATCCATGCATGGCTTAGCGACGAAGCCCAGTTTCATTCGGATGGGTTCGTCAATAAACAAAATTGGGGCATTTGGGAGACTAAGAATTCGCATTTCGCGATCTAGAAATCTCTTCACCCTCAA
Organism: Schistocerca serialis cubense; assembly: GCF_023864345.2. Lineage (NCBI taxonomy): Eukaryota > Metazoa > Arthropoda > Insecta > Orthoptera > Acrididae > Schistocerca > Schistocerca serialis. The sequence continues at coordinate 257,254,917 of NC_064640.1, forward strand.
CGGGTGACTGTGTGGTGTACAATGTCCGGTTACGAAATAATCGGTGGGATATTCCTTGAAGGCAGGGTGATCACCTAACAGTACGTGAAGATTTTGGAAGATGATTTCATCTCCATTATCCAAAGTGACCCTGATTTCGACAATATGTGGTTCATGCAGGACGGAGGTCGATCCCATTGAAGCAGGAGTGTGCCTGATGTCCTGGAGGAGCATTTTGGGGACCGTATTCTGCCTCTGGGCACCCAGAGGACACTGGCAGGGGCCTCGATTGGCCGCCATATTCTCCGGATCTGAACACATGCGACTCCTTTTTGCGGGGCTGTATTAACGACAAGGTGTACAGAAATAACCCCAAAACCATTGCTGATCTAAAAACAGTCATTCGGGAGGTCATCGACAGCATCAGTGTTCCGACTCTTCAGCGGGTCATACAGAATTTCACTATTCCGTCTGCGCCACTTCATCGCCAATGATGGCATTCATATCTAACATCTCATCTCATAACCTAAGTCCGAATATCTGTAGTGACGTTAACATGCTGAATAAAGTGTGTGCACGCCGTAGTTTGTAACTATTTACGTTTTTTCCATATAGCTCAATAATTGTCACCCTGTAGTATCGAGCTCACATACAGCTACACTCTGCAAGTCATCTTACAGTGTGTGGCGAAGGGTATTTCTGGTACAACTGACCTCGCCGCCTACTTCCAGCCCTTGTTTGTAGGACGAATACAGCCTGTGACGAGGCGCACTGCTCGATTGAGCTGTGTGAATTATTTCAGCACTGTTTAGCCAGGTGGGCGACTGAGTATAAAAGAGCCATAGCTGATATGAGGTTCGCCCCCGGTAGCTGAGTAGTCAGTGCGATCGAATGTCGATCCTATGGGTTCGATTCCCGGCTGGGTCGGAGATTTTCTGCGCTCAGGGACTGGGTGTTGTGTTGTTCTAATCATCATCAGTTCATCCCCATCGACGCGCAAGTCGCCGAAGTGGCGTCCAATCGAAAGACTTGCACCCGGCGAACGGTCTACCCGACGGGAGGCCCTCGTCACACGACATTTACGTTTAGCTGATGTGAGGACTGTTGCAATGACTCCTCCGGAGGTTCCTGTCAACTTCTGAAGTATATAATTCCGAGTTCTAAGTTTAGTTGCAGTATTCCCGAGATGGATTTTCTAAGTCAAAGACCTAAAAGACCTGTAGGGGGGTACGCTTAGGTATTCTGGATTGTTGCAGTATTCGAGAGTCTGGTTTCTAAATGTGATGTTACATTTGCAGTTTGCTTGTTTATTCTGTAGGTGGAATATTGATACATAAAACAGCCTTTTGAGGCTTCTATCGGAGAGAGTTACGTTAGAATTACCCACCTAACCTCTTCAAGCCTCATGCTAGTGTAGCTTCACCGTCCCTAAAGCTTTGATCCTGAACGATTAAGGCATTATCAGCGTAAATAAATCTCCTGTGCTTCGTTTCTTGAAGGTCGTATGTATACAAATTAAGGAGTGTGGCCGAAACAGAACCTTGTGGAATGTTCTCTGAGAACACCTGTAAGTATCTGTTGTTCAGCACGTTGCCAATTAGAGTGGTTAGTTTCAGACACGGAGTGACACTGATGAATTCGAGCCGGAGTTTCATGCCAAACGGTATCATATTCTGGAATTAGAGCAAAGGAAAACCCCATATTTATCTTCCGCTTCTCGGGAGAAAAAAGATAGAAAGGACGACTATCAGTAAACCGTAATAGCCATTTCCCGTATTTACTCTTGGTCATTTCGCGAGACGATAGTGGGAGGAAGAAATATGTTGCCAGATTCTTTCCAGAATGCATACTCTCGGAATTTCAATAGTAAACCAGTCAGTGTTGCACAATGCCTGTCTTGTAGAGTTTGCTACTGAAAATTGTTGAGCATTTTCATAACTCTTTCTCCCAAATCAAACGGTTCTGTGACGAAACGCCGCACTCTTCGTTGGATCTTTTCTGTCTCTGCTGTTAACTCAATGTGCCAAGGGTCCAAGACAGATGAGCTATACTCAAGAATCCGTAAAACTCATGTTTTGTAAATCAGTTCTCTTCGTGGAAGAGCTATATTTCCTTACAACTCTTCCGAAGAATCAGCCTGGTATCTGTTTTCCTACAATTTTTTTTTATATTCCCATTCCGTTATCGGTCGCTCTGGGTACGTACTCCTAGGTGTGTTACAGTAGTAGCGTAAAGAAGAACAGACTGAAGAAGGAATCCAGTGTACAACTGTGGACTGTCTTCATAGATTTACTGTTGACACATTATACATCTTGACATAGCCCTCTTGCTGAATTACGTTGCAGTGCCCGTGGCTGTGCTCTACCTCACACGGCTGGACACGCGCCGCTGCAGGCTTTGGCGTTTGCCCTCATCCGAAGATGCGGGGTCAGTGCCAGCCTGTCGGCCACCATGTTATTGATTGCGCCTGCGAGGATGACCGATCATCGGTGACAAGCCGTCATTCGGGGGAATCTATCGTCTTGCAACACTAACGCGTGCATGTCCCACGTGCTACGCAGCCATACAACGTACAGCCTTACAAGGTGACACGCCAGCATCAGTACCACCAGAGCACAGGGAAGGGAATGACGCGGCTCACGTTTCAGTCCTTTAAATCAAGCGAAATGGAAACCATCTGGATCGGCTAGAATTAGATTATTCTCTGTCCTCTTACTCTGTATACATCAGAACACAGGATACAGTAATAAAATAAGCCGATGAGAAAAAAACGAAGTGGTACGCAGTCAAACGTATGCTAAAGAATAAGTAATTTTTAAGAGACGTAAGGATCAAAATCTTCCACATGCTCCGCTACACAGCTTATCTACAGCTCCACATATCGTGTGATACAATTTCTGACAAAAGGCTCTACACGCTTGAAGTACGACGTTGTGCAGTCAAGCAGTATTGGAGAAAGGCTAACTAGGTTGCGAAAGTGGCACTCTAGGAACGCCAGATCACGTAGCATTTGAGTGAACTGTAAACGCCCAGGCGACATTAATGGGTTGGTTCAAATGGCTCTGAGCACTATGGGACTTAACTTCTAAGGTCATCAGTCCCCTAGAACTTAGAGCTACTTAAACCTAACTAACCTAAGGACATCACACACATCCATGCCCGAGGCAGGATTCGAACCTGCGATCGTAGCGATCGCGCGGTTCCAGACTGTAGCGCCTAGAACCGCCCGGCCACCCCGGCCGGCACATTAATGGGAAAGCCGCATTGGGGAACGAGCGAAAGGTATGCAAGGTGTCAGGCAAATCCAACACCTTCCATGAAAACCCTGACATTATAAGCAAATCCAGTAGTATGTCACATAGCTCCGAATAAATCGTGACATTAACCAAAGTAATACGAGTAACGAGTGAGCAAATGGAATACCACAGACTAACACAAGAATGCCTAAATGTATGTCATACCTTCCCACTGTGAGACAGACGCGCTTCCGAGGGGAGAAACGAGAAGCCGAGAGCAGAACCGTGTTAAGCTGGAAGGCCCTACGATAAGGGACGGACGGACACCCACGTCGCCAGCTAACCGCTAGGACCGCACCACCCGCAAGTTTTAGCGTGAGACTTTTTCGCGTCTCTGTTACGTTGCAAACTTTAAAAACATTGCCCCACCACGAAAAGTATAACGTTTCTCATTGGATAGACAGAATTTTTGTAGGCGAAGCTTAAGGTTAACATTGAGACCCTGATTGGTCAGATGAAAACACAGCCAGATAGTTTTTTTTTTAAACCAACTTCGGTAAATTGTAGTAAGGAGAAGTTAAGGGGGAGTTGCTTCCGAGAGGGCGAGCTGGACGGAGCTGCGCCGGCCGCCGCCCCCTGATGTACACCGACAAGGTAATGAACGCATGCGATGCCGCATTTTTGAGCGCATAAGGCTTCACTCAGAACTGCAGAAGTCTCATCTGTTACATCCCCTTTACGTAATACTAGTGTCGATCGTCAATTAAAGCTCATGGTGTGCACTTGAAGTAAAAATCTGAAACGCGATGATTGTTCTGTTATATAGTTATTGAGAAGCCACATCAGCCACTGTAATTTACGACAAATTAGATAAGTAATTAAAGATAATTGAGGGTCACTGTAGACCATTTTGATAGTTTTCTCTTTTGTGAAACTTAATTTAAACCTAGATTATAGATGTGATATGGCATAGGTCATCCGTCGATCCATTGTAGAACTTGGAAACCCATTCAGGGAATATTCGTTCACATTTTTGTTGAACGCAGTTGGTTTTTCCCATCCTGTATTAAAACATTTCCTTTTATCAATAGTGCAATTTATAAACGATGTTTTGTGAGTAGAATAAAATTTCCAATGGTAAACTTAACTGCTTTTTCGACATTATTTTACCAGCTAACTAAAAATAGGAAAGCCTTGAATCCCTTCCACTAAATTTAGTTAGTATTAAGATTCCTTTACAGGGAGTGCAGTGGAGCTGACGCTGAAATCATTAAGTATTTGGTTATATCATCGCTAGTCTCACTGAACTCTTCTGAATTCTACATGTCATGTGTGGTCTGATGTCTCCTTACCAGCAACAGGTCCCAGGTTCAAACTAGTCAATTCCCTAAAAAACACGCTCAGAGCGTCGTTGCGCGAAAGTGGTAGGGAGACACGATATAGAACAGACAGACACCACGCAGAATGTTAAAGGTATATAGGGTAAATCTTTGATACTACAAATTACCAGTTAGTTGATAAGACAAGATCAGTGTATGAAGTACACCTGAAGCCCCAAATCTTGTGGCCTGGAATTTAACTGAGTGCAGTCTGTCTAGTCTGCAGTTTGCCATGCATTACCTGAACAGAAATCACTTTAATTTGTGTTACAGCGTTCTTAATAAGATTAAATTGACTCATTCGAGAGCACAATGGTTCAAACCCCGGCCAGCCATCCAGATTTTGGTTTTTCAGTGGTTTCCCCACATCTGTTAGGAACAATTCGAGGATGGCGCCTTTGGAAAGGACACGACCAGTTTTCTTCCCTACCTTTCCTCAATATGAACGTGTGTTCGGTCTCCACCGTCCTTTTTTCGGTACTGACAACCAGAAAATACAGTCATGAGGAATGAATACGAAAAGTCTACCAAGTAGAGTGTAACTTCCCCAATACGTCATGGAGTTATCTCCACGAGGTATCGAAACCATTGGCGTGTCACTCATCCATGTTCGTTCAAACGACGCTCTTACCTCATGGAAATTTGTCAGATCTGGGTCCCAGGTGCGTATATATGGCTCCATGGCGTCCCAGATTTTCTCAGTAGGGTGAAGGGCGCCACAAGCAGGCGCATATAGTTGAGTGTTCCTCAGACTGTTCTGGAGCCATTGCATGTGCATTGTGTTGCTGAAGATACAGCTCAGCTCTGAGGTGCTCTATGCGAACAAACGAATGCACACAATAGAACAGCAGATTGTTGCATCGTTCGAGAGTTAGACACAATGTAACATGAATAAGGCGCCTGATTTAGCCCACTTTAGTATTCTCCAAAATACATTGACCACCTAGCCTGAACAACGGTGCCCTGTTGGCAAGAGGGATGCATTGACTAACATGGTTTTGAATGTTGTCATTGGTGAGTCCCAACATATACTACGGCTCATCAGTCCAGGTATCGGGTCTTGTGGTCTAGACAGGATTTTGGATGATGTTAGAAGGTACTATACGATTGGGAATGAAAATCCTGAAAGCAATATAAGGGCCTCACATTAACAATATTTATAGAGTAAATAACTTTTAATACTACAAATTACCAGTTAATTGATAAGATCAGTGTATGAAATACACCTGAAGCCCCAAAACTTGTCATCTGGAATTTAACTGATGATGATGATGATGATGATGATGATTGGCTTGTGGGGCGCTCAACTGCGCGGTTATCAGCGCCCGTACAAATTCCCAACCCTTTCTCTGTCCAAACTCGCCACTTTCATGAATGATGATGGAATAATGAGTACAACACTAACACCCTGTACAATGATACTACTGCCAATATCATACAGCTTACATAAGAACCTTTAAGAGAAAAGAGAAATCAAGGCTCGTACGGAATGACGTAGACAATCTTTTTTACCTTGCGCCATCTGTGAGCGGAACAGAAAATGGGATGACTAGCAGTATTACAATGTACTCTCTTGCTATGACGGCTTGTGGAGTATGTACGTACTTGTAGACATGACGTTTAGGTCGCTTACCGCATAGGACTATTGTGACCGTCGTGACGATAAGAACGCTTATTCCAAGACAATTATAATTCAGTCAAAGTGGAGTGAAATAAGTGAAGATTTACATTAAAGAGCTTACCAGAATGAATTAAGAAAGTTCAGGATGACTTAACTAAGCATAAAAATTGCTGTTTAGTTGTTGATTGGATCATGCCGTAGACAGAAAATAAAATCAATCTGTAGTGAAGGCATTGTGGGGCCGATAAACACCACTTTATTAAATCTATCCGGACACCCCTGCCTAAAGCGGAATTCACCACTAAATGTCAAAAGAGGCGAACTCGGCAGTATTAATGCAGGCGGGGAGTTTGTGTTGAGATAAGAGAAGCAGTAATAGCAGAATGGGTGAGTTAAGATAGCTCATTGACTTCGAATGTGTACTAGTCACTGGAGGAGGAGATTAGTGTTTAACGTACCATCGACAACGAGGTCATTGGAGATGGAGCACAAGATCGGATTAGGGAGGGATTGGGAAGGAAATCGGCCGTGCCCTTTCAAAGGAACCATACTGGCATTTGCCTGAAGCGATTTAGGGAAATCACGGTAGACTTCCATCAGGATGGCCGGAGGCGGGTCTGAACCGTCGTTCTTCCGAAAGCGAGGCTTGTTTGCTAACCACTGCGTCGCCTCGCTCAGTGTTCTATTAGTCACTGTATGCCACAAGAGTAACAAATCCGTTTGGGATATTTCAACCCTTCTAAAGCTGCCCAAGTCGAATGTTGGAGATGTGACAAATGGGAAAGCGAAGGAATAACCACAGATAACCGTCAAGCACCGTGGAGTGTGGTTGTGAAACATCGCATGAAATCAGCGGAAGGAATCACTCGCGCGTTCCAAAGTGTTATCAAAATTCCAGCTAACAATCACTGTGCGTAGGAAGTCAAAAAGAATGAAGGAAGTTAATAGCCAATTTCGCATTTAGGGCTACCTTGGCTATTAAAAGTTTCTTCAAAGCAAACACAGATCACTCCTCTGTAATTATGAGAAATTTCAGTTAAAAAGACAGCGGGAGACTGCTCAAGTACCTCCTAACAAACCACGTATGTTTGACGCTTGACGTGATGTAAAGAGACACGCCACTGGACAGTGGATGATTAGGAACGAGCGCTTTGGAGTGATTAATACTATGTACGCTGTGGCAGTCGTATCGAAGGATTTGGGTTTGACGAACGCCTGGATAACGTTATCTGTTATGTGTAATTAGAGTTGCGCTCTACCGAAACTACGGTTCGGTAGATTTGGTACAGTACATACATGGCGTAGTATATGGTAACACTGGAAGGCAAAGAAACAAATTAACGTGATACAGGAATTGGGAACCGACAACTTTTGTTTCTTTTCTACACATAATTAGGACCGCACGTCGTTGAGTGTTAGCCCATTGTGTGTTTCTATCCTTACAAAACTAACTGCATTTTATAAGTAGAAAAACTAGCTGCTCGTGTAACTTCCGCGCTTTTATTTAGCCAAAACAATTACTTTTGATGCAAATACAGTTTAAACGCACGAACACAAAAAATCAATCTAATTGTTTTGAACTCAAAGAGTTGTTCATCGCGATCAAACGCAAGAGTTTCCTGTTATACTGATAACGCGGAAGTTGTTTGCCGATAACAGAACATGGTTTATATATGCTCGACGAAGTACTGAAGCAACGTTTAATATATTTTCTTTTTCATTTTACTTTTTTTTTGAAAAAATTGATTTTTCTAGCTCTTTATGATAAATCTGTATTATTTATTCGTACTACATTATCATTGTTTCACGTTACAGATCAACAGTTTTAAAATAAAACCTGACGATAGTTTCAATTTTGCTATAAATACTGTTTATTTTGAAGTAACAGACACGAGGATAACTATGTAGAACAAAAATGTTCCATAGGTTATGCGGCCCTTTATATACCCACACACAGTTTCTAGATGGTTCACCGCTTTCGGTTTCTAGAGGAATGTAGTAATACATCACAAACGCAAGCAGAGCTATCGAAAGGAGAACTCCCAACAGGTATGCAACACATCTAACGTACCAGCAACGCGGTTAAGATCTCAACTGGCCAAAGCTACTTGGAAACCTACAGTAGTATACGCTTGCTTAGTCTACTGTTAAATGGTAGTTTTACCACTCTGTGTGTGATGCCAATAGTGAAGTGCGTAGCAGGTGGTGGTGTGCATGGAGTGCTTCCGTGGATAGGGTGAGGTCCCCTTATTGCGCTCAAGCAAACGCTAAATGCGGAGCAGTATCCACATGTTTTGCAGTACTGTGTACTGCGTACAGTAGAGGAACACTTCGGAAACTATGAATTTGTAACAGCATGTCAATGAACCATTGCCTGTGAGGCAATATTTAGTGGACAATAATGTTACCAAAATAGTCTAGCCTGCTCAGTGTACTGACGTGAACCCAACCGAACACCTTCGGGAGGAATTTAAAGTCTACTTCCTTCCAGAACACAGAATGGGTTGCCATTCTTCCACAAGCAGACACCGCATTGAAAGTGTACCCAGCAGAGATCAAGCCATCATAAAGGTGGAGGGCGGATACAACATATATTAATGCCCAGTAACATGTGCACAGATACTTCTGACCAGATCATGTATGCTACATATCATTGTGTGAAACGTAACGTCGGGTAATAATTGCATTTACGTAATCTTATTGACGAGGTGACGATGTTATATGTAAAAACAAATGAAAAGATGGCTTACTCGTTAAAGTCTGACAGAGCATGTTCCACGCCAAAAGACTTCTTCCAATATACTTCTCGGCTTATACAGTACAGCGGCATGAAGACCAACGTCCCCGTGTATCATAATAGAATGGAAGAGTAATGTTGAATACAGAAACATCTATCCTTCTGTATTGTACGCATTGTTAATATGGTCTCTGTAATATTGAACACGTTAGTCGGCAATATTTTCGTCTCAAATCACCCATCTTTCAACAGAACTTCTAAAATTATGGGATACCGGAAGATATTGCAGAGAAACTTTTTTGTACTACTTCCGAGGAGGATAGAAATGTGGCATAAGCACGCTGGTCTATTCTAGCAAGTGTGATAAAGAAATCACGTGCCAGTAGGAACAACCAGTGAAGCAATTGTTCTGAAGCATTCCGACGAACGTAACACGCAACTCGAGAAATGTAAGCACGTTCATTTTTGGTTTATACACAGCACTACCGAAGGCCTGCAGAGGCCCGTGGAGAAAAACTCATTAAACAATTTTCTAGCTACGTTAATTGTCTTTATTTCCTATCCAGCGTGCGCATTAGCATAGTTCTCATTTTTATAGAATAGTGTCAGAAGCTATAAAGAAATGACAGACCGGTGGTAACACGATTTATTTTAGTTCCTTCAGGCGTTCGGAAGCCGCGGTTTTTCACGCACGCTCTTAGCCGCCGGGTTACTGCTGTTCCATTAACTAGGTTTTCCACTTTCTGCAGAGAAGGTTATGTCTAGTTTTTTAGTCACGTTTGGAAATCCAAACAAAAAATTTTAAAAAGCTGAGAGAGTAAAGTAATAAGATGTATTGTTTAAAGTATACTAGTGGCATAACAAATTATTATGTCCTTAGCACAAATTGTCAGCTCGCCGCAGGCAGTACGAGGCTTCATTAATTCCCATGTAGTCAAGGTGTTTTAGTTTTTGCTGGCCATCGAGTTCGCACATACAAATAGAAAATTTATTTTCCCCTTATGGGAAAAACTACCTATCAAAACCAATTTCTTCAGCAAAAGCAGTACGAAATTTAGAAGAAGACGAATAATTTCACCACAAATCCTATACGTAACTGGCTTAGTTTACTGACCAGCCACATTGCACAGATGGTTGCGTCTATTCCACACAATGCGTTAACTAAAGCCTTATATTTAAGGTTGAAAGAACACCGAGTTTTTGTTGTACTATTATTCGTTATATCGAACAGGTTTTTAGACTTATTGGACCATGGTCAGGAAACAACTGACTAGCGTTCACAACAGAGTAGTGTGTATGATATGAAACACTAGAAACGAAGATACTATATAAACGTGCACAATCAGTGGTCGTGAGATTAGGTGAGAAATGTCAAATAGAGCACTCAGCACTTATGTTACGTACCAAGCATGTTTAGTAGTAATTGCAATTTACAAGATGAATAGTATCAAACACAGTACACAGTGCAACTATACAAACAGTATGAACATAATTCTGTATGTTGTGAGGAAAAACGAAGTAAGGCAAATGACAATTCTGTTGTACAAGTTTGTGGATGTGAACGTGAGCTGTCATTTACAACCAGGTGGGGTTTTGAGCTAAGTGCCCATTTACTTGAAGTGCTTGTCATACGCTAGGTTTCTTCGACTTTGTTGATCGTATGTGTGGATCTTATGCAGGGTGGTGAAAGAGAGTGAAAAGCTTGTAAAGGGGTTGCAGGGTAGGTTGTGCTTGAGGAATAATAGCTAAGTAAAAAAAAAATGAATACGTTGCGCCGTTTCGGATTTATTTAGCATTGAAATTAGCCAATCAGGCCGTCGCACGCGCAAATTCGAGCAGCCTGCCAGAAGCGGCGTCGCCAAATGTGTTGTTCATTTGGTTTCCTCAAATCGAATGAACGCAGCTTTTCCTCGCCTAGCTTAAATTTTATCACTTCCTTACAAGGCTCATTTTAACTGGTAATGAATATTTCAACAAGCAGTGAATCACAGAGCCCGCAGATGTCTGCGCATTACCGCATTTTAGCGCATACAATTGCTGCAATTTGACTGTGCTACTACCTGATTGGTTAACGTTGCAGCCTGACTTTTCTTCAGCACTTTTTCACCAAAGATTATGAAATTTCTCTAGCTATGATCATGCTCGGTCTAGCTGCTAGAGCCCCCACCAATATACAGGCTGCTGTTGTCAATCCAGCTAGTTGTATGTAGGTTACTGTTTTCTTTCCTGGCCTTCATCCAAGTATCTTCACGGAATCAGCATGTTAATTATTTTATTGGATTTAGCAATGATGGTGCTAGAGGATGGCCGTATGTCCTTGCTGCTGCCACCCCCCCTCTCCTCTCCTCTCTCCTCTCCTCCCCTGCCCCCCTCCCCCCCGGCCCGGGATGGGATTTGTACCGCATGTGACTGCGTCTAGTGTTATACTACGTGAAAGTGTGCGAACGTACTGAAAACGTTTGCGAATCGTGTACTCGAGGCGGGACGTGGGTAGCAGTCCAGTATTCACCTAGTAGGATATGGGAATCCACCTGAAAACCAAATCCAAGTTGGCCAGCACATCGGCCCCCGTCTTTAACCCGACGGACGGATTCGATCCGAGCCCGCGCCTCCCTGACGTGCCAACGTGCGCGGCTATCCGGGCGAGTAATTTTATAAAATGTTTTATACTTATTAAATCTTTTAACCGTGTTGTTAAATAAGGTATGAGCTGTGGTGCCTGTAACATAAAACGAAGTTTTGAAGTTGAAAGATTTGCGAGTTTTGGTTAATTTGTTGTGTCAATTTCCTAGAAATGCGAAATGAGTTATTGCTATCCTAGAACACCTGCTCATTGTTAAAGAATATCAGATATTAGATGCACTTAGAAATGCCGGTCGCCAATATCATTTGACAATGACGGCAATCGTCTCAGTATAAATATAGACTTTATGTAACGAGCCTGCATCAAGCTGGATTAGATCGGACGGGCTGGGAACGACCCAACGTGTTCCCTAACAGCAGGTAGATCAAGCCAGAGGCGCCGTCGCGTTGCGAATATGTAGGGCCATCTTCCACCCCTGTAAACGCTATGGCTTTCTCAGAATGAATCACGCACCTGTCATTAACGAAACCGTAAGGAAGGCTGCGCCCGATGCGTGGGGCGAGAGCGCAAAGCGTGCGATACCAGTATTTGTCTGGCGGCGACAGGCAGCTGCGGCGCGACACTTGGTTCGGGAATGCAGCACTGCAATAAATAACTGTCCTCCGTAATGTACGAGTTACGTTAAACCACCGGGACGGCGTATCGACGGTGTCCGCTGTATGTCACAGTTAAAGTGCTGAAATGCTTCCGCTTTTAGCAGTTGCATTTCACGTCACCTAAACGAAGTTTTACTCAATTTCGGCATTTGATTTTTAAAAAGCAACAGTGTCAGTGTTCGCGTTTTAATTTGAAAAGCGGTAGTTTATGTTTAAATGGAAAAAAAATATTTCACAAATAATATGCCGTCATCAGAGACTCTTCGTTCTGCTGATTATTACAGAGCGAACCGTCTATACCCAATAGTAGTTTTGTTTGATTTTCTAAGAGTATTATGTGGATATTTTTACAATAATGTTCACTGCCTGTCGTAACAGCGTATTTGTGGACTCTTGCAGTAAGTCTAACGACTATGTCAGCGGGAATTATCTGAAAAGCATTATGCAAATGTTTGACATGATAGTTTGAACTTTCTGGTATATTAAGCTATGTGTCAGACGGACTCGAACCTGGAACCTTAGCCTTTCGCTGGGAAGTGCTCTACCGACCGAGCTATCCAAGCAAACTCCACCAAAGAGTGAAAATTCATTATGGAAAGCATATACATATTACTCCGCAGTATCCCTTCTTCAAGAGTGCCGTTCTCAACGTACGCTGGAGAACTGAGAAGTTTGACAGTAGGAGAGGAGGTATTGGCGGACGCAAAGCTGTGAGCGCGGGCAATGATTAGTGTTTGGATAGCTAAGCCGGTGGAGCAGTTGTCCGCGAAAGCGAAGGTCTCAGGTTCGAGTCCCGGCCCAGTGCAGTCTTAACATGGCAGGAAGTGTCCAACTAGCGTGCACTCCACTGCAGAGCGACAACTTATTCTAGTAAGAAAGCTGCCAAAGACTGAAACCTAAACTAGAGGAGAAGCCGAAAATTTGTGCACTGTAACAGAGCTCCGCTGCAGAGTGAAAATCTCATTCTGAGAACGGAAATTATTAGTTTAAGCTGCGTTGTTGCATTTTACGCGTGGTACCAACAGGAAATTTATCAGCTCCTTGTACAGCGAAGACTGTATGCGAAGTCAGGGAATTTGTTACACTGTTCCGCCATTACCTGTAACATTGATAACAGTTAATGATTTTACTCTGCTCCAGTAAGTTTCAAACACATATTGACCTTGTTGCACACGCTAGGTCAATGATCCGCGGAGATGGCGGCTTCCGTCTGCAGCAATATTAAAATGTTCAAATGTGTGTGAAATCCTATGGGACGTAACTGATAAGGTCATCAGTCCCTAAGCTTACACACTAGTTAAATTATCCTAAAGAAAAAAACAGCCCACGCACATGCACAGACGCCCACACACACACACACGCCAACACACACACACACGCCAACACACACACACACGCCAACACACACACACACGCCCACGCCCACGCCCACGCCCACGCCCACGCCCACGCCCACGCCCACGCCCACGCCCACGCCCACGCCCACGCCCACGCCCACGCCCACGCCCACGCCCACGCCCACGCCCACGCCCACGCCCACGCCCACGCCCACGCCCACGCCCACGCCCACGCCCACGCCCACGCCCACGCCCACGCCCACGCCCACGCCCACGCCCACGCCCACGCCCACGCCCACGCCCACGCCCACGCCCACGCCCACGCCCACGCCCACGCCCACGCCCACGCCCACGCCCACGCCCACGCCCACGCCCACGCCCACGCCCACGCCCACGCCCACGCCCACGCCCACGCCCACGCCCACACACACGAGGGAGGACTCGAACCTCCGCCGGGACCAGTCGCACAGCCCGTGACTGCAGCGCCTAGACCGCTCGACTAATCCCGCGCGGCTGCAGCAATGTTATCGGAAGGCATTCGAGCTAACAGAGCCGTAGGGTAACCCCTCTGCAATAACATCTGAAGATTGCTTATTTCCAAAGGCCGTTTGCACTGTATTTTTGGTCCTGTTCTTTGTACTTATTTGCCAGTTTACTCAATGCAGAACGAGTTTTGCTGTGGCGAGACACCCAGTCCTTATTTGCAGCCACCTGTTGCTGCCGTGTCTGGGGAGTTCTACGTAGCATCTGCTCTTATCTCCCAAGCGCCATCTCCAGCAGCACGTTCGTTTATCGATGGAGCTTCATGGGTGAGGATTCGCTGGTATATGGCATATCACTGAATAAAACCCACAACATGAAGTGATACAATACTCAATATGTTAATGGTAATACAGTTACTGAAATTCTTATCTTTGTTCTTAAGATTTCGTTTTTATATCATCCACAGTTAACACCATTTCACTAAATACACGGGGTAACATGGTATAGTAGACCAAATCTAATAGCTACGATTGATTGTGGGAGGGGGAAGGGGAGACAAGAGGCAGGATGGAACACTATTTGTACCCATTTGGTCATACGCACTAATTCCTCTCGCTATGCTAACACAGCCAATGATTCATATCTTTCGCATTCAAAGATGAAGGAACCAAGAATCGTGCATACATCGATCGTCGCTTCTTGGTGGAGAAATTGAGTTGTGCATGAGATAGCCCCCACTGCGTGCACTGAAATTATAATGAAACTATTTCTTTAATTCGAAGGTTAAATCTGCATACAAGATTAACATCTTGCCGTTCAAATTCAAGGCATAATTAACGATACAAAATCATCTTACGAATTATAATATCTGCAGAACTTTAACGAAAATGAAAATTATGCTTTTCACGTGTTTCGTGATTGCTAACTTACTTGTGAATTAACGTTTGTAGACTTCCTAATGACAGCAGGCGCCAGTACTAACTGTTGATAATGAGCATCCGCATGTGCTCATTAAATTAACATTCAGCATCAAATGATGTGTTTACTACAAGAGGCCACAAGCAGTGAGTGCTAATTACTCTGCCAAATGCATGAATTACGTCCTGCCACGCAACTTTGTATTTTTAGTTTCTATTATTCCAAGTGTCATTCGACGTACAAATATCTGAGGGAAGTGATATCGGTATCAAGATCTATCTGATGAAAAATACTAATTTTGTACCGGTGGCACGATTGCACTGATCAGTTGATCACCTGGTTCAAGGTAGTCAAAGTATTTGATAACCGTCCTTGGCGCAATAATTTTCTGCGTAGTTGTATACGATTCGCCTTACCCTATGTTTTACCCTGGACTACTAAATCCTCAAGTTACTACTGCAGTTGGTACCAGTTCGCGGTTCCCGCCAGTCTGGTATCGTCAGTACTGAGTGTAAAACAGGATATTTTGTAATTATGTGTGACGTACCATTGGAGACCTTATAATTGTGATTAACTAGTGCATAAACTACGAAATACGGCATCCTTTGAATAAAATATGGAGAAGAAAAATTTGTGATGGTTTAGTAGCAATATAACATTTTCCTCGTTTAGTGGTCCAGTGCGAAGTATTTACAGAATTTCCTTAATATACTTAGTAATCAGCAATTCATTAAATGGTTATTTTCTGTCAGAAAATCTAAAGACGCATGAAAGCTATTTGAGGCCACCTTTAATTTATTTATTTAATTATTTATGCATTTATTTTACCTGACAAGATTAGGGCCTTCAGGCCCTCTCTTACACCTAACCAGGCATACTCAGATTCAACAAATTTCAGTTTCTACAGAACATTAAGGACATATAACATGTTATACAGTATTAATCTTAAAGAAAAAAAGAGAGATTATAAAAGTAGTACAATGATAATTATAACAATCAAAAAATAATTATAACAATCAATAATAATAATAATAATAATAACAGTAATGACTATGTGTATGAAAGTAAACATTTTTCTTTTATGAATGTCAGTCCTATTGCTAGTTTGGAATTTACTCGTTATATTCTTGCAGCTTGTGAGTTATTCTCATCAAGCAGAGACATAAGACGATAGAATGGGGTGAAAAAGTTCTAGAAGAGGTAGATAGGTTAGAGGAAGAGAAATAGAATAGTAAAATTCGAAGCTATGATGGAGAGAAGAAAGAAAAAGGTGAGAGGGGCACAACAATGGTGGCTATACCGTCCCTAATATGTAAGTCTTGAGTTCCCTCTTGAATGTTGAGTGGTTCTGGATAAGACGCAGATCACAGGGGAGCGCGTTCCATAGTCGTATGGAGAATGACACGGAGAAAGATTTCGTGTTATGTAAAGGTACAGCAAAGATGCTAGACGTATCCGATCTGGTATTGCGGTTGTGGAATGATGATAGGTGTTTAATGTGAGAAGATAAGTATTGGGGGCACCAGTGGCTAAGAAATCGATGAAGTAAGCACATCGTGTGGAGATAGCGTGCCTTATATGGGCGTATCCAACCTAGCTGGGAGTATGAAGGACTGATATGATCATACAACCGTATACTGCATATGTATCTAACGCAAGCATTCATCAGTAGCTCGAGGCATCTCGAATTTTCACTATTTGTGCCGCGTTGAACTACATCACAGTAGTAAAGATTAGGCAAGACTAGTGTTTGGACTAATTTTTGTTTAACATGGGTTGGAAATATTTTTCTAAATTTTTGAATTGCATGTAGGGAGGAGAGCGATTTCCGGCAAGCTGTGACTGTTTGTCCTTCCCAGTTTAGGTGTTCATTCAAGATTATTCCAAGGTCTTTTACTGTTTTTTTGGTATGTTAGTTGGGTACCACTGAGGAGTATTTGAGGGACTGTTTCGCGAAAGTACCGACTGATTAACTTTGGATGACATAAGTATGACCTGGGATTTCTTGGGGTTAGTTTCAGACCTAGGTTCTGCGCCCATCGAGAAACAGAGCAAAGATCTGCGTTCATACTCGCTACTGCGTCAGCAATGTTCTTGGGGCTTGCACTTACGTACAGTTGGATGTCGTCGGCATATAGATGGTAGTTGCAGGAGTGAATCATTGAAGAAATATCATTAATGTACAGTGAGAACAGTAATGGA